>NC_134245.1:13458991-14167741 GCF_965152275.1 Natator depressus | reverse complement strand
TTCTTGTTGAAGTCTAAGGTTGATGCTTCTTAAAGTTGCTGTGTGGCTATTTTTCCTTAGCTGTCTTGCTTGTAGAACAGCTGAAAAGAGGCGAGAGGCTGTTGTATGCAGTTGAGGGATGTCAGATGAGCAGGAGCTGCTGGCTCTCTCAATTCAGAGACCCTATAGCCATCTCTTTCCTAAAATTTCATGAAAGGAGGCCAGCACAACTCTTCTCAGGGGTGTGTCTAAAGTTAACTGCTCTCATCAGCTCATTGCCTTTGTGGGTTGGACTTAGTAAGATCACTCATGATTATGTCATCTGTTTAATATATATGCAGTATTCTCCTTATTGCTTTTGTTTCTTGTGGTTGAAAATTCTGAGAATACCTTTAGAAATTAGAGTTTTAACTCATTCGTCATTGAGATATTTCTTCAGTTCCATCAGAGTTTAAGAGGAGTTGAAATTCTGCTTCAATTAAGTCAACATCATTCTCAAGTCAGATTCTCAAAACAGATCTTTAAGACAACTCAGAGTCTTTAAACTTAACTAGTCATTAAGGAAGTCACTGTCCTTGTTTCTTGAATCTTTGAAGAGAACTCCGAGTTGGGTGAAGAAATTGCTTAAAGTATCGCTAGATTACAAATTTGTTCCCCTTACAATTTGCTCTCCTTACAATGTGTATGATAATCAAGGTGGGCCATTTCCAGCACAAATCCAGGGTTTAACAAGAACGTCTGAAGGGGGGAGGGGGTAGGAAAAAACAAGGGGAAGTGGAATTCATTTGCAGATTGGATACAATTAACTTAGGCTTGAATAGAGACTGGGAGTGGCTTAGTCATTATGCAAGGTAGCCTATTTCCTCTTGTTTTTTCCTACCCCCCCCCCCCCCCCCCGAGGTTCTTGTTAAACCCTGGATTTGTGCTGGAAATGGCCCACCTTGATTATCATACACATTGTAAGGAGAGTGATCACTTTAGATAAGCTATTACCAGCAGGAGAGTGGGGTGGGAGGAGGTATTTTTTCATGCTGTGTGTGTATATAATAAGATCTTCTAAACTTTCCACAGTATGCATCCGATGAAGTGAGCTGTAGCTCACGAAAGCTTATGCTCAAATAAATTGGTTAGTCTCTAAGGAATGACAGAGTTTCACAGTTTAAAATTGAGCTAGAAAGGATAGCTTTTTCACTTGTTCAAACTAAAATTTACCCCTTGTAAGTCTCTACTCCAAAGACCTTGCACTTTCTACATAGAGTAAGCCTCTTTTGAGCAAGAAAAGCTGGTTAGGATAGTAGTTTCATCCCTGATACATATTTTATTCTACAGACATTAATCCAGTCATGGCATCTACACAGCCTATCTTTCCATTTAAAATTTTAAAACAAGTTGAAGTAGAAGATGGATGTGAAGGAAAGCTCTTACTTTGTGCTACCTAGGAACTTTTTCCTTCCTCCCTCCGCCTGGTCTTTAGCCAGGGAAAACACTCAAAATTGAAATAGAGCAAAATATGGAGTTACAATGCTGTTCTAACCAAAAACACTAGCCCTTCCCTCATTAACAAACTGATTATCAGTAAAATTACTTACCCCCTTTCCTGGAGAGATCAGAAGTAGCTGTATCTTGTCTTTTCCAAAGAAGACACAAAGGCAGGCACTCCTTAAGCCTATGTTGATAGCGTACAAAGCAGGTAACCTCTTCATGAGGGCTGTGGGCAAAAACTTAGCCACCTTCTACTGTGTTCTGAGGACTGGAAAAAGCCCAGCTGACACAGATTTCCCATTTAGAAAAGCAATCAACAGGGCTGAGCCTGCTGCCTTTGATGGAGAACACCTGCCTGCGAGCCCTTGCAGCACAGACAGGAGTAGGCTCTGTAACTCATAGAAACTCATTTCACTCCCCAACTCTCTAAGCTATCAAGGGGGTTCTTTGCACTTCTCTCCCCCAATCCCTGGAGAAGGATGCAAATCCATGTTTTAGGGGATCCTGGACAGTAAGTAGGGATTTTGGGGGGGGGGGGGTGAGTGGGAACCAGAAATCCATTCTTACCCTAATTTATAGTATGAGGCAATGGTTTACTCAAGGACATATTAAGTCAGTATGAGAGCAGGGAATTGGAGACTATTCTAGTTTCACTATCAGTGTGTAACCTAGCCATTAAATATTCCCTTTTCCCCCAACTCCTACAGCTGGAAGCCAAACACAGTCAACTTGAGCTACAGTTACACATTAGCTTCCCAGGCAAGAGTTGTGGCATTGAGCTGCTGCACTAGAATGACTTGACTGAATTTGTGCATGTCAGGAAGTTTTTTCCCCCCCATAGCCCAGGAAGGGAGGGGAAGACGTCTCTGCTGCACTTTTCAGAACAGCACTGGACATGGAAACAGTGGAGACAGGAACATGTTCAAAGGGGGGGTTGGGGAGGAGGAATTACTGCAGGCCTCTTTCTCCACATAGCCTACGGGGAAGAGATTCCAAAAATGTCAAGTGACTTAAATCCCATTTTCAAAAAAGTGGCTGAGTCACTTGGCTTATGTGAAAGTTTTTTACTCATAGCCTTTATCCAGTACTCTTCTGCATCCTTATTTATCCTGTACCCTCTTCACCTCTAAGCAGAAGCACAGTATAAATGTGGCAGAAAGGGTTAAGGATTGTTATTGAGTCCAAGAGATTAGAGCAGGGGTGGGCAAAGTTTTTGGCCCGAGGGCCACAGCTGGGTCTGGAAATTGTATGGTAGGCTATGAATGTTCATGAAATTGGGGGTTGGGGTGTGGGAGGGCTCCCGCTGGGGATTCAGGCTCTGGGGTGAGGTTAGGGGTGCAGGAGGGTCTCTGGGCTGGGACCGAGGGGTTTGGAGGATCAGGGCTGGGGCAGGGGTGCAGGACGGAGTCAGGGAGGGACAGGCTCTCAGCAGTGCTTACCTCAAGCAGCTCCCAGAAACAGTGGCACGTCCCCCCTCTCGCTCCTACGCAGAGGTTTAGCCAGGCAGCTCTGCACACGGCCCTGTCTGCAGGTGCCAATCCTGCAGCTCCTATTGGCTGCAGTTCCTGACAAACGGGAGCTGTGGGGTCGGTGCTTGGGCAGCATGCAGAGCTCTCTGGCTGCCCCTACTCGTAGGAGAAGGAGGAGGGACATGCCACTGCTTCTGGGAGCCGTGAAGAGTGGGGCAAGATCCCTGCCCCACTCTGCAGCTGGAGAACTAGAGCAGGGAAAGCCCCAGACACCACTTCCCAGTGGGAGCTCAAGGGCCTGATTAAAAGGTCTGGAGTGACAGATGTGGGCCCTGGGCCATAATTTGCCCACCCCTGGATTAGAGGCAAAAGCATTTTTATTGTTTCAGTTTATTAATGCAGCTGAGACACATGGGGGGGGGAAATGTAGTAAAAAAGGCAAGCCTTGTCCATAGTTAGGGCCCTACCAAATTCATGGCCATGAAAAACATTTCACAGATTGTGAAATCCGGTCTTGTGTGTGCTTTTACCCTGTATTATACAGATTTCACAGGGGAGACAAATGTTTCTCAAATTAGGGGTCCTGTCCCAAGAGACACGTGTGGATGGGGGGGGTCATAAGGTTATTTTAGGGGGTGGGTCACGGTATTGCCACCCTTACTTCTGCACTGCTGCCTTCAGAGTTGAGTGCCGGAGAGCAGCGGCTGCTGGCTGAGGACTCAACTCTGAAGGCAGCATCCTCCCAGCAGCAGCACCGAAGTAAGGGTGGTAATACCATACTATGCCATACCACCCTTAATTCTGTGCTGTTTCCCATCAGAGCTGGGCAGGTGAAGAATGGCTGCTGACTGACGGCCCCTTTCTACAGGGAGTAGCACCGAAGTAAGGGTGGCCATATCATACCATGCCATGCCATCCTTGCTTCTGCTGGCAGCAGTTCTGTCTTCAGAGCTGAAGTCCTGGCCAGCAGCCACTGCCCCCCAGCTGCCCAGCTCTGAAGGCAATGCCGCCACCAGCAGCAGCACAGAAATAAGGGGAGTAGTACTGCAAGCCCACCCAGTAACCTTATGACACACACCTCCTTTTTGGGTCAGAACACCTACAATTACAACACTCTGAAATTTCAGATTTAAATAGCTGAAACCATGAAATATACTATTTTTTAATCCTATGACTGTGAAATTGACCAAAATTGGACCCTGAATGTGGTAGGGCCTTATCCATAGTACACCTTCCAGCTGCTGCTATAGCAGAGGCTACACAGATGGGAAAATTCATAATCCCTAGCATAGAGAATGAAGGGTGTAAAGCCCAATCATGCAAACATGTGTACACAAGGAACAATCAACTGTTCCCTGGAGTCAAGTAACCAATATGTCTCTGCCAGATCAGGCATCTAGTTTTTGGGAGGTCATTCCCATAGCAGGGGAAGGAGGGTGAAAGAGTGCCTGGTTAAAATAGGAAATTGTGACCAAGACCCTACAAACTGTGGAGTACTAAGAGCACTTTTAGTAACAGAACCTGAGATTACTCCATTTGACTCAGTCCCTTTATAGGCAGGGAGGGTGAGGTACAAGACCAACATTATTTGTTGTGGCACATGCAATGGAAGCACTATGGCAGCTGCCTTCAGAAAAAGCTAACAGTTACTTAGCCCTTGGTTTATCAGTCTAACTTTAAATATTCCTGTCCTCGTGGAGAGGAAATAAGCAGTGGATGCCTAACATTCCAGCAAACATCTAGTTTTAAAGCACTTTTTTAGATTCACGCTGACTTTGGAAGAGGGCTGTATTTATTCTGAAGGCAGAAGAGGTTGAATTTACTTTACATGTTTCAGAAATGGACTTCTAAGTTTGGGTCCCATCGATTCTGATTTGAAGCAGACTCATCTGTTGGCTTCAAACTCAAAGCAGGCTTATACCTTCTACTCCTGGGGGAATTCTGCACCAAAAAGTTAAAAATTCTATATTTTATTTGTCAAAATAACTCTAATCACACCAGTTTCAATTATTTTGGTAATTTATTTCAAAATACCTGTAAGCAAGTATGTCTGTAACTACAGACGCAAAGAAATTCCCCCAGGCATAGAGTTAAAGAAACCCTATGACAACCCAGTTCCTGTGTCTCTGTCCCCTTCCCCCAGAGCCCAGCCATGAGGTGCCCACTCCAGACACCTGCACCCCCCTCTACCTGGAGCCCAGCCCAGACACCCACATGCCCTCCTTCCCAGAGCCCAGGGATCTAGAGGGAGAAACAGTGTGATGCTGGGTCCTGGGCTTGTATGGAGTTTCCTGCACATCACCTCCTTCCTTCAGGGCATGCTGAGAACTGCAACTGCCAGGAACCCTTCAGCTCCCCCCATGCAGTCCAAGTGTCTATTTGCAAGCAAGCTGGACTCTGCCAGGTCTTGAGGCCCCTAGTGGCTGCCAGCAGCTCATATTTGGGGGGGCAGGGGGAATAAATTCTACATGCATTCATTTCTGTGCAAATTCTGCATTGTGTAGTGGTGCAAAATTCCCCCAGCAGTAACCTTCAACTACAATACAGGAGAATCTCTTGGGAAGCTTGTGCACTGGCTACAGATGAAGACTGTTCACTAACACTACTGTATGGACCCTGCTCTTGATTGTGTCAGGTTATCCACTGACAGATTTGCTGTTTTAAGCATGTTTTCTTCTGACAACTTCAGCAGTCACCTTAAACTTTGCTCTTCCCTCTGTAACATATTTTGAGTCACTCTCAATGTAAACACTTCTTGAAAGAACTTGGTTTATGGATATATCTATTCTGTTACTGAACAAAAGCAAATCCAGCTCTTCAGTTCACCATAAATTGATACACCACATCTACACCCTTTGAGAAACAAGTTACTTTTCCCCAAAAAAAAATCAATTAACATCTCACTTACAGAGTATTGCTTAGGAAGTAATAAGGGAAAGATCTTGCCCCATCTCCTTTACATGGCATACACAGGCCCTGGAAGACCCAGTGTTGGCAGAGGGAGCTTTCCCCACACTGCAGGAACTGAGAAAGACATCTGGGACCACGCTTCCAAGCCCTTGTATAGGGGGCATGCCAGGGCTTGGGTACTCCTGAAACCCCAGGTAGACCCATAAGACTGATGTAATTTAGACTGGCCTCAGGGCATGTCTAATTTACTTCAGAAAGCCACCATAACCCAGCATTAGAAGGGCCCTTAAAAATGTCTTAAAGCAATCTCCAATATGTATTTGCCACCTAGCTACCAAGATAAAATGCTTCAATACATCTGTCAGAGTTAAAGTTGTGTTGGGAGGGAACAGGCACTTTTGCCTACTAGATACATTCCTATTGGAGCAACTACTCAAAAGTTGTGGTGTAGTATCCCTCATTAGAGTTTGAGTCAAGAGTGGATTTAAAAAAGTTCAAAGAGGAATTAATTCAGGAAAGTCTTAGCCTCCTGCATAAGAGAGGCTATGCTCTCGATCACAGTGCTCCCTTCTTGCTTTAATCTAGAAATCTAGTGTAGCAGTAGTAGTGTATGATTTATGCCGCCTTTAAACTATTTGCTTCCTTGCTTTTAAGCAGGTGTTTGGGTTTTTTAGAATGGAGAACTTGTCATTTAGCAACTTTAAAAAAACAAATTAAAGAATTCTATACGATATGGGGAGCCACTACTTGTTGTAGCCTGATACATGCTTTATATTAAACATTACTACTATGAGAAATTAAGGGTAGATTCTCTTTAAAAAAAGATGTGAGCATTAGAAGCAAGGCAGGAGTACTGGCTGCGGAGTTTGGAAACTGGAACTGAAGCAGGTATGTCAGCGTATGAGAAAGGTTAAACAGAAAACAGACCTCAGACTGCCCAACATTAAAGGACTAGTGTCAAAAGTAAAAAAAGTCCCATTTCAAACTTGTGCACACACAAGACTAAGGATTCCTTTTAGTACCCTGGACAAAGCACATAGGTAAGACTAATTTATGTATAAAGAGAGTATCTATAACATACAATCTGATGTCTTCATACCAGCTACTCTGATATTTGTTTCAAGACTACTGTGTAGTTAAAGGAACAATGCAGCAAGGTTAACATGATTTTTTTTTTTTTATTTTTTAAGATGTCACTATTAACACACATTAGTCAAACTAGCCTAGTAATCCCTGCAGGTTTAACACATAGGAAGTCTAACATCTTCTAATATTTTATTAGATCAAAACCACCAATAAAAGCTTTGATTTTTAGTGTTTATGTAATAAAAGCCTAGTAAACCTAACCCTCTGCTCTCACCTTGTCAGACTAATGTGTGCTTTAGTGACAACATCCATTTGCAAGTCAGTAATATATCAAGCTGAGTGCCAATCTCAGCTCTGCCTTTCTTGAAAGTGCTAGTTGGAGTGAGTCACTGAACCCGCTATTTACAATTTAAAATCCTAATGTATTTACAATAGAAACCAACGTATTTAAAAATCATTAAATATAGTGTTTAACTCTGCTATATTAGTTTATAGGAACACAGCTTACCTCTGGCATCAGTTTTTCCTGCTAATACTTCTGCCAGTTCCTTAAGATTTGAAATAGCTATTCCTGAAAGGAAAATAAAAGCTTAGACAAACCCTCCAGGCATTTTAGAGCCCTGGGAGTTACCATCCTAGGTGCTCTTCATTAATAGAATTACTGCAATATTTAGAGATACTTCCATCCTCTAGGCTGCTGTTAAAACAATGCATATGTAAAACACTGAGAAGAGTCCACAAAAATCCATTGAGCAGGTTTACTGGAGTCACTGCTATCGTTCATTTTTTACTAATCCATTGTCAAGAAGGAAACTGCCAGTTTGCTGTCTCTCTCTCTCCATTACATTCCCTCCACCTACAGAAAGTGTTTTGTGCATCATGGTCCAGAAGAATTAGGTAGGCATGGTCTTCTCTTCTTTACTGAAAGGCTGCACTGATCCAGGCTTTACCCATGACAGCCCAGACACCTGCATGCTTTTGCAGTGCTGATCTTCTGGCTTCTTCTAGGCAGAACAAAGTTAGAGTCAGAACCCACTAAATGGTGTTTAAAAAAAGGTATATAGTTTTGGTTGGGTATTTTTACACTTAGCAGATCTTTATACCCATCCCTCCCTTTCAGACAGGGACATTATAAGTGCATGCTCTGGAACCTAGCTACTATTTTAAGGTATGTTGATAGCCTGGCAATCTGAAAGCCACTACACATTGCTAATGCCATAGACATGCAAAGTATAACATTAGGAATCTCAATGCTGCAGTACATTTTTGCTACTCTACACCTAAAGCTAGAAGCTGGGTTGTTTTTTTAAAACAGAACAGAATAAAAATTGAGGCCCATTCCCAACACCCTATCATAACAAGCATTTGCCATTTTTTCTACTAAAGTTATTGTAGTCAAAAGTAGAGTCAATCCCATTTACAGCTAAACAAAAATACACTAACAGTAAGGTGGTTTGTTCTGTGGTTTACTTCAAGTTGGTCCTATTACAGTATACTCATCCACTAGTATAGTGGCACTAATGTATAGGATCCATGGTTTGAAGATGGAAGCAGCTTTGCTGAAGGTTTCTGGACACCACAGCATCCTAGTGTGCAAGAGGCAGAGGGCACCCTCCCAAACCCAGAGAGGATTCAAGAGTCCTAAATAACCTTAACAGCGATAAACAATGCCAATATTGTAGGAAGGGATCCTCTAAACTGATGAATGAGTATTAGAAAACCATTTAACAGTAGAGAACAAGGTGTACCACTCCAAAAACCTTACCCAACTAGTAAGCTAGATGTAGAAGTGAGAATGAGCAAGCAGAAGAAAGGATTGGAATTGAGGGAGAGGGTAGATTAGTAAATTGGAGCTGGCAACAGGCAAGGGGGTAAGGCATCTTCTGAAGATTACATATTCACTTCAGCATCTAGCAAAGGAAAAAAGGGGGATCAGGTTGCAGATTTCTGTATTGAAAGAATGCGTCTCTATCCAGCATGTTGCTGTGGACTGTGTAGTAGACTCCACTTAGGCTTTTAGTATCGAGAGACCTACGTGGACGCCCACTATGTTATGTTTAGACAATGCACCAGTTCTCCAAGATGACATACCCCACTGGATGGGAGAGCAGTGGAAGTTTCACATGCTGATAGCATTGCCAGGCAGAAAGTTTAACTGATCCACGTGGGTATGAGAAGTGCCCCAATAGTAAAGCAGACCCTTGGCGGTAAGCCAGTGGTTTCTTAATTCACCACAAAGTTAATCTTGAAGTGTCAGCATGCTGGCAGAAGCCCAGAGAGTCTCCAGGAGGAAGGCAGCCCTGGAAAGTTTGAGAGACAGTGACAAGAGTCTCTGGTAATAGTAGCTGCCAGCTCAAAACAGCTGAAAAAAAAATGGGGGAGGTGCCAGGAATCCACCAAAAACCAACCAAATTTTTTTTTATATATATATATTATATACACATACATTACATACACACACTCCAGAAATCAGCTGCTGGGTTGCTGGCTGCAATGTAGATTTAAGTTTGAGGGCAAGAGATCCTGGATGAAATCCCCCCTCCTACGTGCTTTAAAACTCAACAGGCCTGACCCCGTTTCCCCCAAGTTTTTTGGGCACAGACAGATGCCTCCTGTTTTGAAATAAGCTATTTTGGCTCACCACTAAAATCCACAAAGTCTCAACCGTAACAATCAGTAGTCGGAGTTAAGTAAAATTTATGTACAATACTTGAAGTTAATTGGCCAAGAGGTAGCAGAATGACACTAAAGATTGAGATCTCAGAGCTCTTTTTTGCTATTGGCATTTAATCAACTAAATGCTGTTAGCAATGTTTCTATAGAAAGCCTACTCTGACAACAGTAGTAGGCGGCATCAAATGACTGCTGGAGACCTAGGCTTCCATTTAAAAAGAACGGAGCCTCTCACTCTTTTTGTGGCTTGTTGTGAAGTTCAGATGTTGCCCTGATGTACCTCAGTGGTGGTGGTAAGTCCCACTTCTACCACCAGCACAACCCCAAGCCTACCGAGGCAGACTTCTCTCCTGCAAATCTCAGTTGCTCCACAGAGGAAGACTTCCTAATCTCTTTACCAGGACCCACAGAGTAGGTGAGCCTGGGGGGGCGGGCTGTGTCTCATCAAACCAGGAACTTCAATGCATTTCTCAAGTTATCCTCCTGCAGCCTCAGAACCCCACAGAAGAGCAATCTGACTCCAGTATCTGGTATATGTTGCCGAGAACACTGCCAAGGAGCATGTAGAGCCAGTGCATAATTGAGACCTAATAGAGAACCTATGTTTAGGCCAGAGAAGATGAGCACAACAGCTGAGACGTTATGCATGGAGATGCAAATCTGAGCCTGCTGAGAAAGCAGCAGGGCCTGCCATCAGAGGCATCTCAGAAGATCAGCAGTCAGTGGCTGGTGGAGGGTTTTCCCCAAGTCAGTCATCCTGCAAATCTGCAATGCCTCAGTCAGGCAAGGATACCACCACCATAGGAATTCCATTCTCTGCAAGTAGATAAAGCTCTGCAATGCTGCACTTCAGAGTGCAGTCAGTTTTTCACAGTTGGTTCCCATGCACGGATGTGGTTCAGTTTCAGTAGACACTTCTGATTGAGTGGGGGCAGCAGTTTGTGTTTTTTGGGGGTGGGGAGGGGTGGAAGAGACCCATTGGAGATCCCCACCTTGGAACAGGGACTTGTCCTCATAGTAAATAAAACCCAAAAAATGAGAGAAAGCTTCCTCCATTTCCTGCCTTTCACAGCAAAGTGTGCTCCTGCCCAAAAGTTATCAGCTTAGCTACCCCGATCTCCAAAGTCTAGAGACTTTACCCAGTAGTCCAGCTAGATGGGTGTAATTAGACTACATTAGGGTATGAGTCCAAAACTCCCAGAGTCCATCGATATCACAACAGTAACATACCTTCGTTAGTACATGGTATAGGGAGTGACAGCAGCATCCCTAGTGACCAGAAAACACCATGGCTTGTGCTTCATATTTTGTATATCATGAAGCAACTATGACATTGACCAAATTGTTTAGGGAAGTTATTTCTAGTGTTCTAGAACTGACATTTCCTGAGGGGAATAGCAGCAGCATCCAAGTAGTTTTAGTAAATCACTTCCCTCCTCCCAGAGTTCCTACATGTAATGCAATTAGAAAGTTCTGGAGTTTTGACTCATTTGTCATTAGGTAACAAGTCTCCTCAAATGAAGAAAGTGACTGTGTTGATGCTAAGTAGTCACCTGTTCAAGCGACAGAAGCACAACACTGAACATATCCAACCTCAGAAAGGCTACCAGACAGTAACTAGTGTTAGTCATTAACAGTCACTTCCATCACTTGATACATCTGAGAAATAAAGCACATGAACCTTTAACAGTTCTCCCAAGCAGCAGAGAGCTGTGTAGCCAAGATTTTGTAAGTGAGCTGCTGGGTGCTCTGTGCTTTTGAGACTCAAAACATTTACTTAACTGCCCAACTTTTGACACCCACTTATAAAAGTCTTATAGGTACATGTAGGATTTTATATAGAATACAAGCTCTTTACAAAAATAAAAGACCAACCCTGCTCTACAGTGCCCAATACATTGAGTGTTACTGTAGAATAAATAAGTTGGACTTTGTCTACATACTTTCTGAGTCAACATCTTCTCTCTAGCTTCATCATGTATAGCTGGATTCCATGGAGAAAAGCTATAGAAGAAAGCAGAAGTGTTACAAACTTCATTTTGCTTTAATGTTCCCTCACCCAGCTACCCACTTCAGAGGAAAAAAAACAGCAATGAGTGGGGGGAGATCTCTAATGTTCCTCTGAGCTTTCAGTGAGCTGCAAAACCTTTTGTTTCCCCCACCAACAGCATCAAGAGAAAAAATACCTAATCCACAAAGTGGCTCATCACAGATCTCATCCAACATATCTGCTCAGTGTCAAGCACCCAAATACTCATTTCAGCTGATACCAACACCAAGAATTAGGAATTCACCACCAACGCTAAATACACTAATAGTGATTAGATGACAGTTCTATCAAAATTAAGTTTCACCCAGAGCTATATTGCCACTGCAACAGTTCAAACTATGAGCATGCAAGTTCAACTTGTAAATATCTGAACACCAGATTTGTTCCTTAATGTGACCAGATTATTTTATCAGTTATT
Organism: Natator depressus; assembly: GCF_965152275.1. Taxonomy (NCBI): domain Eukaryota; kingdom Metazoa; phylum Chordata; order Testudines; family Cheloniidae; genus Natator; species Natator depressus. The sequence continues at coordinate 14,155,674 of NC_134245.1, read as the reverse complement.
CATTAAGCAAGCCAAGGGTTTAATGGATAACCGGTAAGGAAATTTACATATTAATTTAGCAGTGTTGTTGTAGTCATGTTGGTCCCATATAGAGTGACCAGATGTCCTGATTTTATAGGAACAGTCCTGATATTTGGGGCTGTGTCTTATATAGGCACCTATTACCCACCACCCCCTGTCCCAATTTTTCACATTTGCCATCTGTGTCTCCAATATCCTGGGACTAGGGTTACCAAGGTGGATGAAGTAATATCTTGTATTGGTCCAATGTCTGTTGGGGGAGGGAGGGAGAGGTAGAGGGACTTCCAAGCTTGCATAGTGCTTTTCTTCAGGTCTGGGAAACAGTGTCACAGCTAAATAGAAAGGTGAAACAGGTGGTTTACTGTAAGTAGTTAACGTATTTCAAGGGACCATTCAAGATGAAGTGGCCTGTTAACAGCTCTCCAGACACAGGGCTAAAGAAGGAAAAAAGCTGGGGAGTTTAAGTGAGTTCTAGATTGTAGTAAGCTATAAATCCAGTGTATCTATTCAGTCCATGATGTTTAGTATCTAGCAATGTTATGAATTTAATGTCCCAGGCTTGTCTTTTGCAGATGTTGGGCAGATTTCCTTAGAGAATGAGGTCAGATTGAGTCTCACTGCTTTGTAAAAAAGTGTTAACCCATAGGCGATATGGTGTGTTTGTCTTATTTTCCTGTGAGAGTTCATTCAAGAGTGTAGCGGTTGACTGGTTTCACCCACACAGTGGTTACTGGAGCATTTAGCACAATGGATGAGCTACACCACATGTGATAGGCATGTGTAGGATGCATGGATTTTGACAGGTGTGTTGTAGAGGAAGGGGGCATTGATCACAGCAGCAGAAGTGTCTACAAGTTTTGCATCACTTGTTCTGCCAGGGTATGGTATCACTGAATTGGTATGTCCTGGTCTGTGGGGAACTTACTTCTGATAAGCTTGGAGAGGCTGGAAGTTATTTGACAGCCAGAGAAGGGGTGCAGGAAAGATTTTTCAGGATGTGGTTCCCATCAACTGTGGGCTGTAATTTTTTTAAGATACTCACTACAAGAGGCAGGAACCCACAGCGGGTGACAACCAGAGGTGCAGTCAGAGGGGGTTTTATTACTGTATCAAAACAGCATCTCTTGGGATATCTGGGTGGCACATTCCGTGATTGTGTTAAGGTGTATATCCCAGACTTTTTCCTCAGAGCTTATTCTGTGGTATCCAAGTGCCTGGTTGTGGGTAACAGAATTCTTGGTGTGTCTGAGGTCGTTACTACATCTGTGAAGACAGGTGTGGTGATCAGGGGGTTTCTTGTACATTGCTGCCTTTAGGGTTTCATTGCTGAAGCTGATCATGATGTCCAGGAAATTGATGCTAGTGTGGGAGTACTCTAGAGAGTTTAAAGAGATGTGGTGGAAATCAAAGAGATGAGTCAGTCTGTCCACAGGATGAAAATATCAATGATATACCTGAGATACATTGGTTTTGTGGTGCATTTGTCCAGAAATTCTTCTTCCAGGTGGCCCACAAAGAGGGTGGCTTACTGGGTAGCCATTCTAATACCCATGGCTGTTCCCATAGTTTGGAACAAGTGTTTGTTAGTGAATGCAAAATTGATCAGGATGAAATGGATTAGTTGGACAGTGTGTTTGGGATGGATATCTGAGGGTTATCCAGTCTAGTAAATACTTGAGGTACACAGCAATGAAATCATTGTGAGGGATGTTGGTGTACAGGGAGGTGATATCCATAGCGGCAAGGATGGTGTTCTGAGGGAGGTTGTTAATGTTGGAGTTTGTAGAGGAAGTCAGTTGTGTCCTGGAGGACACTGGCCCCCACAAAAAAGCTTTTTTTTCCTCCTTTTGTCCCTTATGACTGGAGAGGTGTTAACAAGCCACTTCACCTTGAATGGTCCCTTGAAATGCTTTAACTACTTATTCTAAACAATCCATTCCATCTTGTATTTAGCTGTGACATGCTGAATACCTCTCTCAGACCTTTAGAACTGTGCAAGTTCAAAAGCTTCTCTCTCACCAACAGAAATTGGTCCAATAAAAAAAATTACTTCACCTACCTTGTCTCTCTAGCAGTGTTACACTAGTCTGCATTAAGCTTTTACTCAGTATTAACTGTCAACTACCCTGATTCAGATGTGTGTATAAAGGGATTTTTGTAAAGGAGGAAAAAGGAACTGTCAGGGTTATTAGACCAGAAGTGATAGCATACTACGACTTCGCATCAAAAGCTATACTGTGCTTGAATTCAAACAGCAGAACATATGGAATTAAGTATAACGCATAGGCTACTTACCTAATTGCATAGGGATCTTCTATTTTAGGCTGATCAAATAAGTGACTGCTGCATAGTTTGATACTGTCTACCACCTTACTTTTGAAGAGCTGAATATCTTTTTCATATCTATAAGAGAGACGTTTCTTAAAACTTCACCATATGAAATTAGCAAGATGTAAAGTAGTCTTCGTTTTTCAAGATGATGGGGGACGCTAGGGGAATGAGGTGTTTTAAGTTTGTTCAGCTATCTGATGCTGTATACCGTAAACAGGTGCTAAACAAATGATACAGTAAATTTAGCTGTTTAATCTAGACTCTGGCATAGGTATTGTGTCTGTAAGTAAAGAAATAAACAAAAAGCTTAATGAAAATGGAATATGAAATTCTAAATACATAGCCAAAACAGTTTAGGAGGACACCTACAGCACTGCAGCTTCCGGATTCAAAGGACTTGTCGTATCAATCTTGTAGAAGACTCTGCGAGCATACATTAGTACTTGCCATATATGATTATGGTTTCGCCTAGGAAGAGAGTAGGTAGTTAGTGAGGGACAGAGGTTCAGCATTTCTGTATTAGACACCAGTACATTAGTACTCACCTCCATTTTGCAAATGCTCTTTTCACATCTAATTCACCTGAGAGGGGATCTACTAGTGGGTGGAAGACTGGTAGGTCGAACACCAAGCGCTGTGTTAAAGATACAAGTTCAAAATTGCTTTAGTGAAGTTACTCAAGCCTATGGTTAATCTGATTCATAATAAACTTTCACTAAGATGTGCTTTTAGGACCCTGTTAATGGGTGCCCAAATCCATAAGGGGACCTCTGCTACTTTTGTTAGAAGCAACCCCTTGCATTGCTTGAATTGAGAAGAGAGGGAAAAAAATTTACTTTTAAACATCTGACAGTATTGTGTTTGGCCAGTTCACTGTTTCCTCTTTATAATTAGTTCTCCTATTGTTTGTGTAAGTTCCTACAGCAAGAGGGCAGTTAGTTTTAATAGAAAAATGATTTAACACACCAAAACTGGCAGAGGGACCTAGGAACAGGTGCAAAATTAACCATTTTCAACTTTTTTAAACAGTTTCCCCACTGATTCTGTCCCTTTTAAAAGCGTTTAAATTACTTAAAAGCTGTCAATTAAACTGCTTCCTTCAGGGGTTTGTGGCTGTAATGTTCTGCCATCATAAAAAAATTATGAAAGCCTGACTAAGCACATCTTCACTGTGCTCTGAAAGCAATCATTGACAGAGGAGACCAATTTCATAACCAACAATATTCTGCTGCCAGTCCTAAAAAGTTTGATCCTAGGAAGGAACAAAAGTATTCTAGTTGGACAAAGGCACAGGAATAGTGTTTCATTTTACATACCAAAAGGAAACGATGTTACTGAGACAAAGTAGCGGATGACAGCTCCATTCCCACCTTGACCCAAGCTTAAGAGTCAAGAAAATACTTTAAGTAGTCAACCACTCCTCTAAAGGCTACTAAGATCCAGGAGTCATAATTACAGTTACTACAATGCAAGTCCTAAACCTCTAATAGGGCTGGTTGAGCCTGAAAGTTAACCCCACACCCAATGCAGACAGTGGAGTTGCTACAGAGTAACAAGATGATCCTCCACGGACAGTAGGCAGGGTGTACAAGCCAGCCAGCAATGCGTTCCTAATCTTCACCAACCAGTGAACAAAGCCAGTCCCAGGAACTGAACAAACGCCATTCTCCAACTCCATAAAAGGAAACTAAGTTTCATGATTGTTTTTAGATTACTCCAGCACTTACTGGGCAGTCGCCATCTGGGTAATTGTCAGGGATGTAGACTGTAAATTTGAACACACCATCCTGGTAGAGGCCATGTCTTATGAATATTACTCCAAACCACACTGTAAGGAAGAAGAGTTGTATGAGTTGGTGCAAAATGCCTTAAATATGGTAAAATAAAAGAACTACTCCTGAACTTACTTAATGCTGATCTGTAAGATGGCTGCACATAAACTCCTGGCAGCTTCTGCTTTACGACCAAAGTGCTGTAATAATAATCAGTCATTTAAGATAAAGAGCTGTCTGAGGACTGGATTAGCATATGCATTCTGCAGAAGACTTTCCAGTATACAAGATAGTCCAGTGCTGTGCTGCCAATATCTCAACAAGGAACTCTTAGAAATATTTTCCTTCCAATCCCAAGGGTGGATGTGCTCACAGGGGGAGGGGTAAAGGACTAAAGAATCCACTTCCCCTCCCCCCACCCCATTTAAAGAGATATTGGCAGGAAATTCTTATGCCTCCTGTTCCAAGGTTACTGGAAATGAATGTTTAGGAGGAGAGTGAAAGTGACTTGACCCAGTGCTGACTTGTTAAATATATTACTGAAAAACGAACTTTCCCTCCTATAGTCAGTTTCTCATTTGTATGGCTCTTACACAGCAAAGGAAGAGACATTTTATAGACAATCTGACAGATGGATTTGGGGCAGGTGTGGTGAAGGATAACTGCTTGTGGTTCTATTTTTTAATATTAACCAAAGCTTTAACTTGAAATTTAAACAACGCTTTCAGTCATAATCATGGTAACTACTGTAGGTCAAGGGCAAAGTGGCGTGGCAACAGAATAGGGCAAGTGAAGATGCCAACCAAGGAGGGCAGGCAAGTGCAAGAAATCATTTTAGACAAGTAAGGCCTCTGAGTACCAGGAGCAATAGGTGAGGGCTGAATCACCAAATCCAAGGCAAGAAAACAATGCGAAGTATGACCTGAGTTTTGACCCCTATTTTCTCCCTTCCCACTCCCCAGTCATTTGAGACTGGTCATACAAGTTTGAGCTGAGCCCTCTACTGTGTGTCATGGAGTTACTAACTTGATGATTTTACGCAGTTCATGTCCAATGGATTACAACTGATTTCTCCCCTCAACTTCCTCTATTGCTTTTGCCCTTTAGTAGATACCATTATATCATGGAAATAGCATTGCAATGCTGAGAGTGGATAAAAAAGACAACATTTTTGCTGTTCGAGAGTAGGAAAAAAAATTGGTATGTTTCCAACACCATGTTGGAAACACTAAACAGAATTTTACTGAGCCATTCACTGAAAATGAATGGTTAACACAGTATTCAGCTAAAGCAATTTATAAATAGGCTTCTCTGATTAGCTGGCATACTCAAAAGTCTGTTTTAAGCTGAACACAGCAGGCCAACAATGAACTAGTGAACTGTCTGACTGTACCAGCATCAAAGTCAGACGACATCATTTGTTATAGTACCCTTTTTTAAAAAAAAACAAAAAGCCTTTGTTATCAGTGCCTTCCGCTCAGGCTTTGATTTCCATGCCATCAGCAACTGCTTAGCAACAGGAGACCATTATTCTCCGCTGCACTCCATGACACTAGCATCTTAAATTGATGAAGATGTTAGAAACTCAGGTTGTCAGAAGATTAACTAGAGCCCCACAGCATGAAAAAGTGTATGTAAACTTTCTAAATAGAACTAAAAGCTTTTTAAAGAGTTCTCATCTTCAGTTTATTAAGATTTTTAAATGGAAAAAGTGTTTTTCAAAATTAGCATTGAATCAGGGCTTAAGGGAATTGCATTCAGAAATCCGTTTCATAGCTGAGAATGCACCAGACGAAGTGACTAGACAAATTACATGACTAAGAAGAAAAATTTGCAATACAAATGTGCATCTTATGCTCCCTCCTACACTCACGATCCCAGACTGATCCATGGAGCAGTGGTCCAAAGCACTTCCTGGTGATCCATGGAAAGCTGACTAGTTACATTTCATTGGCTCCCCCTACCCCCCCCGTTATAAATTTCATTAGAAGATGGCTTTCCTAATATTGACTTTCCATGTAAGTAGACACTTTAGTTGCTGCACATTGATCACACATGATTGAGGAACAGTCCACAGTATGAGAAAGTCCGGGAATCGCTGATTAGGATAACCATATTTCCCAAAGGGAAAACATGACACCATGTGGGGCTAGTCTGAAAGCCCCACCTTTGCAGCTTGTCCAAGCACCCTGAACCCACCACCTCCCACGTGGGGCTGGCCCAAGCCACAGGCCTGAGCCCCCCTCCCCATATGGGGCTGGCCCCCATGCCAGGCTGGAGCTGGCATCGCTGCTTGCCCAAGCCCTGCCTATCCCTTGTGCAGGGCAGCATTACTGCTCCCCACCACCACATGTTCATCCGCACCCTTTGACAAAAAGTGGGCATTTGTCCTGTTTACTCTTGCCATCTGATCAAGTGGGCAAGAACAAATGGGACAAAAGCCCACTTTTGCCAAAAAAGTAGGGACAGCCAGTAAAGGCCTTAAAAAAAGGCACCATCCCAGCCAGAACGGGATGTATGGTTACTCTATCCCCAATACACCCACCATATTAGGCGGTGGTGAGATTAGGAAGATAGATAAATGAAAGATGCATGGCACCTTCCTGCTGGACATGCATTGGCTTTTAGTTAATCTATTTTAAAAAAAAAGTATATTTCCTTCCTAAAAGCAATTTAGTGTACATTTTTCATCTTATGAGGATGCCTAGCGCCCAAGATAGGTATATCTGGATTTTAAGTTTGCTATGTACAAAAGGACCATCCAAAGCTATAGCCAAAAACAAACTCCAAAAAAGCAACTCCTCTCCAAGATAACTGACTATATTAATTTTGCAGGGTTTAGTGTTTAAATGAGCATCCTGGGTATGGTTTTAAAAGTTCTATACAAGAACTGTTTCTAAAGCTACTCCCTACAATGATATTTAAAAGTTTTCTGAAGTACAAGACCAGCGAGATAAAAAGGTGAAATATTTTAAAACTAAAGCAACATACAATTCTGCAAGGAGAGAGTATTCCAAGTAGAAAGGCCCATAGGAGGCATGTGTTCCATTCGTAGACTGGGATGAAGGGGCAGGAGAAGCAGGCTTGGTCATCGGCAGAGCATTTTTTGGAATAGAAGGCAGCTGTTTCTTTGTAGAGGTGCGTGGAGGACTGGTTCTCAACTCTCCAGTTAGAGTCTTTTCTTCTGTTTCAGGTCTCTGTTAAATACATATACTATATATATTAGCATTTCAAGTTTATATTCTATAAACCACTGAATAGTTTAGGCTGCAAGCTAAAACTTCTATTCAATTATATACCAACAAAGTTGAATTAGGTTTGAAAGATTTCACCTTACTTGTTATTACATAATCATGGACTCCACACAAGTCACTTCCTTACAGATTTTCTTTATTACTGGCACTGGCCGAAATCTGAGCAGACACTGCTTTAGCTTTTAGTAGGTGGTAAAAATTGTAGAATAAAGCAAATTATGCCTCCACAGTCTCAAATTAGAAACTGACAGGTAATCTAACATCAGCTTCCAAATCAGTCTTCATTTCTAACACTCAGTGTATTGAGATGAACCACTTCAATTCCACTAACAAGTCTCTCTTCAATTTAAATACATGAATGATTAGTACAGTAAAGAGGTAAGTGGAACATTCTGGGGCGATGAGTTCAAGGGAATGATGCCTTCCACTTCTGTGGGAAATGTTTGTGCTGAGGCAGGCACAACATAACTGAGTAGATTATACTAGCCTATCCTCATTGTTTGTAACCATCGCATTAGATAGCCTGGGCTGCCTATAGTCCTTCAGTCATCTGCACAGAAGACAGATTTTACATGTGTCAGTTGTAAGTATTTCACTATATTAACCAGTTAAAGACTATCATGCTTTCTATTTTACCCATGAAATAATCACCACTGCACTTAAGTAGTCAGAAGGCCTGAGAAAGCGTTCACTCTACGTACAGGAGAATTAGTTATGGTTCAGTGGGTAGGCCAAGACACAGACTTCTGGATTACTGGTTAGAATTTAGACTAGTTTTAGTGATGGAAAGTTACCATGTGACTGGGGTCTTCTGTAAAAGGTCTGAGAACTGATCTAACATCCACATCATAATCACCACCACCACCACAACTTTCACCATTGCCGAGAATTTTGGAAGTAAAAGACCGAAGAGGTCTTAGACTGAACTTTTAGTTGTTCTTCCTCCTGATAAATGACGACTTGTGGGACAGATTGTTCCACACACTCCTGGGGAAATTCTGCACCACTGAGCATGTGCAGAATTCATGTCCCCCTGCAGATTTCTTTGCTTCCCTGAAGAAAACTAACTTCTGAAAGGGAAGTCACAATAGAGGGCAGGCCCCCCTTCCCAGTACTGCAGGCATGTCATTTTGGGTGCCTGAAGCAGCTAGCAGAGGTAAACCACCATGGGGCTGGGGGATGTCCCGGCAGGTGGCTTCTACCCTGTGTGGGGCTCAGCTGTTAGTCCCGGCTGGGCTGGGGAGGACAGGACTTCTTTTCCCCTGCAAGGAGCAGCCAGGGCCAGGTCCCACCCAATACCAGAAGTGTCCCCCAGCTGCAGGAAGTGCCATGCACACGCATCTCACTTCCTACCCCCATCACTCCCCAGCTTGGGTAAAAGGAAGAGATGGGTCATTGTACATGGAGCTGCTCACTGGTCCACCCAACCCCCATGCATCCAGACTCCCCCTTGAAACCCCCAACACACAGACTCCTCTCCACTGAGTCCCAACCATTCTTCACCTGGACCCCCCTACAGAGTCTCACTCCCATCCCAAACCCCCACCCCCAATCACCTGGATCCCCCACTGAACCCTCTTACCCAACACCTGGATCCCTCCCATACTAAGCCCCTCCACACTTGGATCCTGCCAGGATGAGCCTGCCTGCCCCACATCTGGATCAGGACCAAGGCTGGGCATGTATGCTAGATGCTGTCCCTCTTGCTTGCTATCTTTGTGTGCTTAGCTTGCAGATACAGGGCCCGAGTGTATTCCTGAGGCAGGCCCAGCCTTTGCACTGTGTCAGGGTTGGGTGCAGCGTCACCACCAAGTCCGTGGGAGGAAAAGAGTGAAAGAGGAGGAAGGTGGTTGGGGGGCTAGGCTGGGCTGAAGGGTAATCTCCCACCTCTGTGCAGCCAGTGCCCTATGCTCCCCACTGCCACGCTGAAACCTTCACATTTATTTATTGACAAATAAAACATGCAGAATTTTAAAATTTTTGACAAAAGATTGCTTCAGACTAGTACAGGCGGTCCTCGACTTTACAACATTCAACGAACGGCACTTATAATAATTGGTTTAGACTTTATGACACTCTGTCCCACAATGGAGTGAACTGCAATCCCGAACTATGACGTTTCGACTTACGATGCAATATGCAGGAACTAATTATGTTGTAAGTCTGAGGATTGCCTGTATTCAATATCTCTTTAGTTTACTATCCATTTAAATAATATATGGATATTCTGTCTACCTTGCTCAGAACTAGAACTCAATACAGAAGTGTTCTCACAACGAAGAGGGTGGGGAAAGCCTCGGCAAACCACTTCTAACAAGATGTTATGTAAATCTGAGCTGCTTCACTAATTTTTTTAAGAGGGTACATTCACTGTAGATTCAAATTTTCAAGATACATACAGAATCATAAGTATTCAACCCAACAGCAACCTTTTCCAGTATTTTTATTCATGGCTTTTCACATTCATCTGTAATAGATCTATTTTATATGCAGCTCTGATAGTTCTTTAAAAGACATAGCATAGAGGAAGAGCCCTCAGATCTGCACTCAAAATATGCCCACCCAACTGCCCAACTTTAAAATATTTAATTGACATGGCCCTAATTGAATGCTAGAGAGGCATTCAAGGTTAGCTTTTGGATTCACAACAATGACAATCATGACTTGCCAAACCTAGAAGGCAATCCATAGTTTTGCTATTTTCCAGCACTAGTCTGGGGTTGAGGAGGTGAAGGACCAGAAAGTGAGTGAGAACCATGTTGAAGAGCACTCCCTGCTCTCTTCCCACAAAGAGTTGCTGATGGAAGACAGGTTTTAAAAATTTTAGAAGCCTGCTATTTGTGCTCATCTTTTAGGTCAAATAGACACAGAAGTCCCAGGTACGCACCTTAAGTCCAACAAAGGTTAAAGCGTGGCCCAGAGTAACACAGCTGCAAGAACCTGGATAGACTCAACAGGGTTCAAGTTACTAATATCCACCTCTTGATGAGGTAGTCATGGATTTCAGTTTCCCATGAAGAGACTGACTTATACTTAGGCAAACATTGCAGTATAATACTGCAAGTTAGAGGATTCAGTTTTACAGACTCTGCTAACCAGAGCTACCTTCTGTTTACCTCATGGCTGTCTAGGTGACAGTCAAGAAACCCACAGCATTCTGATAACGCTATCTTGTCAAGATCTTTTTCAAGATGGATTCTGAGGCTTCATTTTAAGTCACTTACTTACAGGCTTTATATTTTGATAAATGTAAATCTGTTTTGTAATATTATGCAGTACAGCTTGATAAGAGGTGATTAACAATGCATATATTGTTTATTAAAATATCCACCTTGCGTGAGGAACTTGTAGACATGCTCCAGAAAGGGTTCATAACGTGTATCCCAAGTAAAGGGCTGCAAATGTTGTCTCCAGACCCTCTCCAGCACTTTGATGTCACTTTCTAGCCTAAAAACATACAGAATTAGAAGTTAAAGAGTGTTTGTCATAACAAAGAAAAAAACAAACAAGGATTTCAACACATTTGGGGTCAGATCTAATTAGCCTATTAATAGGACATTCATTTTGAACTTCAGAAACAGAAGTTTCTGAAACAGTAATCAACCTCAACTAGTTCAAAAGTGCTCCAAGATATTTCTAAACATTCATAAAAATCATATTTGAACATATATACACACCTTTCAGCCATTCTCTTTGCATTCCTATCTGTACTCTCCTCTCTGCAAAGATGTCATTGGACAGGCCTGCAACCGCCCAATGGGGAATTCAAGAAAACTAAGCTACCCAACAAACAGTTGGGTCCAATTGCGGACGGCACTCTAATAGCCTATTCTGTAGCTTGGGCAAGTTTTTTCATCCCTGGTTTTGATCAGCTGACTCTGCAAGACTGTATGCCTTTTAAGAGTATTAGTTTGAAAAGTCTCTGCCATTTCCAATGAAGGAATTAAGCTTGTTGAGCTTTCATCATGTGTGCCATTGTGTTTTTATTTGCATAGAAATGCAGCCAGGAATAGATAAAGTCACAAAATGCAGAAGTTTCTCTGTAGCCTTTTTTTTAAAATTGTGTTCCATTACAAAAACCACACTATGTACTTAGTATGATCAGTGGTCCCAACAGAAAGTACTCCAGTAAAAGTGGGAATTTCATTGAGGCACTTACCATTTGGATCGCTGCCTCTCCTACTCCCCTTCCATTTAACATCAGTTTATCTACTTTAAAGAGATTTCAGCTACTCTGTGTGTGTGAAGCAGCTCCTCTAGTATAGCCCATTACTCCACCTCTTTCCAACTCTGAATTTCTCTCCCCAATTTCTTCTGGTTTTTCCCCCGCCCCCCAATCTCTAGTTATAGTAACTAAAGTATTTTGGTATGCAGTGTAGACGTAGCTGTGTTGGTCCCAGGATATTAGGGACACAAGGTGGGTGAAGTAATCTTTTATTGGAACAACTTGTGTGTGGCTCAAAAGCTGGTCTCTCTCACCAACAGAAACTGTCCAATAAAAGACTGGTCCAATAAAAAGAAACTGGTCCCCTACCTTGTCTCTCTAAAGCATTTTGTAACAGTTTTATATAATTTCTATATGATTCTGTAGGATAATGATTCATGAGTCAATTCACCATTAATGCCTGTCCATTTCTTTTATAGCTGTTATAATAGCTTTTTTCCCAGATCAAATAATCACCAGTGGCTAGCCTCAGTCAGGACTAATGGTCCTGTTTTTCATTACACAATTTGATTACATTCAGCCAGGTAAGTTAGAAAATAATGCTCCTTTAAACTTAAAGCAGCACTTGTAAAAACGTGAAGATTGCAGCAAAATTTCTACAAAGCCATATCGGCCTGCTTTTTAAAGAAAAAAAATCAATTCAACTAGATACAAATAAAGCATTTTATATCAATAAAACTTCAGCCACACTAAGTGTTTCACTGATTTAACTATGTCGTTACATTCAATAGTTAAAATTGGTACTTTAACAGAGCTCAGACAAGCCCTCAGATTTTGAGTCTTCTCAAACTTCATCCACTCATTTTCAAGCCATCCACCCACCCAGATTATGGCTTCGCAATCACATCCTTATGAATAGGTTCTCCAGCACGACCCCTCCAGCCAACAGATTTACAAGATACATTCAGGACTCAAGATGCAGGGAATAAGCCCCATCCCTGTTTTCTCCCTCCTGCCCCCTCAAGCACACACTTCGGATTAAAGCCCCCAGGTATTTGTTGATTATCATACACATTGTAAGGAGAGTGATCACTTTAGATAAGCTATTACCAGCAGGAGAGTGGGGTGGGGTGGGGGAGGTATTTTTTCATGCTTTGTGTGTATAAAAAGATCTTCTACACTTTCCACAGTATGCATCCGATGAAGTGAGCTGTAGCTCACGAAAGCTTATGCTCAAATAAATTGGTTAGTCTCTAAGGTGCCACAAGTACTCCTTTTCTTTTTGCAAATACAGACTAACACGGCTGCTACTCAAACCAGGTATTTGTTGGGATCAGATCATAAGAAATGCTGAATGAACAGGACTATTGAGACATCTCTGACGAGTCAAACTGGTCTGCAAACACTGCTTCCTCAAGGCAGTATCATGGCCACACCTTTATACAAAGGCCTCCCAGCGTCTCAGTCACAGTTCTCATGGGACAGTCCCTTCCCCATTCCCTTCTCACGCTTTACCTTTATTTCTCCGTCATTGCACACCGCACTAGTCCACTAGTTAAGCTGCACCAGGCTGATGCGTTTCTGCCCTGCAAAGCTTCCAGTTCACAGGCACAAGCGGGCAGCCCACAGCAGCCTGTGCTCAATGGGCAGGTTACAGAAGCCGGGGCTCGGGATGCTCGAGCTCAGAGCGCACGGAAGAGGAGGAGGACGACGACACGGAGGTCACAGGAGAGCAGGCAGACGCGGCGAGCCGCCGGGGCGCACCGGGGACGGCCGGAGACACCGCGGAGACCGGGTTTATAGCTCGGAAAACGAGCGCGTGCGAGCCGAGGGAGAAATAACGTCGAGGGCTTGTCCTCGCCCACCCAAGCCGGCGCCCCGCCGCCCGCTCCCCCTGGGGAGCGGCAACGGCCGGCTCTGCCTCCCCAGCCCCCTGCCCCGCCGCACGCTCCCGGCCGGACCACCCCCCCCCCGCCGCCTCATGATACCGCCCCGCACCTGTGCCCACGCGCCGCCGCACCTGTGAGGGGAGCGGGCCCGACCCACCGCCCCCTCCGCCGCGAGGCGAGCAGAGCCGGTAGGGCCGCCGCCGCCGCCGCCGCCTGCTCCTGGCGCCCGTCCCGGCCCCACCCCGTGCCGCCAGAGCATCCCCGTCACCTACCCCGCAGGAGCCCCTCCCACCCCCGCAGCGACCGGCTCTCTCAGCCCTCAGCGCGTTCGCCTTCCGGCGGACACTGTCTCCGCCCGGCCGCCGTTGTTGTGCTAGCTGTAAGGAGGGGACCCCGCGTTTTCGCTCTTTCCCGCTGCCCGGGGAGCCGGGCGGGGCTGTAGCACAGGCAGGCTCCACTCACCCTCACGAGTTCCCCAGACACTTCGCTGCAAGCGCGGCCGAGTCCCCGCCAGCCGCCGCTTCCAGCTCACCCACCAGCGCCTCCGTCCTCTTCCCCCCGTCCGCAGCTCTCTTTAACCCCCGCCCCCAACAGCAATATCCGGCCGGCCTCTGACACGCATTGGCCGCAGAGTCAGCCAATCACAGGCCGACCTTTCCGGGCAAGTGTTGTGACTGAAGTTCGATGACTACCACACTGGCCAATCAAAACCTCCGCCCCTCCTGTGACGCTCCAAACGCGGCCGCACCCGGTTACCAAGGTACGCTGCCCGTCGCCAATGAGGACGATGACGATTGGCGAGAGGACTTGAGGGAGGTTTTAGTGGGGCCATGGATGACTAGAAATGGGCATTGCTGCGATAGTGAGTGACAACGATTGGCTGATACAGGTGTCACTCCCTGGGGGCGGGGTAAACGGATAGATGACTTATTTCGATTGGCTGATAGTCCCGCTCTCTGCTATGCTAGCGATTGGCTGGCAGAACCGTCACTGGCTGAGGGGCACGACTAGTGGGGTCAGACATGCCTGTGATTGGCCGGAGCCTAGCAGCAGCCAGGCGCTGGGGCGGGGCTGGGGATGTTCCACCTGCCCCACATTTGGGGGACAGCCAGGCCCAGCTTCTTGCTCTCGGCCGCTCCTTGCAGCGGGCTTCCCGGTTCCGGTCGCCTGCTGAGCCGCTGGCGGGGCTCCGGGTCGCGGGCTTCAACTGGGAGAAGACAAAAGAAAAGGAGTACTTGTGGCACCTTAGAGACTAACCAGTTTATGCTATGCATCCGATGAAGTGAGCTGTAGCTCACGAAAGCTCATGCTCAAATAAACTGGTTAGTCTCTAAGGTGCCACAAGTACTCCTTTTCTTTTTTCTTTTTGCGAATACAGACTAACACGGCTGTTACTCTGGAAACTGGGAGAAGGGAGCCCTCTGTCACGGCTGGGGGCCTCCGTCGGTGTCAGCCCGCGGCCGCAGCCCGGGGCGCGCTTAGCGGGGGGACGCCGTGGCTTAGGAAGACCAGGCTCTGCTGCAGAGCGGATGCGGACTTGCGGTTGCTTTGTGGGTCTCGCAGGGTCTGATGCCCATTTGCAGTAGCTGAGACTCCGGCCCTATTTCTGACATCCCCAGTTACACCCTTTCTTCAAAAAGAAAAGGAGGACTTGTGGCACCTTAGAGACTAACCAATTTATTTGAGCATAAGCTTTCGTGAGCTACAGCTCACTTCATCGGATGGAATGTAGCTCACAAAAGCTTATGCTCAAATAGATTGGTTAGTCTCTAAGGTGCCACAAGTCCTCCTGTTCTTTTTGCGAATACAGACTAACACGGCTGTTGCTCTGAACCCTTTCTTCAGTAGACTTCACCGCCCTTGCTCAGGGGGCACCGCATCCCGCAATTCTTGTAGCCTGCAAGGGGTTCATGTAATCCCGCCCCGGGGCCAGTCGCCAGACCCTGCATTTTGTACTAGAGTATTGCTGTCGTGGAGATTTAAGGAGACTGCATAGTGGCTAGGCCATGGCAGAGAGTGTTATTCCAGAGGGCATGTTTTCCTCGGCAGATCTATTCAGATAGGTGGGCTCTTGGGGCCCGATTCACCATTGCCCTGCATTGCATATAGTCATTTACATGACACCACTGCACAGCGTCAGAGACTGCCATTCTGGTCTGGCGGCGTTTGACACCCACTCTACATTTGCTTAGCACCGCTGTACATTCAGTGACTGCAGGCTTACAGGGAATCAGGCCCTTTAGGTGGGAGAAGACAACAGGGTGAGAGGTTTTAGTGCTGGGTTGAGCAAACTATGGCCCGCAGGGCTTTGGATCCCACCCGGGTGATTGCCCCCTATGGTGCCGCAAGCCCGATCCCTGGAGCCGCATGGTGGGGGGGGGTCGGAGGGGCAGAGGATTCCCTGCGTTGCCCTCGCCTCCAGGCACTGTCCCCCACAGCTCCCATTGGCCGGGAATGGGGAACCATGGCCAATAGGAGCTTCGGGGGAGGTACCTGGAGGCGTGGCAAGGGCAGCGCACGAAGCCCTGTGCCCCCCTCCTCCCAGGGGCCACGCAGGGATGTAGTGCTGGCTGCTTCCTGGAGCAGCACGGCGTGGGGCCAGGGCAGGCAGGGAGCCTGCCCTGGCCCTGGTGCGCGCTGCTGCCACCCTGGAGCCCAAACCCCTCCTGCACCCCACCCTCCCAACTCCCTGCCCTAAGCCCCCTGCCTGCACCTCACACCCCTCCTGCACCCCAGCTCCCTGCCCTCAGCCCCCTGCTGCACCCTGCACTTGCACTCCCGTGCACCCCAACTCCCTGCTCTGAGCTCCCTCCCGCAGTCCACACCCCTCCTGCACACCTGCCCTGAGCTCCCTCCTGCAGTCCGCACCCCTTCTGAATCCCTGACCTGAGCCCCCTCATGCACCGCAACCCCCTTCCCTGAGCCCCCTCATACACTCCGCACCCCTCTTCTGCCCCAATCCCTTGCCCTGAGCCCGTTCCTGCACACCGCACCCCCTCCCACACCCTGCACTCCGTTCTGCACCCCACCCCCCTTCCCTGGCCTTGCATACAATTTCCCCACCCAGATATGGCCCTTGGCCCAAAAAGTTTGCCCACCCCTGTTTTAGTGCTTCTAAAAGTAAGAGAATAACGCTGTGACAGTAATTCATATCTGACCTGGGATCTCTCTGCTGTTCTAGAATTGGACCTCTGCGTAGCAATAAACTGCGAATATGGTCAAATTGTGGTTGTTTTGTGGTGAACACAAAGACCCATTATTGGCTATATTAAAACCAACAGACTTATTTCTCTTGTAATCCAAAACAGAGATTTGAACAGAGGTGAAAAGCTGCTGTGACAATCAGTAATGTGCCCTGGCTTCTGGGAGATGCTTAGTCAAGAAAAGAAAAGGAGTACTTGTGGCACCTTAGAGACTAACCAATTTATTTGAGCATAAGCTTTCGTGAGCTACAGCTCACTTCATCGGATGCTGTAGCTCACGAAAGCTTATGCTCAAATAAATTGGTTAGTCTCTAAGGTGCCACAAGTACTCCTTTTCTTTTTGCGAATACAGACTAACACGGCTGTTACTCTGAAATTAGTCAAGAAAGGAAGTGTGGTATTTCCATTAAAGAATCAGTCTTGAATCTAAATGTTCCCTAAATGGATTTTTAATTCTGATGTATACAAAAATCACCACAAGGGGCTAGATAAACAACACTCATCTACACAGTACTAGATACATTGTCCAGATATATAATTATAACACTTTCTAATAGGGTTAGAGATACCAGTTCAGTATAATTTTACTAGACCTTACATACAAGAACACGATGGCTAAGAGAGCTTTAAAAGGGAAAAAGTAGGACAATCTTCTTTCCATTAGAATCAATAAGCTGTAAAGTATGCTTATTTTAATCAGTTCAGGAACTCCTTTGAGGAGTTGTAATTAATGGTGTTATATAATCTAAGAAAATTTATGTGAAACCTGTATACTTTCAGCTTCCTTTATGAGTCCTCCTAATGAGCCATCAGATTCTTGGCAGCTTTGACCAACTTGCAGACAGATTACGTGATCACTCTGGCTCTTCAGAACACTTCAAAGATTGATAGCATACATAGCAAATTCTAACAATCTTTTCCTGCCAGCTGACTAACACAAACCAGTTTCCAATACATAAATATCAGTGAGCAGTTTTTACTTACAATAGTTTAGCCCTACACAGCTGCAAAATAACACAAGCAAAACATGAATAAAACTCAACGGAATCTGTTCTTATTCCTAATTAGGTCTTTCTCTGAGTCCAGTATAATGGAGTTACAAACGTGATATACCATTGCTAAAGCCATTTGTTTGTCAAGGTTTGGAAAATGACAACAAAATCCATGCCATCCTGGATATATAACACAAATTATAGGGAAAATGACAAATCAATAAATACAGGTTTTAAAGTCCCTGTCATATCATCAACATGCTCATGCCTTGGTCATCACTTGTCTGGATTATTATAACCACCTCCTCTGCTTATCTTCAAAATGCTGCTTCTAAATCTTTCCAAATGCCATTAAAATCCTTTTCCTCTCTTGTTCCAACCATACCACTACTGCCTTTCTTGATTTTCTCTCTTTTATTTAATCATATTCAAGCTCCTCATTCTTACCTTCAGAGTCCTATACAATCTCGCCCCTACCTAAATTTCTGTCATAAGTTCATTCTACTTACTCTCCTGCTCCATACGCTCGCTCCTTTCTCCTGTTTTCAGCATGATACCTTTTCTCATGTTGCGTTCACGACACTTAGAACAGTCTCCCATTTTTTTCTGCTAACAGCCCTGTCTCTCCTCCTTCTGTCTCTTCTTTAAAGCCCATTTCTTACAGAAATCCTTTCTACATTTCTCTCTTCACCACTGTGTTTTGTCTTGTCTGCATTAGGTCCCAATCCAAGGGTGATTTAAATCAGTGGGATCTTGCAGGGTGTGTCTGTCTGAGTGGATCCCTCTGCAAGATCAGGACCTTATACCACAAGCTGTCTAGGGCATGGATCATGTCTTAGTGTGAGTTGTGTACAACATTCTGTACATTTACAGTGCTGAATAGATATATCCCAATGAAGATATATCCTAAGGCAGAATTTTCACATTTTAACTTTTATACCAAGAGGCAAGGCAAGTATCGCTAGTAGAAAAAAACTCCACCCCCCCCTTAAGTACCATACTCTTGACATTACAAAGGCCAAGTACACTGTAATTTTAAACTTTTTATTTAATTATAAACCATAAAATGCCTTAATAAAAATTATTTACCTTGCTTTAAAAGCAAGGTCTACCTGATCTACCTGATTATTGGCTGAGGGCTTGGAGTCTGACCTGATGCCAAGCAACCTATGTTCATTTTGTAAGTACTGTAGTAATAATAGTAATAAATCATAATTTTTTTTGCTAAGATCTTTCATCTCAAAAGATCTCCAGATGCTCTATAGACTTGATGGGCAGCAATCACTCAACCTCCTCTGAGGTGGAACACAGCAGTCACTGCACCAGCAATACTTCTTAGGCAGGTAACTGAATAATAATAATATGATTATAGATCTAACTGTAATAGATATAATTTATTATGATCATAGTTTTAATAATAAGATCATAGAAGTTAGAGATGGAAAATCCATCATTAGATCATGAAACCCATTGTCCTGAAAGCACAGGATAAAAAAAGATGGTCCCTTAATAGATGTATTGGATATTAACTAGACACATTAGATCTTATTCCAAAAGCCAGTAAGAAGGCACATACAGGTGAATTATTTTATCATATGTGTGTGTGTGTATTTTTATTTAAGTAGGGTGTGTAAGTGTGTATATATATATTTCTACACACCCTACTTAAATAAAACGTTTAAAATTACAGTGTACTTGGCCTTTGTAATGTCAAGAGTGTACAGAACGTTGTACACAACTCACACTAAGACAGGATCCATGCCATTCTGTACATCTACAGTGCTGAATAGATACATCACAATGATAACGTTAGGCAGAACTTTCACATTTTAACTTTTGTACCAAGAGGCAAAGCAAGTATCACTACTAGAAGAAATTTTTCTCCCCCCAGCCATACATTTTCAGAATTTTTTCCGTAAAGTTACTTGTTACTATTCACGTAGGGCTGGATCATGCTCCCTTTGATGTCATGAGAACATAAGAATGGCCCTACTGAGTCAGACCAAGGGTCCAGTCAGGAAATGCCAAAGATAAGGATGCCCATGTAATCTTAGAGTAAATCTGCCTCTTTCTGTGTACACATTGTAATACTCATTACTTCATTACTCAGAAATAGTGATTGTGTAAGTGCAATATAACATCATTTCTTTTCTTCTTTTTTCAGTCTAACATCTTTTCTTTTTGAGGTCCGGATAACAGCACCCACAATATCCCCAGTCCACCCTTGAAGCACAACAGGTAGAAGGAACATTGAACCAGAAATATGTCGTCAGACTAGAGTGTGAAAGAAAAAGCTGCATTAGAAATGGAATACAAGAAAGTTGTCCAACAAGTTGGGCAAAATTTATGATCCTTTGAGTATAATACAGTGGATTATATTCTGCTTTCATTAGCCAGTGTGAATCTGAATGAATTCTACTGAACAAAATGCAGAAAGGCTGGATTTGTTCTGTTATAGATAAGAGCACAATCTGGCCTGGTATGTTTTTTGGATATTTTCACACAGATGAATACTTTCTGCTTTTACTTTAAACAATTATGGAAACTATATTTCCTGTATTTATTTCCTTAGCCTTTTAAACTGCTCCCTTTCACCTGGATCAGAGCACCCATAGAAAATAAGGGCATGTCTTCACTAGCAATGTTAAAGTGGCACCGCTTTAACATGGCTCTGTAGTCACAGCACCAGCATTGGGAGAGAGGTCTCCCAGCGCTATAAAAAAAACACCTCCATGAGGGGAGTAGCTCCCAGCACTGTCTACATTGCTGCGTTACAGCGCTGAAACATGCAGCACTCAGGGGGGTGGTTTTTTACACCTTTGAATGAGAAAGTTGCAGCGCTGTAAAGTGCCAGTGTAGACAAGCCCTTAGACACATAAATACTTATCTTGCTGCCTCTGCTAGAGGTAGAAAAAAAGAATCATCCCCCACAAAGAAGCATCCTAACTCTCATTTCTCCATCAACGCCAGTTACTTACCACCCCCATCTCTTATCTCCCCACCCTTCTTATCCCCTCAAGCAAATATCTGAAAAAAGACATCGGCTTTGCACTGTGCTCTGAAGACAAGGAGATTCATGGTTTGTTGGGCCAGCTTGAGATGCTTATTAAAGTACCCCTTCTATACACACACAAAGATTGCCTGGAAAACAGCTCCATCAAGTTTAAACCAAGGGACTATCACTTAAAACGTGTCAGTTGAGTTGAATTCTTTCAGGAGATTATGGGGGAGACAGGCTGTCTCCACGTGTAAAATACAGAGCCAGTGAAACTCAGGAAACTCTGCTTTCATAATAAAAATCCATATGTCCCCCAGGCCATTTGTTTTATTAATTATTATTTTTAATTGTAAGCCCGCACTGTATAATCATTTATCCTTAATGTTATGGTCAGAACAACCACTTTAGGATGGCATAGGAAAAAAGAAAAAAACATTCAAAACAAATGCACATATATACATCAGGAAAAACAAAACAACTCTCACACCTACAAGGCAACTGTGAGAGTAGTGCCATTTAAGTTCTCAACCAGGGGTACGTTTACCCCTGGAGGCATGCAGAGGTCTTCCATGAGGTACATCAACTCATCTAGATATTTGCCTACTTTTACAACAAACTATATAAAAAGCAGTAGTGAAGCCAGTACAAACTAAAATTTCATAAATGACTTATTTATACTGCTCTATATACTATGACACTGAAACGTAAATACAATGTTTATATTCCAATTGATTTATTTTATAATTATATGGTAAGAACTAGAAAGTACGCAATTTTTCAGTTATAGTGTGCAGTGATACTTTTGTATATTTATGTCTGATTTTGTAAGTAGTTTTTAAATGAGGTGTAACTTGGGGGTGTGCAAGACAAATCAGACTCCTGCAAGGAGTACAATAGTCTGGAAAAGTTGAGAGCCACTGATTTAAGACATACCTAGTGCTATGTTTAATTGTACAGTCCTTAGATACTCTGGATTAATTCTC
The DNA here is from genome assembly GCF_965152275.1 of Natator depressus. Classification (NCBI taxonomy): domain Eukaryota; kingdom Metazoa; phylum Chordata; order Testudines; family Cheloniidae; genus Natator; species Natator depressus. Next base: position 14,134,066 of record NC_134245.1, on the reverse strand, counting down.
ATTGACTTCAGTGGGGCCACAATTTCACTCTGTGATGACAGGTGCCTTAGAAATAACCACAGAGAGATGTGAGGAAATGTTTAAAATGTATTTAATTAGTTTAAGGTAATACACAGCACCACTAGATGGTGTTCTGCAGCTGTTCTATTCGCATATTCTAATCCATGGGCAGATAAGTGACAGCACTACTTTATTGATTGAAACATATGATATACACTGTATGACATGGAAAACAGATGAGGACCAGTTCTGCAGTTCACACAGAATAGCACCAGCATAATTAATAATGATAATTGATTTACATAATTTGTGCAAAATATGCTCTTATTTGATAAATATTGATATCAATATCACTTTGGTTTGCTAAAAATGTCAGATTGAAAGATGGAATTTCCTAATTATGGAATATAATGAAGTACGATTACAAATTACAAACTGGTTAAAAAAAAGATTCTGAACATCCACTCTACACTTTAGAATGTATCTCCTTTGAGATTTGAACAGCACCAACACACACTGCCAGTACTTGACAAATAACCCTAAATAATAATAGATATAGTGTAACCTTTTGCCATTTCAAGATTTTGTCTTTGTGGGACATGAGCTTTCAATTTTTTTCTGATTCTGAGATTGGCTTTGTTTTTTCATATTAATCCTCAATTAGATAATCTATTGGGTGGCAAATATGGAATTGTCAATAGCAGGTAAACTAAAGACAGAGAACTCAACAAAGCCCAAGCAATACTAGGATATTTAGCAGCTTTTACATTAATTCTAAATCCATCTGTGATGAGGTCAGTGGGCAAAGGGGTAATTCAGAGCAGGCAATGGCAGGAATTGTCCATTGGGGGAGTAAGGTTCAGATACCTGTAATTAATTATGTCATGATCCCATGGTATACTATGACAGTGCAAATCCTAATCCAAGCATGGGGCCTGAATAACTGCCCGCAGCACTGAACTGATTCATAGGGTGGGACCAGGATGCTTCATTCTGTTGCCAAGGATTTGCTCCACTGTCACCATTGTTACCTTAGGGTTGCAGCACCCCTGCATCTCGAGCACTTCACTCCAGTAGGATGGGGCCAAGCATGCCTAGCGAAGCTCATTGATCCAACACCTCCTCCCTTGATCTGACCTCTCCTAAAGGACCCAGGCATGCTGGGAATCCAGGATTCGCATGGAGAACAATTCACAGGTGGCAGGGGATACAGATCCTCTATGTGGGCTTCTGGCATCTTGCCTTTCTCCTTCCATGAAACAGAACTGCTCTGGTTAAGGTCTCCAGGGCTGCAGAGAGGGGAGCTGCAGGATTTGCCACTATGGGATCAGTTTGTTCTGAGGACTTGGATTTTCCCTGACATAGGATCCACACCATCTTGGGCATTGAGGGGGGAGAAGGAGGAGATGGACCTGAGAGGTAATGAACACCCTCATCTCATATTAGTTTCAATAGATATTGAGGGCGCTGAGCACCAGGCAGCAGATGCCCAAATCTTCACAGGATTGGGCCCAAGAAGAAGGAGGGGGGGGTGAGTGGCACGCAGAGTCCTAACACACATTATAGTTTGGCATGGTATAAAGGTTTTATTGGCATGAGTTTGGGATGGCCACATTATTCATGAGTGGCAAAACAAAATGTACAGCAATTACCATTTTATGTAACAGAGCAAGACACTGTGTTCTCACTGCCAGGGAGACTTTGTGTTTGTTCTTTCTTATTTTTTTGTTTTGTTTTCTTTAATCTAAAATAAGTCATCCAGACTGAACATTCTTGTTTTGGTTTGTACATGGAGAATACATAACAATGTTAGCTGAGCTCATTTTTAAAACCAAATTAAACTAACAGATATTTTCTTAGGACCACACGGGGATTCCCCTGACATATGGAAATTATCAAAATATATAGTGGGCATGGAAAGGGTATGGCTGGAATGCAGTTGCACATGTGTTATCCTGACCAGGGGGCCTTTGCAGACCCTTACAGCCTGACAAAGTTTAGAGCAGCCCTGAATCCTTTGACTGGCAGTGTTAGTACAACAGGCTTTCACTCAAGATTTCTGGTCTTTTAAACTTCTGCTTGGGCTAGACATAGTGAGTGTTCATGCTCTCTCAATAGAATTCTGCATTTCAAACTGTGATCTTGCCTAGACCTTGTATGTGCAAAGAAAAGTGGAAAGTGAGGACAAAAAATAATGAACATTTCAGATGCTTCAAAAGGATTCATTTTGCTTCTAGAAATGAGTGATAGTTCCTGCACTTTATTACAACAGAATGACCGATTGCTCTGTCCAGTGTCTCCTGCTAACCACATCTGGTGTCTCTCTCCTTTTCCCCCATCATCCTAAGGGTGAGGATGTACCTGCCCGTAGTGTAGGTGGATAAAGGAAGAAGTGGGGGAAAGGTACAGGAAACTTTCCTCCATACTGCAACTCCTTCTCTGGTACCAGGTACAATTGGTATCCTGATCATAGGTACAGCTTCCTGCTAATGCCTTCTGATGCACAACCTAGTCCAAAGGGAGGAGGAAAAAGGCATGGCCATGCTCCAGCCATTCTCCTTCTGTAACTAACTCCTGCAATTTTATCATGAGGTTTTTTTTATATTATATTTGGTGCTTTTCTTAAAGCCCCGGCTCCTCAGGTCATATGATTAAAGCCCCAGCACCTCAGGTCATAGGAAAATTTTACCTTTCATTAAAAAATAAAAATTTGCAGAGGAAAGCTTGAAAACATTAAAGGAGACAACTTTTAAAAGAAAGTTATTTTTAAAAATCTCAGGAGTTTTCAGCCAATCTCATGATTTTGCAGGAGGCTGACTTATGATTTTTTAACTATTGGGATTGGCTATACTGCTTCTTCACCCAGGAAGTCTGGCTGGTCCAATGTGCAGAGGAGAGAATGGTGTACCTTGTCAATGGGTGGTGTAGCAGGTGTATGCCCACTGTACGGCATGGAGTACTGGGAAGCACAGCAGGCTAATGTGCCAGGTACATACCCAGGCTCCGTGTCGGGCTGGTATTACCCATACTGAAACCCACACCATGGTGTCTTTACGGCTATTGTTGCCCACACTAGCTTACTCCAAGCTAGCTAGAGTAGGTCAGCCTGTGCACAGCTTTTGCTGTGTAGACATACCCAAAGTGATTATGAGTGTGCATCCTAGATGCTAAAGGTGCTGTTAGAGCTTCACTTGGATTGTGTAAATTGGCTCCAGGCCTGGGTCTGGCAAGGAGATAAATACATTCTCATTAACATTTATTTAGAGTGTCTGCTCAACTTTAGTGAAAACTAGGTGAAAGACAGGAAAGGAAGTTACCCATTTAAAAGTCACACTGTACATTTTGAAAGGGGATTTATTTATTTTAAAGCAGCTTGTTGAATTCTGTGCAACAGTAATCCAGTAGCTACTGAGGAGCATTCCAATGGAAGATATGGCTATGATAAATAATCAGTTGATATTGATGCCAATTTCCCACCAAAGACAGTCCAGTTAAGAGATGGATATCAAATAACAGTGATGTGTGTCATAGAATAAGCCCCATAAAAAAAAAAGATCAGATAGCATATTGACTCTGACAATAATATAATGAAGAGATGTATCAAAGAATTTCTATATAAACCAAGATTGGAAAGGGTAGATATACAATATGTGATATCGAGCTTGATCCAGCAAACTTTGTGCGCACAGAGTTCCTATTGAATTCAATTAGAGTTTTGAAGATGGTGGGGTTGCAGGAGTGGGCTCTTGAATTCTGCTCGGTCAGCAAACAACAGCATCATAAACTTTAATTGTGGCACATGCTGGGTGACCAGAAACATACTTATTTCCTGGAGGCAGCCCCCAACCTCCCTCGCCATTCATTTATAGTCACGGAATATAAATATTTTGATACTTATGTTTGTATATTTGTCTATTATAGTAGTATGTACAAGTTTTATTGGCATGACTTTGGGTTGTCTGCATTGCCCATGAGTAGCAAAGCCACATGTGACTGATTCAGGTCATCCCACAGAACTTCATCACGCTTTCTCCACATATCACACATGTTGCAGAAAAACTATTTAATCTTTTTTTCCAAATTCCTCCATTTGTAAAACAAGTTGCTTTGGTTACTATGAGTCCTACTGCTCAGAATTCAGAGCCATTAACAACTTCTAAAAATAAGTTAAAATAGTTTTTGTATACCTACAAATGCCATATTTTTAGGGTAGAGTATCTTCGGTGCTGGGTCCTATTGGAAAGCTGAAAATCACTAGTACTGCCAGGACAAATATTGCCACTGCCCAGTGTAGTGTTTTTTTTTTTGTTTTTTTTTTTGGGGGGGGGGGGGAGGCAATCACATTTTGTGGAGCTGAATGAAACATTTTACCTGTGGATTTAAAAAAAAGTTGGATGTTTGAAGCCTGCTGCAGGTTTGTAATGTTAGAATAAGTCCCATGGGAGATACATTATGGCCCAACCCTGCCCTCCTTATTCAGTGAGAATACTCGCTGGGTATGGTGCTACCCAACAGAGAACGAATGGCAAAATCCAGCTCGAAATACATTTATCACATGGACATCAACTCCAAATGAGCTTTTAAGTAGCTATGTGTACACTGTAATAAAACACTTGCAGCTGGTCCATATCAGCAGACTCAGGCTCGCGGGCTGTAAAATTGCAGTGTAGACATTCAGCCCAGTTCTGGGACCCTGCGAGGGTCAGCCCAAGCCTCACAAGCCCAAGTCAGGTGACATGGACTAGCCACAGGTGTTTTATTGCAGTGTAATCATACGCTTGATAGCCCCAGCCCTACAAACACTTATGCTTGTAAGTAGAGTCAGAATTCAAATGCACAAAGCTGCATATATGAGTAAGTGTTTGCAGGATGAGGACCTACATTTATATTCATACACAGACATATTAATTTCTATTTGATGATCTAAAATTGGTCACCTTAGGCTTTTTATTCAAAACTACCCTTTGATTATGCACAATTTTGTGAAAAATCATTAAACCCTTTGCTATTCATTACTTAAATTGCTATTGATTATTGGTGTAAGTAGTTTCCTTTTTAACGCCCTCTCCCCCCACCCCACAATGCTTTTTATACCATAGAAAGCCTTTAAACAATGAATGTGTAAGAAACGTATCTGAGATTGATATTCATGTAACTGTACATTCTTGAGAATAAAACTGAAGATAACAGATTAATCAGATTGAGGAACCAGTATTTTAGAAATCAATTTTGCAGAGAATAGTCAGTAAAGTGTCAAACAACTTCATCAAATCAGTGAATACAGCCTATGTAAACAACCTTTGATCAGCATCTTCCATAATATCATTACTAACTCTAGTTATAGCTGTAATTGTATAGCATGATGAGTGAAAGACAGATTGAAACCAATTTAAAACTGTGTTTTTTCAAGTGAAAATTAATTTGTTGACTGAAGAATACCTATATAATTTTAGAGATGATCAGACATAATAAAACAGAACTATATTTTTTTCAACTTGCATATGGAGCCAGATTTCTACACAAAGTCACTCACCTTCTTTCATCTCCTTATTACTTTCCCAGTAAAGTGACATATTAAACAAGGCTGTAAGTAGTTGATAATTTTAAAAAACTGCATATTTTAAAAATCTAGCATTTGGCTGATCAAAGAACTGAATATGAAGAGTAAAGACTGGACTCAGGATTAATGTGCAGAAGACTAAAATCATGTTCACTGGAAACATGGAAGAAGAAAATATCCTAGTAAATGGAAAAATATGAAACATTACCAAGGAATGTGCCTGTCTGGGTCAGCTAATACTCACAATTCCAAATCAAGATGATTTGCCACTCTTCAGTAAGTAGTACCACTGAACCTAATGGTACTGATCACATAAGTAAGGACTGCTCACATGAGTAAGACTTTGCAAGATCTGGTCCTTTACAGAAAAGAAACAAGCCTGAACACTGATTTTGTAGGAGACACAATAACACAACAAAGCTCAACCTTACCTCCTTAGAGCAGTGTTCAAACCAAACCCTACCTGGTACTTGCAGGACGGATATCCATGCTTGAATCTGAGCCTCTCTTTACAAAGGGTGAACGAAAAGCTAAGAAATAAACTCAAACTGAGAGCTGTTTGGAATCTGGATTAAGATCCAAATTGTCGTAACCCAGGCACATCTCTAATTGAAGTTATGATGGAGATAACTCCAAAAGCTGGACAGTAAGAAAAAAAGAACCATCCTTCGAATTTTGATGGGATTAGATTGTGACTTGGACTACATGTTCACGCAGGGAAATAAGGGACAGCATGAACCCCTCTACACAGCCAATGACGATGTTGGGTCCTAGCATGCAGGAATGCACAGATGCTGTATAGCTGCTATTGCTCTGCTAGAGCAGCTGGGCAGGAAACAGTAAAGCTGTGGCTCTGTTCCAGTGTGCCAACCCACATGGTTGACCTGAACGCAGTGTAGAAATGTGTTGCTAGGGTAAGCCAGCAAGTACTACTCCCATGGAGTAAGAGGGATGCAAGGAGGGCATTGTGACTCAGAGGAGTGAGGGTGCTTGAGGCACAATGCCTGCCAGGGCTATTCCTGGGGTGGTGTAGCTCGCATATCACTTGGCTCAGAGCGGTGCATAAAGACACAATCAAGCCCAAAATTTGGATCGGGATAAAAAAATTCTTGAAGTTCAGGGTAAGGGTGTTGGGATGGTGGCTGTTGGATCAGGAGTCTCTGTAGTCAAGGATAAATAATCAAATGGTCTATAAGATGTCTAAACAGTGTGACTAGCTCTCCAGGGAAATTTAGTAAGAAAGTGAACATTAATAAAAGAATAATCAAATAAAGATGTGTCCAATAGGAAGTAATTTATGTACAGTTAAATAACAGTGTAAATGGTAACATCTAATACACTCAGACATGGGATAGACTACTAAGGGAAATAGCAGAACCCCTTTCATTTGGGACATTTAAAACTAGACAGGACAAAACACTAGAAAAATGTAGTGTAGCAAACAGTCCTGCACTGGCATGGCAAGGAGATGGATTAGGTGGATGAACAGGGTTCTTCCAAGTCTGATTTTTATGTTTCACCACAGTACATTGTAACAGTACTGTTCAAATATTACACAAGAGGACTACCCTTATAAAACACCAAAATGTTTAGCTGTTCGAGTGTTCAGTTACCAGCACTCTCAAGCACTTTCAAATTAGTCATTAGTGTCCTTATCAGTGTAGAAACTCCAGCCTACCTTAGCTGTTTGCCTACGTTTATCCAAAATTAACAATTGTGGGGGAAATCTTGAATCACTGAAGTCAATGGCAAAATTTCCATCCACTTAATGGTGACAGAATTTCAGCCCTGCTGGTACCACTGAAGTGTCTTGCCTCTACAGTAACTAATTATCGTGGCCCAAAATTTCTGTCAAAACCTACATCTCTATAAACTGCCAGTATCTATTTTACATTTGGATTACATTTTTCTAACCTTCCTTGTGTCAATTTGTAGGCTTTTATTCCATCTGGGGGGAGGGTCCCCCATGGGACAAACATTAAAAAGTTTGCATTTTGTGTTCCAACTTTATTGATGATTTTTGTTTCCCTGTATATTGCCTTCCCATTTCCCAAATGAACATCCTCTTTTCAATTCCTGTTCTCATTAGGTTTTAGGCCTGTCCTCTATATTGACCTGGTTATTAAAAACAAAACAACCGTCCCGTCCCCCCCACACACACACACACTTTTTTTTCCTTTTTAGAAAATGCAAGTAACATTTCTACAATATTTAAGTCCAGTTCGGTTATTTGTGGCCTGTTCATTTCATTACAGAATTTCTTAGTTCTGAAAAGTGGGAATGTGAACTGAGAAGACTGTATTTTAACTGAATACTTTCAAACCTCATGAGATTTTCCTCCATCAAACAGAACCTTCATCTTAATTATCCTTAATTCTTTCCACTTTGCAAATAAAGGATCCCTTAGTTCCTTTGGAAGATGAAGATTAGAGCTAAGAGACTGGAGTGGAGATATTTGTGTTTCATTTTGCAGTACTTTAAACACCTTCTTCCAGATAGTAAATCCACTGTTAATTACTACAGAGTGTATAATATTAGATATCGCTCTTCTAAAAGACTGAACAGAATGCTCCTTAAATTATACTGATGTCAGATTTCCTGTGCTATTTGATATGAGGATTTAGACTATTAGTAAACTAGATTGTTCAAAAAATTGTATATGGAATGTCCAGTAACAAATGTAAAAGCTGCTGTCAACATGGAGTGACTTTTCATATTTTCTTAAAATGTGCTATCCTACTACATTCCTAATCTTTATGTACAATTACCACAACTGTGTGTGAAAAACATTGTGGCTGAGATTTTCAAAGGTGCTAAAAGGATTTGGATGGAATGGGAAGACCCAATCCCATAGGCATCTTTTGAAAGTTGCAGCTGATGTTTGCATGGACAAGTAGCCATATCGATGCATAACTGTCCATCTATTATGGCAACTGCACACAAAATTAAGTATGTGATTCTGAAAATCAAGTCTATAGTATTATGAGACCAACTCTTGGTAGTTTATTAATTTACAATACATTTAGGAGTTAAACTAGACCAGAGTTTAACATACCAATCCCATTCAGAACGTTTAAAGAAAAAAGATCACCTCCTTGAGTCAAAAGCTAGTAGGATCCTCTTGGGGAGCAGAGGCAAATGTTCTATGAACCTCAGTCCTTGTGCTGGTATTCGCTCCAGCAGAATATGGTACAACAGTTTGGGACAGAACTCAGCACATACACCTCATTGATTCGAAGCTGAATACAGCCACCTGAATCATTTAGTGACTGCCTTAGCCACACATTATCATCTAATTTACATGTTAGCTTATCTAGCTCCTCCAAATCTTCAATGAGATGCCATCACCCTTAAAACTGCAGAGAGGGCTATGACGAATGAAAATCACCGGCAGCACACAAGGCCAAAAATGATTCCCAACAGGTGCAAATGAGCAATACACACTTCCCACAAGATGATCTGCCCACCTCCAGAAGAAAACATCTACACCTGCAGTTCCTGCTGACTTGCCACAACTGACTTCCTGACATTCTTTTGTGGCAGCCATTCATGCACTCTGTCCAGTGCTGCCAGCCAAGTGCCAATCTTGCATGAACAATGGCATATCAGGAATGACAGCTACATCCTTACAGAGTGCAAGCAACTCTGGGTCAGAGAGGCAGGCAACTTGGTGAACTTTAAAAGCCCTCATTTACATCCACTTCTTTGCAACCTGGGACACAGATCCTGGACTAGATTTAACAGGCTGTTGACTGGAATGGCTAGATGGCTGTCACATTGCAGAAATTTGGCCTAGCCCAATTTTCACAATGTGACTGTGGGGCAGAAATGATGTAGACAGTCAAACACATAGTGAAGGAGTGCAGTTAGAAGACTGGAGGGTGTACTGCGACACCTTGCTCCTCTAACTGATATAGCAGTCAGATGGCTGAACTATGTAGATATTGACTTGTGACACAGAGAGAATAAATGTTTGTAAATACTACCAACTTTTAAATTTGTCTGCAATCAAGATAGCAGTACATATAAGAATTTAGGAAGTACATTCATTTTAAGGTTTTAAAATGGTATCCCTTGGTATCCTGCTGTTAATTGATTTATCTCGTTAGACTGACCTCACACTTGTTAAAACAACCCCCATCATTTCATGTATTTATACCTGCTCCTGTATTTTCACTCCATGCATCTGATGAATTGGGTTCTAACCCACGAAAGCTTATGCCCAATCAGAAAACATGCTCCCCTGGTCTTCAAGATCTGCATCCAGACCATGGTGATTTCAAGTTATTTAAACTGTTACTTCTTAGTTTGTCTGACATCTCACCATAGTTGCCATTGAGCACAGTGCCAAGGTAGGAAAAATCTGTGAGGAATTAAACGTCTCTGCATAGAGTATTCAACCTGGATGCCCACCATAGGCAGTTAAGGACTGTCTTCTTACCTTCTTTAATACAAGTTATTAGTACTCACAGCGTTGAAGTCATTTCAAAATATGGAAGTTTTGGGCACCCAGCCCCTCCCCCACTCCAAGATGGAATCCTGAATACTGCCCCATGGCAATTATTAATACATTAACTGTGCATTAGGAGAGCTCTGCCTTGTGTAATATGACTTTCCTATTTCCTCTTCCATCTCTGATGATAGTAGAATTTGTTAGAAAAAGGAGTACAAAACATTCATTGATTTACAACAGTAAGTTGGGCTTAGTTCTGTGATCATTTCTAGAAATCGATGCCTTAGTTTTGCACCCTAAGGGCTGCTTTTGCGCATAAATGCCCCCATTTTCTTCTCTACCTGAATCACAGTGTCCAGCCGCTACAAAGAAGATTATGAAGTACTAAGAATGCACACACTTCCCCACCACAGAACAGCAGCAGCAGATCATACTTTGATTTCTTGGGAAAAAACGATTGTAGCTATACTTCCTGTCAGTCCATTCCTTTGAACATAGTCTCTTTATAATTTGGATTTTGAATCTAGTTTAAATGGCAGTTAAAAATTGTATGTGGCCGTTCACAATTAAATTTAGCTTGACAGGTTGGACATCAAAACTAAAAATAAATGACTTCACATCCAAATAATAAGTAATAACAATGTTAGCCTGCATAAGAATAGCAGGACTAGATTCAAATACAATATTAATTTTAGGGATATGAGTGACTAGGGAGAGACAGAGGCAAAGAAACAAATCCTTCATATAGCAATAGTCTCTTCTTATCCCCCAGGCAACTGGCTGCCTTTCACCTCAGCGGCAGAGCAATTATGTGGCATAATGACTGCAGTGCAAATAAGCAGAGAGATTTTATTAAACCAAATGAGCAAATCATCTGCGTATTATTGCGATTTGATTGACAGTGACAAGTGTCGAGCAGGCACGGATGTGAATATGATAAAGAAGCTTGCAGGAAAGCTCTTGATAATGTTACTCTTGATAAAGTTGCTCAGCAAACCACTCTAAGTAAATAAAAGGGAAAGAATATGATGCATATTAATTCACACAGTTTGCAACCTGCCACAGGACTAGAGGAAAAGTTGCAATAGGTTCAGCACATGGTATTTTATATGAATTCCAAAATTGCATTTATGATTCACATAGACTTTACAATAATATATTAATATTAAAAGTAAAGGTCATTCCACATAACAGTTAAGCTGCCTGAGCTTCAACCTTTATATCAATAACAGACTCCTGGGGGAGGAGGGAAGAAACAAGTGGGAATGATCTGAATAATGTAAAAATGTTACTCTGAAGGATTGATGCCTTTAGTTGGGATGTCCATTAACGCATTCCCACTTTCAGGGAATAGTTACATTTCTGACAGGTCAGAAGGATTAAACTTGATCAGAAAGATTAACTTGATACCTTTCACACAATTGTATAGGGGAAGGTGATTAACTGACATGGGGCTTCAGGCCTCCAATGTAACATAATCCACTGTTACACTAATGACTCCCTTATGACATCACAGTGGCACAGATTCTGAAGCTCCACATTGTTGCCGTCAGTGTGAAACTCTGCATAGTTACTTTTGGCATCCAGATTGAATTAAACCAGGTGACTGGGAGGTTCTCAAAGCAATGCCCGTGTAGAATATTTAAAGGGACAAACTCACTCCAGTGTAATGCCATTGACTTCATGAATGAATTTGAGCTAGCAAGTTTAAGTATACTTTGGGAGTTATGTGAGACATAAATTCCCACAAAACAAATGTTGGAAAATGTAAATGAGTAATATATCTATGACAGGTTTCAGAGTAGCAGCGATGTTAGTCTGTATCCGCAAAAAGAAAAGGAATACTTGTGGCACCTTAGAGACTAACAAATTTATTTGAGCATAAGCTTTCGTGAGCTACAGCTCACTTCATCAGATGCATTCAGTGGAAAATACAGTGAGGAGATTTATATACACAGAGAACATGAAACAATGTGTGTTACCATACACACTGTAAAGAGAGTGATCACTTAAGGTGAGCTATTACCAGCAGGAGAGAAAAAAAACCTTTTGTAGTGATAATCAAGTTGGGCCATTTCCAGCCACACTTTTGCCAATACATATTTAATATATGACAAATGTTAGCAAATCAGATAATTTCACTGGTTGAATAATGAGCAAATTTGACGGAAAATATATTATTGAAATACAAAGTGTTGTAGAAACATTTTACACATTTTGCTAATTTACTTAAAATATCATTTAAATATATCCTATGGATATTCAAAGGGCGCTAATCCTGCAAGGTGCTGAGCACTCTGACCCCAATCCAGCAAAGCTTTAAAAATGCAAGAAGTCCTATTTGACTTCAGTGGCGCTACTCACATGCTTGAAGTTAAGCATATGCTTAAATGCTCAGCACTTTATAGGATCAAGCCCAGATTACTTGGATATTGTCCAATCCCCCTCTCCCCCTCCCCAGCTCTAATTTAATTATATGAAGAATATAGCAAGAATACATTTCATGCATTGTGAGCCCTTCACTCACCAAATTCTTACTGAATTCCATGAGGGAATGAGCATATAAAGGAAAATAAATCAAACAACAAATATTCAGTAGGAGAATCCATCTGTTAAAGCCAACTATTGTAACAGTATTTCTCTCTCTTACATATATACACACAGAGAGAGAGAGAGAGAGAGAGAGAGAAACAAACATATGGTTTCCACAAAAGAGGAACTACAGACTCATTAGCATAACAGTTATACTACCAATCCTGAAGTTGGAAATTAATTAATAATTCTGTTGATAATTCACAAACCAGAATAAAATCCAGTTCATTTTCATATAGCTGTACAGTCTCTGCTGTGCTGAAAGGAGTAAAAAGTAGCTAAAATGTATTTGTTGCTTTGTCAATAAGTAAGCAGGCAGGACCATGAGTACACACATGGAGCAAATCTTCTGAGTAAGAAGTTGCCACATATTAGAATGTTTTTTTGAAAGTCTGAAGACAATTATTAAAAGTAATGATGTTTAAAAATGACACTTTTTCTGAAAATTTATTGAAGTATCTAACACTCTGCAAAGTATACCTAACCTTTAAGTTCTCTAATTATTACATACAATGCTATACACTGCAAAAAGAAAAGGAGTACTTGTGGCACCTTAGAGACTAACAAATTTATTTGAGCATAAGCTTTTGTGCTATACACTGGTGTCCCTTAATTTGCCAATTGTCTTAATATACGTAATACCTTGAATACTGACCATGAGGTTTTCTAACTACAAATACTTAGTTATCTAATGCAACTGGCAAATTAAGGGCCAGAATAGCTTATCCCAATTTAATCAATATTTAACTGTATGAAGAGTCAAAAGTTTTACAGTCAAGTTGGTTTTGGGCTACAGGGTGCATAAACGTTAGATGCTCTTAAATTTCAGAAATATGTCTTTTCAATTTGAAAACTAGTTTTATGAACTCTCTTCAAGCTGTTAAAAAGAAACCCTTGTGTGCCCTGAAAATAAAAATGAGAACCCATTTCCTTTGCAAAGATGTAAGGGAAGTGCATAGAGAGCTTATAATTGAATCCTAGTTTCAACTATAACTACTGATTAGCTTGATATCTGAGTAATTTTTAATGAATTGTTACTCCAAAACAGCTTGACTGATATTGTACCTTCTTTGTAGAAAGAAACAGTTGTCCTGTTTGATTTTGGGCCAGAACTATACTTACCTACATGGTTCTAGCTTTCATCCAGACAACATCACACGATTCATTGTCTACAGCCAAGCCCTAAGATACAACCACATTTGCTCCAATCCCTCAGACAGAGACAAACACCTTCAGGATTTTGATCAAGTGTTCTTAAAACTACAATACCCACCTGGAAAGTGAAGAAACAGATTGACAGAGCCAGAAGGGTACCCAGAAGTCACCTACTACAGGACAGACCCAACAAAGAAAATAACAGAACGCCACTAACTGTCACCTTCAGCCCCCACTAAAACCTCTCCAGCGCATCATCAACGATCTACAACCTATCCTGTAGGACGATCCCTCACTCTCACAGACCTTGGGAGACAGGCCAGTCCTTGCTTACAGACAGCCCCCCAACCTGAAGCAAATACTCACCAGCAACTACACACCACACAACAGAAACACTAACCCAGGAATCAATCCCTGCAACAAACCCCGTAGTCAACTCTGTCCGCATATCTATTCGAGGGACACCATCATAGGACCTAATCACATCAGCCACAACATCAGGGGCTCATTCACCTGTACATCTACCAATGTGATATATGCCATCATGTGCCAGCAATGCCCGTCTGCCATGTACATTGGCCAAACTGGACAATATCTATGCAAAAGAATAAATGGACACAAATCAGACATCAAGAATTGTAACATTCAAAAACCAGTAGGAGAACACTTCAGTCTCCCTGGACACTCAATAACAGACTTAAAAGTGGCCATTCTTCAAGAAAAAAACTTCAAAAACAGACTTCAACAAGAAACTGCAGAACTGGAATTAATTTGCAAACTTGACACCATCAAATGAGGCCTGAATAAAGACTGGGCATGGCTGGGTCATTAAAAAAAATAATTTTCCCTCTGTTGATACTCACACCTTCTCGTCAACTGTTGGGAATGGGCCAAATCTATCCTAATTGAATTGGCCTTGTTAGCACTACAAAAAGTAATTTTCCCTCTGTTGATATTCACCCCTTCTTGTCAACTGTTGGGAATGGGCCACATCCACTCTGATTGAATTGGCCTCGTTAGCACTGACCCCCAACTTGATAAGGCAACTCTCATCTTTTCACGTGCTGTATATTTATACCTGCCTACTGTATTTTCCACTCCATGCATCTGATGAAGTAGGTTATAGCCCACGAAAGCTTATGTCCAAATAAATTTGTTAGTCTCTAAGGTGCCACAAGGACTCCTCGTTGTTTTTACTTTAAATGAGTGATGCTACTCTTGTTAACATATATGTAAAATTATAGTGTTGTGCTGTGCTGGTGACAGTCCTGAACAAAGAAGTAAAGGTGTGGCTGCAATACACAACACAGCCTCATTCTGCTGGGTCTGAGACTATCAGGCTCTCCTTTGACATGACCAACATCACTGAAGCTCAGATGGAAAATCTCCAAGATTGCTCTAGGACCTGAGTTTCTTATATCCGAGCACAGTGCAACTAGGGCTGGCTGAATGCATTTTTTAAAAGACAGATGGACATTGAGATTTTTGGACCCCTAATTGAGAGAGGGGGCCTCAAGACCTTTGGAAACGAAGAGTATGGTAAGTACGTCCTGCTGACTAACACTGCACATGACAGCTGTTTAAAGTGGTAGTATTTTCATATTTTATTGTTTTAATTCTATATTAATAGGGAAGGAAAATTTAGATGATTGTCTGGCAGCTGGAAAAGAAATGTTTCCAGTGGTGAGTTATGCATAAGAAAAATATTTGAAATTTATCTTCTAAAATATTACTTTTTAATTGCTTTCAGTGATCTTTTTGACAGTGATATTCTGAGCCCTGAGGTTTCTTTAAAGAAATGCTTCAAGCAACAGTTGTAACCTATGCAATGTTTAAACAATCATGCCAAGATTAACTAACTTTTTATTAAATGTTAAACGAGGGTTTTAAGCAATTCCATTTATTTGTTTATTTAATGAAAAAATAAAACTTTAGCATAATTCCTTGAATGAGCTAGTTACAGCCCTGAGTTAAGAAAACATTAAAACAGGTGTTTAACTTTTACATGTGAGAAAACCAATCTTTATCCAGTAAAATACTTAAACGCATACTTAAGGTTAAGCAGGTTATGCCATATCAGAGCCACTTGTCTAGAGAATCTGGAACAAGCAAACAATTGTTGGCTAAAACAAAATGTGATATGATCTGTATATTTGTTTGTGTAAAAGAATTAATGAGTAAGGAGATGGAAGTCTCATTATATATTTTCTCATAGCCCACTGGAGGTGCAGCACAAAGGAACCATAACTCACCAAAGGATTTGGCCTTTGAATCTCATGCTCCTACTAAGGTATAGAACTTCATCATTCCACAGTTCCTCCAAATCTTATCCAAAAGTGTTATCAAGCCATGTTCAAAACAGCACATTTGGTTTTATTAAAAAAATAATAATAAAATAAAATCGGGGGACAACACTGTAGGCAATTGGTTCTGCTCTTATCCCTCTCCTCTCTTCTAGCCTGTTTCTTCAAAAGCAAAGGGCTACAGTGATGATAAAGACGCACTGTATACTGAAGACAAGAAGTGTTGTGAAGCCAAAAATTTTACTGGAGAAGAAATATTTTCTCTTACTGATTATAATAAGATAGAAACACTAACTTATCAGCACTAATACAGAACATAAGTTAACATATTGAGATGAAAAAATTCTGTAACATATTGGTGATATAAATGTATCTTAGAAGAGCACTCTGCCTCTGAGCTACACAATCGCTCTTTTTTACCTTGAGCTTGAAGAAACTGTTATATTACATAGCTCATTACTTCATCACAACTGACCAAGTGTTGGTTTGTTTTTTTGTTTCTGTGTCACTTCTAAGCACAGTATGTTAGTTAATCTGCACAGGTTGCATGCTACCTACTCCCTAGTTACTTCTTGTACTTCCAACTTCTGAAAGGAAATACAGTGAGAGAGAAGGAATTTGACTTCTTTCAGGCACACCATTGTCTCTTGGAAAACTACTCATTCTGGTACAGCCTGTACATGATCGATAGGATTGTTTCAGGTTCTCTGTCGTGGCAATATCAACAACAATGAAAAGCTTTCAGTGATATACAGCAAACAGTAAAGAGAAGAATTTCCTACCAGAAGAAATACAACTTTTCATGGGCAATCCCCCCTACTAGAAAATGATTTTTGGAGTCCTAGGTGGGACTTACTCACTACTGTGCAGTCTGAGGCTGCTCAGACTTATGGATTGGAAACCAGTCGTACACATGGGTCCAAGGATTGGGAGAATGCAAAGATGAGATTTACATCACCTTTGAACTCTACCTCACCAACTTGTATTGCACGCTCATCAGCTGTAGCCTGCTGTGCATAAGCTCAAACTTGCTCATTGCATTCTCTGTAACTGGAACAATGAAATTATAGGATAATAATAATTGTTCAGCTTTTCTTTTTCTTTTAATTATATAGCATCTTTCAACTAAAAAGCCTCCTAAAGTGCTTTAGAAACCAGTTACAAACTACACATGTAGGACTTTCCAATATTCATTCACATGGGGGACATGCAGCAGCTGTTTAACTAAATAACAGTTCAGAATGAGAAGAAAACATCAAACAGAAATTAAAATTACAAAGGAAATTTTAGAAAGGTAGAGTTCAACTGTTCAGTATGGAATTTAGCTACCCTGTACCTCACAAAAAGTTCCACTACCTCTTTAATTATCACAAGTGATCAGCAGCTTAGTTCTGTCTTATATGAAAGACAGTGAATCTAAAAGCAAAGTGCTAGGTCAGTAGTTTATTGGCAACTCAGAGAGTAGAGTGACACTTCCTTAGAAGGTGACACCCCTCTCATAACTGAACTGGTCTGACCCTGCTAGCTTATCAATTTTGACAAGATCACAGCCCGAGGTATGGTGGTATGGCTGCAGGCCATAATGAAATCTGTGAACAGTACAGGCATTCCATCTAGGCTGTAAAAATTCTGAGTGAGCTGCATAGCATAATCTTTCTGAAATGGCTAACTCATGGGAAGTCACAGATAACTGGAAACTCAATCAAGCCCGAATAAACCCTGGAACAACACCGGGCAGTTTATGAAAACAAAGCACAAGCACAAAAGAGACAAATAATGCTTTGACCTCCATTTTTTTGAGGATATTGGGCACTTTCATTTTAGCATTGAGATCTATGAAAGTTCACAAGAGAATCTTTTAAAAAACTAGGCAAATTTAAAGGAACTTTATCGAAACCTTGACCAAAACCAAAGAGATGAGATAGTTCTCTGGAATCCACCAACCATTTGGGTTACCTTTGCTTCACCTTCTGAGAGTGGTTTTTTTTATAAATTTTATATGGATAATACATCTGTTTTTCACACTGTAGGAGAAGCTAGAGGATCACAAAATGGAGCTGGAATTACTGAGAGACACCTAAGGAACCACGCTCCATAGCATATGGAAGAAGGCATCCTCAAAATAGACATCAGAAAGGGAAAATGTTTAGCATAATAAGGAGGGCAACAAAGAAAGATGGGGGAAATGTGGCAGGAAGAGCAGCAGAGAAACACATATGGAGCTATAACAAAGTGGACAACTAAAATAGGTAGTGTATCCCTAAAACAATTAGGAGGATCAGACTGAGAAGAGGTTGAAGTGGATAATAGTCTGACCAGTGACTGAAGTGCATGCATCAAAAGAGCCTACACTAAGCACACCTACAAGGTACTGAATACCCTCAAATTCCATTGAACTCATAGGGAGTTGAGGGTACTCAGCACCTTACATAATCAGGCCTAGATTGAACAATGAGAAAGGGAAAGATGGCTAATAAACCTTATTGGTAACCTGAAAGCTTAATTTTCAACCCAACCCTCCTTTTGAAGCCTGCAAGTTTAAGGGCATACTTTCAGCCATTTTGTCACACAAGTTGGGATTTTCAAAAAACCACAGGAGCACAAGTCCCATTATCTGTAAAACAAGAAAAAATATTCACATATAAAAGAATGGAATAGAATGCAGAGTGAAAGAAGAATGCACTGTATGTAGAAAACAGTTTGGCCCACATAACCTTGTATCTTAAGCTATCAAAGAATAATGTTGTCCTACAACCAAAAATCTTGATGATGTTCAGAGTCAACAGGAAGATCATTGCAGTAGCTGCTATTAGTTTAAGCTGCGAATAGCAGCTGACACCATACACTGATTACTTTAAATTTGCCAATCTCAGAATGACTGCAGTAGGAGGTTGACATAATAGCAGAAGGGAGGGGGGAATCAAAACACAAGAGGAGAGAACATGTCTCTAAGCTAATAAACATGCATTTCTACTAATCCCAGTGTACACTTGACCAGTGAATCTATTTTTTCTGACTCTGTTGCTCAGGGTGGTGCCAGAAGTTGCATATTATATTTTTTGTTATAATTTCTTGGTCATTTATTTCTTCAATAATAATGTTTAGCTGAGTAAAAGAATGCTTTAGGCTTTAAGTCTAAGAGGTTTCCCTCTCAAACACACAGAATGACTGATTTCAGCCCTTTAGAAAAATCAGCTTACTTATGCAACATTAGTGGCATTATTGCCTCCTTTAATATTCGTGACAATCTCCAGCAAATGTATCACAAGTTGGCATTTATTAGTGCTAGGCACAAGTAAGGGGCATGTTATTTGATTTGAATAACAGCTCGGAGCTACAGTTTGAGTCCAGAAATATATTAGTCAGAAACAATCTCATTTAATAACACAGAAACTAATAAAAGAAAAGTATTCCAACTGATTCAAAATTGAATTTATGAATATTGCTTAGCAGGATTAATGATCAAAAACTGAACCTGTTTGTCATGTTATAACAGACTTTTCGATTTAAATGCAAAACTAGAAGTCAATGAGTCCAATGGATTATATATTGCTTTGAAGAAAACCAGGTCATTTTACATATAAGCTTTGAAATTGGCAATAAACTTTAATTACAAGGTCAGATAATCAAATTATAATCAAATAGCCTCACATAAAAATCTATGTTTGAAATTAATGAGATACAATTCTACCAGTCTGTAATATTGTACTTCTAAAACCTACTAAGGAGACATTTCATTTAAAAGTCACCTTAAGGACTTTTTCCTCAAGTTCTTCTGTGTAGCTCAATTTGATTTGGAAATGTGTCATTTTTAGACCACACAGTTTTTAAAAGTTTCTGTATCGTAAAAATAATTTACCATGTAGACTTGTTTTGTTTCGTAACTGACAGTAGGATTTCTAAAGCTGCAATATTATAGATCTTTCAGATAAATGTATATTTATGTGATAGCTTTCTTTGATAGAGAAATCTATAGATCAGGTAATAAAACTGAATTTCATAACAGTTACTTACTGCTTTCAGATGCATACAACAATGAAAAAAAATTGTTTTGGACTGAAGTGTACCAGGCTTGGTCTCAACCCCAAAATATGTGCATAAATAGCTTTCATGTAAGGATATGTCCACTCAACCACTTAGGGATGTAATTCCCAGCTTGAGCAGGTACACCAGTGCTAGCTCTACCTGAGCTAGCTAAAATAGCGTGTAGCTGTGGTGACACAAGTGGCAGGAAGGGTTAGCCACCCCTAAGCACATATGTAGCATTTCAGACGGGTATATGATCGAGGCAGCTAGACCATCCCACGGCTCATGCTGCCGCAGCAAGGAAATTGTTAATTTCAATTTCTGTTTATTCTTCTGTTCAGAAAAATTGCAAAAGTGATAGCATCCCTAGTTAATTACATTGTACATTTGGAAACAAACATACGAAAAGTGACACATGCAATAGTCCAAAGTGACTAATCTCCCTGAATAGTCAATCTCACACTGAAATATACATTCATTCAAAAATGTTCAACATTGAGGTAGGTAAAGAAATTAAAGATGGAAAATTACCTCTTAAGTCACCGGTTCCACCCTCCAGCCAGTGTAGGACTGCATGCTTTGTCTAGTCAAGTTTTAAATGTCCTAAACAAAGGGGATTCCATAATTTCACTTGGGAGATTATTCCACAGCCTAATTCATCTCATTGTTAGGAAGTTTTTGTGATACTCAGTAAAACATTTCCCTTTATTAATGTAATCTGGTTTCTTCCAATTCTATCCTTTTATACCATCTTAAAAACACAGTCTTTAGAGTTTACACCCTTCAAATACTAGCTTCCCCCACCCCAAACACATGAAAGAGACAAGCATAGAGAGTTGTGTAGCTCAAAAGATTGTCTCTTTTACCAACAGAAGTTGGTCCAATAAAAGACATTACCTCGTTCACCTTGTCTCTCTAAAAAAACAGCAGGCATAGCTAAAAATGTGATTAAAAAAATATTTGCTGTTCTATGAACTTGTTAGTTTTCACATTAGAGAGGCCTTTGCCTGCTGGGGACTCCAGTTTCTCATGATGATAATTTTAGCTATGTAAGAATCTTCTGCTTTTCCCCAAATGATATTGCCTTGTCATATCCTCCCATAAATATATTTAATTAAAAAGAGTGATTCTATGGAAATTAAACTTTTGTCTGGAATACAAAATCTTAAATTTGAATTGAAAACACAATAATGAGTAAACATATCATGGAATTTTGTTTCCAATCTAGCTTTAACATAAATTAGAAGAAAATAAAAGTAAAAAAATGCCCAAGCACACAATAATTCTGATTTATTTCCATATTTTGTGTTTTTTCTCTGTCTTGTACTGTTTTAAAGCAACTTCTCATCTATTCTCTCTAGTGTTTACTTAATGTTTTATTTCTTTGTTGGACGCAGAAGCCAATGAGGGCAGACATAATTTATCTAGAAAATAGCCAAAAGATTGCAACCAATTTTGCCTGACCTTAACATGATAACACCTTTAAGGCAACAGATCCTGGAAGCAGTTGAACAAGGAGAGAAGGAGCCAGTCTACACCCTTTAGTCTTATTCTTTATCATTTGTATTGCAGTAACGTGCTAGATGTTTTGCAGAAGACAAGATCCAGCCATCGAAGAACTTACATACTGAAGCCCTGATTGTCCCCACACAGCACCTGTTTTCATTCTGCTGGTGGCACAAACTTGGCCTTAATATCGGCATTAGCACCCAGGGGACAATCACTCCAGCGTAGGGTAGAGTAGGTATGGAGCTCTCCACACCACTCTTGGGACCCACAGCTACTGTAAGGCCAGAGACTAAGGACAAAGGGCATGACTTTTGTGTACCCCAGTGATCCGCTACAATAGCAGACCTTTGGGATGATTGGCAGTCAATGTAAGTTAGACCAGCCTGAAGGTTACTAGCAACCTGCTGACTTTGCACTGTATTTCTCTCTCTCTCTTTTTTTTTTTTTTTGCTTCAATTTTTTAAACTTATTTTATTAAAAACTAACAATAACCAGAAATAATGTTGGCCCCTAACCTTTATTCCTTTGCTATGAGAGCAAGATCAGGCCTTTAATATTCAACATACTGTAGCTTAAAATTTAAACCATCCATATACCAAAGACTGCTCATATAAAAGAAACAGTGAATATAATCTTAATAGCTGCCTTTCTGGAAGTAATTAAATACTAGATAGTTCAATTGTGGCTACAAATCTGCTGGAAATATGGTGACACATAAAAGGAGTGATTTTATTAACATTAAGTATAGTAAGTCAGTGTAGCTCCAGAAACAAAGATTGCAACTGTAAAGCTATCAATTGTAGATTATTTTCTTCTAAGCTGTAGATGGAGCCATAACACAAGTAAATACTTCCTTGTCAATATCATTTTGGAATTTTGTATTGTAACAGGAATATGTTTACTAGGTATTCTGCATTTGTATATTACCATGGCTTTATATTACGCTATGAACTATTTGAAATACCAGTTTTCTTTATTTTCTCAATATGCTCATTTGTTTTAGTTATCCTCAACAAAACTACAAAAGCAAAGAAAAACATTTGGTGGTATTCAATTTTCATTCTGTCCAGCAATTACCATTACTAATCTAACCTTCTTCTCTAACAGTTTCTCTGCTTAAGGGCATCTCCAGGGTTGTCAGTCAAGCACTGGATAAGCAAATGCATTTAGAAAATTTAATCCAAATCTAACTACATTTATTTATCTCCTATACCCATTATTCCTTTCTTAATATTATGCTAAAGGTAAGGAACTGGCATCTTATGTGGATTTTACTGTATTATATATAAAATATACACCTGTTATATGGATTGTTCCATTAGAGGGGAAAATATTGGCCCCATATGACTGAAAAATGTTTGATGAAAGAAGAGCTATTTACAGGAGAAAAATATTTCTACAATTGTCATTGTGGCTAATAATACAGGTTTGCAAATGTAATGATCCCTTCCTGGCCTCACCTGTTAAAAAAAATCCTCTGACCCACTCCCAAAAACAAATAAGCGAAAACCTCCAAAAAAACATTTTTCATGTCACATTCCCCAGTCCCTTTTGTTCCCTCTCAGATGGTGAGATCCTGACTGAGACTTGGGATACCACATATATGTAGGAGTTAGTAGTAGTGGAGCCAGATTCAGCATCAGGGCCTGAGCAAGGGACCCATTCAGACAAAAAGAAGAAGAGTACTTGTGGCACCTTAGAGACTAACACATTTATTAGAGCATAAGCTTTCGTGGGCTACAGCCCGTTTCATCGGCTGCACAGAATGGAACATATAGTAAGAAGATATATATATATATATACACAGATAAGTTGGAAGTTGCCATATAAACTGTGAGAGGCTAATTAGTTAACTAAAACCTCTCCAGAGCATTATCAAAGATTTACAACCTATCCTGAAAAATGATCCATCACTCTCACAGATCTTGGGAGACAGAGCAGTCCTCACTTACAGACAGCCCCCCAACCTGAAGCAAATACTCACCAGCCACCACACAACAAAAACACTAACCCAGGAACCTAACCTTGCAACAAAGCCCGATGCCAACTCTGTCCACATATCTATTCAAGTGACACCATCATAGGACCTAATCACATTAGCCACGCCATCAGGGGCTCGTTCACCTGCACATCTACCAATGTGATATATGCCATCATGTGCCAGCAAAGCCCCTCTGCCATATACACTGGCCAAACCGGACAGTCTCTATGCAAAAGAACAAATGGACACAAATCTGACATCAGGAATCATAACATTCAAAAACCGGTAGGAGAACACTTCAACCTCTCTGGCCACTCAGTAAAAGATTTAAGGGTGGCAATTTTGTAACAGAAAAGCTTCAAAAACAGACTCCAACGAGAAACACTGAGCTTGAATTAATATGCATACTAGATATCATTAACTTGGGTTTGAATAGAGACTGGGAGTGGCTGGGTTATTACACATATTGAATCTATTTCCCTAAGTTAAGTATCCTCACAACTTCTTGTCAACTGTCTAAATGGGCCATCTTGATTATCACTACGAAAGTTTTTTTTCTCCTGCTGATAATAGCTCATCTTAACTAATTAGCCTCTCACAGTTTGTATGGCAACTTCCAACTTATCTGTATGTATATATATTTCTTCTTACTATATGTTCCATTCTATGCATCCAATGAAGTGGGCTGTAGCCCACGAAAGCTTACACTCTAATAAATGTGTTAGTCTCTAAGGTGCCACAAGTCCTCCTGTTCTTTTTGCAGATACAGACTAGCACGGCTGCTACTCTGAAACGTGCCATTAAGACAAGGGAGTTCTAACCTCCAAATACACTTTTTGATTGAAATGAAAAGAACTCTGACAGCAGGTAATCCTTTATACTTGCTTTTCACTTACTTGAAAGGCATAAAGCCAGACTTTTTTGTTTGTTTTTAAATTGAGTTTATGACTCATGTTCTCTTCTGGTAAATATCAGAATTGAAGTTTTTATTAGCATGAATAGTCCCAGAAAGTGAATTTTTAGTTCAAATACTCACCAAAAGTGAATTTCTTATTGCACAGCCAATTGTAAAATTCTCAATTCGTGTTGTGTTGCCTAGTTACTTAATGACATGTTATTCCGGACTTGATAACTTAAGTAAATAACCAATACTGTGTGAGTTGGATACATTGAATTTCGTATTCTATATTCAGTTATAAACTATTGGTTAGTTTAGTTACATGAGTTACAGCCTGAATTATTAATTATATATTTGAAGATAATAATTACAGTCAAAAATGATTTCCTGATGAAATTCACAAATCATCATCTTCTTTCTTGCCACATCCCTATGCAGTAGCCTTCTTCCAAAACTCATGATCATACACCAGGCTGTCACACAGACCGGTCTCTCTGGGTACGTCTACACTGCAATTAAAAACCCTGCGGCTGGCCCGTGCCACCTGACTCAGGTTCGCGGGGCTCAGGCTAAGGGGTTGTGTAACTGCGGTGTTAATTAAAAGGTGGGAGGGTCCCAGAGCTCCGACTGCAGCTCAAGCCTGAACATCTACTCCACAATTAACCAGCTCCTTAGCCTGGGCCTTACGAGCCCAAGTCAGCTGGCACGGGCCAGCTGTAGGTGTCTAATTGCATTGTAGACATACCCTCTCATGTCTGCTGGTATCCGGTCCATACAACAAATCTTTGATCTTCCCCTTAATCATCGCCCATCCACAATCATTGCAAGAGCCATAAAATTCACAGATGATTTCATATAATGAATCTACTTGAAAATGTCATGATTTGTTGGTGGATAATTTACATGGAGATGCAAAGAGCAAAACTGTTGAATAAATAATAATAATAATATGTAACTCTAATATAGAACTTTTCATCAGTAGATCCCAAATATAATATTCACTATGAACTATTTGCTCAGCTATAATTCTGCATATAGGCCAGTTCCTGCCACTCTTTGTGCACTCAAAGCTCCTCTGAGTCAAGTCAATGGAACTTTGGGGTGTGCACGGAAAGTAGGACAATCCATAATAAAATGTATTCATTTTTTACAGTATTTATTTTACAATATCCAAAACATGGTACGTTGTTACAGTACAAACAAACACAGAGCCCCTGCCCAAAGACTTTATAATCTAATTTTAGCCGTTACATAACAAGTGAGATGAAACAACACAACAGGAATGGTTATAGTGAAGGAGGATATGGCTTATGGCAATCACATAACATCAAAATAAGTTTTGTTTGATGTATATAGCAATTAAGGCTCCAGTCCACCAAAATATTTAAGCATGTGCTTAACCATAAATGCTTGACTAGACCTGTTCAATGGGACTACATAGGTGCTTGACATTAAGCACATGCTTAAGTGCTTTACTAGACTGGGCCCTAAGTGTGCTTACTTACCTCTTGTGGGCAACAATATTATTTGTTACTATATTTATTATATATAAAAGTATCTCCCGGGAGATTAATTTTCTTGAGCAGTTAAAGTAACAGTTACCTTTTCAATACTGTGAGTGAAATTTCCTTAAATCACTAGTAATATCCCTCTTCTGCTACTTTCATCATGTTATACTATTAAAATTCATCTGTCAGGCAATTTTTCATAAAAACATATGTAAATAAAAAGCATTTTCTGTAGATGAATCACATTAATTTTGTCTCTTAAAATGTTGAAAAGTGCTTGAAAAGATGTTGATACGAATACAAAATATTTTTTTAAACATCTGTGTGCTTTAATTAATCTAAAATGAGAACTTTTTGGCAGAGTAACTACCAAAATCTAATAATTTGAATGATTTAGTTTTAAAATCCTAACCTGCCCAAAGGATGTGCCAACAAATTAAAGTATGTGCGACTATGTGATCCAGCTCTTACTTGTTTTAAATTGCATTCCTGTACGTGATCATTCTGCCCTCCCTCCCCACACACACACACTCCCCCCAGGTACAGATAGGGTACAAGGAGAATTATTTCCCAGGCTAAGTGTTGGAAAAAGTCTTGTTATTTATAAATAGATAGCTTGTAATTTTGAACACGTAAAAGAACATAGATGTGCAATTAGGGCACAGACCAAGTATGTGAGCTGGGCAAGTCTGCAAAGTCTGTGGAAAGGAATAATCCCCACCAGAACACAGAGGGGTAACACAGAACAACTCTCAACTCTCTGGCAGGAATTGAAACCCCATAGCTACAACTACCACCTCTACCTCACAGTTTCATGAGGAAATTAGGCTAGTGTCTCCACCACCCTTGCTTGGCCTGCCGCACCCAGGCCCCTCCTTCATGCTAGTACCAGAGTTACTATTGTCTCTGCCTGAAGAACTTACCATCACATATATAACACATGCATTTACTTTTTTAAAAACTGTAAATATATGAAGTTCAAGTCAGCCACTGATTTTGTAGCCAATCTGACCTTCCATCCACATGAAGAGGGGTTGGCTGGATTTGCCTCACTGAGTTTCATAAAATGGATTTTATGAAAAGAATCATTTTATTTGCTAAGGAAACTCCAACTTTGTGGGCATCTTTAAAAATAACAAGATGGGCTAGGATTAATTAACAAAGTTTTTAAAAAGTACAACAAAACCCATGCAGGGCCTGATCCTGCCTCCCTTGCTGAGGTCACTTAAGAGTTTTGTGTCTGATTTCAATGGCAGCAGAAGCAGTAGCCTTAGAGCAGTAATAACACACTTCAGAAAGTTCCCCTTGCATTTCACACCTCGCATTGCACCTGAGGATTAAGGTTGGTTGGTATTTCTGGGCAGCCAGCTTGTCATGATATTTTGCCTACCACAGATCATATCACAGTTTGGTCACTTAAAATGTGAAAGCACTTTTAAACCCTTGGACAAAGATATTCAATAATTAGTTAACAAAATCATCTCCTGCTCTGACAAAATCCCATTGCGGTTAGTCAAAAGAATTTTTGAACTGATATAGTAACAGCAATTAATCTCACATTTTACAAAGGTCAACAGTTTATCTTATTTTATTTCGTTCTGTGATAGGCTGTTCAGTGCTAAGTTTTTGTGCTTTTGTTTTGTTTTTTTAAAAAATATATAACAGTAAATTTTGTTTTCTGATGTTCTGGCTTACATTAGATGACCATTTTAGTTTTTTATGCAAGACATATGGAAAAATTCATCATTGATTTACTGCACATTTCCTCACACAGTGAAACTAATGTCTGATCACTACTGAAGGAGAAAAGCCTACTTGGCAGTGAATGCATAAGCAAATTTACAAACATGGACATGTGCAGCCTTGGGTGATAAACTAAGTGATAGTCAAAATATAAAACAATATGTTGTTCCATCTAACAGTCAAAGGTAATGGGAAATTTCAATTGTGAATTTTTCCATTTTAGATATCATTGTAACTTGAACAGGTAAACAGAAATATAACAACACATCTCTCCAATAGTTAGAATTATCATGTTTTTTCCTTTTTTTATTTTGTTTCTGTTATAAGGAAATTGTGCACATTTATTTTACTGTAGGTGCCAAAAAGGATACTTTTGTTTTGTATAGTATTAATAAAAATGAATCCTCTGCTGATTGGCCTGGCCAAATATGTTTTTGATTCAGATCATTCTTTTGGGTGAGATATAAAATCCCATTCCTGAGCACTTATGTCTATTAAATATCCCATCACACTATATTTAAAAGTAGAGATTATTTATGTTGTTTTTTCTACCTTCCTTAATTTCTCCCCCCATTTTCATTCGGATCCAGTATGTCTTTAATTTTCTGTTCTAAACAGTTTTGTGCTAATCAGACAGCTTCTATGTGCTAACTCAGAGGTTTAGCAGTGTGATGACAGGTAAAATGATCCGTCTATATCCTTATCTAAATCACAGAGGATTGTGAAGTTTAATAAACTAAATGTTTGTAAAGTGCTTTAATTACTGTTTTGGACAAGTTTATTTTATTTGTTCAGATTCACTCATGTAACTGTATTTTAATGTTTGAAAACAAAGCTATCAAATAATATTAATAAAAGTATATCACATTAGCTCATCATAGATCTGTCCGATGTGTAACGGTTCAACTGAGTACAAATTCTGTCCCTAAAAGCTTCTGGGGTTCTTATCAATGACTGCTAATCCTGATTTGGGAGGTATTTCACCACAGAGTGTGGTCTGCAGATTGACCTGCCTCCACAATGGCTATAGGGAGAAGATGGCTAACTGTGATTATAAGAAAATGCTAATAAGCATGAGCAGGGAGTCCTCCCACATCCAAAAAAAAGGGGGCTTTCTGAGGTTAAACGGCAGCAAGGGACCCTCTTCTTTAAAACATTAATAAGAGAGAACTGTTGCTCAAGGGCATATGTTCACCTTAATCAAAAAGAGGTCTCCAATTGGAAGAAAATAGAGTATTTAAATAATGAACTGAATTCTTTTGCTAGATCCTCTGCAAGTGTGCAGAATAGTTAATCCATTTTTTAGCAAGATTAGATGTCAGATTAACTGTGACTCACATGGATCACATGTTAAGTCTGAACGGAGGATGTGCTTGGAGAACACTGATGTGTACCCACATGGAGGAGGCTGACTTACAACACCACAGTGGAATGCAAACCCTGCTTTTCTGCTAATGCTGGCCAGAGTTCTGCAAACAGCCATTCACTGGCTCTCTGTCATACTGAGTTGATACAAGCCTTGATGTGGATTTGGACATGAATATGCATGCTTTGCTTATGCCACACACAGCCATGTATTTAACTCATTCTTAAGTCAATGGGATATCTGCAATTACTGTTTGGACAATAAATACTAAGATACAGAATAAAGTATTTACATCCCTACCATATTATTTTAAAATAGAATATTGGTATACCTTCATATGTGTACACTGTTCTGCTGAGAAGCAAACTTTCAGCTAGAAGCCACAATAAAACAATAGACCTGTGTCTTTATTCCATCTCACACTGGTGCGTTGTGGTTTGTTTGTAACCAGTCAAGAGGGTCTGGAAGCAAGTTTTTACATGCAGCTGATGGCTATTAACACACTGTATAGACCCCACTGTCACTATCCTGGGTCAATATGTACTGCCCTTATGTCTTCCAGACATCACAGGTAGAAGGAAATTAGCTCTATCTCCAAATTAGCAGTGGTGGTTCATCTATAAGAGTATCCACCTTCTAGAGCTATAATCTGGTGTAACCCTGTACCCTGTTGTGCAACGGGGCCAGGAAATAAAGACCAGTTTCTCATCAACATCCTGTGTGTCATACTTCTCTAATACCCTCTATTCTCATTACATCTGTTGCTCCATCTTTCATTTTCCCATAGGCCGAGGAAGCCTCTCTTTTGTATGGCTTATATACCTATACCTCTTCTGTAATCTTCCATAGAAAGTTACCAAGCTAAGTAAAGGTCATATCCAGCTCTGAAATAAAACTCTAGTCCAGCATGGATAGGGCACATCAGCTTTCAAGAGTGATTCGGGTAGCTTTAAACATACAGGTCAGAGATCCCTTTAACAGTCAACGTGCCTTAGTTATACACCAAGAAACCTTAGATACCTAAAGCAAAACTTGAGAGACTTTCAGGAGATTATAGGACAGAGCTCTTTAGTCAATGTATACAGTTTCTTTAGGAAAGAGAATGCTCAGAGTGTTATTGGATATAAAAGCCTTCTTTGGAGAACTCATGTGTACTCTGAGGACAGATCTCTGTGAGGAACATTCTGATGACTGAAGGGAACAACCTGTGTCACACCCAAGCCTTGAAACTCCCACGTTCATAGCACAGGTAGAAGTCTTACTGATCACTGTAAAGATATTTTTGACTTTGTTATTTATTTATTTAATAAATAGTCAGAAGGAATTATGTTTGAACACGCACTCCTTTATTGCAATAAAAGTTCTCTGGACATTTATCACCACCTACCTGGATTTTGGTAATTCTTTCTACCAGGGTATTGACTGACTCCACCAACACTGCTCAATAAGGCATACATTTTTAATGGCGAGACTAACCATTGGAACTTAACCACTGGAACAAGTTACCAAGGTTAGTGGTGGATTTCCCATCCCTGACCATTTTTAAATCAAGACTGGATGTTTTTCTAAAAGATCTGCTCTAGGAATTATTTTGAGGAAGTTCTATGGCCTGTGTTATACAGGAAGTCAGACTAGATTATCTCAGTGGTCCCTTGCGGCCTTGGAATCTATGTTCCCAGTGAATGGACAAGGCAAGGAAGCTTTCTTTTGAGAACTTCTTGCAAGATAATGAAAGCAGAACTACCCCAAATCATGTCCAGGCACTGAAAGCAACCCAGGGAGGCACTAACTGAAAGACTGGTTGACCTTGGTACCTAGCACTTCAAGAACTGGGGTTGCAGGATGGATGAATGATGTCTGGAGGAACTGGGGCTCTTGTGCATAGCCACTATTCATTGTGTATAAAGAACAGCTAAAATTAAAACAGAATGTTAGAAAGCCTTTCCACTGTCTGTGCTTTTGGCTGCCTGTATTTGCATTCAGCCATGAACCATCCAAAGATTTTTGGCTTGCATCTCAGATACATGGGCCAGCTGGATTCTACAGGCTGCATAGCATGTGCGTCAAAGCAGGACCCAAATATTTGGCAGTTTCATGACCTGCCTGTAACCATATATCATATATAAACATCGTGTAACTACTGAGGAAATCTAATCTTCTCAAGGACACTCAATTACCATTTGGGTATAGTTCACAGCCACGAGCATGTTAGGAAATCCACTGAAGTCAACAAATGTTGCTCTGACAAACTATCTTCAGCTGTATTGGGAAAGCGAATTGTGTCCCTAAAACTAAGACGCAAGACATGAAACAGATGGCGGGCTTTATGCAGCTTTTTGTAAAAAGATCCTAGGATAGGGAATTAGAAGGCCTGGAATCAGTAGACAAGCAACCAGGATTGCATAATCTCCTTCCCCCGTTGTTGCCAGTTGAGGCCTTAATAGATTTTGTACTACAGATATCAGAGTAGGGACTGATGGTAGAAGACCATCTCAGAGTGGAGGCCATTCTGGGAAGCTAAACCCATTTGTTGGTGGCTGGTCTCCTCTTGCCTTTAAAGCAAAATACAAGATGAACACAGACTGAGGAAAGTTTGCATGAAAAATGGAGGCAAACTTTTGATAGTGTGAGGTTTAAGTTTCAGTGAGTAAGATCTTCAAGAAGAAGAGCCCTGAGACTGTCCCTGGTTAACACAATGAACATGCTGTCCTTTTGTGCAGTAAATACGTAGTAACGAAATATTATGTAAAATGCACGTCAGGCAATTTACACATGCATTTTAGTTTGTTTTCGAATGCCATATATCCACCTGAAAGACACACTTATTGAAATCTCTCATTTTAAACCATGTAAGGTGATAACATGTAAGGTAATTGAGTCTGCCATGGTTTCAGAGAACTGATAATGAATTTTTAAAAATGCTGATTAAAGCAGATTCCTGGTTTCTGTGTATCCTAAAATATCCTTCTTTCCTAATTCCTGCATTTAAATAATAGAGTACAGTGAAAACTTCATAAATAGGTTTTTACAAACTTATATTATTAGTCCATATTTAGGCACTATTTTAAAAACAAAATTTGACGTACAGATTGAATGGGAAAAATGGCCCCTGTGCAAGTTTTATAGAATGTATATTCTGCCTTCTTGGTATTAGAGCAGTCCCATTTATTGTATATCTCTGTGTTAATGGCTATAAATGAGAGTGTAAGTTTCTTGTGTGATGCTGAGAGGGCCTATTTGCTCAAAGCAGAGAAGGCACATAACTCTTAAACACCATTTCAGGTCCTCGGCTATACTCCTGGCCATGTCCAAACAGCTTAACAAACCCTTTAACTTAACATTTTAAAATCTCCCATTTGCAACCTCCCTCTCCAGTTCTTTAGAGTGGAAATTTTCCAACTTTTCCCCTTCCAGCAGCATTTTGCT
Organism: Natator depressus; assembly: GCF_965152275.1. NCBI lineage: Eukaryota > Metazoa > Chordata > Testudines > Cheloniidae > Natator > Natator depressus. The sequence continues at coordinate 14,101,546 of NC_134245.1, read as the reverse complement.
AGGGTTCACTGAGTACACCTGTCACTCCAGGGGCATCTGGTCAGCACACATACAGATATTCAACTTCAGCTCACCTTAACTCTGTCCCTGGGACTGGAGCAGACTCTGTGGGTATCTGGCACACCACTAGAATACCATCATTGCCATTTAGACCATCCACCAACCCCTGTCCCTCCCCAATCAAAGCCGTAACTGGAAGAAATAAACAAAGGAAATGCCAACCTGTGACTAGAGAGATTAGACACCGACCTCCAATTCAGTACAATCAGCAAACAGCTACATCACAGGGGTCCAAAAGAGACAAGCACTGGGAACTCAGCCACCGTGATCTTAATACTAATTAGCTGTTCAACCTGGTCTGCTTTAAAGGAACAAACTAGTTGACACAGAAAGCCCAGCTCTCCCTCCCTCCCCCATATGCTCTGTTCTTCTCCACGGATCTGGTTTTGTAGTGAAAGCAGAGAAAAGGTCCAAAAAGACAACACCCCTCTTCCACAGCCCATTCACACAAGCAGTAGTCAGGGAAACACTGACAGCAATGAGGGTCACACCTGTGACTATAGCCCCTGTATCTCCTGGATGCTAAAACATTTAGAAAATAAGAAGGCATTATCACTTCATATGAAAATGAAGCTGAGATACAGTAACTGAGATCCCTGTAACTGACAGCAATATATTCTACTGATCAATAGCTATGACATAGGACCTATTTCCCCACAGAAACAAATTCTCCTTGATTATTCTTTCTGTATTTATATCTATTTTAAAGTGTACATTTCACTTAACTAATACCATAAATACAATATTAAATAAGAGCAACTAGATTATTTCATACTGATGGATGAGGGCGTTTCCTGGTCTCTACTAGATCTGCAAGGCACCATTGCAGATCGAGCAATATTTATATATAATATACATACTTGAGGAGAATGAGGAATCCATTTATTCAGCACAGATGATAGCCAAATACTGGACTAATACAGGTGATGTGGTAAGGGACCGGGTGTTTTATGTTTTATTTTGGTCCAATAAAAACTTTCCTTGAATTCTTTCTTCTTCACTTTACATTTCAAAACTACCTTCTTTTCAGGGGAGGCAATACAATAAAAACCAAAGGAAGAAACTACATTAAATCAATCTCTAGCCTCTCACTACATAGGCTTCAGGCTATGTTGTACTTTTTCTTTTAAATATCTCCATGTAAAATCAGATGTTAACTCTCTGAGTGAACCCATGTGCAAAGTCTTTTTTCATCAGATTAATGGCCATGCAGCAACAGGCAGTTGAAAATGTTTCCACTTACATAAGGTATTCATGACTTTTCTGAAAACTTCACATTATTGCAACTACTTTTCAGTCAAATACTTTACATCTACTGAAGGGGGAAAAATTAGCAACAAGCTTTAATGGAAAACTCCAGTAGAAATGTATTGACACACATAGAAATTTGTTTCTTGAAACAGGACCTTTCTATTAATTTGACAGATGGGTTTTTTGCCTTGCTATACATTTTAAAAAGCAGCCTTCACCCTGGGATATGTCAGCATTGCACATAATAATAACTCCATTTATCTTTGCTTTCATTAATATTCTCTCATTCTATTTGTTGCCTTTCATAAACTTCAAATTCAAGGCATGATTATGTGAGGCTTCCATGCATGGAACTACTTAATGAAGACCTTTGTTCAGGATGCAGCAGTGGTAAAAAAAATCCAAACAAAATTTGAGGGTTTATAAAGAAAATAGTTTTATAAAGTATTTTGAAAAATAATATATAGAAAACATTATAATGCCATCATTTATTTATATGTACACACACACAAAGTCATATGTGGTATAAATATATACCACATATACTCAGTGACACAAAATGTGTCTAAACTCAGTGGTATGTCTTCACTTCTGGTCACCTCATTTCAAAAAAGGACATACCAGAAATAGATGAGGTTAAGAGATGAGCAATGCACATTAAGACAAATGGAAAACAAAGGGATTGTTTACCATACAAAGGAGATACATAAGAAAGGATGTGATAGAAGTAAACAAAATAATGAATGGCTTAGAAAAATGTCTGTACAGCTTGTCTTATACAATAAGGGAACACTCAATGAAAATCAAAAGGTAGTAAATTCAAAAGTATACAAGGAAACACTTGTAGACAATGCACAATTTGACTGGGAAACTCATTGACACAAGGTATGGTAGAGGCCTAGAACTCAGCAGGATTAGAAAAAATTAGACATTTACATAGATAGCAAGAATCTTCAGTTAAACAATAATTTAAAAATAAAACAAATAAGAACTTTGGAAGGGATATAAGCCTCCTGCTTCAGGGTTTTAGCCAACCTCTAACTATTAGAGGGTTAGGAGGAAATTTTCCCTCAGAGCAGATAATCCTATAACTGCCTTCTGCATTATTTTTGTCCCCTGGTATTAGCCATTGTTCGAGATAGGATACTGGACCAGACAGAACCCTGGTTTGATCCAATCTTGGAATTCATACATGGAGTCTCTTTTTTATTTAATGCAAATATGTATATTCTATGTTTATAATCTTCCCAAGGAAACTTCGTTTGCATTGACCACAGTTCACAGCCACTACCATGTTAAGAAATCTATGGAAAAGAACCTAAGTGATTCAAAGAGAATATTTGCTTTCCTTGCAGCTGACACATACTGGGCCCCAGCATTTTTAATAAAATTTATTATTACCTTTTCTGTCTTTAGCAGTGTGCTGTCTCTCAACTAAGCCAGAAAACCAGGAATCCTGACTGTGCTCTATGTTATATTTTAATTACCACTTCTGGTATCTAAGAATTCCATGACACCTTTTTGTTGTTGTTTAACATACTAGAAATGTTACACTTGTTTTCTTGGCCAAATTCCACACTGATTAATTACAAGGGCTACGTAAACCCTGTAGAGTTTGATTTGTGAATTGAACTCCGCAGGTTAGCTCATGGGGTTGAAAGAAAAACAACTCCATAGGTTTGAATTTAGGCTCAGTTTCAATCAACTTGAACCTTCAAGAGAAACCATTCATGGTTGACTTCTCCCTATGCCAACCCCACCAAGGCCCTGGAATCTTTACAAAGATATTTAAGGAAAGAAAAGAGCTTCAAGTGGGATGGGCAAGTTTAGGTAGGTTGCAGTGATGGCTGGCTGTGGAGAAATGAGGTGCACTGCCTTCCCAGGTATGTGAACAACCCGAGTCCATGTTTGCTGAACTTTCGTGAGCTTGGACTGAGGCTCATAAATAGACTAAATCTGACACAAGACTATGCACTTTTGTAGATGGAACTGATTTTTTTGTATAGCTCTAACTATTACTGTCTATCTACCCACATTTCCCCTGCAGTTTCAATTGGGACGAGCATTTTTATCGCTCTGTCCAACATTCCATGTTGTGTAGTGTTGCAGTGCCCCCTCCTATTGCCATATCTCATCTCAGAAGTTGCTTCAGGGCCCTTGTATGTGGCATGATTACTATGAATATGGACACAAAATGGCAATTGTGTGTCCAACTCCCATTGACCTTTTATGGGAGTTATGGCCTATCTCCCACTTGCTCCTTTCAAAATCTCCCTGTTTGCTGCATGGTTTGTTGAAGGCTTTAGGGTGCTATTATAAATTAGATTATTTAGATTATTATTGATTATTAGCAGTATTTGTGAATATTGTTATTTTATTAAAAATACCCAACAGAAATAACAGTATTTTAAAGTTGGTAAAAACAATAATTTGGTATCAATTGTCATTTGTTGGGAATGTTGTGCGTGGCATGATTACTGAATAATTCAAGATCCCTACATGCAAATTGCTCCCGTAGACATATAACTTGAAAACATAAACATTGGCAATTGTTTTGTTATCATTGTAGCTATTTCAAGTACAATTTGTGTGGTACAAATAAGAACATGTACTGACATTCTGACGCATGACAACGCTTTGCAAACTTCGTAGAAGTTTGTCTCATCAGCCTTTAAGGTGTGTATTCATTTAATGGTTTGCAAGTGTGCAGCTTATTTGTGATAATGACATTTCTCATGAAGTATCGAAAGGTAATTAAGCTGAAGCATCTTACTGATTTATAGAACAAAAAGTCAACTTTAAGATATGAAAACAATTTTTTTAAATCGAGTTGTGTCCTTTTTTTTATTTCTTTATAGTGTAATAAAGAAGGCCAGAAATACTTTCTTTAAAACATCCTACATACAATCAGGAATTTCAAGTCTAGTCCTTCCTGGAGTCGTCTTAGGAATCTCTAAAACATGTATTGTGAGCTCTCATACTTCAGCTGAAGGAGTGACAAAATCTATGACAAAGATACCCTTCTCCCAGGTGTTCATTAGACACTGCAATTAAATAAGTGTTAAAAAAATCAAAGCTCTTTAGGGGGCCATAATAACCACCACCATAGTTCATGGATACTGATTCTCTGCCAAGTGACAGAGTATTAAATTTTGGTAATCCTAATATGAGAATAGGCCAAGAAATAAGGATCAATCTCTCACAAATGTTTCTGTGTGTCACATCCTTATTACACAGCGTATCTAAAATTCACTTTCCTTTTCAATCAGTCTTCCATCTCTTGTCTTATGTGATGTCAGAATTTCACTAGTTCTCTAGCCAGAATTTGTCATTCAGATTGACAAACCTGGAATTTCTGTCATAATAAATAAGCTGGCAAATATTTACTATTAATTAAAGCCTTGTCAGAATTGATGTTTCACGGACTGCTGTAACTACATGGATACAAACACCCAGACTAGACATACTGTACTGGTTTAAACCATTATTTACACTTGTGCAGCTTACCTCAGCCCCACAGCCTAACATGCCCAAGTGTAAATCACAGTATACACAAGCATGTCTACTAGAGGGGGTTGCACCAGCGTAGCTACAACAGTGCCTAAAAACCCAATGCAGACAAGGCCTTAATTAAACAATAAATACTGACCATATTAAAGTGCAGTTCTGTGCTGAAAAATGACTACAAAAATAACATTGTGAGTTTAAATGTATTGCCCCTCAATGATTTCATTGCAACTTTGTTCACTTTGTTAATCACAAGATGTTTTTACTCAATGTCATCCCTGCAAACTCAAGTGCAAAGTCTAGATGAGCCAAACTGATGGCTATTATCCTACTTACATCACTTGAGAACTAATTATTGGCCTTAACATATTCTCTGGGCCTAGGGAAATTTCATCAGCATAAGTCATGCTTTACACCAGTTCAGCACATCTGCGTTAGGGGGTTTGTATTGATGCAGCTACTCCATGGTTAAAAATCCCATTGTTGACACGATTTCTGAAGAGATTCAAGCCTATTTTCCTGTTCTGAATTGAATGCATTTCTTCCCCAAATATCCCTACTGTACATATGCTGCATATATCTGAGGCATTGCAAAGTACATTATTTCTAAAATCTGGATTTAACGTTAATAGAAATGATTGAGTCTCTTACATTTTCAAATAAAATATTCTGTATGCACATGTCATACAAGGACAGTAGGGGGCAACTTTTCCCCACAAGTCATATTTTATGCACTGATATAGAATAGAACGATAAATAATGAAATGGGGTAATTTACAGTATTTACCAAGCTCATTGTGTGGTCTATGACGACAAGGGAAATGTAAGGTTTCATTTTTAAACTCATGTTTTGTTATCCAGGCGTGTGCTGAGGGAATAAGTGGTTTAAATATAAGAAAAAAAGTAACCTAAGACAAACAAAGAAACTGGAATCTAAAACCCTGTTAGAAATGAAGGAGAAGGAAATTTACATCCATGCAGTTCAGTGTTACAGGATTTGTTTGAAAGAAAAGAAAAGAAAAGAAAAAGGTTCCACATTTACATTTTGATAAGCAACTCCCCCTTGGAGGAGTGAGTTCTAAAATTTGCAGTTTAAGACTCTACAAAAACAGAACAGGAAAAGACCCTCCCAGAGTTAATATACCTGGTAATGTTTTCTCTTTCATTAATATGATATTAGCATGCAAAATCAGAATGACTATAGTTACCAATAATAGGATGTAAAATCAGTATGATACTGTACACTTTGAGCTAGATCCTACATCACCGCAGAAAAGGAAAGTTTTGCCATTAACTTCAAGGGTACAGGATCAGGACATGAAATAATGTATTTTCCAAACAGTTTTAGTGCTGTCCCTTGGTGTATATTTATATTTTCTAGATTATAGAATATGGGATTTTATAGCACTACCTTTAAATTTACAGTTCACTGGTAAAATGGCAACATCTTTTTTGGGGGAAAGAAGGGGACGGGTGGGCGATTTGCAGCTATTTTCACTCCAAAGACTGCCAATTAGAACCATGGAAAATGTTTGTAATTAAATCACAAACCAGGTAATTATGAACCCCAAACTAGACTCAGGTTTGCTGAAACATTCACGGAGGGTGATAATTATTCCGATCATGAGTTTTAACACAACTGGGCCAAATCATGGTTTCAAGTGAAAGCCATGTAAATCTCAGTGACTTTGAGCCAAAACCAAGTAAAACTTGGCACTTTCAACTTAATTTTCGGATCCCCTTGAATGCAAAACTCAGATTGAAATGGATTGCACAGGGGCACTCAATAGTGTCACAAGACTCTCCTTTCCACTAGTTCAGCCAGAAGTCATAGGCTTAAAGCAGGAACCAGTGGGTAAAATTCTATGGCCTGTATTATGCAGAAGGTCAGACTAGAAGATTGTAATGATCCTTTCTGGCTTAAGTATCTATGAATGAACTATGAACTCCCAATCCCACACCTCCTTGACCCAAGAGAGACAGTTCTGATTATATTTACAGACCAGTTTCTAGCACAACAGCTTTAAAATGTTTATCTGAAACATCCCTGAAACTTCTGAAGTGCAACAAATACAAATCTGTATATCTGCTACTGTAGCTACAATGAAGGGCCAGTGAACATTTCCACAGAATCTCCCTGCAGACGGCCCCTGCCTCTGGCTTTTAAACTCAACCATAGCTATTTGCCGCTGGAGGAATGCACAAGCCTAACTCCTTGAAAGCCATATTTAACTCAAATAATTTACATAAATTTCTCTGCTGCATTGCATTTGCCTATTCAATAAAAATCACCAAAACCAAACCAATGAAAAAAACCCCCTGAACTGTGGCTCTCCCGGTGTCCTAAAATATAGGGTCAGATTGCTCTCTAAATTACACCCATAACACAGAAAACTCCTGTTGCAGTTAGCACAGTCCCAACTGTATTTTTTCTTCACAACTAGAGCATTTAACATAAAAAACAAGGATTAGTGGACATGGAATACCCTGTAGCAGTTTCTGAATTGTGACCTACATCTACATGTAAATATTCAACAAGTACAAGCGTGATGGATATTGACAGAGTAATTTAAAAACAAAACCATCAGAAACATCACAATGAAAAGAAAATAAATTCACTTTTTAAGCAATGTCTGTCTCAGTGTCTGAATGCTACCAGATCCAATTTTAGCAAATACTAAGAACAATTGGGTCAAAACTAAAAAAAGATATAACTACCTTATACCGTCATTTCTGTAGTCAATGATTTTTTTGGTCTGGAGAGGTGTGGTGCTGCTTTGTCATGAAATCGAAAGTCCAGTTTAGCCCTGTAAGTGAAAAAATTTAGTTGATTATTTTATTTCAGGGTCTGACCATTTTCCCACTCTGAGATATTAGGGCTGAACATCATTTCCTTCAGACCTTAGAAGCAAGTCAGATTTATCCAAGAGGCTCTGGGGCTTGGCCCTGCCCTTTCTCTGCCCTGGAGCCAGACAAGTACTTCCAAAGTTGTATGGAAACTCTACATTCCTATTAGTTGGTTAAATATGAATTTCTTAACAGTAACACACATTATTAAATATATGCATTGACTCAAAGGCCACCATGAAAATACCTAAAGAAACTCTATAGGGTGGGGATGAATGGGGAAAAGATCAGTTCTAGACAGAGAATCATTCAGGGAATAAATTTTCCATTGTGCAGCCTGGCTACTCTTCATATCTAAGACTTTTGGTACCTAGCAAGCAATAAGGAAAAATCAGGAGGGAGGGAGGATGATCCAGTCATTAGGGTACTAGCCTGGGAATCAGGACACCTAGATTCAGTTCCTTGCTCTGCCACAGGCTTACTTGGACAGGTCACTTTGTCTGTTTATGCCTCAGAGATGTTAGCACTTCCCTATTTCACAGGAGTATTGTGAGAATAAATTCATTAAAGGCTGTACGGTGCTCAGATATTACAATAACGAGGGCCACATACTTACGAATGAGAGATGAACAGGGAGGAGGAGATATGGTAGGACTGAACGGAGAATGTTCTCCCATCAACAAAATTAAAAAGTAGCACGGATCCATTATGGGGCAGTACCAAAGCATGATCTGCAAAGGTATGACTATCAAGCTGGAAAAACATCTGGATGACAAAGGGGCAGATGATTTCCTGTGTGGTGGATGACAATGTTTCACAACAGTGTGGAACATACTGTGTGGGCTCTGATCTCTTCTGAAAGAGCTTTATCTATGGCTGACTAAACGCTGGTAATACAGCCTTTGATCCGTCTAGCTATGGAGAATTTGGATGCATTATTTTATCATGAAAGGAAACAATTAAAGATTTTTTCTGGAAATGGTCAGTTCTATTAATGTAAATTTTCACTGTTTTTCTCTCTTCTAGAATGTGCATCACCTGTTCCTTTGTGTTTTGAGGTTTGGGGCAAAACAAAGGAAAAATTATTGACAGAGAACATAAAGAGCACATAAGAACAGCCATACTGGGTCAGACCAATGGTTGATCTAGTCCAATATCCTGTCTTCCAACATTGATCAATGCCAGGTGCTTCAGAGGGAATAAACAGAACAGGGAAATTATCAAATGATCCATCCCCTGTCGTCCAATCCCTGCTTCTGGCAGTAAAAGGCTAAAGACACCCAGAGCATGGGGTTGCATCCTGGACCATTTTGGCTAATAGCCATTGATGGACCTATCCTCCATTAACTTATCTAGTTCTTTTTTTTAAACCCAGTTATAGTTTTGACCTTCACACCATCCCCTGGCAAAGAGTTCCACAGGTTGACTGTGGGTTGTGTGAAGTAGTACTTCCTTTTGTTCGTTTTAAACCTGCTCCCTCTTAATTTCTTTGGGTGGCCCCTGGTTCTTGTGTTAGTGTTATTTACCCCTTCACATAACTTATTAACAAAAAGAAAAGGAGTACTTGTGGCACCTTAGAGGCTAACAAATTTATTTGAGCATGAGCTTTCGTGAGCTACATTCCATCCGATGAAGTGAGCTCTAGCTCACGAAAGTTTATGCTCAAATAAATTTGTTAGTCTCTAAGGTGCCACAAGTACTCCTTTTCTTTTTGCGAATACAGACTAACATGGCTGCTACTCTGAAACATAACTTATTAACTGTCTCCACACCATTCATGATTTATAGACCTCTATCATATCTCTCCCCTTAGTCATCTCTTTTCCAAATTGAAAAGTCACAGTCTTTTTAATCTCTCCTAATATGGAAGCCGTACAAGCCCCCATTTTTGTTGCCCTTCTCTATACCTTTTCCAATTCTAACGTATCTTTTTTGAGATAGGGCGATCAGAACTGCACGTAGTATTCAAGGTGTGGGCGTAATATGGATTTATATAGTGGCATTATGATATTTTCTGTTTTATTATTTATCCCTTTCCTAAATTGCCTATGAGATATGGAAGGGAATTATGGGTTTGCTTTCCTTTGGATGACTAGATAAGTTTGATTAATCAGTGTCTGCAATATTCCCTACCCTTTCCTATAACTAGTATGAGTAATACCTTGGAAATACTAAAAACATTGAGATAACATTTAATTATCTAAATGAATTAAGCATGATCTATGCATGAGAGTAGAAACTGTTTTATTTGTAATACAAATTATTTAGTTTCTTAGGTTTCAGTCAAATTAAATAAAGGATCAAATTAATCACTGATTGAATTAAGTGAAAAAATGAGCCAAATTCACCACAATTATGGGTGCAACACCCCACACTTCAGTGAAATTCTACCCACTTATGCCAGTGATGAATTTAACCTACTGTACTTCTAACATTTTAGAGAAGGCCAGACATGCTTGGCTAAAGCAAGGCTGTTCACTAAAGGTAAAATCCTGGCCCTGCTGCAGTAAATGGGAGTTTTGCCATTGACTTCAATGGCATCAAGATGTCTTCCCCTATGTCTAACTTGGCTGATACCAGGAAGTAATGGAAATGTCATTGGGAGTCAGGATGGATGAAAATCATTATTTAAAAAAAATCAACCACATTTTTACTTATTTATTTATCTGGCATAACAAAAGATAGTTTGACATACTGGCAGCTTTTAATTTTCTTTCGATTTTGCAGTCTTAAATGGTTAATGTGGCTATTTGTACTTGTTTCTTCAACTAGTTTCCTAATTGTTAGTAGAATTTTAGATTTTACACAGGGATGTTTTTCTACTAAGAACTTTCACACTTAAAATGCTCACTATGCTGAAAAAACACAAACAAAAATACAAGTCTAGTGCTTAATTAACATCCTTGTTGTGAGAACACCACAAAATTGATAAGCAAATAGCCCATGCTGCATATGCAACCAAACTACTTTCCAACATCTTCTACTTCCACAAGTGAAGAAAGGTAAAATGCTTCAGCCAAGCTATACCCTCCATCAGGGCTTCCAGTTTCTAAGTCACTGGGGCTTGTGCTTCTAAGATATGTAGGTACTTAAATATGACAAGTTTTGAAAATGTTGGCCTGTGTGTATATAAAAATATTCTCAATAATTATTTTAACGTACTAGGATAAATGCATTTTAATTGATAGCACTTATGCCTCTTAATTTTGAAGGGATAAAGATTTTATACCGCTGAGAGAAAAGTTGTTATTAAAAAATTTTAACAATTGTTGCTGGAAACACTTATGCACATACTTAACTTTAATCACAGGTACTCCCACTGAAGTCAGTAGGACTATTCAAATGAGTAAAGTTATGTACCTGCTTAAGTGTTTGCAGGATCAGGGCCTTAATTTTCAATATTTTGTTTTTTTGCCTATAATAGTTTAGAAAATAGATAGGATATTTTAGCGGTAGTATCTACATTTTCAATAGCATAAACTTTCAAATCAGTTTTACAATGTCTTGGCTAGATTTAAAATCAATGGTAGAAAATCAAGTGATTTAAATAATTGTTTAAATTGCTTTGAAGTAAACTGCTCCACCCTGTGGAAAGTGAGAGTACTGGGAGAATTCTAATCCAATTTTGAGACCAAACAGGTTAATTTATGCTTATCTGAACTTCTAAACCTTTGAATTTTACTGGGCTCTGATATTTTATGCAGACTAACAAAAAACCATGTTCAGACCCTCCCATCTTTAAGAATTTCATCATTAAGAATCTTGCTGATAGTTAACTAGAATTCTACAGTAGCAAAACCTTCATATGACAGGCTTGTTTCTGTTAGAATACCAATAAACATGCACAAAACCACAGTGGCACAAAATTTTTTTGTTAAAAATATTCAAAAAGCCAGACTCAATCACGTGAAAAACAAAACAAATCAGCATATTCCTTTCCCCATATGTAGCAACACTGGGGCTCCCCTTCCATTCACATCCAGGAGTGTAGTGCCAACTCTCCCCTCTGTCAGCCAGGCTCTCGGCCTAAAGAACCATGCCTCCTGCTGCCTAGTGTTATTTAACAGCAAGCACAGGATGTGTGTGTTTTGGCATCTAACTCTCTATAGAGCAGTGCAGATTAATTTGCCATCCACCTTGCTCACTCTTTATCCAACTCTTCCATTCCTTCCACTATTGCCTCTCTCTTTTCCCTCTCATTAACTTTTCTTCTCTGCCCCCTCCAATCTCTACCTTCTTCATTCCTTTCCTATCTCTCTACCCCAATCTCTTCCTACCTTTCTCTCTCTCTCTCTCTCGCCTCATCCCAGGATTTTTCTTCTACACATCTAGGGTTGTCAACTTTCTACTGGCACAAAACGGAGCACCCTTGCCCCGTCCCTGCTCTGTGGCCCCAGCCCGTCCCCAAGGCCCCGCTCCTGCTCACTCCATCCCCCCACCCTCTGTCGCTCGCTCTTCCCCCCTCACTCACTGGCTCATTTTCACCAGGTTGGGGCAAGGGGTTGGAGTGTGGGGGAGGGGAGGAGGGATTTTGGGGTGCAGGAAGGGTCTGGGCTGAGGAGTGGGAAGGGGCTCTGGGCTGGGGCAAGGAGTTGGGGTGTGGGAGGGTGAGGGCTCTGGGTACAGGAGGGAGTCGGGGTGCAGGCTCCAGGCAACGTTTACCTCAAGCAGCTCCTGGAAGCAGCAGCAGGTCCCCGCCTCCAGCTCCTACGCTGGTGCCACGGCCAATGGGAGCTGTGGGGGCTGATGCTTGGGGCGGGGCGCCTCTCCGCCCAGAGCCAGCCTCAGGTGCCTGACAGGAGGCAGGCAGCTGCTCCTTGGCACCCCTCTGCAGGGAGCGGGTCAGAGCAGGCTGCCGGCAGAGGAAAGACAAACATTCTGCGGCTGGCTGCATACAGGCTGCCCCTGCTGGAGGCAGACGGGAAGTGCAGTGTTTTCCAGGACGAAGAAGGGAAAAAGCCCCTGCTCAGTGCTGGGAACTGAACCTCGGGAAGTTGCAAGGAGGCGCTGGGGAGACGGCATCCCCTTCCATCACTCCCACATCTGGCCCACTGTTGTATTTGCCTGGCTTTTAACACCACGTAATGCGACAATATCCGTCTCTCCCCTTCTATCATTAACAAGACCTTGGTTCCGTAAACATAAAATGTGAAGCCATAAGTGTTGCCTCCATGCAATGGCGCAATCTAGTCATCTTTCATTTATTTCCACAGAAGCCTCATAGTTCAGAATACCCCATAGGATGTACAGCTTGGTCCAGATCAGCACTTTACTTAGCAATGAGGGAAACAGGAACACGTACCATTTATAATCCCTAACAGATACTGGACAAATTTCTGAACTTTTTTTTTTTTTTTAAATTAAGCATACAGGTCTTCTCACTGCACTTTAAATCCCTTGGAATCAACGGTCCTCATGCCAGATATATCACAAAGTGCTGGATTTAAAAGTATTGAGAAAATTTTTGAAGATTTGCATCACAGGACATGTTTTAGCAAAGGTACAAAAGCAGGCCATTTGTTCACTCCTGAAACAGGTAAAATGTGCTCATATTTCCTCAGAATTCAAACAGCCATCCAACACCCAGGAGAAAAAAAAAATCAGGGTTATGGGTGTGATGGGATGAGGATTTTTAGTCAGCTACAGTGTGTGGTACACACGAGACTTTTTAGTTCACAGCATCATAATCCAAGCAGTTATCAATGTTTCACAAAGCTGTCACATCAGTTGGTTTCTAAAGGTGAAACTGACCCCCCAGTGGGAAGCCCTCCGTGGTGGGATTGTGCAAAGGGACTATCTAAGGTGGAGAGCTCATTCAGGGGAATCTCTGACCCCAGTATACTGCAGAGGGAGTCTCTGTGCTAGGTCTGAACAGGCCAGTGCATTAAGGGAAGGAAGAAATTGGGAAAGCAAAAGGAATTCTCAAGTATGCAGAACCAGCAGCAGAGAACCTACTTGTAGGAGCTGACAATGGCCATAAAGTGTCTGTCTTGCAGACCCTTAACCTACATGCGGGTGATAGGAAGTGTAAATTTCATTCCCTCACTACCCCTATGGAGTTTTCTGCACAATGCCCTATTAGTTAGCCTTTGAGTGGGAATTTCAGTGTAAAATCAATATGACCATTTTTTTACACTATCTGATTTTGGTTTAAATGAATATATGTGGGTTGCAATATATTAAGAATGTATGTTCTTGCTCCAGCTACATTTACTTAAAAAAAAAAAAGACACCATTAGCATAATTTGCTGAACTTGTGTGTTTTAAAATAAGAAACAGAGGCAAATTGGGGCATAGACATGACCAAACCCACCAGAAATAAGTTCCAAATGGGGCTACTTTTAGTATGCTCATGTAATTGACTGTACTAGAAAAACTAAAAAATTGTTTTAAAATGTAGAAAGACTGTTAGCTACCGTGTATTTTATTACTTTTATTTGTTCCCTTTTCCGTTTGTAGTGTCTTATGTGGAGTTTATGCATGTTCTTTGATCGCATTGGGCAAATTGCCTTATGTATGATAAATCCTGTTTTTAGTTCTTCTCTGTTATGGAAACCAAGGCCTTCAGCTATGGATGCCTTATTATATTTAGGAATGAATAAACAGACTAATCATTGATTGACTGGTATTAACATAGAAAAAACTTCATTTTGTTGATTTTTTTTAAGATAGTCTTTCACAGACACAATTCACTTTTTGTTGCATTAATGCATAAGGAAATTATGTTGCATTCACCAAAGATGCCAGTTTGACTAAATAGAATATATATTTTTCAAATCCACAAAAATGTTAATCACATTGTTAGAACATGTGCAAGCCTGTATTGTGTTGTTACAGCAATTGCTGTCGGATTACTCAATAATTTGCATTTTGTTATGAGGACACGTGTGCGTGCAGAGGTTCCAAGCTCACAGCTCATAATTCCAAATATTCCTGAGCTAACAATAAAAAATGAAGGACATGAAGAGTATAAATTTTCACTTGGGTTTTTTTTTAGTTGATTAATCTGGTTCCCCCTCTTACTCTTAAACCCCCCCCCAAACCAAATAAATATGTAAGTAAAGCAGCAGTAAACTGGAAAATGTATTACTGAAAGTCTAAAAAAAACCCCAAAACTTGAATAAACCACATTGCTAACCATAAAATACTGTAGCTATTTTTTGTCAATTGCTTCACAAGAGCGTGGATGGAAATCTGACACCATTACTACAGTGAGCAGTAAAACATGTAAATCGACACTAAAATGCCTCCAATCATTTATATTCTGTACAAAATGTTAAGTGGCTGAATCAATGTTAAATTAACTGTTAACTGTACATTAACATAGTATTATGCCATAACATGGTAGAGCTACTTCAATTAAGAGCCTGTAAGCATTTCCATTATCCCAGTTTTCAGAGTTCTTAAGCCACCTCTTTACCTTCTCAGACAAAATGTTCCAAACTGGGTGCTAATAATTTAGAAACAGATATTTTGTAACTAAAATCCATTAACATTAAGTTACTACTTCATCCTGAGCACTTTGACGCTGATTTAGGAAAGACCTTAGGGTTAAATTCTTATTCCATTTCAGTCAGTGGAAAATTTCTTATAGACTCCAAAGAGTCTAAGATTTGTCCTTATGCATATAGTTAACTAAATATGTGAGTAGTCCTATTGACTTTATCTGAACCACTTATATGGGTCACAGTCCTCAGCCTCTCGCAAGATCAAGCCCTCATTGAATTACACTAATAAGTTCACTTATTTGTTAAAAAAGACATGTCATTTTCAGTTAATTTTTTATTGTATCTCTTTTAAGAGTATCTTTAGTTTACTACTTCTTTCTCAACCTATAAACAGGTAAGATTACTCAGTATTAAGGGATACAACATAGAAGGCCAAATTCTTCCTTTGAGTAATAACTCTGTTGAAGTCAAACATTTATCTTAACTGCTTTCAAAAATGCATGTATAATTATTTTATGAGTTAATCAGCAATATCAAAAAGAAATGAACAAAAGCAGTGTAATACCTTTAGCATATCTTGTCAAAAGTAAACTTTTTAAAAAAAATATACAAGTCTTTGAACTGACTGTAGTAATTCTGCAGTAATGATACAGAGATGTCTGCACAAAACTCCAGTGAATTCAGTGAGATTCTACTCAGATAATGCAGTCCACCCATGCATAGTTGCAGGATTGGGGCTTAGTTCCAATTATTAAAGCCTAAAGTTTGAATAACCAATTCATAAAGCAAAACTAATTGTAAATATCTGTCCCTTTGTGGAACACACAAAAAATTGGTTTGAAATATTATCATACTCCTGTATACAAATCTGAATACCCAACGTTATACAAAAAATGAAGTTTTTCTTGCCTTCAAACGTATTAATATATGTGGCACAATTATAGGAGGATTTGAATTTGTACACAATGATCCGTTCTAATACAAACTGAGAAAACTGAATGCAACAGCTGTTGTTTGGCCTAGTTATCCTTTGTGTTTTTGTGGTATTATGCAAATGCGCTATTGTACACTGAAAACAAAATAATTCTTTCTAACAAAAAATATTTATACTAATATTGTCGTCTTTGGTTGTAAAAGTGCTATGGAAGTCAAGTTTAGGAAACCTCAAACTCTTCTCAACACAGATATAATTTAATGAGTCATATATAATAGTATAAATGCACAATACAATAAATTGTGATTCTTCATATAGCATAACTGACTAACTGAATTCACATGATTACTGTCTAAATGCATGGGGTATTTTGTCCCTTAGTGTTCTATTCCTGAGTTATCTTACAGTTTACATGAGATGGAATGGTAGACAAAAATTGGAACACTTTGCGCCTTACTTTGGCTTACCTGTGTGTACAGACACAAACACCAGAAAGCCTGCAGGAACAGCAGTGCAGTTAGTTGTAGTGCACAGCAAAGGAAACCTTCTGCAATCCTGGTTTCACAGTAAAGTTACAAGGAGCTTGCCACACAGGCCATAACAAGCAAAGCAGAGGTGTATAATGTGGCACAGCAAAGGAGGTACGCGAGTATGGTTTGACTGTACATGCCCAAACCAACATCTCCATGCCCTCTCTGTATACATCCCTAAGCAAATTCACTCCTTTTCTAAGGCTCTGTCTAGACTAGGAAAAGTGTTGTTGTTTTTTAAAAATATATTAGCTAATATGTTTAAATTAAGTACTGTTAAAAATGTGTTAGCACCTAGTAGAGAGTTTAACATGTTTTTTTAAGCAGCACTTACTTAAATGTGTTTGCTAATACATTAAAAAACAGAGTATGTTTTAGTTTAGACAAAAGTAGTTGCAATGGATGGAACCGTTTGCAGATGGGGATTTTTTTCAAGCTGCTCACAGCTAGAATCTATGCACATATAAATGATAACATTACAGTTTCTGTATGTACCTCTTTGTGTTACTTTTCCTGCACTAGTTACAATTTGGACCCAGGATTAACTGCAGGTTGGAAGTACAAACTACTTACTGCAGGGAAAAAAAAAATTACTAGAAATTTTTGAATGTGTAGGTTGCACGAGATGTAATATGATTCAGTTCATTTGCTGGGAAAATCCACACTAAATAACATGTTTTACTAGTAACAATATGAAAAGAATTGGGATAATTTTTATTTTAAATCAGAAACTAGAAAATAGTCAGCTTTACAATGAAATATGGTTAAGAACCTGAAGCATATTATACATGTTAATGTCATAGTCACTGAGAATGGTTAACATGATGTAACCCAAGGGTTGGCAACCTCTCAGAAGTGGTGTGCCGAATCTTCATTTATTCACTCTAATTTAAGATTTCGCGTGCCAGTAATACATTTTAACATTTTTAGAAGGTCTCTTTCTATACGTCTATAATATATAACTAAACTATTGCTATATGTAAATAAGGTTTTAAAAATGTTTAAGAAGCTTCATTTAAAATTAAATGAAAATGCAGAGCCCCCCGGACCGGTGGCCAGGACCCGGGCAGTGTGAGTGCCACTGAAAATCGGCACACGTGCCATAGGTTGCCTGCCCCTGATGTAACCAAATATCAACCAGAATATACTGCAGTAATTTACCATAGAGATCGGTGTGTAATGAATTTGATAGCTTAGCCTCAGTTTCCAACTTCAGATAGTGAAGATTAAATGTTAAGGGTGTTACTGTAAATATAACATGAACATGGTTGATGAACATGTAAGATGAATATGGTTGATTTTCTAATTTTACCACATGGTTTACTTCAGAAGAAAATAAGCATTAGTAATAGTTTTGTAGCTCAGTAAACAGTCACAAAAAATCAATACAAGTCACTTCTTTGTTTATGTGGAAGATATTTAGTTTGGGTTGAAAGTATCAGAACAATAATATGAACCCCCTGGTAGAATACCACAACTAAATTTCTGAAAAGCCACTTGGTTAATCTCAGTGTTGAATCTAGCTGTTTTAAATTACCATAATACATAATACCAGTCTTAATGACAATACAGATGCACAGTGCCAAAGAAAGCTAGAAATAGTGTCCAAAACGATGAGCTAAGAGCCAGCCCAAGTGACAAACATACATATGTCTGTTTACAAGGAATGGAGGAGTTTAGGAATGCTGATGCCTGTGGTCTCCAGAATGTTCCAGAGGACTGAATTGCGAGGATTTACAAAGTCTGGATGACAGCAACACTGCTCCTGGAGATGGTAGGCCCTAAAATGGAGGCATCCATCAGTTCATGGCAGAATTTAGACAGATCTGTGGTCAGAATATATTCCATTGGCCTCATAATGTACATCAACAAATTAATATTGTATGGATGTCATTTCAAAGCCTCCTAAAGACGAAGAGACATTATTAACGTGATTAGAGCACAGATAGTTCAAACTGTATGCAGATATTCAAACTTGCATTTTTGCATTATAGCTGCTTTTTTTTTTTTTTTTTTTGCTGTTGAACTGTAATGAATTGTCTCATAATCTATTCCATCTTCTTGCCATTAGCAGGCTTTGAATGTTCACAAATAGGAGCAAAGAACTCATTTTCCAGAGGTTTAATCACACAAAGAGCGAATGCCTAATTCTCTAAATGAAATGGTCTGTGATCACTGAAGCAGAGATTTAATATATCACGGCAAATTAGGTAGATTTTAATAAATTACTTATCTCTCTGAATACTTTACATATGCTTATGAAGAAACATAGCCTGTTTGCAAACAGTGAAAACCCACAGCCTATAAAATCCTTTGAAGAAAATGACAAATAAAGTAAATTAAAAAATGAAATGCATTATATCCTAGTTCTCCAGAGACAATCCTTTTCCTGCATTGATTCACAACTCCATTAAAAATATCAATTAAATCTTTCATTGAGATTGGTTAAAAGCTAGAAAATTAACTTTCCAAGCTCCTTTCTAGCCACTGGTTATCCAGATACAAGGATCATTGTATGTGTTTGATGTAAGTTTTAAAAGTGATCAAAAAAACACTTGCCTGTCCCTACAGCTCAAACTAAGCGGAACTGAATCAGATTGATTCTTTTATATTTTCTTTCTGTGCTTTGATAGCTGTTAGTTGAAACTGTAAATCTCTTTTACAGCATATGAAAATTGAGTCCACCCTCCCCCTCCTTCAAATCATGATAATCATAAACAACTACTTATAATGTTAGTAGAAGGGCAAAAGTTATTTTTAAAAAAGCTTGCAGTAATTCAATAAGTCTTGCAACTAGCCTCATTCTTTATATTTAATTGATAGAAACTGCACGCATCAAAGAAAACGCATACTGAGATTTAATGTGCATAAAATGGATATTAGCATTTTAAAGAGGCAGATTAACACATTAATCCAAGTGATTTTCATATATTGCTTCTAATAAAATCTTCACAGTATAAAATTCTTAATGAGGCTAATCACAGGCATTGCATTTAGTGGGGTGATTAGGGATAACATAAAAGTATTTTTAATCAGTTTTCTAAGGCTTAAGCTTTTTTATTAAAAATTAAAAATTCAACTTGCATTTTTATTACTGTTTTATATAAGAAAAATGTTGAAAATGCAAATAAAGCACATCATTCAATCATGTAGGTATTAATTATTTACAAGACGTTGTCCATTGTGGAGAGAGTCTTAGCCTTAGGGGAAAATATAAAAACAAACAGACTGAAAAGTATACAAAACTTTACAACTATAAATCAAGCATGCTTTTCATATAAATTATACATTAAATATACTGTAGTAATTACAAAAATCTCATCTTCGAAGAGCTATCAAGCATGTATTTACACTGGGAGAAGCAACATCTGTAGGCACACTTTTCTTTCATGCCTCCTAGTCATCTTTGTGTTCCTCATAGACTGAGCGCAGAACATGGAGGGCCTCCACTGTTACTTTGAGCTTTCCAATTATTGCACTATCATCTTGTGAATCGAAAACTAGAAAGGAAACATCAGACAACAATATTAGCAATTTAATTTAGTTTTTGTGTTACAATTATTTCACTTTAGCATTTGGGAAGATTAAAAGGCAACCATACAAGGTTAAAAAAATGGCTGTCAGTTCTAGTGCTCAATCCTGCAAGATGCTGAGTACTATCTACCCAACTGAAGTGAGGGGGAGGAGATGGTGCTCAGCACCTTACAGGATTGAGTCCTTTCAACACTAGGATGGAGGAATACTTTAAATTCCACCTCAATAATGATTGGTGCAAGGTTTAATTTTCAAGCTAAGAAAGCAGTATTTATTATATACCTTCCCAAATTGTTTGTTCATTTTTCATAGTAAATAAATATCACACGAGGACACATATACATTTAGGGTCTGATCCTGCTCTTGCTGAAGTCAATGAGTGTGTTGCCATCAACTTCACTAGCAGCAGAATCAGACCCTTGTTATCTATGCATTAGTACACAAGCAGATGAGGTGTGAATTGTCTATGTTATAGCCGGCTGTGTACATGATTGGGGCTTGAATCATGCACTTCAGATATTAATATACAGATGACAAGTTGATGTTGTCTGAGTGAAGCACAATATGATTTTGACTCCAGGCTTCTTGCATGCTGTAGACAAATGTAGATGAAGACATTATTCCCTCTTAGGGTGAACCGTGACCAGATAACACATTTTTTAAAAATCGACATCTTTGTCTACATTGGGTGCTTCAATGGTGTTTAAAAACTTGACATTTGATATTAAGCTAACATTTTAAAATACCATTAATTTTTCCAGTCTAAAGAAGTCCAATGAGAGGCTCTGCTGCTGTGATTGCCAAAGTGCTGCTAGCAAACATACTCCTCTCTCCTGGGCCTCTATGCAAGGCTATGAGGCTCCTCTAACGAAAGTCTCAATAGAATTTTTTTTGAATAAACACAAAGTTTTGGGGGTGGCGGTTGGGTCAGAACAGCCCCTCAGAGCTAATTTAGCAGTAAGCAAATGGTATGATTATGTGTTGTATTCATTGCAGGGACCAGGATACCTCACCTGGGAACCTGCAGACAGCTTTACTTCATGCCACTATTTCCAGACTGTTAGGGCAGCTCAGGACAAGCTTGGAATAAGAAGAGGGTAAGGCACTCTCTGTAACTTTAAGTTTGTTTATATGTACAAGAGACAGTGTTGTGTAGTTGATAACTTAAAGGACAGACAGGATAGGACTCCTGGATTCTATTTCCAGCACTGCTACTGATTTTGTGCATGCTTGGACAAGGCACTAAAAGTGTACACTGTTAGCTTAAAATGTACATTTTTTGGATGTTTTTCTTTTTACCTACTATTGTCACAAGTAACATTTAAGATTGCTATAAATTGAGAGATTAGAGAAAAACACTATTTCTCCTGTATTTTTTCCACTTATTTACATTGTTCTTTTGATAGCACTTAGTGTATATTTAGTGCCAATGTTTCCCTTGTGTCAAGCACTTTCTCCGGATCTTCTTGCATGCCTTCCATACAGTAACCCAGGACAGTAAAACATTTTAAAAAGAAAATGTGATTCTAAAACCACAAAAATGGCAAAGTGTAGATGTAGTTCTTGAAACTACTTTTATACAATTTTTTTAATTAACTAGATTTTGAGTTCGCAGTGCCCCTTTAACCTCTCTGTGCATCAGTTTATTCATCAACGGAAAAAAGTATAACCACCACCACTTCAGAGGGATTTTGATAAGCTTCATTATTTGTAAAGAGCTTGAGAATCCCAAATGAAAGGTACTATATTCAATAAGTGCCTATTATTATTAAATTTAGTAAAGGTCTGGACCTAAAAGGCCTGATCTTCAAGAAGAATATTTTTACAATGATTTACACTGAGGAAATTTCTTGAGAGATGTTCTTTTCCTGTTGTGGTGTAATAAAAGGAAGTTACTCACCTTGTGCAGTAACAATGGTTCTTCGAGATGTGTCCCTGCGCCTCTAATCGGAGATTTTTGGTAGCAGTGTCCGTTGAGCCTGCGTATGTGCTCTCCCTCCCTCATGGTCTGCTTTGAGGCTATCTAGCACTATGTGGGCGAACCCCACCTCAGTTCCTTCTCTACTGCAGAGCCCTATAGAGAACTCCGAAGTAGAGGGGAGGAGGGCGGGTTGTGGAGCACGCATAGGGACACATCTCAAAGAACCATCATTACTGCACAAAGTGAGTAACTTCCTCTTCTTCTTTGAGTACTGTCCCTGTGGTGCTCCACTGTCGGTGACTCCTGAACAGTACCCACCACTGGAGGCTGGGACTTCAGAGTGGAGTCTCGTACTACAGAGTACAGTGGAGTTGAAGATGGTGTCGGGGGCCAAATCTTCAGTGATAGCATAATGTTCTGCGAAAGTAGGGGCTGAGGCCCAAGTCACTGCTCTACAGATTACTGAGATAGCGATATCTTTAAGGAATGTCATCGAGGTAGAAATTGATCTCACGGAGTGCGTATGGACTCTGGACGGAGGCAGCAGGTTGCGCTCTTGATAACAGTGATTAATGCAACCAAAAACCCATTTGGATAGTCTTTGAGATGATATCACAGAGCCTTCGGATCTTTCTGTGAACAAAAGGAAGAGTTTAGGGGATTTCCTAAAGTCTTTAGTCCTGTCCAAGTAGAATGCTCGGGTGTTTTCTAACTTCTAGCATATGCAGAATTGTCTCCCTGTTGTCACAATGTGGTTTTGGGAAAAAAACAGGGAGATGGATCTGTTGATTCATATGGAAAGTGCAAGAGAAAGTAGGGAGAAACTTGGGATATGGCTTTAGAGTTACTTTGTCTTTAAAAAAGACTGTGAATGGTGGGTGTGCCATCAGGGCCGCTATTTCTCCTATGTGCGCAGCGGAGGTGATGGCAATTAGAAATGCTGTCTTCATGGACAGGTGTAAGAAAGAGCAAGTTGCCATGGACTCAAAGGGAGGCCTAGTCAAAGCCCTGAGAACTATGTTAAGATCCCAGGCTGGAGTGGGTGCTCTCACATGCGGGAAGAGATTTCTAATGCCCTTAAGGAATCTACACGTCAGTGGGTGAACAAACACCAAATATCTGTCTACCTGGCGGTTGAAAGAGTTTTCGCTGCTAGATGTACCTTAAGGGAGCTGAGTGAGGTGAGGAGAGAGTGACCTCTTGAGGTCTAAAATGTAGTGTAAAATGAGAGGGAGAGAAGATGAGGTTGTGTCTGTGTATTTAGAATGACAACAAACTTGGAATCGTTTCCATTTTGTAGGTAAGTATGTTGAGTGATCAACTTTTGGCTGTGTAGCAACACATCTTTCAGCTTCTCAGAGCATTCTGCCTCTAAGCCTTGGAACTAAGAAGAAGCCAAGCCTGGAGGTGGAGGACCCGCAGGTTGAGGTGAAGGATCAGCCCATTGTTTTGAGAGAGAAGGTGAAAAATGGTCCAAAGAGGAACCATAGGGCATATTGCCATCTGTGTCAGGTAAGGGAACCAGACTTGTCTTGGCCAGGACGGGCAATCAGAATAACTCTTGCTTTGTCTCGTTGAATTTTTAACAGGATCTTGGATAACTGAGGAAACTCGGAAAAGTCATATAAGATGTCCCCGTCCCATGAGGATGAGGGCGTCTTCCAGTGAATGTTTCCCCAGGCCAGCCCTGGAGCAGTAATGAGGACATTTCTTGTTCCAGTAAGTAATGAAGAGATCTGTAGTCAGGGTTCCTCAAAGGGCGAATAAGTCTTGTAGCACCTCTGAGTTCAGTTCCCATTCATGATTGTGACATAATTCTGACAGACTGTCGGCTGTTACATTCTGTATCCCTGGTAGATAGACAGCTGAGGTGAGCACATTATGATGGATGCACCAATTCCAAAGTTTGAGTGCTTCCTGGCAGATCTGGCACCCCCTTGGCGATTTATGTAAAACATACAAGTCATATTAAGTCCATTATGAACTTCATGTGGGTGTTCTTGATGAAAGGCAGAAAGTGTGCACAGGCATTCCTGACAGCCCTTAGCTCCAAAAGAGTGATATGGAAGGTCACTTCTGTGGAAGGCCATTTGCCCTAAACCTTGTGGTTGTGTAGGTGAGCTCCCCAGCCTATTAGAGAGGCATCTGTCCCAGGGTGGTGAGTTTGCATAGCGGGAGGAATGCTCTCGCTTGTACTGCATCAAGGTTGGTGCTGATAAACTCCAGTCCCTGTACTGGGGTTAGTGTGCTGCTACAATGAAGAGAATCTTGGAGAATACCCTGGGTGGAGCAGTCTGTACTGATAATGGTCCTGCCCAAAGGTAAACCGTAGGAAATCTCCTGTATGATGGCTGTATTGAGATATGGAAGTAGACATCTTGTAGGTTGAGGGCCAGAAATCAATCTCCTTGCTCAAGGGCTGGAATAATGGTTTCTAGTGTGACCATCTTGAATGTCTGTGCCTTCACATATTTGTTTAATGCTCTTAGATCTAGAAAGGGCCTCAACTTCCCTTCACCTTCAGGATCAGGAAATAATGGGAGTAAAACCCCTTGCTTCTGAGTTGCACTGGGACTGGTTCTATGTCCCTAGGCATAACAAATGATATATTTCCAGATGAAGTAGGTTCTCATGAGAAGGGTCCCTGAAGGGTGATGGAGAAGGAGGGTTGGAATGGGGGAGGGATATGAATTGAATGGTGTAACTCTTTGAAATAATCTCCAGGACCCATCTGTCAGAGGTGATATTCTCCCAACTGCTGTGAAGTAGGGCCAGGCAATTTCTGAAGGGGTATGACAGGTGTGTAGATGGAAGCTGATGTTGCAAGGTATAATTGTTCGGGCCCTTGACCAATCCATCAAAAGTGCTTAGAAGAGGCGGTTTGAGAGGTTGTGTACCGGGATGTGGACTGCTTCCACTTTTGAGCCCTGGTCCTCTGACACTGCAGCTCGTAACACCGCTGAGATGGGAGGTACTGAGAAGATTGTGACCTGTGCTGTGGCTGAAGGTATATCTTCTCTTCTGTCCTGCAGTGTAGATTCCTAGGGAGTGTAATGTGGTCTGGGAATCCTTCAGGATGTGGAGAGAAGAATCTGTCTTCTCCGCGAAGAGTTTGGGCCCTTCAAACTGGAAGTCTTCTGCAGCTCTTTGGGGAACTCAGAAAGGCGTAGCCAAGAATCCTGTCTCAGTACCACTGTCATGGAGACCGGAGTAAAAAAGGAAACACTAACTGCTAAGGAGAACAAAAGAAAAAAACAACTACGATTTATGCCAATGACACAGGTAAGGAAGGGACAACTGCTCGCTCCATTTCAAGGCCAAAGTGGTTGAGAAGGAACTGTGGCAGGGGGGTTGCCCGCGCAGTGCTAGATAGCCTTGAGGCAGACCACGAGGGAGGGAGAGCACATGTGCAGGCTCAATGGAGACTGCTACCAAAATTCTCCAATTAAAGGTACAGCGGTGCACATACACCTACAGTGGAGCACCCACAGGGACACTACTCGAAGAACTGTTCATGTATCTCTAATTTCACATGTTCTAGACATTCAGAACACACACTGATGCTGTATAAGACTCTAAATAGAACAGAATACAAAACAAATAGTGATGGTTTGCATAAAACCTACCAGTTAGCCAGGATAATTAGCCCCTCTCTTACCCTGAACATGAAAGGTATCCAAGATTCAAAATGTTTTATAGGAGGATTAAGTGGAATTTAAGTAATACAGCACTGTTGACTGTCACAGTACTCAAATACCTGTTTATAACCTTTTACACTGGTACTTTCCTTCCAGTTTAAATTAAAATTACAGTGCAACAAAAAGAAATGGAGTACTTGTGGCACCTTAGAGACTAACCAATTTATTTGAGCATAAGCTTTCGTGAGCTACAGCATCAGATGAAGTGAGCTGTAGCTCACGAAAGCTTATGCTCAAATAAATTGGTTAGTCTCTAAGGTGCCACAAGTATTCCTTTTCTTTTTGCAAATACAGACTAACACAGCTGCTACTCTGAAACCTGTCAAGTGTAGCAAAAAGCACAAGTCATGGCAAAGTAGAATTTCTTAGCTTTCATCTAACTACTTCATAAGATTTGGCAGTTTCATATCCTAAAATGAAATTAACATCTGGGACATTTGAAGACACCAGGGGATGATGGAAGGGATCACATCTATTTATTACTATTAATATTATAGGTACAGTTTATCTAAAACAAACAAAATGTCAACAAATAATGGTTCCCTATGTTACTAGGAAAAAGAAAAGGAAAACATATTTTCCTACACTAATCGCTACATGTTGGCAGAACAACAATTAGTTCTAAATACAACAGTTCTGCCTGTTACACTTTTAATGATTTCCCAAAACGATGATTATTAAGAATTTTAGGTGCATTTGTGAAAGTAGTTTCAAGGGTAGAAAACATTAGTATCCACTGCATCACGTTTACATAACAAATCAATTTTGTCAGTTGGGAAATATGACTGAAGAGCTAGAAGACTAAAGGTAGGAGGACACAAAAATTCTCTGTTAAGAGACTACTTAGAATAGATAATGTTCTGTATAGCTCTTCAGAGAATCATCACTGCTAGGGAGAGAATAAATGGTTCAGGCAAAATAAGAACCAGCCCAAACCCACATACTCATTGATTCAAAGAATTGAAACTCTTACAGTGTATGGAAATCTGCTTGTTCTCATCATTTACCTACTTCACTTGAATTCTGGCATGTGCTCTAGGAACTTAGAAGTGCATAGTGTACTCTGGAATTTCAGCTCCAGCACAGTTGCAAGCAAACACAAAAAATGGGTATCGGGAATAGACAAGAAGCATCAGTCACTCATTCCCCACTAAGCCCCACCACATTACTAACTCAAGAACTCAATATCCCATCATTCAGTTTCTTCTGCACGTCCAACACCAAGTCAGCTCCACATCAGGTGGGGAAGAGAAAGAGACGTGTATTGGCTGTAGCCTCTTCCCTGTGACCTAGGGCAATGGGAGGGACTCTAAGGGTACATCTACATTGCAAAAAACAAACACCCCACCTCAGTGGCAGTAAGTTTTAGAGCCAACATCAACTGTTTCAGGCTCATGATATAGGGCTACAGATAGCAGTGTAGATGTTACTGTTTAGGCTGGAGGCCAGGTGGGGGATGGGAAGGGCTAGAGGAAGCCAGCAGGGAGACCTCTCTCCTCCCCACAAGAAAATGAAAGATTCAGCATCTCATCATACTTCTTCAGGTGGTCCTCCCTGCTCCAGACAATCACCACCTATGTTTGCCAGATGGGAAATTAATCAACAGTAATTGAGCTTGCTCTAACTGAATATCAAATGTAAATCAATACTCTTTTGTCATGTCTTAGATACACATTTCATACAGAGGACAGAGTATCTTTGTTTAAGATTCAGAATTGGTATATTTAGCATGAATTCAGACAGTTGAACTATATAAACCATGTGTGTATTATACACAGTACATGAACATTCTGTGGGTCTAAAACCTGAGGGTCTACATTAGGGGACCCAATTACTTATTGAAGTCACTGGGGTTTTCAAATTGACTTCAACAGAACCAAAATTTGGCCCTTTGACACCACAGAGATGCTATAATTACCTACAATGGATATTTGCAGTAGGAAATTATTGAAAAAAATGTTGAATATAAAATTAAGAAGTTCAGAGGCTTTCCTGGCATTTAAAGAAATACTCTGCTTGTACAAAAGATAAAAATATACTAGTGAGTAATTAGGCCTAACAGTCTCAGGTTTTGTAAACTGATTAATCTAATACTACTTTACTAGTAATACTGTTCAGATTTTTTCCAAACCAGGGACTGTATAACTCTTAGTTAGAAGATAATATTAATTCTATTAAGTTCTTTCAGTTTTAGGGAATATTATTTATTTTCAGGAATAAGTTGTATGTGCAGATGAACTGTGATAATTTATTAAAGTGATACTGTATGGTTCAATATTATAACAATAATTAAATCATTAAGTATTAAACCTCTCAGAGTAGAGAAGAAAAACTCTAGTAAAATTTTGAAATGAACAGATGTCAAAAGTTAAACCTAAGAATTCTGCTAAACTTACCATCAATATCTTGCTCAATTATGTCTCTTTCTTTCTGAAATATCTCCCTTAGACTGACATAAGCAAAGCCAATGTCTTCACACTCAAGATCTTGTTCATCTTCTGGAGGGTCACTAACCACTGTAAATCGTATGCTGAGAATAAAACAAAAATTCTCATTCTTTAAATGATCCATAACACCCAATCACTTGGGGACCAAATTCAGACAATAAAACAAATATGAAGGCAGAGCATATCCAGAATTTCCCAATTTAGCATATAAAACAACTCTTGATCAGTGATTCTCAACCAGGGGTACACATACCCCTGGGGGTATGCAGAGGTATTCCATGGGTACATCAACTCATCTAGATATTTGCTTAGTTTTACAACAGGTTACATAAAAAGCATTAGCAAAGTCATTACAAACTAAAATTTCATACAATGACTTGTTCATATTGCTCTATACATTGTACACTGAAATGGAAGTATAATATTTATATTCCAATTGATTTATTTTATAATTATATGGTAAAAATGAGTAAGTAAGCAACTTGTCAGGAATAGTGTGCTGAGACACTTTTGTATTTTTATGTCTGGTTTTGTAAGCAAGTAGTTTTTAAGTGAGGTGAAACTTGGGATATGCAAGATAAAGCAGACTCCTTTGAAAGGGGTATAGTAGTCTGGAAAGGTTGAAAGCCACTGCTTTTGATTAGTGCTTCTCAACACTTTTCATAGCAGGACTCAATTTTTCATAGCACATCATCCAGGTACACCTCCACTGCCTTCCCAGCTGGCTGAGATATACCTCTCCTCCTCCAATTAGAAATATGGGAAGGACTGGTCATTTGTGACCCCAAGTTGAGATCCCCTGTTTTAGATTAAATACATTTTTTCATAAGGTGACACCTAATTGTTGATCACACAGTAATATATTAAGAGAGGCAGAATTGTCTACAGGACTGAACATACCTCTCGGAGCCAGAAACTTCTAAATTCTTAGCTCATATTGTTCAATCACTTCACTATTTTCAAAATTAGGAAACTGAAGTACAGAAGTGATTATTCCCACATAACTCTCAGAGCTTTTTATGAGCACTCATGTATGTATAATGCTTTGAAAATGTAAAGCACTACTGTGCTTTTTACTGTGATGACCTTTATTTGCAATTTGTTTGAAATGACAAATAAACTTTGTCTTCGGGTGGAGGGGGAACCTGGAATAATCAATTTCCATGTTATGTTTTTAATCTTAGCTGGCATATATATACTTCAGGCTGAAAATGATTAATTAAATATTGTCAGAAATTTGCTGGTTAAATCTTTCTGTACTACAGAAAGTCATCAAGCAGAAGATCTGCTGCTTTACTTCAGTGTTATACCACGTAATAAACTCTAGG
The DNA here is from genome assembly GCF_965152275.1 of Natator depressus. Classification (NCBI taxonomy): domain Eukaryota; kingdom Metazoa; phylum Chordata; order Testudines; family Cheloniidae; genus Natator; species Natator depressus. Next base: position 14,072,041 of record NC_134245.1, on the reverse strand, counting down.
CACACAACAAAATGCAAAGGTCACTCACTCTCTTGGCATTGAATCATGATAAATAGATGGTAGAGATATAGGGGCTAGGCAAACCAAATAATAAATCAGCCAGATAGCAGGAATATTAGCCATATTCAGTGAAGCAGTAAATCAACTGCAAAATATTCAGCTGTATGATATTTGGGAATTTACACATCTGTAATAAGAAAAGGAGTACTTGTGGCACCTTAGAGACTAACCAATTTATTTGAGCATGAGCTTTCGTGAGCTACAGCTCACTTCATCGGATGCAACTCACGAAACTTCATCGGATGCTGTAGCTCACGAAAGCTCATGCTCAAATAAATTGGTTAGTCTCTAAGGTGCCACAAGTACTCCTTTTCTTTTTGCGAATACAGACTAACATGGCTGTTACTCTGAAACCTGACATCTGTAATAGTTACTAGAAGAGAATATCCTAGCTAAGAAAAACATCACTAGTTCTTGTTCCAAAACAACAACAAAAGTTAGAATCTGAAGCCTGCTGCCCCAGAATAACATCTTTGTAATATCTGTACAAGTTTTTTCATGAAGTTGAAATTGGTTTAACTTTGTAATAGAGTGTTATGTATTTGGTGTTCAAAGCTGCGTAGTAATTAAATCCAGCAATCATGTATAAATACACAGCGAGTGCATCTCCATGTGGATTTCCGGTATTCATTAATTTGAGTCCTTTGATAGTTACCATCGTCAGTAAAGAGTGATTCTTGTCTTAGTCAATAATGCTATGATAATTTCATAAGGGTACAAAGACACTTATTACAATTTAAATGGAAAAAAAAATCAGTTCTGATCTTCTCTTTACCTGCCCTCCTGCTGTTGCAGCTGCACGCACTGAATGCCTCATACATACCTGCCAAACTTTTTGCCTATTCTGTTTCCTTTTGCTGTGCCCTATGTCCCCCATCCCTGTGTCTTTTTGCCATGTCCATTATCAACATCCATAAAAGAAAAAAATCTTAATTTCCCGTTTTTTCTCTGCTCTCATGCTGCTGCCCTCATTCCCCTGACAAATATAGTTAATATTTTATCCCCATTACTGTGTACCCACTGTATGTTTTAAAAAAATCTAAATATAGTGTATTTGGTAAGACCTCTGAACACAATTATTATCCAATCCAAATAAGGGAATACTTGTCCATCCTTAATGTCTAAGCCCAACAGCTATACAAAATGTTTGCATATCTTCTGCAAACTTAAATTTCAGTCACTGCATCCAAGTATTACTTTCCTTCTAAAGATATAACTGTAGTGTTCTGTTGGAGCTGACTTCAATTAGTGGCTTGTGCAGAGGCCAAAAACACTGGGACTGACCGAATGACAGGAATTCAGAGCTAACTACTCTTTTGATATGTCTTGGCAAATGCTGTTTAAACCATGAATCCTTGTAAACTTTACCACTTAAAATGTTGTTCAAAAACCACGATCCACAACGAGAAAATCAAGTTACACAAAATCCAGGTCCACGAGAGACGATATCTTAAACAAAATATAAACAAATCCTCCTAAAAGCCTTTAACAGTATTAGCAACCACTGAAACATACTTTTATAGTGTTGTATTTTTGTATTCAGTTACTATAATTAACAATACATATTTAGTTCATTTACTTAAACACCTGTTTTTAGCGAACAACAAACATACTGAAATAAGAAAAAAAAGGGGACAAAAAAGAAAAATACCTCGGAAGCTACATTAAGAAGGCAGAAGATCTGGCAGATTATGATGGATACAACTCTAAAATCTTTGGCATAGCACTAAACAACAGGAGCAAATAAAAAAAAACACAACAAAAAAGGAAATAATTCTTGGATACAAAAGAGAAGTATCAAATGAACATCAGAGAAAACTATTCAAACTCTCTAAAAGAGACTGACAAAGGCACGTTTGGAATACCGGGTACTTATTCTTAAAAGCACAGAGTGCAGCCAAGGTGACTCAGCAACTATGGTTACTCAAACACTGGGAGAAATCAGTTATGTGATTGGGATGGTGAAGATAGAGGAAGGAATTGTGAACCAGCAGAGTCCTTACCTCACTGTAGCACAGAATACACAGTGATCAAACTCAATCTTTGTAGGGTTCTTTCTTATTGGCAGTTAAAATAGCAAAAACACAACACAGGGATAAGATTTCTTATCCTTGTGAGGCTCTTCCTAGTGTTTCCCTCTAGGTCAGGGGTTCTCAAACAGGGGGTTGTGAAGTTATTACATGAGGGTCATGAGCTGTCAGCCTCCAACCCAAACCCCGCTTTGCCTCCAGCATTTATAATGGTGTTAAATATATATTTTAAAAGTGATTTTAATTTTTAAGGGTGGGGGGTCGCACTCAGAGACTTGCTACGTGAAAGGGGTCACCAGTACAAAAGTTGGAGAACCACTGCTCTAGGTTCTCTCTCACAGACTCTAGTTCCCTCTGCCCAGAGAGCCACTCCCTACATTCCCTTTCTGTGGTTTAGTAGGCTAATCAGCAGCGCTACCAATGAGTCAGCAGGAACCAGTAAGCATTTCCAGGCAGGGTCCACTACCTGCTAACAGGGTGGGCAAAGACTTTGCCACCTTATCAAAGGTGAGAAATATTTGATAAAAATATTGAGAAATATTTGATACCATTGAGAAATATTTGATAAAAATTCCAAGGGAAGAAGAGTGGATACCGAAACAAACCTTGTATGCAAATGGACGTCCAAGGGATAAAGGAATTTTAAACAGAATTTCTTTAAACAGTGAGTACTCCAGATACAGGACTACCGTTGGCAGCAAGAGGAAATTAATACATTTTATTATTAATTACTGTACTGAGGCCCAACCCCACAGTGCTAAGCACTATACACACCTATGAGAAAAAGATGGTTCTTGCCCCAAAGAGCTTACATTCTGTATATAAGACAAGAGACAACAGGTAGAGACAACTTACAGACAAGGGTTTTTGGGGAGTGGGGGTAGTGGGAGGAGATCAAGGTAACAATGAGACAATTATTATAAGCGTAATGAACTGTGATCAGTGGGTACCAGCTACTTAACCACTGTTGAGTGATTTGAAGATTTCATAGGAGAGGTGAATTTTAGGGCTGTTGATTAATCGGAGTTAACTCACGCAATTAATTCAAAAAAATAATCGCGATTAATCGCACTGTTAAACAATAGAATACCAATTGAAATTTATTTTATATTTTTTGATGTTTTTCTACAATTTCAAATATATCAATTTCAATTACAACACAGAATACAAAGTGTACAGTGCTCACTTTATATTATTTTTGATTACAAACATTTGCACTGTAAAAATGAAACAAAAGAAATAGTATTTTTCAATTCACCTCAGACAAGTACTCTCTCTCTTTCTCATGGAAGTGCAACTTACAAATGTAGAATTAGGTACAAAAAATAACTGCATTCAAAAACAAAACAATGTAAAACTTTAGCGCCTACAAGTCCACTCAGTCCTACTTCTTGTTCAGCCAATCGCTAAGACAAACAAGTTTGTTTACATTTAAGGGAGATAATGCTGCCTACTTCTTAATTACAATGTCACCAGAAAGTGAGAACAGACATTTGCATGGCACTGTTGTAGCTGGTGTTGCAAGATATTTACATGTCAGATACACTAAAGATTCATATGCCTCTTCATGATTTAGCCATCATTCCAGAGGACATGCTTCCATGCTGATGATGCTTGTTAAAAAAAAAAATGCGTTAATTAAATTTATGAATGAACTCCTTGGGGGAGAATTGTATGTCTCCTACTCTGTTTTACCGGCATTCTGCCATATATTTCATATTATAGCAGTCTTGGATGATGACCCAGCACATGTTGTTTGTTTTATGAACAATTCCATTGCAAATTTGACAAAACGCAAAGAAGATACCAATGTGAAATTTCTAATGATAGCTATAGCACTCGACCCAAGATTTAAGAATCTGAAGTGCCTTCCAAAATCTGAGAGGGACGAGGTGTAGAGCATGCTTTCAGAAGTCTTAAAAGAGCAACACTTTGATGTGGAAACTACAGAACCCAAACCACCAAAAAAGAACATCAACCTTCTGTTGGTGGCATCTGAGTCAGACGATGAAAATGAACGTGGGTTGGTCCACACTGCTTTGGATCGTTATCGAGCAGAACCCATCATCGGTATGGATACATGTTCTCTGGAATGGTTGTTGAAGCATCCAGGGACATATGAATCTTTAGTGCATCTGGCATGTAAATATCTTGTGATGCTGGCGACAAAAGTGCCATGCAAATGCCTGTTCTCACTTTCCAGTGACATTGTAAACAAAAAGCGGGCAGCATTATCTTCTGCAAATGTAAACAAACTTGTTTGTCTGAGCGATAAGCTGAACAAGAAATAGGACTGAGTGGACTTGCAGGCTCTTAAGTTTTACATTGTTTTGTTTTTGAATGCAGATTTTTTTTGGTACATAATTCTACATTTGTAAGTTCAACTTTCATGATAAAGAGATTGCACTACAGTACTTGTAATAGGCGAATTAAAAATACTATTTCTTTTGGTTTTTACAGTGCAAATATTTGTAATAAAAATAAATATAAAGTGAGCACTTTACACTTTGTATTCTGTGTTGTAACTGAAATCAATATATTTGAAAATGTAGAAAACATTTAAATAAATGGTATTCTATTATTGTTTAACAGTGTGATTAATCGCAATTAATTTTTTAAATTGCTTGACAGCCCTAGTGTATTTTAATAAATAACTGGTGGATTTAATAAATAAAATCAAAGCATAGGCAAGGGGAATGAGGTAATATCTTTTATTGGACTCACTTCTTTTGGTGAAAGAGGCAAGCTTTGACTCTTTCACCAACAGAAGTGGGTCCAATAAAAGATACTGCCTCTCCTATCTTGTCTCTAATATCCTGGAACCAACATGGCTACAACACTGCACACAAAATCAAAATAGATATTCACTTATTTAGCACTTTTATCCATGCTTTCAAAAAGTTTGACAAACATTAATGCAGTAGGGACTCACAACACTTGTATAAGGTAATTAAGTAGAAACAGAGGCTCAGAGAGGTTAAGTGACTTTCCCAAGGTTATACAATATGTCTGTGGGGAAAATGCAGGAGACTTGAGTCTTCTGACTGAGTTCTGTGGTGTAATGACAAAGCCTTTTCCTGATAAAAAAAATGAAGAGTTTTCTGAAGAGAGTTAGTGGGGCCTCAGAAGAAGGAAAATTGTGTGGTACTACACATTTGCTAACCTAAATGCGATTCCAGGAATGGCCCCCATTTCTTCAGATTACCTATTGCTCATATGTTAAATACAATAAAGCATTCTATTTAGCTTCATATTTTCTTATTGGTTTATAAGTATAAAGTGGCATACGCTGAATGCCAAACATCATTGCAGTTTCTGCCAATAAAGCCATTTATTTAAGTATAGAACCAAAATGAACCTCAGGAAGGAAGTTTTCTACATGAAGAAGTGAAACAGTAGGAAAAATGGAGAACAACTGAGTTAATTTGAAAACATTTTCTAACGAACAGCCAGAAAAATCCACTTTTGAATATATGAACTGCCATGTTAAACTGCATTTGTTTACCTGTAAATATAGAACAGCAAAGAAACATGAAGATACAATGTGAAATTTGTTATTTTCAGTAGCACTTTAATCATTGCTATGATTATAAGATTTGGTCACATCACAAAAGTTTGGCTCTGCAGCTTATTACCAAATATGTTATGTTAAAAATCTATGAAAATATCAATGTCAATGAGATTTAATCCCTGTGTTTATATCATAGATGTGGCTTTAGAGAGTACTTTAACTTTTAAAGCGATCCAGAAGATCAAACACCAATGGCAACAGCATTTGGCTTCCAATACCGTAGAACCTGAGTTACGAACACCAGAGTTACAAACTGACTGGTCAACCACACACTTGGAACCAGAAGTACGCAATCAGGGAGCAGCAGAGACCAAAAAAAAAAAAAAAAGCAAACAGTTCAGTACTGTGTTAAATATAAACTAATAAAAAAAATAAAGGGAAAGTTTTAAAAGAAAGACACACTGTTCTTTAAGAAAAGGATAATGGATGAGAGTGGAGATATGCTATTTATCAGACTAATTTCACATATAAGCATATATTTACCAGGAATGCATGTCCATCTTCTCATGAAGACCTAAGGATTTCTGAATTTCACCTCTTTTTTACTTCTTTCCATCTCTCAAAGGGCTTTCATTACCGTGATTTTCCTCCCAGAAGAGCAAAACTGGATATGTCTGCCATCTTGGCCATATATTTATGCAGGTTCTAATATGGCACCCCATCACTGTAGTATTTAAATGTCCTTACAATGTCACTTCATCAGTGTTGCATGTGATAGGGTGAGGATTCATTTGAAAAGCTGCCCAAGGTGATCTCTCCCCACCAAAACCTGAATATGTACCCCCCCGCATAGAACTGCGTTTATAACAAAACCAAAATGTTTGCCCTGACCATGTGCAGCCAATTTTGACTGATATTCACATCCATGATCATTTTGTTTCCTGAACTTTAAAGAATTAGTTTAGTTCCTGTTTCAGGTAAAAAAGCCCTGATATTATTATGTAAGGCCTTGTGATAGCAAACGTTTTGAGGGAGCGGCTAAGCCAGTTTTAAAATGAGCAAGGTCCAAAACCAATGGCTTTGGGGAGGATCATGCCATGTCATGGGTTTCCTCTCCTAGTGGTCCCATTGTTGGAACAGAACTGGAGACTGGACTAGTAGCAAGTCTCTTGTCCTGATGTTGAGTCAGCGCAGAATCCAAATATCTCCATAGTCCAGGGCTCCAAGCTATGATAAATATTCCACCAACACAAAATTAATTTCAGTGAAAGTGAACAAAAAGAGAAGGGATTTTTTGTCATGGGGAGGATGCCATTGCTGTTTCTACTTCCTTCAGTTATTTCATAGTGGCTATGAGCTGTTCTACAAGATGGCTCAGATGCTGCTTGGCAAATATGTGAAATGAATATAATTATTGTATTTGGCCTACATGAATAGCTATTTGCCTCACTGAATGTACCCTTGGTAGAAAAAAAATAAGACTTAGTTTTCTGTGCTATAGGATTCTCTAGTATCCTGTGTTCTCAAACTTGCTAATTTACGTGGTAAAATTGATGTCGTCTGCTTATTTGTTGAAATGAAAATTTATTTGTATTTTGGAACTTCAATATGCTTTTGATGTGATATTTCCATGCTCTTATGGGATCTGCTTCCTGTCCGATTTAATTAAAAATTGTCTTCTGGCCAAGGGATGGAACTCAATTTTAAAGTTAAATTGAAGAAAGAGACACAACTATCTTATTACCAAACTCTGCCCTTACATGTCACTGGGTATCTGTGAATGTGTAAATAATTAAATGACCTCACACTTCAAACACAATTAGTAGGTATTCCACTATCCTGTAAATGGCATGGATCTTCACATCAATGGGTCCTCTACATTTGTGATGGCTGGCCTCCAAAAGAAAACAGTATAAGTATTGTTGAGTTTTTGTTTGTTTTTAGTAAAAACAAATAATATGTATGCTACCATCCAAAGAAGTTTGGACCTGAACAAACATAGTAAATTATAATTAGCTCTGGTACAATTAATTTACACTCAAACTTTGTCATTTATGTAGCTAACAGCAGTCTGCTACATGAACTTATACACAGCTTTAGACTAAATCAGTGGTTCTCAAACTTTTGTACTGGTGAACCCTTTCACATAGCAAGCCTCTGAGTGCGACCCCACCTTATAAATTAAAAACACATTTTTATATATTTAACACCATTACAAATTCTGGAGGAAAAACGGGTATTGGGGTGGAGGCTGACAGCTCACGACCCCCCATGTAATAACCTTGTGACCCCCTGAAGGGTCCCGACCCCCAGTTTGAGAACCCCTGGACTAAATACAGGACACAAGGACACCCTGTGGATTTCCTACACTCCCTAGAATACTTCGAGAGCAGCATGCAATGAATGGATTATCTTAATTCATATATACACTTTTAAATCTGTCACAGATATAACATTGATAATATACATTTACTTAACTTTCCCAGAACACTGTGTGCTGAACAAAATGTGACACAATGGAAATTGCTTTTACGAACAGTGAGAGAGGGTTGCATCATTTCAAGGCATATGAAAAACCACTCAGGGAAGGGACATGCATGTCACCACATCAAAGTTTAGGTGGCTGACAAGCCAGTGTGACACATGCAATTCATGTCACTGGAAGGCATGTCACATGCCATAAAATGAAAATACTATAGTAGAGCTCCAGCTCTGCTTTATATTGCAGTCAATCATAATATGCAGTTATAACATACTACTGGGAACTTAAATCAATCTTCAGCTATCCTGAGTTGGTGCTAAGTTCTAACAACTTCTCAGAGATATTTCTTCAACAAGAAATTGTTACAAGGTATGCCATGTCACAAACTGTATGCATGTATTTACAAAGACTTTGTCTGGTGTTGCACCACCAATATTTACCTGCCAGTATTCAACTCTGATTCTTGAAGTACAGATCTTAGGAATTCTCTCCTTGCAAGGTTATTCACCTTATCCACATGAATCACTGGAAAGCAAACCAAAAACCCCAAATGAATATGATTATTTATAAATTAAAATTAGAATAATCTTGTTTTTGATGTTTAGAGAAAAAAAATGAGAAAAAACAAGTTTCCTTCCTCAGTGCTTCCTAAGAAATGCAACAATGAAAGCTAGAATTAAATCTAAACAGTCATGTGATCCAATGTCATGTCACTGCCACCTTTATGCGCACAATGTCAGAAAAGATAGAAGCAGCATCTAAGTGTGCCTGTCATAAATAGAAAGGGAAGGGTAAACCCCTTTAAAATCCCTCCTGGCCAGAGGAAATCTCCTCTCACCTGTAAAGGGTTAAGAAGCTAAAGGTAACCTCGCTGGCACCTGACCAAAATGACCAATGAGGAGACAAGATACTTTCAAAAGCTGGTAGGAGGGAGAGAAACAAAGGGTTTGTGTGTCTGTCTACATTTTGTCTTTGCTGGGGATAGACCAGGAATGAAGCCTTAGAACTTTTAGTAAGTAATCTAGCTAGGTATGTGTTAGATTATGATTTCTTTAAATGGCTGAGAAAAGAATTGTGCTGAATAGAATAACTATTTCTGTCTGTGTATCTTTTTTGTAACTTAAGGTTTTTGCCTAGAGGGGTTCTCTATGTTTTGAATCTAATTACCCTGTAAGGTATTTACCATCCTGATTTTACAGGGGGGATTTCTTATTTCTAATTCTATTTTTATTAAAAGTCTTCTTGTAAGAAAACTGAATGCTTTTTCATTGTTCTCAGATCCAGGGGTTTGGGTCTGTGGTCACCTATGCAAATTGGTGAGGCTTTTTATCCAACATTTCCCAGGAAAGGGAGGGTGCAAGTGTTGGGAGGATTGTTCATTGTTCTTAAGATCCAAGGGTCTGGGTCTGTAGTCACCTAGGCAAATTGGTGAGGCTTTTTACCAAACCTTGTCCAGGAAGTAGGGTGCAAGGTTTTTGGGAAGTATTTTGGGGGGAAAGACGTGTCCAAACAGCTCTTCCCCAGTAACCAGTATTTGTTTGGTGGTGGTAGCGGCCAATCCAAGGACAAAAGGGTGGAATATTTTGTACCTTGGGGAAGTTTTGACCTAAGCTGGTAAAGATAAGCTTAGGAGGTTTTTCATGCAGGTCCCCACATCTGTACCCTAGAGTTCAGAGTGGGGGAGGAACCTTGACATGGTGGCAGCGGTGGGATTAACCTGAAATCATTTTGAGATCCAGTTGAGATTTTTTTGAACTAGAAATACAGATTTTAAAAAAAAGGAAGTCCAGAAGCAGCTGAAACTGAAAGCAGCTTGTTTTTCTCTGCTTTGTGGCCAAGCAGAGACAAAAGGGGATTATCTTTGTGAATTGCAGGTTTTCTTTGCCTGGAGGCAGGGTACTTAACTCCTGCAGGGAAATTCACAGTCTTCCAACCCAGAGTTTTTTGTTTCCCTAAAAGTAAATAGAAGGAGGGGTGTTCTACCCATTTGCCTGGAGACAAAAGTGGCAGGGTTTTTTTTTTTTTTGGATTTTGATTTTTTACAAGGAGCACCAGTTTAAAAAGGAAACTTGTTTTTTCTTTGGGCTGGGTAAACAGGTTTCCAAGTAGTTGGAAGTTTTTGCTTTGATTTGGGCCCAGAGCAGAGACAAGGGAATTGTCTTTTTCTGTAGGCTGACAATCACTATCAGAGAATAGGTATTCTATTCCAGCACAGCAAAATTTTACAGCCAAGTTTTGTTTGTTTATTTCTAAACCTCGGGTGTAAAGTTAGTTAAAAACAGAGAGGTTAGAATGACAAAATCTGCGGCTAGACTACAGCTGGAATTAGCCAAATTACAGGCTGAGGAAAAACAAAGGGAACATGAAAGACAGATAGAGCTCATGCGGCTGGAGAAGGAGGTACAGGAGGCTGCCCACAAGAGGGAAATGGAGGCAAGGAAGCATGTGGAGGAGGAGAAGGAAAAAGAGAGGAAGCATGTGGAGGAGGTAGAGAAGATAAAGGCTCAGCAGAATATACCAACAAACCCTAGCAATCCTTCTCCAGGTACCACTTCCCATCCCAGAAAGTTCCCCACCTACAAGGCAGGTGATGATACTGAGGCCTTCTTAGAAAACTTCGAAAGGGCCTGCCTTGGGTACAGCATCTCTACCGACCAATACATGGTAGAGCTGAGGCCACAGCTCAGTGGACCCTTAGCTGAGGTGGCGGCTGAAATGCCTAGAGAACACATGAATGAGTATGAACTGTTTAAATCCAAGGCGAGAGTCAGAATGGGGATAACACCCGAGCATTCTCGTCGGAGGTTCAGAGCCCTAAGGTGGAAACCAGACGTGTCATTTACCCGACATGCCTACCACATTGTGAAACATTGGGATGCCTGGATATCAGGAGCAAGTGTTGAATCTCCAGTAGATGTGCCCTTCCTAATGCAAATGGAACAGTTCTTAGAGGGTGTTCCTGAGGAAATAGAAAGATACATCCTAGATGGGAAGCCCAAAACTGTAATCGAGGCAGGAGAGATTGGAGCCAGATGGGTGGAGGTGGCAGAGAAGAAAAAAACTGGTCGCAGTTGGAGCGGAGACCAGAAGGGACAACCCCAGACCACACCCTATTACCGGGGGCCGCCCAAAGCCCCACCTACCTCCCAAAGAACCCTCCAGACCCCTTATCGTCCCACCACCCCATTCTCCAGCAACCCTCCTCGCCCCAGTGACCCATCAGCTGGACGATGTTTTAAATGTAACGAGCTGGGGCATGTAAAGGCCAACTGCCCCAAGAACCCCAACAGATTACAGTTCATTGCACCGGAATCACACCAGAGGTCCACAGGCCCAGATACCTCCCAGATACCCTTGGAGCGGAGGGAAACTGAGTGTGGGCGGGAAGAAGGTCACCGCGTGGAGGGACACCGGAGCACAAGTGTCAGTTATCCATGCTTCCTTAGTGGACCCCAATTTAATCAACCCAGAGATCCAAGTGACGATTCAACCCTTCAAGTCCAACTCTTTCGATTTGCCTACAGCCAAGTTGCCTGTCCAGTACAAGGGCTGGTCCAGAACGTGGACTTTTGCAGTCTATGATGATTATCCCATCCCCATGCTGTTGGGGGAAGACTTGGCCAATCATGTGAAGCAGGCCAAGAGGGTGGGAACGGTCACCCGCAGCCAGGCTAAACAAGCCGTGAGGCCTAGCTCTGTTCCGAAAACTTCTATCAGGACCTGGTCAGAGGTGATGGACCCGGACCCCAGACCAATGTCTGCAACAGCAGTAGTGGATCCAGTCCCAGAGACCCAGAACCGGAACCAGCCGAACAACCAACACCAGACCCATTGCCAGCACTGAATCCAGTACTTGCAACCTCAACACCAGAGGGCCCCACCGACCCTGAACTGGCAGCAGCCGATAACCCGACACAAGAGGCTCAGCCGGAGCCTGAACCCCAACATAGTGCACCAGCGGAGAGCGGTTCACAGTCAACAGAAACAGCTCCATCCCCTATATCGCTTCCAGAGGGACCAAGCCTAGGTCCACAATCCAATGAGGAACTGATGTCTCCAGCATCAAGGGAACAGTTCCAGACCGAACAGGAAGCAGATGAAAGCCTCCAGAGAGCTTGGACGGCGGCACGGAGCAACCCACCGCCTCTCAGCTCTTCTAATCGATCCAGATTTGTTGTAGAAAGAGGACTTTTATACAAGGAAACTCTTTCTGGTGGACACCAGGAAGACTGGCATCCTCAGAGACAGTTGGTAGTTCCAACTAAATACCGGGCCAAGCTCTTGAGCTTAGCCCATGATCACCCTAGTGGCCATGCTGGGGTGAACAGGACCAAAGACCGTTTGGGGGGGTCATTCCACTGGGAGGGAATGGGCAAGGATGTTTCTACCTATGTCCAGTCTTGTGAGGTGTGCCAAAGAGTGGGAAAGCCCCAAGACCAGGTCAAAGCCCCTCTCCAGCCACTCCCCATCATTGAAGTTCCATTTCAGCGAGTAGCTGTGGATATTCTGGGTCCTTTTCCGAAAAAGACACCCAGAGGAAAGCAGTACATACTGACTTTCATGGATTTTGCCACCCGATGGCCGGAAGCAGTAGCTCTAAGCAACACCAGGGCTAACAGTGTGTGCCAGGCACTAGCAGACATTTTTGCCAGGGTAGGTTGGCCCTCCGACATCCTCACAGATGCAGGGACTAATTTCCTGGCAGGAACTATGAAAAACCTTTGGGAAGCTCATGGGGTAAATCACCTGGTTGCCACTCCTTACCACCATCAAACAAATGGCATGGTGGAGAAGTTTAATGGAACTTTGGGGGCCATGATACGTAAATTCGTAAATGAGCACTCCAATGATTGGGACCTAGTGTTGCAGCAGTTGCTCTTTGCCTACAGAGCTGTACCACACCCCAGTTTAGGGTTTTCCCCAATTGAACTTGTATATGGCCGTGAGGTTAAGGGGCCATTGCAGTTGGTGAAGCAGCAATGGGAGGGATTTACACCTTCACCAGGAACTAACATTCTGGACTTTGTAACCAACCTACAAAACACCCTCCGAACCTCTTTAGCCCTTGCTAAAGAAAACTTACAGGATGCTCAAAAAGAGCAAAAAGCCTGGTATGATAAACATGCCAGAGAGCGTTCCTTCAAAGTAGGGGACCAGGTCATGGTCTTAAAGGCGCTCCAGGCCCATAAAATGGAAGCATCGTGGGAAGGGCCGTTCACGGTCCAGGAGCGCCTGGGAGCTGTTAATTATCTCATAGCATTCCCCACCTCCAACCGAAAGCCTAAGGTGTACCATATTAATTCTCTAAAGCCCTTTTATTCCAGAGAATTAAAGGTTTGTCAGTTTACAGCCCAGGGAGGAGACGACGCTGAGTGGCCTGAAGGTGTCTACTACAAAGGGAAATGTGCTGGTGGTGTGGAAGAGGTGAACCTCTCCATGACCCTTGGGCGTATGCAGCGACAGCAGATCCAGGAGCTGTGCACTAGCTACGCGCCAACGTTCTCAGCCACCCCAGGACTGACTGAACGGGCATATCACTCCATTGACACAGGTAATGCTCGCCCAATTAGAGTCCAACCTTACCGGGTGTCTCCTCAAGCTAGAACTGCTATAGAATGGGAGATCCGGGATATGTTACAGATGGGTGTAATCCGCCCCTCTGAAAGTGCATGGGCATCTCCAGTGGTTCTAGTTCCCAAACCAGATGGGGAAATACGTTTTTGCGTGGACTACCGTAAGCTAAATGCTGTAACTCGCCCAGACAACTATCCAATGCCACGCACAGATGAACTATTAGAGAAACTGGGACGGGCCCAGTTCATCTCTACCTTGGACTTAACCAAGGGGTACTGGCAGGTACCGCTAGATGAATCTGCCAAGGAAAGGTCAGCCTTCACCACACATCTCGGGCTGTATGAATTTAATGTACTCCCTTTCGGGCTGCGAAATGCACCCGCCACCTTCCAAAGACTTGTAGATGGTCTCCTAGCGGGATTAGGAGAATATGCAGTCGCCTACCTTGACGATGTGGCCATATTTTCGGATTCCTGGGCAGACCACCTGGAACATCTACAAAAAGTCCTTGAGAGCATAAGGGAGGCAGGACTAACTGTTAAGGCTAAGAAGTGTCAAATAGGCCTAAACAGAGTGACTTACCTTGGACACCAGGTGGGTCAAGGAACTATCAGCCCCCTACAGGCCAAAGTGGATGCTATCCAAAAGTGGCCTGTCCCAAAGTCAAAGAAACAGGTTCAATCCTTTTTAGGCTTGGCCGGTTATTACAGACGATTTGTACCGCACTACAGCCAAATCGCCGCCCCACTGACAGACCTAACCAAAAAGAAACAGCCAAATGCTGTGCAGTGGACCGAAAAGTGTCAGAAGGCCTTTAACAAGCTTAAAGCGACACTCATGTCTGACCCTGTACTAAGGGCCCCGACTTTGACAAACCGTTCCTAGTAACCACAGATGCGTCCGAGCGTGGTGTGGGAGCAGTTTTAATGCAGAAAGGACCTGATCAAGAATTCCACCCTGTAGTGTTCCTCAGCAAAAAACTGTCTGAGAGGGAAAGCAACTGGTCAATCACTGAAAAAGAATGTTACGCCATTGTCTACACTCTGGAAAAGCTACACCCATATGTTTGGGGACGGCGTTTCCACCTGCAAACCGACCATGCTGCACTGAAGTGGCTTCACACCGTCAAAGAAAATAACAAAAAACTTCTTCGGTGGAGTTTAGCTCTCCAAGATTTTGATTTCGACATCCAACACATCTCAGGAGCTTCTAACAAAGTGGCTGATGCACTCTCACGTGAAAGTTTCCCAGACTCAACTGGTTAAAATCGTCCTTGAGATGTGGAAAATATTGTTAGTCTTTATGTACTTGGTAGCATATTTAGAGATGCATGTGTCTTATTAACTCTGTTTTCCTAGAGCTCCAGGAAGAAATCCCAGCCAGTGTTTCACCCTAGCTGAGATTTGGGGGGGCGTGTCATAAATAGAAAGGGAAGGGTAAACCCCTTTAAAATCCCTCCTGGCCAGAGGAAATCTCCTCTCACCTGTAAAGGGTTAAGAAGCTAAAGGTAACCTCGCTGGCACCTGACCAAAATGACCAATGAGGAGACAAGATACTTTCAAAAGCTGGTAGGAGGGAGAGAAACAAAGGGTTTGTGTGTCTGTCTACATTTTGTCTTTGCTGGGGATAGACCAGGAATGAAGCCTTAGAACTTTTAGTAAGTAATCTAGCTAGGTATGTGTTAGATTATGATTTCTTTAAATGGCTGAGAAAAGAATTGTGCTGAATAGAATAACTATTTCTGTCTGTGTATCTTTTTTGTAACTTAAGGTTTTTGCCTAGAGGGGTTCTCTATGTTTTGAATCTAATTACCCTGTAAGGTATTTACCATCCTGATTTTACAGGGGGGATTTCTTATTTCTAATTCTATTTTTATTAAAAGTCTTCTTGTAAGAAAACTGAATGCTTTTTCATTGTTCTCAGATCCAGGGGTTTGGGTCTGTGGTCACCTATGCAAATTGGTGAGGCTTTTTATCCAACATTTCCCAGGAAAGGGAGGGTGCAAGTGTTGGGAGGATTGTTCATTGTTCTTAAGATCCAAGGGTCTGGGTCTGTAGTCACCTAGGCAAATTGGTGAGGCTTTTTACCATACCTTGTCCAGGAAGTAGGGTGCAAGGTTTTTGGGAAGTATTTTGGGGGGAAAGACGTGTCCAAACAGCTCTTCCCCAGTAACCAGTATTTGTTTGGTGGTGGTAGCGGCCAATCCAAGGACAAAAGGGTGGAATATTTTGTACCTTGGGGAAGTTTTGACCTAAGCTGGTAAAGATAAGCTTAGGAGGTTTTTCATGCAGGTCCCCACATCTGTACCCTAGAGTTCAGAGTGGGGGAGGAACCTTGACAGTGCCACATGGCTGTTATTCTGTTAATAGCACTGGCAGTCATGACTGTAAAAGCCAGTAGTCTTTATTGCTTTGTATATGAGGGGATTTACTGCATTTTCTTTCACCCAAGAAGCTAGTAATAATGATAATGTATGGCAGAGTCCTTGTCCTTTCTGACAGCCTCGGTAATTTAATCCTCCTCCCGCCACAACACGCAATAAGAGAGGCATCTAGACCAGTGGACTGAGGAAACCCACAGCCTGATGTTTGTTTAAAAAAAAAAAAAAAAAAAGTTGTATTGCTTTCGTTTAGAAACACACCCACCACCAGTCCAGACTTAATTCTTTTGTACCACGAAAGTGAAGGACGGTAAAATCCCACGAGATAAAACCATGATGAGAAAGTTAGAAAAAGGGTTTTAGAAAATTCCATATGACGGTTTCTGGCATGGACTTCCTTCATTGGAAAGGGGCCTCTTTCTTAGGACATGGTAACAGACTCCAAGAATTAGAAGGATTTAAAAAGCAAGGGAGAGGAGGAATTATTATGATTCACTGCATGGAGGTGAAACTAGGAATAAAGAAATTAAATTAAGAAAGATTTCTGCTTGAGAAACTTCCTGAAAAGATGTATTAATGCGGAACAGGCTTCCAAAGGAAATGGTGTAAACCCCATCAGATAGGGACAATTAAAACCCAACAATTTCAAGCAGTGGAAATCACATTGTAGGGGACACCCGTCCATTGGCTTCCAGGAGTCAGGCTGGCTGGGAACTCCTAAGTCTGTTCCATTTCTAATATATATGACAGATATTGTGTCTATTACGCTTTTCCTTTTCTCCCCATTCCATTCACATGAACAGTCCTAGTTCCCCTGCTGAACTCATGATTGTAGGGCTGGAGGGGACTCACCACTCCATTATCTCCCATGGGGTGCGGGGGTGGGGGGTTGTGTTTGGAAGATCATGTGAAGGAGATGTGACCAGAGAAATGGCTTTCCTCCTTTTCCTATTTAAGGAATCTCTTCCCTACTCTCCCTCCACCACTAAGAAATCCCCCTTTACCCTCCTACTCATCACACCATATTATACACCCACAGGAATACCCCTTCCTCTCTCCATCTCACATTAAGGATTTCTCATCCCTCACCTCATGCTGACAGGAGTCTACACTTTACACATTCTCTGGGGTGCCTGATTTCTACCCCTTCCACTCCCCATTGTATGAGTAACACACATTTACTTCAATGGGAATTATTCATCCTACTGGGAAATAGAGAGAATCGGGATCCAGAAGTTCAAAGAGTTCTATGGAGGCTCAATCTAATTCTTCACAGATGAGCTTCTCAAATCTTTATAAAAAGAAAAGGAGTACTTGTTGCACCTTAGAGACTAAAAAATTTATTATCTTATTAGCTTATGCTCAAATAAATTTGTTAGTCTCTAAGGTGCCACAAGTACTCCTTTTCTTTTTGTGGATACAGACTAACACGGCTGCAACTCTGAAACCTGTTAAATCTTTATGAAGAGAATAATTGCTACAAAGAGCATGCTTTACGGAGTCCTGGGCTCTCCAGTGTTCCCAGTTAATTGTATGAACATGGTCAGTGGAGCTGGGATTAGTCCAAATCCATTTCCCAATCTCCACCTCTCCAGCAGGAACAAAGGAACAAGCATTCTTATTAATATGAGTTACTTCCAGGTAACAGCCATCACCACTGAGATCTGGAATCTTCCTGAAATCACATCATTTTTGCATCCTCTGGTTAAATGAAAGCAAGGGATCAATAGTCTATAGGAGTCACCACAGTTTGTCAGACCCCTAAATCCTCTCAGTCCTCCATCTTCAGCATCTTTGCCTACTTATACTGGCAGATAGCAAAATCAGTTATCACTGCCATCTGGTATTCCTCTGGGTGTGTGGATGCCTTCCCACATGTGCTATTTGCTGAAAACTCCAGGGACTGCTGAAGGAACTGATGCGGAGGCAGCAGGCAGACAACCAAACAACTTCAAAGGACTCACCACATCACCAGCGGCTTCCCAACCCTGGCTGAAGTTTCCTAAATCTTCTAATTCTAAATCTGAAACTATTTTATAATAAAGAAAATATATATTCAAAGCTGAACATCTGAATTCATTTCTCACCCATGGAAATCTAGAATGTACAGTATGTATCTTAAGAAACCTAGGCAAGCTTGGGTGGAGGATGACTAACCACAGTGATGAGAAACTTTGATTTTTAGATTTAGTGGTGAATAACTCTGCTTTCAAATGCTCAAACTACTCAGGATTACAACACCGCTCCAATGCATACAGCATCTCATATTTGTGTCCAATAGTTGGAGGACCATGTAACACTAACTAATGACAGTTTGTATCCAGAATGATCATTTTCAATTTGTTCCAAAGTAACCCTAAAAACTGAAAGATTTTGAAACTCCTGTACCTCATTAAAGATTACTGGTATGGTGCATTCCAAGACAGCCACCATAATATCAGTACAGAAGATTGGGTTTAAGTTCTTTAATACTTTCTGGGACCTCTCTAATAAGAGTATTTACTGTAAAGGCTGAAACAGGGGTCCCATCAAAATTATGAGGAATCAGTGCCTTATCTAGTGTTGGTGTGTGGTAGAGGAAAGGAACCATCTCTTTGAACTATATAATCAAGAGTGCTTTCCAATATTAGGGCTAATACTGCCTTAACATTGTTACAGAATTTTACCAAGGAAACCATCTTCCCTTAGAGTCCAGCCCCTTCATTAATTTATTTTAAAACCAAAATGTATCCCACCATTAACAAGGAAATCAGAAGTTCTGTATCCTCTTCATCTACTAACATAACTCCATTTTGTCCATATAATCAAATCTTCACTCCTCAGAGACAAAGGCTTCTGATCTGTGTAAGTCTCATAAAAACTTTGGAAGATTTCATTAATCTTTTCCATTCTATTGTCAATCCCTTGGAAGGTTTATATAAAGCAAAGATAACATTCTTCAGACCTGCTATCATTTATCTTATTTCCTAACCACTTTCTTGCCTTCTCAGCATTCTTATAGCAGTATTTTCCATCCCTATGAAATATAAATGCTGTTTCCTAGTTATCAATGTTTGTCAACTAAACTTGATCTTTTGTATTGTCCTGAAAATATATTTTAGGTGAAATTAAGAGTCAAATCTCAATGTACCTATTTATTCCAGGTTGAACAAAATGTGGGTTTTACCTGGATTCTCAAAATGTTTCCCATATTTTTCAGACTGAATGAAATAAAAGCTAGATTCACTCTGAAATGTGTACTTTGACTTGGCATTCATACAGTTAGCAGACACTAATTTTATTCTAAATGTTTCACCTGTATTTAAAAGTCTACGCGAATAAACTGCTTATTATGGCTCAGGTCACTCCCTCTTGTGAAAGAAAAACTGTAGGAAGACGTCTGAGATGAAGAAGAGGTGATTAAGTTTTCCTCGCACTATCACCTTACCTGGGATGGTTTTGGGGGACTGTAGAGTTTGGAAGCACTCATGGATTTTTAGGAAAATTTTCTTGCAGAGCCTGTCCCAAAGGACAGCTGTGTAGGGGACTTATAATGACATAATGCAACTCTAAACTGATTTACCTCCAACCAAGACTTCCATGCCAAAATCCAAGAGATTTGCTTCCCTCCCTGTCCTCTGAGTTCAGCAGAGCACCATTTATGGGGAGCTACAGAGACTTACCGATAGGGGAACTACCCTGCTTCTGCCTAGAAATGGGGAATTCATTTTGTGGATTGGATCTTCCATGCACTGATCAACTGAGATTAGCTAAGATATTATTCTTTTACAAGATTTGTTTTTACTAATTGTAAAGCTAGTCTGCAGCTATCTCATAATGAAATCACAAATGTTAAGGTGATGTTAAATAATTAAAATAACGGTTGCTTATTAAAGATTCCAATAGATCATTCTATGTCAGCTAAGACATAGTGACATTTAAAAAACAAAAATGTAACACTGCTTCAGTTATAAATAAAATAATAAAAACTCAATAAGGTTTTATTTACCAGAATTAATGATTTCTTAAATTACTTGTGGGTTTACTATGATTTTTTTTCATACAAAATCTAGAATACTATTAGCTTGCCTCTAAGCTCAAAGTACATTTCTTTCTCTCCATATAAATCTCATTTTTATTAAAGAAAATATTCAATTAACCCCAAATATTCTACATACTCAAATCTAATTAGGTATGAATAAGAGACGGAATAAAGCTATAGTAAACACACACACACACACAGAGAATTCATTACTATTAGATTATTGGCCTCCTCACTGACATTATCAAACAGCAAATTTATTAGGACTTTTCCCTTATACGCAAAGCTAGAATTAAGTAGAAATTAGAGGACCAGTTATCGAAGTAAAACACTAGCGAGAATAAGTCAACCATATTGGAAAGGTGCTGCAAATTAGAACATTGTAGCCATTAAGACAAAAAGTATTTCTAAAGAATTATTTGCTAGGATATTCTAAGTTAAAAACAGTTTTACATTACAACTGCAAATGGAAAACCAGGGTTGTTATATCCCAGGTTTCGATTAGTAAAGTTAAAAACAATTAAATGCATTATTGCCAACCCCAATCATTCAAAAATCACAAATCAGATCCCCAAAAGTCATGATACTGATTTCAAAACTAATGAGATTTTAAAAAATAATAAATTCTGGATTCTGATGTTTGGGTCTTTAAGGTTTAGCAATCATTAGCATTAGAAACTTTTAAAAAGTTTTTAAATGAAAGCTGAGAGTCTCACATAATCACATGACTCCAGACCTGGGGATTTAAAGAAAAACACCCAATATTGACATTCACCAAAAATTATTAGAAATTGCAATATTATTAATACAGATTGTCAGTACAGTATAGAACTGTCCTATTGCTAATCTTTTTACATACATCACCAAACCATACCTTTTTTCCCCCAGTCTTTAGACAACCATTGTGATTCAGCTCCTGGCCCCACTGAAGTCAAAGGAAGTTCTGCCACTGATGTCAATGTGGCCAGGATTTCACCCAATATGTCTATTTCTTTCTTCATTTGCTACCTGATGTTAGTCTAACAGTCCAACTTTACTGAATCAGCACTTCTAAAAGTAGTGTAGGCCTCGTATATTAAGGGCCCCACTAATGTGCTTTAGGGATTATAGTACATAAGATCACTCATTCTTATATCTGTTAATAAAGGCCATTAGATATTGGTTATATACTTATTATATATTTTGGTTTCCAAAAAAGAGTTATCTAATTTCAATTTAAAGGTATCTCCCCAGTTTGCCAAAACGATCACATCTGTTGACCTGTTCCTATGTACTTTAGTTAGAGAAGACCTCAAGTACTCAAATTTAAGTCCACATCACATTACTGAAGCTTGGATTGAGTAATAATATATTAATAGACTTTTGTAATTAAATAGAAAAAAATGCAGCAAGTACATCAAGTTTCAAGATTGAGATAATGTGAAGTCACTGAGAATTCAAGACTCACAATCAAAATATTAGTAGCAGGAATAACTTCTTGTTTGGCAAACAGATTATGCTTAAAACAATTCTGTGTGTTCCAAAGATATAGGCACATCTAATTATACAATTTCTAATTAAACTTGTGTTTGGATGTTGGAATTCCATGTGATGCTATTGATTAATGACTTTCTGGGTGGTTTAGCCTCTTTTGCACTATGATGGTTAAACACTTTGTTTAAAACATGATAAAGACAATTTAGTCTCTGGTATTCTATAGGTATTTCCATTTTCAGAGACACATTCTCGCCTGATGTAAATTGTCATAGCTTCATTGATTTCAAAGCACCTATGAGAATCTGCACCAGCAGAAATAAACCCCTATACATATCTATCTTGTATGGCATCTGTGCTATTTTCTAAAAGAATATTTAGAAATGGCAGATACAACTGAAATATCCAACTTTACTGTAATCAAGAGTGTTAAGGAATCAGAATTTATTAAACATTTTCTATAGGACTGAGTTTAATAGAAGTCATGAGAGTGTTCACAAATATATCATACTTACCATTGCTAAAATTGTAGTGGACCCACTGTCCACTTTTTGGTTTAGGAAGGGACACTGGTGTCTCTTCTGCAAGGAAACTGTAGAATCTGCATTCTACAAACAGTCGCTGTATTGTGTCATCCATTGCAACTCGGGAATCAGTGAGACTTAGGGATATAATCTCAATCCGAATTTTTTCTATTGGCTGTTTTAAAAAAAAACCAAACAAACAAACCATAAACACACCATATTTCTTGTAATGTCAACTTGAACAAACAAACATGTAAGTCACTGGGATGTTTTGTACAGTAGATCATGATTTATTATGACAGAGATACACTGAGGTTCTAATGCCCCCGTGTTTTCAGTTAACTGCTTTTGCAATAGACTCCTCATTTTTATTTGAGAATGAAAATACTTCCATAGCAGTCGTACAGTAGCAAAGGTGTCGTATATACATTTATCATCATTTAGTAACCCACTTGAAAAAGTCTCAACAATATTATGGATCAAACTTTTCCAATTGGATGACTATCACTATATGCCTACTGAAGATTGCATTGCTATTAAACTAGATCTGATCTAAAACATATGATGTCACATGAAGTAATACAGTACTTATGGGTCACTCAATTTCACATATTAAACTCACCTAGTCTAGTTAAATTAATGTATAAATGAATATTTTGATAGTACATTTAAAAACTCTAAATTGGCCTTCAACATAATTTCTTTTTCCTTATATTTTTGTCTTAATTTTGACATTTTATATTTGAAACTGTTGCTTTGTACCCCTTTGCAATTTTTGTAATCTTGGCAGGTTTTTGAGTAGGTTTGTTTTGTTTGTTAACTTTATAATGTACTGTACCCTACTACGGAGAGTTTAGGTGTCAAACATAACAAAGGGGCAAACAAACATTTCCTTGAATAACTCTGTGATTTCAAAGAAAGAAAAACCACTGTGATTTCAGAATTAGACGACACAGATGAACATTCAAAGGATGAGATTCTGTTCTTCAAAGAGCAAATAGAACTCCTCACAGTTCACAACTGTCAAGTTTTTCTAAGCTTTTTTTTTTTTTTTTTTTTAAGTTGTTATCTGCATTAATGACTATTTCTCCTATATGGTCTTTGAAGACTTCTGGTTCTAAATTCAAATCATCAGAAGTAACAATGATAAAATTCAAAAATAAGACTGTTTAGAAGATCAGTTTTCTAGACTTCAGTGTAAGAACAGCAAATTCACCCACATTATGGTGGTTTCTGATGCATTTCAAAGCATATTATATAATTAATCACATTGAAAAGCATGAGTATCCTATTGTAAAAATATCCTTCATAAAGAAACATTTTCATTGCTGTCAAGCCCTTTCAATATTTGATGAAGTAATTTTACCCCCTCCTTCAAAAGACATTTTCTTTTATTATGTATCCTAAGACACTTTAACTAAAAACCCAAATCTGAATATTTCAATAACGTTGTTTTATTATTCAGTAGATTCATGGAAATTTTACGAGGATGACAGAGAAAATTCCACACCATTCTGTCTCCACTAATACAGGTACATGGCTTCAGCTGGCAATATTACTAGGATTAGCATAGTATGATGAAATATTTAAAGGAATTTTTTTTCTAAAGCCTAATAAATCAAATGACTGCCAAATGTCATTAAAGTGATGGTCTTTGACTTGAATATGCTTTTCATATTCAAATTTGAAAAGAAAGAGATGAAAGCCAAGAAAGGTTACTCGGTTTCAACTAATAACCTCAAGCACTCTACATTCACATGCATAAAAAAGTGAAATTGGCTCTATTGTCTAATTTTACTACAGAAACAACTCTTTTCTTTTTGCATTGTACAGATATATTAGCAGATGCATTTAAAGTGATATTCTAAGGGGTTCTCCCCCCCCAACGTATTTAGCAGTTATGTCAAACTAGTTCGTACACATACAATAGTTTATAAGTGAAAACCAAATATACTGTATTATCAAGTCTTTTCACATAACTTAAAATTTTGTTTGACATACTTAACACTTGTAATAGTATGCTACAGGAAAAAAAACATTTATATTAGTTTCCATTTTCAAACAGAGGAGAGGGGAAAATCCACCTATTGATGGCATACTGCTTTCTAATTTTTAAGGCGACAAATGATAGTAAGTTGCAATTACAAAATTAGAAGAAAAATAAATGAATTGTTCTAGACTTTAAAAAAGAATATTTAGAGTCATGGTTTTATTATTATGAAGCATGCAACACAGTGTATATTAAAGAGAACATACGTTGATTTTTTTAAAAGATAATTTACATTTGCAAATCAAACTATGCAACTGCTAAAGACTAACAGCTAGTATTGAAGTCATATTTCACTACTAGTATAAAAACCACAAAGTTAGTATAAATAAAAATAAATGGCACAACTAATATCAGCTACGAATGAAGTTTTAAACTACAATCTTTGGTACTAGGCTGCAGAAAAATATATATTAATATTTTTCTGTTTCCCTAAGTGTTAGATTTTTCTTTATTCTCCACAGCCCACTTATTAGGTTTAATTACAGTGAAAAATAACTAGTTTATCATGACCAATTACACCAGACCCTCACTAGAACGTGCAACTATATAGTGCGAATTCGCATATAATGCGGTCACGGCCCTGGATCCCAAATTTAATTACTTTAATTGGAATTCATTTTAACGCGGTCCCCGCGTTAATGTGCATGGATCCCAAATCCCGCGTTCTAGCGAGGGTCTGGTATATTTCCTTTCAAATAATTTTGCTTTGATGGAAACTAAACATTTTGTTGTTGATGTAGTAATAAAACAAATTTAAGAAATGTTTCAATGGATTATATGAGTTGCTGCAGTAATGATAGAACAATCTATGCTACTGATAGACTTATTAAACCAATGAAACATAATTTAACATTTCAGGATTTTGGCTTGCAGTAGTGTATGGTATTAGTGTTAGGGTAGTTCAGTTACATGTTGCTTCTAGTTGTATATAGGAGCATTTTTATTATATTTAGATACCTAAGAATGAAACAATATTGCCATCAGTCTGTGATCTGTCAAGTCAAGTTTAATGCCTCTCTGGAGAGACCTTTGTAATTTAAGCTGTGTGCTATGCATTGCTGGAAATCCTCCTCAGACTTCATTTCAATATACATATGGTGTTTGGATACTATTATAGAAATTTATATTATAGTGCCATTGAACATTACTGGGAGACGGGGGCTTCAGTTCTCCTATACTTCAAGGGAAAAACTAACAAACCCAAACACAGGCCAGATCCTCAGCCCTTGTAAATAAGCATAGCTTCACTGACTTCAGCTAGAAATACACCAATTGACACCCGTTGAAGTTCTGGGCCAATGAGGCTGATGAACTTAGAAGAATCGCTGAACTCCCACAGTGTGCTTTAGGACTGTGTTAGATGTTGCTTCTTTTTTCAAGAAGGTTTAAGTAATGCACTGAATACTAAGACATCAGAAGTTTAGAGTAGTTGCATTTATTTCTTGACTTTTTCATTGAATTTCTTTTGTCTGAGCAAACAGCAAAGACAAACCTGGAATATGTTTCTATGCACTCTTGTATGACATCTACAGCAACTAGTACACTATATTCTACAGTTTCTTTGCAGACCCAGGGTGAAATCCTGACCCCAGTGAAATCAATGGGATAACTCCGAAGGGCCAAGATTTCATCCTCAGAATCAACAGTTTTAGGCAGTAATCTGCTTGGATGTTTCTGTCCATTACGGAGTCATTTCTCATTGTCTGTCCATGCCAGCAGAAAGACAGGAAGTCATGGATGTGGTTTAATAAGGGCATAACTTTATTCACTTATACTATCTGGGAGAACCTGGCAACCAATTGTATAGTGCATGAATGATAGGAGTTTGTTTTCCACTACCCAGATGTAGAACTCCAAGTCCCTTTCCTCAATTCCCTTAAAGGGGGCCAGAAAAAGGAGGGGGAGGGGCAGGGTCAGCTCCCTGATGAAGACTAATCTCCCACTTATTTGGTTCTCTTAAGGGATGCTTCCCTTCAAATCATTTTCCAATGCATTTTATTCAACAACCTATATCCCTTGCATACTGAGTACCTGAACTGAACATCTTCCACAAGTTTTATGTATGAAGTTGCGACATTATAACCTAACCCCCCTACTCTACTCCAGACTAGCTATGGCAAAGGCAAAAAAACCCAACCACCTTGGCCAATATGGCAGTGAGGGGAATAATTCCTTCTGAGCCCCTCAAGGAAAAGGGCAGCTAGCCTAATGTCCACAACTTGTCCTTTTGCCAAGTTCATGCCTGGGTGGATGCTGCCACCCCGATCCTGGTAAAGGAGGGCCTCTACAAGGCTGCATGGGATATAAATACTTCTCCCGCGCTTCTGGTCAACAGGAAGAGCAATGCAGTGACCTTGTCCTAACCTGGTCCCAACTGCTTCCTGTCCATCCCTGTAAATTTTCCATCTTTGTGCCACCTGCTCTGAGGCCTTACAGGGGCAACACCCTTTTCTTCGGACAAAGGCCCACTCACATAAACGTTGCAGTAGGCACTTCTTTTCTTTTTACCAACCAACTTGTATTAATGCATTATAATTATTTTAATTATTTATTATTTTATTTTATTTATTATTATTTTAATTCTTCCTTTCATTTTTTCTGTTTCTTCACTTGCAGCAACTACTAGCAGACTTGTGAATTTAAATATGTCTGGGGAGTATATACAGGGAATACTGACGCAACCTTTCCTTTAAATCACTCATTTTGTCCATTGTTTTGCAGTAATACATTTACTACTATTCACATTCACGATTGACTGAATGAAAAACCACCAGCTAGTAAATTCAATACTGAAAATTGAAACCTGAAAAACAAGCTAAGCTAGCCAGCTTTACACAGAACCATGATATCAGATGCCTTTCCCCCAGGGCCGGCTCTAGGTTTTTTGCTGCCCCAAGTGCAAAAAAAAAGAAAAGGGCCAGAGTGCCATCCCGTTGAAAAGTGCTGCCCTCAGCACGGGCTTGGTTCGCTGGTACCTAGAGCTGGTCCTGCTTTCCCCTCCTTCCTGAGGTTTTAGATTCTAGCAAACCAAGCTTCCTAATAGTTCACAGCTCAATCCACAACCCTCTTTTCCATATGCAATGCCCGTTGATTCTCCCTGTCAGCAACATCTGTTTCACCAATTACCTTCTTAAAAGGTAGAACATTCTACAACTTTCTTATGATTTTCTAACTGACCAAACCTTGAAGTTCTCATCACTCCTTTTTTAGATTTTACTTTTTAGAACACAGGCTGAAATTAGTATTTACAATAATAAATTAGAGATTAATGTTTCTAGTAACAAAACACTTTCAAATAGGTTATATGCATGCATATAATGCATATAAATACTAGATCGCACGCCCTGGTTCTCATGGGTGACTTTAATTTTCCTGATATTTCCTGGGAGAGCAATACAGTGGTGCATAGACAATCCAGGAAGTTTTTGGAAAGCGTAGGGGACAATTTCCTGGTGCAAGTGCTAGACGAGCCAACTGGGGGGGGGAGCTTTTCTTGACCTGCTGCTCACAAACAGGGAAGAATTAGTGGGGGAAGCAAAAGTGGATGGGAATCTGGGAGGCAGTGACCATGAGATGGTTGAGTTCAGGATCCTGACACAGGGAAGAAAGGTAAGCAGCAGGATACGGACCCTGGACTTCAGGAAAGCAGACTTCGACTCCCTCAGGGAGCAGATGGGTAGGATCCCCTGGGGGACTAACATGAAGGGGAAAGGAGTCCAGGAGAGCTGGCTGTATTTCAAGGAATCCCTGTTGAGGTTACAGGGACAAACCATCCCGATGAGTCGAAAGAATAGTAAATATGGCAGGCGACCAGCTTGGCTTAATGGTGAAATCCTAGCGGATATTAAACATAAAAAAGAAGCTTACAAGAAGTGGAAGGTTGGACATATGACCAGGGAAGAGTATAAAAATATTGCTCGGGCATGCAGGAATGAAATCAGGAGGGCCAAATCGCACCTGGAGCTGCAGCTAGCAAGAGATGTCAAGAGTAACAAGAAGGGTTTCTTCAGGTATGTTGGCAACAAGAAGAAAGCCAAGGAAAGTGTGGGCCCCTTACTGAATGAGGGAGGCAACCTAGTGACAGAGGATGTGGAAAAAGCTAATGTGCTCAATGCTTTTTTTGCCTCTGTCTTCACTAACAAGGACAGCTCCCAGACTGCTGCGCTGGGCATCGCAACATGGGGAGTAGATGGCCAGCCCTCTGTGGAGAAAGAGGTGGTTAGGGACTATTTAGAAAAGCTGGACATGCACAAGTCCATGGGGCCGGACGAGTTGCATCCGAGAGTGCTAAAGGAATTGGCGGATGTGATTGCAGAGCCCTTGGCCATTATCTTTGAAAACTCGTGGCGAACGGGGGAAGTCCCGGATGACTGGAAAAAGGCTAATGTAGTGCCAATCTTTAAAAAAGGGAAGAAGGAGGATCCTGGGAACTACAGGCCAGTCAGCCTCACCTCAGTCCCCGGAAAAATCATGGAGCAGGTCCTCAAGGAATCAATCCTGAAGCACTTACACGAGAGGAAAGTGATCAGGAACAGTCAGCATGGATTCACCAAGGGAAGGTCATGCCTGACTAATCTAATCGCCTTCTATGATGAGATTACTGATTCTGTGGATGAAGGGAAAGCAGTGGATGTATTGTTTCTTGACTTTAGCAAAGCTTTTGACACGGTTTCCCACAGTATTCTTGTCAGCAAGTTAAAGAAGTATGGGCTGGATGAATGTACTATAAGGTGGGTAGAAAGTTGGCTAGATTGTCGGGCTCAACGGGTAGTGATCAATGGCTCCATGTCTAGTTGGCAGCCGGTGTCAAGTGGAGTGCCCCAGGGGTCGGTCCTGGGGCTGGTTTTGTTCAATATCTTCATTAATGATCTGGAGGATGGTGTGGATTGCACTCTCAGCAAATTTGCGGATGATACTAAACTGGGAGGAGTGGTAGATACGCTGGAGGGCAGAGATAGGATACAGAGGGACCTAGACAAATTGGAGGATTGGGCCAAAAGAAACCTGATGAGGTTCAATAAGGATAAGTGCAGGGTCCTGCACTTAGGACGGAAGAACCCAATGCACAGCTACAGACTAGGGACCGAATGGCTAGGCAGCAGTTCTGCGGAAAAGGACCTAGGGGTTACAGTGGACGAGAAGCTGGATATGAGTCAGCAGTGTGCCCTTGTTGCCAAGAAGGCCAATGGCATTTTGGGATGTATAAGTAGGGGCATTGCCAGCAGATCGAGGGACGTGATCGTTCCCCTCTATTCGACATTGGTGAGGCCTCATCTGGAGTACTGTGTCCAGTTTTGGGCCCCACACTACAAGAAGGATGTGGATAAATTGGAGAGAGTCCAGCGAAGGGCAACAAAAATGATTAGGGGTCTGGAACACATGACTTATGAGGAGAGGCTGAGGGAACTGGGATTGTTTAGTCTGCAGAAGAGAAGAATGAGGGGGATTTGATAGCTGCTTTCAACTACCTGAGAGGTGGTTCCAGAGAGGATGGTTCTAGACTATTCTCAGTGGTAGAAGAGGACAGGACAAGGAGTAATGGTCTCAAGTTGCAGTGGGGGAGGTTTAGGTTGGATATTAGGAAAAACTTTTTCACCAGGAGGGTGGTGAAACACTGGAATGCGTTACCTAGGGAGGTGGTAGAATCTCCTTCCTTGGAAGTTTTTAAGGTCAGGCTTGACAAAGCCTTGGCTGGGATGATTTGATTGGGGATTGGTCCTGCTTTGAGCAGGGGGTTGGACTAGATGACCTCCTGAGGTCCCTTCCAACCCTGATATTCTATGATTCTATGAAATACATGTGAGTGACAAGATCAATAATTCATGAAAAACCCAATGATAAAACCCAATAACACTGAAAAAAATAACTATTATTTTCTTTAAAAACCTGTTTTTTTTCACAGCTCAAAATACAGCTAACACCTGAGTAAGCAAAAGTGATTGAAAAGTAAATAAAACTGGGTTTTTTTCACCTCCCTCTGACACTGTTGCCAAAAGAATGCCAGTCTGATTGATTTTATTGATGAGAGATGCATGACAATGTGAACCATGGTTCTGTTAACAAACCAACAGTCTGGATCCAGTAGATACTCACTCAACAGATGACAGCAATAATTCCTTTGACCACCCTGACCGAGATCATGTGATTGAGATAAAAGATAAAAATTTCAGTTTCTTAGTAGCACTCTCATCTGTCAGACCCTTATTAAACCCACAATTTAAAAAAAGATCTCTTGGTTGGGATTTTGCAGAAACAATGGTCAATGAAATGAGAATTATCCTTCTTCAATCACTGCCATGGGACATTAATACAAGTTATACTTAGAAGGAATCTTCTTCAAATACTGCTCTAGCTTTCTCCCCTTTTGCTTTAACTAGTCATTTGGAAATTATGGTAACCTGTGGGAGAAGGTGGTATCCATGTGCCCTTTCTTTATATTAGCTGTCTGCCAGATGAAGACTCAAACTATTACTATGGAAAATATACACTCTTCTTGTGCCTTGGTGGCAAAGTTCTTCACGGAGAGAAATAATTTGGAGAGTAGGCTTGTAGGAATGGACGCAGGAAACCTAAAGGAGCACAAATCTGTCAAAATCATATTTTCTTGCTTCAATTGCATTATTTAATTAAGATTTTCATGTCTGTAAATTCATGTACAAATTTAAATTTCTACCAAAGTATCAAACGTAGATGTTTGATATTTAGCCAAAAAATGAAATCCGTGTAGACTCCTGAGGTAAAAGTGAATCATGCAGAGTTTTCAGCTGTCTTATTTGTCAGAATGCCAGTATTAGATTCTTTGTCAAAATGATGCTGTGAGTAATTATCTTCATCTTACGTTGTATTTCTCAGCTCTGACTTTTTAAATACTAGAGGTGAGATACTACGTAAGTTAGATATAAAATAAGATTTAGATGAGGCTATCCTAAATATCTCAACAAAGAATGAAATTTCCTTGACTGCAATTTTTAGGTGTCCAGCTTATTTGACTTTATTTTTTCCCCTAAACATAAAGGCTAATGTATAAAATCTGGGGTTAACGAAAAAGAAAGATTTGGGCATCCACCTCTCACATGAGCGAAGAAGTAGATTAGGACTAAGGAATTATTTCTATAAATAGGACTCATTATATGAGTTTCGTTAAGGGAGTACTGTTTTTCATTCTATAAAGAAAAAAATCAAATTGCACCTGGCCCTTGAATGTGTGCAGTAAGGAGCCTCCCGTACAGTGGACCAGTTACGCTGTAGTACCTGAGCTCTCTTAAATGGCAGTGACTGCTACCTCTAAATTGCCCTCCCTTGCTCCCCTCCCTCCCCCCAAAAAGAGGGGCTGAAGGCAGGAAGGAAACAGGGACACAGCCCTGCTCCTCATCCAAATTAGCCAGGAGAGCTGGGCTGTTGCAGAAGGGACTACACACTGTACCCATCTAATGAATTATGCAGAGGGCTCACTCCTCTTGCATGCTAAGGGGCTCTTTAGGGGCAGTGAGGTTCTGCACTGTTCCGTGTGTGTGTGTGTGTCTATAAGGCATAATTGAGCCCAGAATTAGCTCCTCATTTAGCATTCTTTGTCAAGTTTATTTCCTTATAAAACACTGCACAGAAATAGACCCCACTAGTCACAATATTTTCTTAAGCACATATGAGAGGGTGAACTGTCTTTGCTTACACACAGGGGACTGAACTGGGGACCGCCAAAGCTAAATGCATGAGTAGATATAGCATGAGCTAAAGAGTCAAAACTATAGCTGGGGGGCTCTAACAACTCCTATTTTCTGTGGATTGCATAGAGGGGGACCTCTAATACACACTCACCAACGAATTTATTTGAGCATAAGCTTTCGTGAGCTACAGCTCACTTCATCGGATGCAGTCAGTGCATCCACTGACTGCATCCGATGAAGTGAGCTGTAGCTCACGAAAGCTTATGCTCAAATAAATTTGTTAGTCTCTAAGGTGCCTAAGTACTCCTTTTCTTTTTGTGAATATAGACTAACACAGCTGCTACTCTGAAACTCACCAACGGTTTACACATAACCAAAACTTTTCTACATTTCATCTTGTACACCAAATACCTTAGAAAATACTCTAAAAGGTACTGTGGGGATCTGAAACTCTACTTACTAAATGACCATTAATGATGGCATTAAACCTATGTATAAGTAGGAGGCATTTGCACTTTGCTCCGAATACTGTTCTCAGACACACAGAGGATATTGTCCAAACTTCCTTCCTTTATGTGGTTTGCTTTTGCTGTTAACTTTATGTAACAACATAAAACGCTGTTTGGGATTCCTCCTGAGCTTGGCTATGCTTAGGCTTTCTTCCCACATTCCCCTTCGATTCTGCCTTTAGTTGCCAGTTTTTAACTTTTAAAATTCATAATTTTTCTCTTTAAAGGGGAATAAATAAAAAAGATAAATATCTGGAATTATTTGACTTGCAGTGTTTACAAGCTCCAGTGGCTTTGTAATGCTCCCTCCTCCCCTCCAAGTAGTGCTATGCATGCAGCAAAGATAATTGTTACTGTAACAGTGCAGTTGGAACCCACACTTCTGTACTGCAACCTAGCACAAGGAAGAGAGTAATTTGATTTTTCAATGGTAAAACACTGACCACTCATTTTTCAAGAACGGGATGAAATGACAGTAAAGTACTAAGCATCAACCTCAATAGTCAATTAGACACCTCACTACCATCTATTCAAGCATGAAAATTATTGTAAATGCTTTGTGGGCTTCAGTTACCTTTAATTTCAAAAGCAAGGAGAACTCCTTAGATATTAATGGATGAAATGCAAAAGATTGCCTAATAAAAGAGCTCTCACTTGTGTACTTTCTGTCTGTAGGGAGTTAGGCAATGTTGAGGTTACAGAATGTGTGTGCCAGCTGTTTACAATGACATTCAGGATAAAATATGAAGTAGTTATATCTTATAAAAAAGAAACTAAGACAACAAACCTGAATGCCCCATGTTCTTTTCCCAAATGCAGATACCAGACCTCTGGCCTAACTCTGAAGGGTGGGGGGAGAAGAGAAAAATGGGGCTTATATTTTAAAATCTATGTATTTTGCATGCTAGTTTCTTTACAAAGGAGTATAAAGAAAATACATAGAAGGAATTATCAAACAGCATATTTTCAGTTAGTAAGAGTACATCTCAGTACTATGAAAAGTGATTATGTAAATAGCAGCTTATTACTCAGTACACCTGTTCCTCATTTATTCCAAGTCCTAATTAATGACAAAAGTAAGTTCATACTATTTTCTTTTCCTGTCAGTGGAGCAGAGCCAATACAGCTGAGAGAGTGAGCTGGATTCTATTCTGAATTTATGTATCACCAACAAAATTGTTAATATTCCATTTAACGACTCTTTATTACTCATGGTATGAGAGCTGGAGAAAATTCAAATTCTAGATAGTGTTTTTTAGGGCTATATTTAGGGAAAAATCCAAAACTTTTTTTGGACTTGTAAAATTATTATAATTTATCTGCACATAACTGCAACAAAATAAATACAGAATCTCACAAAGCTATTTGTACAAACCCTTTTTTCCAGAGCAGAACTTGAGTATCATGCATTTGCTCTCCAGGTGTAGATTTTGGCAGATGCTTAAAAAAAGATTTAGTCCCTCTGAATGGGTGACTAAGCAGTGTTGATGTGCACCCATTACCATACATTCAATTTTTATTCTGCGTAAAACTTGATGCCACAGAACATAAAGTAAGTCAGCCACTCACGGGCTCCAGTTTTCCAGAAAACATTCATTCGTTACCAATTTAGGCATAAGTGTTTTACCCAATTACTGCTTCTTCACCCTTATGAAAAAGTCTTCAAGAATTTCAG
Organism: Natator depressus; assembly: GCF_965152275.1. Classification (NCBI taxonomy): domain Eukaryota; kingdom Metazoa; phylum Chordata; order Testudines; family Cheloniidae; genus Natator; species Natator depressus. The sequence continues at coordinate 14,038,088 of NC_134245.1, read as the reverse complement.
AAGGAATCCAATATAATTAAAAATACTGTTTTTGGTCACACTTTTCATTAAGGGTATGTTTATAAAGGGTTAATAAATGATTAATAGATGTTTTTAATGGTTAATCAACTAGTAGAGTCCAACTAGTCAAGAGGTTACTTATAACCACTGGCTTCCTTGTTAAAGTTAAATCCAAATTATACTAGTTATTATAGTATTCTCCTTTTACCTGGAATTTACCAAAAATATACTATAATTTCTGACATAGTGCGTACATAACTGTTATTTTTCATCTAAAGGCACCTTACCAAATCTTTATATGTCCCGTCTGAAACAGAGAAACTGCAGCTCATGTCAATTTCCATTTTGACTGTACAACCATTTATCAGTACTTCTATCCAAGCCCTTTACTTTTGGTTTTTATTTTGTTTAAAATTTCCCAGGAATTTATCAATGTTTATCACAAAAATTTTAAAAAGGAGTGAAAAATCAGTAAAAACTGAAAGCAAAGGGCCCCTAGATGCCTGAAACTCACAGGATGCAGTGGCCTCTATACTCATGGTGATGGTCTCAATACAGTGGCTCTGCGCCACCATGATGTAGCAGTTGAGAAAAACCTTCTAGTTGGAGTCTGGACCCGACTCCCTGCTCTGGAAGGAGAGATGGTTACCAAGTCACCATCCCCCTCCTTCTGGAGCAACAAGCCAGGTTAAGGGAGTTCCAACACTTTCAAAATTTGCGTGAAGAAACAAATTGGTAAAACCTCAATAATGTTTTTTTTAAGCCAGAATTTTTCAGAAAAAAGCAGCAAAAACAAAAAATAAATGGCCTTAAACTTGTATCTCAAGGAGATACTTTTTCCCCTTCACTCTCACCTATCTTTGGTGCGGTCCTTTTCAGATCCTCAAATTCTACTGCAACATATTTTGTTCTATGATTTTTCCTCAGTGGCATTTGGTGCAAACATATTACTCTGTCTGGGGCAAGCTCTTCTAGTTGGTCATAGACTTCCACAGTCTAGTCTTTAAAAAGGAGCACAAGTCACAGTGGCGCAATTAAGATAATGGGCATGGTTTGGTTTTCCAAGGCACTATGCTCTTCTTTCAAAACCTAGTCAAAATTGCTTACTTCCAAATGTTTTACCATTTGTTTTTTTTTAATTCTGAAATTGGGTGTCTTTCTATGGCCAAAGACTATTATTAAGTTTTTTGAAAGTGCAGCTTGAAGCAAGTGGACTCGTAGCACAGGCTTTGTGAACCATCAAGAAATCTATCACTTAGTGTTTCATTTCAGAATTGTTTTAAATAAAATATCCCTGCCAATCTATTTAAATTCACCACTTACTTGCCAAGCGTTTAATCATTTAGTTAATTTTCCCAGTGCAGTTTTTATGTGGTGAAATAAAGTTTGTTCTGGGAACATTAACATTTCCATTAATTTCTTCTTCGGCTGTTTTTTATGGTGATGTTATGTCTGTTAAATACTCAGTCTTTCCCTCTTTACTATAGTTAAAAATAATTAAATTTTTCTTATGTGGCAGTCTCTCAAACTATGAAATAATGTTCAACCATAAACAAAGTTCTCTTCATTTTCATTTGAAAATGAAGACTGCTCAGCTGTACCAAACAAAGGCATGTTAGCCAATACTTTAGCAGAACCTTCAGCACTCTTACCAATTTTTCACTTATGGAAGGGATCTACGATGGGTTTTCTTTTCTTTTACTTTTTTGTCTAGGAACAAACTGTAAATAAATTAATCAGTTCTAAGAATGTCAGTTTCATTATCAAGAATTATGTGTTGTATATTATAGTTGTACAGAGTAGCATCTTGTACTTTTCTCTTTTCCTAACTTTTAAATGTAGACTTTCAAGGAGAGGTATAGATCAAAACAGCAGTCAGACCAGCTTTTTGATAGCTCTGTATTATATCAAAAAGTAGAGACAGTTGTGCCTGGTTACAGACTAATTAAACACTGCTGATCAGAATAGTAACTGTAACATGTCATTAAAAAAAACCAAAAAACAAAACAAAACAAAAGTTTCCTAACCTTTTTTTAGCCTATAGGAAAACAGCAACTCTCACAAACTTCAGCTCACCCTATCTACATGCCTGGGGAGGTAACCTACTTTAGTCACCAAAATACAGCAACGTGCAAGATTCCCAGAAGTGGCCACAATATCCCAGGCGTGGCTGAACCTGAGTTGTATTCAGAAGCACTATATGTCTGTTCTGAACATCAAGAACAAAAAATCAAGGCTTCTTTTTATTTTTGGGTGATTATATTGCATTGCACATTCACATCTAGATTACTGTTCAGTATTATCTAGAGATCTTTTCCAACATTATTGCTGTCCAGGTTTTTTCTTCCAAGTGAATATCTGTGTTTTCGGTTTTATTTTTCTTCAAAATGTACAAGTTTGTGTTTTTTCATGTTGAAAATCATGTGCTATTTTCTGTCCATGTTTTTAAACTCACTTGGTACCCTTGTATTACAGGTTTTAAAGTAGCAGCCGTGTTAGCCTGTATTCGCAAAAAGAGCAGGAGTACTTGTGGCACCTTAGAGACATTTGTTAGTCTCTCAGGTGCCACAAGTACTCCTTTTCTTTGTATTACAATATTTCTGCCCAATATCACCTGTAAATTTTCTTAAGCTCTTTGCACCATGTTCTCATTAATCAATTAAGCTATTAAATAAATTTTCTAACGCTATTCGAAACTTCTCCTTATATCACTTTTGTTGTTGTTGAAGGCTCTTTAGCCTGTTTTCCTATGCAAGCCATTTGAATTAGTTGTGAGGGGAAGATTTCATGATGTACTGTAGTATCAGATGCTTTACTAATATTTTCTAATTGATTTATTTAGTAGAATTAAGCTCATCTGGCAAGATTATTTCTTCATAAATTAATACAGCCTACCATTCACAGTCCATTAGGTTTTAGATGTTTAGTGGTGGTGTTTTTTATCCCAGCTTCCTCCCTCTTAATATTTGTTCCATTATTTCACTAGTTTCAGAAGTAACGCATACCATTTGGTAACTCCTACAATCTGGTTTGTTTTCAGAAGGTTGAGTCCATATTTAATTATTTTTCAATCTTCTGGCAGTTGATCAGTTCTCCATAATTTTTCAAAAATAGCTGTCAGTGGTTCAGTAAGTTCACTGGCTAATTCTTTTAAATTCTGGTATGCATTACACTTCAATTTCCTGACATATGCCTTCTTGAAACCTAATACCCTTTTACTGCTATGAACTTCATTCCCTTTCCTTGCTATGGCGCATTCAAGAAATTTGTGGACACTGGTACCTTATCTATTTAAGTGGGGTCCATCAAATCCTTTATCAGAGTAGATTGTTGAGAAGGTTGTTGAAAGATAATTTTGGTATTACCCAGAGTCATCACACTTCTTTCACCCTTTCACTTTGGCTTTAGTCCTTTTTTGATCTTATTGACTAACAATGACCTCTTAATGATGGAGTATGGTCAGAGGTTAATGCTTATTCTCTTAAATGTGTCAGCAGCCTTTGAAAACACTGACCATGAAGTTTTAATAGCTTGCTTTCAGAAACTCAGTCAGGTAGATGGTACTGGTTGAAGGATTCAGTTTCTTCCTTCACCATACATGCCAGTACGGTGTTCATATTTTCCCAATGTCTGACTAAGACTGGATTTGGATGACAGCATGCTAATTGAAGTCAAATCCTGGCAAGACAGAGGTATTACTGGAGGATAAAAATCATGAATTGAAATACAAGTGGAAAATGAAAGAACACTAAGGCTTATGAAATTTTGAACTAAGTACAAGAACCAGCCTCACATGACAGAGTCAGGCCGAGATTTTAAAATTTGGTTATCTGAAACTCCTAAATCTATATTTAGGCACCTAAATAAGTAGCCAGATTTTCAAAAGTGCTGAATACCCAGCCATCCTCAGTGTTAGAGCTCAAGCAAATACAGCCAGAGTTACTTGAATGTATTATAGTCCTGCAGGAAGGAAGAATGAGGGGGGCATAATAAGGCAGCCATGATTTTAACATTGAATGTAATGGTCCAGATCCTCAGCTGGTGTAAATTAGCACAGCTCAATTGACTCAGGGAGCTATACCGATTTATACTAGATGAGGATTTGGACCAACGTACCTGATTTTCAGGCCCCACCTCCACTTATGCATGAATAGCTCTGCACGTAAGCATCCATTTGGAGTTGTAACACCTGCATTTGCAAGTCAGAGAGTCTCAAATTTGTGTGTGCAGGTGCCAGGTTTTACATGGGTAAGTTCTATCCAATCACATTAGATATTTCAAATTTACATGTGGGTGATACTGTGTAGTATATGCACATGCAAGAGGACCTGTATGCACAAATGGAAGCCAGGTCAAGGTCCCAATGAAAATCAGGCACATTACATCTACTATAATGATAAAAATATATTCTCCCCTTTGATGTATGCACGTAATTCATAAATGATATTCAATGCCAGTCCAAAAGGAGCATATTAAAAATTGAAAAGTGTTTATTGCTTCTTACTATGCACATTTGACTGTGTGACTCATGGATGTTCAACCTTTCACAACACATTTTACTGAACACCAGAACCACAACCACCTGGCATTGCTGGTTCTTGTTATTTAACGGTAACATCCAAATTAATTACATCATGAGATCTTCATTTGGAGAAACTGATGATGACAGTTTTCACTAAACTACTGTTAGTGCAAGCAAAATGCCCATACAATATCTGCCATGAAGGAAAAAGATGTAAACATACCTAAAGGAAAATGGGACCACCATTGTATAAATTGCTTTTGCCAGTAATTGCCTTGCGGGCACATTTTAAAATAACTTGGAAGCTGACAGCAGTAAATTTTATTGTGATAATTGAAAACTATATTATTACTCAAGATGATAAAGTGCAGAGGTGGGGGTGAAGGGAGGAGGGATGGAAGAGAAAAGGCAATTGTTAATTTTTTTAGACTATGCCAAAGCAAATGCAAATTCCTAGTTTTGATGTATACTTTGAGGACCTGAAACAAGGCTTTTAATCAATGTATTATACATCAAATTGATAATGTTAACTTCGGATTATTCAAATGTATGAAATATTCATAGAGAACTGTCCAAAGTTTTACATTTCCCTGACTTTTTTTCCCTCTATTAATTATCATGCCTGGAAGCTTTTTAGTAAAAGCAGCAGCCGTCAGCCTGACTGAACCTGACAAGCTAGCAAGGCCCAATTATACTGGCACTCTGTGGCACTTTGATGTACTGGAAACGAAAAGAGATAGGGGCAAATTGTACAGTACATTATGTTAATGACTTGATTTAATCCAGCCACTAAACTTTATGTAGCCTGTTAAAAAAGATGCTAACACTAATTACGCCACTTTGGAAAGGAAAGAAGGGGACAAGCATTTCATACCGACAAAGTGAAGCTCATAAATGTTGTAAATGAAATGAAACAAAATGAAGTAATCTATGATTAATTATACATCACAGACACGAAGAAAAGAGAAAGGAGCAAGTAGTACAGCTAAGTACTGGAAAATCTGCTAGATTCCTTTTATGATCAACATATCTAAGAAAAAACCATTAACTGTCTGATTTGCAACATGCAAAAAAGAAATAGTATGATCTTAAACGGCTTAAACAGTGTGCCATGCAGTTCAGATTCACAATATAATTAGCATGATCTGTAACAATCAGAAGTTTTATTTACCGTGTTTGAATGATTGCAGGATATTTCTCTCAGGTACTGATTTTTAATTAAAAGAAGATTACTTCAATTTAATTTTTATAAATTGTATTCTTTGAATTAATCAAGTTTTCAGATACAGGAACCCATTTGTCACCTAATTTTGAATTACATGATCCAGGCCACCAACACCAACCTTAGTTCAAATCTATTGATGTAATACTTAGAAACTTCTAGGTTCTTCAGTAATCTTATCTACCTTCTTGCACATTTACTTTGTTTCCTGATGAACAGATCAATAGGGAAAGGAAGATACTAATGATCCATAAACTAATCTTTCTAAAACAGAAAATCTTGAAGGATTGTGCTTAAATCATTTTGATAAAATAAACTGCAGAACAACTCTAAATTTGTACATCAACTACATTATTGTTTGGCTTAATGGTGACGAGTAATTTCCAGTTTAGTTCACACTGTTACAGATCAAAGAATTTTATGGCATTCACTATGTAATTAAAGATAATGCAGTTCCACCTATTAAAATAATTTCGGTATCTCTCTCTAATTCAGATAGGTGGTAGCACTTCTAAACCTCTGTAAAAAGTGATGAATAGATGTGCAGCCAATCATGCACGAAACATTGCTTAATGTAGCTGGTTACATTATAAGATGTTGCTCATGCTTTACTGAGATAGTGTTTGACCACAAATCAGACTATTATTGACCATTGTAGATAATCACATTTCGGACAGTTAAAAAAGCCAAGGTCACTCAGCCCAAGTAGGTTATAACAGTGTGATATCACTCAAATAACCTTCTCAGACACAACAGGAAAAATCACTCAAGTACTCATTATGCAGACAGTTAGAAATCTTACAGTCAATTTTTTTTTGAGGAACTAACTTCTTTACTTTATAAAGACTGCTCAACTTAAGGTCAATTCAGCGAAATTAAAGTCTTTAGGAGACCCTTACAACATTTTTATTGAAAGAAAATGTACAGAACCAAGTTTTCCAAACTTATTCTATGTTGTGTGCGTGTAATTATGTGCCAACCATTTTTGCAGATTATCTCTTGTGCATACAAACAACAGTAGAAACTACTCATGAAACTCCCCTTAGCATGCTAAAGTCAAGGAAATGCTCTTTTCACATGTGTCCATTCTATCATTTATACAAATGCACAAAACAGTACATGCAAGAGAGTGCATGAGCAAAGTTGCACCACGAAAACAGAGACTGTGAAAAAGTTTCTTTGGAAAAATGGCTCTCAGTGCTGCAGTTAGAAGAAAGATAGGGAAGGATCAGAAAAATGATCTGTGAACATTTCAGCTCATTAAAAACTAAAATGTCAGTTTAAAATGTTGTCAACATCTTAAAGTCAATGGAAGTGAGACAAGATGCTGATAAGGACAGGGTGGGAACTGTGGAGGTCATGACAATGGAAATGACTCCTCTTGAGAAGTGGGCATGGTGTCTGCCTCAGAGAGAGAACTGGTGCTTTCTGTGTAAATAAGACAACCACTAGCAGGTTTTCTGCATGAAGTACAGGATCAGGAAGAGAATAACAAGAGAAAGTTTCTTGGAGATTCAGGTTTCAAACACAATTACTCTCTGTGGGCAAGCAATTAATGTATGAGTTCTGTTTTAACTCAAAGTGGTATCAGGCTGATGAAAGCCTCCAGCTGCACTTTCCTTTTGTGCAGTTTAACAAACAATGAATGGAAAAAAAACCCCACAATAATATAAATCATAAATGGTAGCTCCTATGTTTTCCACAGAGATCCCTTTCATGGTTTCTGGTCAGCCCAACACAGCATTCTTTCCAGGTGTTGAGTCTAAATAGCCCCAGCTGTACTTAATTAGCTTACAGATGGTAGTGCCTCCATAAACTGCCTCTGAACTCTGGATGGAAATTAATCCCTGAAATCACAGGAATTATTCTGATTCAGTGGAGCCTCCTTCTAGGGACACCACCAGTGTGGCAGGTCTTCTGTGTCCCCAATAGGGGGTATCAAGACACCTGTACACTGTAATATACATATATCAAACACAAAACATTTATGTGAAAAGATTATTATTAAGGTAGCAAAATCAAGCCCTCAAAAATTAGGAAATGCCAGAGTTAAAGCTGCCTGTGCAAACTTAATTCAGCTCCCTTGTACATATGCATTGTGATAGAGTCTTTAATTATATGATCACACACCATTTCCGCCCCCAAAGACTCCTGCCTCATTCACTGCACAGAATGGATGGTGCTCATTTAATAGACAGCTATTCAATATTTTGTTTTTTCCTCATTATTCAATGTTTGACCCAAGGCCTTATTTTATTTCACACTAGTCAAACCCTGCTCTGAAGCCAGAACTATTAATTTCCTGATGGGCTTTTCTGGGGTGCTCATTGCTACAGAATTTTAATGCTCCAGAAGGATTATTTTTACACCATCTCTGTTATATGAGGGTGTATTATTCCGACTTTACAGATGGGGAATGGAAGTACAGAGATATTAAGTCCCAAAGTATCCACTAATTTTGGGTATTCAATTTGACACACTCAGGACTTGATTTTTCAAAGTACTTAGCATTATACAGCATTTTACAATATATGTCAAAAAAGGCTCTCATTGACTGCAGGTGCTGCGGTATGTGCTCAGTACTTCTGCAAATCAGACTGCAGGATATCTAGTCAGGCACACAGAAAATGAGGAACACAATTAGTAATCAACTATGAAAATGTTGGTGCGACTTGACTAGCATCACATCACACAGAATTCTGTGGCAGAGGCAGGGATAGACTCCAATTGTCCAGAGGCAGCATTCAATAACCATGAGACCAACCTCTCTGATCCTGCACCACCCTGCTGCCTCTTTCACTCCACACTTTCCAACTTCTGCAACGAATGAAGCAGGGTTCCTACAGAAAACAGCCTCTTGCACTACACACACACACACACAACCCTAATTCATCCCCAGAGCAGGTCCATCCTGTTCACTGAATGAGGCAGGGATCTTTGTATGTCATCATGTAATTAAAGACTGCAAGTTAATGCATACACAAGAGGCCTGAATTAAGGCAACCTTAATTCTGGCATTTTCTAGCTTCTGAGTGCTTGACTTTGCAACATGAACAATGTCCTCCCGAGAGAGAGAGAGAGTGTGTGTAATTTCCCAGGTTTTTAAAAAAAGCAAACTGAAAAATTCCATTTTGTGGCATCATACTCACACGCACATGGGTCATCAGCGTGGTTGGAACATTTAGATCCACCACACAGACCTCTGCTACTTCAACCAATGGCGTAAATAATAGCTGTAGTAGGTTGTAATCCTGCATGTGGGCCAGCACTAGACAAGATGGGATACTTTACCAGTTGCTTTTACAGATATTTCTTGACAGCAGAGGAATGGTGAGACTCAGGAATCTTGGATTCCATTCCAGGCGCTGGAGAGGTCTTCTCTAATGGGCACAGACTCTTCTGCCTATTTCTCCAAAGTGTGACCCCTTCTGCCTGGTCTCCTTCAACCTGTGCTTGTCCCAGTCTTGCTTCTTCCCTACTCCTGGCTCCTCATCCCAGTCACATTCTCTTATTTAGCCAGTCCCAGTCTCCATTCCTCAGGCTTCTCATGCTAGTCCCAGTCTCTTTCATCCAGCCATTCCCAGGTTCCACTCCCCACCCAATCTCTCAGCTTCTTGTCCCCAGCTCTTTGCCCAGCAAGTCCCAGTTCCAAGCTCCTCACCCTGTCAGTCTCTCTTCCCCACCCTGGCCTCCAGTTACATCCCACTATTCACATTCCCCATCTCCACTTATTTCAGTCCCAATCTCCCACCCTGGGCTCCATGTCCAATCTCAGAGCCTTCCCTCCCCAGATCTTCGTCTCTTTGTCCTGTCAATCCCTGTTCTCCCCCTTTGCTCCAGCTCCTCATCAGATCTGTCTCCTCTCCCCTAATTTCCCTGCCCCACTAGATCTCAATCCAACTCTCCTTGCCCAGTCAATACCTGTCTCCCCTCCCATCGAAACTCACTCTCCCAGTTTCCCTCTCCCCAAATCAGCCTCCAGTTCCAACCTGCCCACCCCAGACGGTCGTTGTCCCAATCTACTCCCCCTCTTACCTCCTACTGACCTAACTCTTAAGAGTTGAGGATATTTCCACAATCAGACCCTTAATTATTAAAAATAATTTGTCTATAGAAGGTTAGATGTCAGTATTAAAACTGGAAAAAAGTTAAAATTAAAGTGCTTAAAGCATAACAGTCACACATCGATAAGATTAACTACAGAATTTCTAACAAGAATTATGCTTCTCAGTAGATTATACTAGCACAAATACTTTAGTAGCAAGAATTGTAAGTATTAATGTTCTAATAAATTCTAATTACAAACACATTCTATTCTTGTAAAGCAGACACTGTTATTACAGAAATACCTTAACACAAGCACCCACTGCTAAAATTGTTTACAAATAACTTTTATTCTATAGAACAAGATACTGTGTGTGGTTCTGGTATCACAGAGCAGGCACCATAAAATTAACTAATGTAATATATTTTAACCAAATAACATTTAAATATTCCTGTTAAGATTTTGGATGTAGTGTTTTAATCAGCAAGTGGTTATAATTTAAGATGGAACTTACACTGAAAATGGACTCTTCATCTCTTGAAACATTAAAGGCAAGTTATCTATAAACCTTCTTGTAATTTGGTAATGGCATGATTGTTGAAGAACAGAAATTCTAGAATTTATACTATTTCTATCAACATCTTCAGTTATTAGATTAACACATAAAAATTAATTACATTTCTTTATTAATTACTAAAAGAAGACTGCAATTTTTAGAATAGTCTAATCTAGTAACACTTACACTTCTAAAACTGCTGTCCCTTAAAATTCAGATTAACTGAAATCTGATTCAAAAAAATTACCAAAAATATCTGTTCCGGCACTCCTGCAGAACTCCTTTTGACTGAAAATGGGATTCCTCCACATCAGTGGTGGGCAATCTGTGGCCTGTGGGCCGCACGCGGCCCATCAGGGTATTCCACTGCTGGGCTGCGAGACAGTTTGTTTACATTGACCGTCCACAGGCATGGCCGCCCGCAGCTCCTAGTGGCTGCGGTTCGCCATTCCCCGGCCAATGGGAGCTGCAGGAAGCAGCGCAGGGACGTGCTAGCTGCCACTTCCCACATCTCCCATTGGCTGGGGAACGGCGAACTGCAGCCACTGGGAGCCGTGGGCAGCCGTGCCTGCGGACCATCAGTATAAACAAACTGTCTCGCAGCCCACCAGCAGATTGCCGTGATGGGCCGCAGATTGCCCACCACTGCTCCAAATAGAAAGACTCGCATAGGAAATAAAAATAACTAACAAATAATAACAAACAAATCAGAAGAAAAAGGACCATGGAAGCAAGGGTTTATATTGGTAATAGAGCTAGAGGAATCACTGCAGCAAGCTTGAGTCCTGCTAAGGACCCATTGCTTACACTCCTATAGATTTGCAGCCATGTATATCAGTGCTATGATAATGCACTTAAACTCTCTGGCAAATCCTCAGCACACCCATATTCCTTTCCCTGTGGAGTTGCAGATACATTCTCAGTACAGTGGAGTGTGAAATTTCCTCTCCTTTTCTCCTGCCAAGCACTGCATCCTTTAAACTTTATTTGGCCCTTTTGTGGGTGCAGGATTTGGACCTACATTTCTTATATACAAGGACAGAATACTCAAGTGTTTAAACCACTTCCTAGAAAGTAAACTAAGGTCTCAATTGAGCAAGGTACTTAAGCACATGCTTAACTTTTAGCATGTGAATAATAATATTGAAGTTAATAGTAATATTCTCATACTTAAGTATCTTGCTAATTGGAACTTAAAACAGAATTTTTTCATTTGGGACTTTAAAGGTCAAATGTGGGAGGAAATATTTCAGTGGATGAAATGTATTAAAAATTACCCTGTAGGTAAATGATGCTAAATGCATTTGAGTTTAGTTTATCTGAAAATTCAGAGATGTAGAGAGAAAGTTTTTTATTGTCCTAGAATTAAACTACAACACCCCCCCCCAAAAAACCAAACAAAAACAAAAAACCACCAGTATTTTGCAAAGAAGGGAGGACCAAAAAGCTGATAATGAACAGCAACCATCTGCTTTTGAGCATTGGATCGATTAGGCGGACAGAAGAAATAAAACATGCAAAACAATCCCTTTAGTAAGGGCATTGGAAATCCTAACAGAAAAAGGATCTGTGGCATTGTGAATTTATGAGGAAAATTGAGAAATCAGAAAGAATGTTCACTAGAATGGAGCCAATACTTAGTCTAACTGGCCAAATTCAGTCATTGTTTGGGGTGGGTTTTTTTTTTTTTGTTTTTGTCGTTTTGGGGTTTTTTGGTTGTTTTTTTAGACTGAAGACTGTTTTCAGTACTTTTTATTTTAGAGTGGAACTTTCTTTCACACCAATTACAAACTTACAAAATGTCCTGCAATCCAAAGTTGCTTAGTTAATGACTCCAACATTTTAACTTTCCAGAATGAACATTCTGCTTTTAAAACTCAGCCTAAAAGTCCATTTAAATATAAATAATAAACTGATTCTTATTCTTAACATAGACAGTTTGAGCAGAAATAGTGGAGGTATCCACAGTATACTTTTAGAGGGCATATCTCAGAAACAGTGGAGGTGTCCACAATATTCAGAGGGGTTTATGGAACACAAATTTTGAAAGGAAGACCTATTTGTGTTAGCTTATGCTTATGCTCAACTGGGCTTCAAGCAGTTTGGTGGAATAACATTTCCTAATATAAGTGCAGCTGGGGAGAAGGGATAATTGAAATCACAAGGAAGAATACATATCCAGCTTCAGGGATTGTATATGGTTTACTATCATTTAACCCAAATTGCCTTACAAAGATCAGGCCTGCATTGGTGTGAGCTTGCTAGTGTTGAAGACTTGTAGGGAAGATAAATTCTTGATTTGAGGCCACCTGGTGTAATATTTAAATTCAGGGGAGTGATTGGAGTGGCAATTCTTCTGTGTGTGGAGTCCATCCATGAAAACTCCTTGATTCTTTTTGCCTGTTTAGGTTAATAAACATCATGAATAATGGTGTGACCTACAGGCTTTTTTCTCCTGATAATTAGGTCTGGCTGGGTATTTCTGAAACCATTTTTAATAAAAAACAAACCTCAAGAGACATACTTTAAAAAGTGAAGTGTGTGTGTTTGTTTTTTTTTTAAAATACAGACTTAAAGTGGGTGGCTGTTGTGCAAATATCACATACATCTCTGCCCATGCAGCTCAATCAGACTTGCAAAATTCCATGTGTGATGCTGGTAAACTAAGTGCCAACTCTTGCCAAGTCTGTAGGCATCAGCTGAGCACTGACAAATTCATAGCTGGAAACCAGACCAGCTCACCTATATGTTAATATTGTTCAAGATAGGTGTTGAACATGTAAGAATGTGTTCAGTGTTTAGATTTTATGAAATGGTTATAAGCTGCTGCATGCATTAATCTTACTTGTAATGTCTATATCCTGCACTATAAGGTAATATGTAAGCTATGCTTTATAATTGTAAAAATGCTTGCTCTGAACTTGCGAACGTAGGCAGGAAAAGTGCTCAGTCCTGCCCATCCAGAGGAACTATCAAGACTCAGTGGACCATTGTGGAACATCATGACTCAAAGCCTGGTTTAATGGCCCTCTTATACCCATGAAGGTGCTATGTGAGAGAGAGCTCGTCCCATCAGCTTGAATTTGGAAGAGGGAAATAAAGACAGCTGACATGAAAATTTTTCATCTCTTTGCTGTCTGGACTCTTACAAGGGCTGGAGCTAAGAAACAAAAAAAGCAGAGATCACCAGGCTCAACCTGGCTTAGCCCTAAAAAGACATTCAGTTCTGACAGATTACAATATCTTTATCACATTTTGGAACCACAGACTGAACTCTTTTGTGTATATAAGTTGCCTGCTTTAATCTGTAAATAACTCTCTCATTTCTTTTTCCTAGTTAATAAATCCTTAATTAGTTTATTATACGCTTGGCTACCAGCGTTGTCTTTGGTGGGAGATCTAAGGTACAAATTGATCTGGGGTACGTTTCTGGTCTCTTGGTACTGGGAGCAACCTGAATATTTTCTGATTTTTGGTGTAAGTGACCATTTATTACTCAGTCCAGTTTACCTGGGGGCAAGATAGACTGGAGCGCCCAAGGGAATTATCTGTGACTCCATGGTAAGACATTGCAGTGATCCAGGAGTTCATGTTTGTTACTGGGTTGATGAAATCTAATGATAGAATATACCACTAGTTTGGGGGGGGGAGGAGGAGCTCTGCCCTGCTTTTGACAGTCTGCCCCGAGATTGGCACTGTCAGTCATGAGCCACTCCAGACAGCGTAACACAATGGTATCCAGTTCTACACTCTTCTTAGTGTATGTCTCCACTGCAAACATGGGGTGTGGCTGCAGCTCATGAAGACATATCCCAACAAAAAAGCCATGGCAGCACAGACTTTAGTGTGGGCTAGCCATACAAGTTACTAGTCAGGGTTCTAGGTGGGCATGTCCAGTCCATGCTGAAGCTCGCAATGCCACAGCTTCACTGTTTTAACAGCAGAGCTAACTAGATTCAATGTAGCTAGATTATGTCTACACGAGCTACAATCACACACCATGGTTGCAGAGTAGACATCCCTTAGGGCTGACCCAAATTTCTTTGACTTGAATGGCAATTGGACTGGGCTCTTCATGAGAAGTTCTAATTATGCTGAAATGTGAAAAAAGGGATGTGTGATTTGAGATGAGACGAACAAATCTGTTTTTCTCATTTGAACCCAAGTCTCATCTACTATAATTTACAATGCTACCTAGCTTTCTTGGGTTACTGCTTTATGTTCTAAATGCAATGTAAAGGCTTCCTAAGCAAGAAAGTTGTACTGGACACAAATGATAGCTGCATATAATTTGCATATTATTTGTTTATGCTTGCAAACCTGTACCTGCACATGTATTACATAGTCAGATCTGTAAGTGCCTGACCTGAGGGCCAAGTTTTGAAGATGACTGAAAATTTACAGTTTAACTTACGTATATAGAAAATCTCTTTTGCATGCATAATCAGGTCATTAGGCTAAGTTACCTGATTGTGTGTGCACAAGTTTCCTATTTCAGCTTGAAACAGATACACATAAAAACTGAAGGCTCTTTGAAAATTTAGCCCTTGATATTTCACTTCTGATATTAGAGGCAGACGCATTTAAAATAAGTTTTTCTTAGATTTTCATAATTTCCCAAACAGAAGCATTTAATTGCCATAAATATACTGACTGACCTGTTTAATATTGTTGGACACTGGGCTAGGAACAATACAGTCATCACTGTCAGTTATTATTGATTCCATGGCATCAGTTGCCTGTCTTTTATCTTTATCTGTTGGGGAAATAAACAGTTAAAAAAATTCTGTATTTGCAGTCCATCTGAGATTTGTTGAGAAACCTAGGAGCATAATACTAGTTTTTCTAATAAATATAGTTTGAGAGAGTCATGCAAATCTTTTCTCATTTGCAGACCATGAAACAGGCAAATCGATGACTACTAAATGGTCTAGAAAGTCCCTTGTTTTTCTTCTGATCTGCTAAAAACACTAAAGGCTATGATCGTAGAAACAGAGATACAATTGTATCAAATCTCCTGTGATAAACAACAGTGTAAACAAAGATTAGTTTAATATAGGAATTAGGGCTGTCAAATTATTTTAAAAATTAATCATGATTAATCCCAGTTTTAATTGCACACTTAATAACAGAATAACAATTTACATTTATTATAAATATTTTGGATGTTTTTCAACATTTTCAAAATATATTGATTTCAATTACAATGCAGAATACAAAATGTAGAGTGTTCACTTCATATTATTTTTTTATTACAAATATTTGCACTGCAAAAAAGATAAACAAAAGACAGTTCAATCTACATGTCAAGCATGAAGAGGCACACAAAAGTTTAGCATATCTGGCGTGTAAATACCTTGCAACACCAGCTACAATAGTGCCATGCAAACACCTGTTTTCACTTTCAGTTGACACTGTAAATAAAAAGCAGGCAGCAGCATCTCCTGTAAATGTAAACAAACATGCTTCTCTTAGCGACTGGCTGAACAAGAAGTAGGACTCAGTGGACTTGTAGGCTCTTAAGTTTTACATTGTTTTGTTTTTGAGTGCACTATGTAAAAAAAAAAAAATCTTTCTACATTTGTAAGTTGCATTTCACAATCAAGAGACTGCACTTGTATGAAGTAAATTGAAAAATATTTCTTTTATCTTTTTTACAGTACAAATATTTGTAATAAAAACAATATAAAAGTGAGCACTTTGTATTCTGTGTTGTAACTGAAATTGATATATTTGAAAATGTAGAAAAACATCCAAAGATATTTATAATAAATGTCTATTGGTATTCTATTATTAACAGTGCAATTAAAACTGTGATTAACTTTTTAATCAAGTTAATTTGTTTTGATTTAATTGCTTGAGTTAACTGCGATTAATTGACAGCCCCTAAAAGGAATATTGCATTAAGCTTTGATTTCCACTGTTTAGGTTTCAGCAGCTTGCACATAACTGACTACATTGCAAAATAATTTTTCAGAAACAGGTTAGGGTTGGATTCAGGCAGACACTTCTACCAAGCCTTCAGCTCAGTTTTGCTGGAGTAAAAAAAATAATAATAAAAAAAAAAAATAAAAAGCAAAGGGAGTTAACTCTTGATTTTTGCAGTCCTAATGGGAACAGAAGGTCTAACAAGAAGCTATAAACAATTGAATATAAAAATCTTGTATCCTGTTCCTGTCCTTATTTAGTAGACAAGGACTTGATTCCCTGATACTAAGCTTAAAATAAGAGCTAGAACAGGATGACCTGACTTTTGTAGTCTGTATATAAATCTGCCTCTAATAACTTGAAGTCACAGATGTGATAAGATGTACTGCCCTCTCATTGTCTGAGATGATCTCTGATATTACTGTTGGCTGTTATCTGCAGACAAAAGAGGAACACTTTTTAAAACAGTCTTTAGAACATCACTCTTCTGAAGGGAGAATATAAAGACGTTTAAAACAGAAGCCTTTAATATTTTCTTAATATTCCTTTAATATTTTATGAAACTAGGTCAGATACCAGATTTTTGCATTCAATTACTATACAGCTTCCTGTTGGGTTAAGAATAACACCAACAAACCCACCCAGGTACAGTCATGAGGAACACCAGAATATAATTTCTGTCATGAACCTTCTTATAATGAGGTAGCTCCCACTGTCAACAAAAATGCTTAAAATGGAAAGAGAAGTAGCTTTATTAATTAAATAGATTCATTTATAATTTATAAAAATAAAGTTACCTTCTGGTTCCAATTCCTCAGTTATTTCTGTTTCATCTCCAGAAGTAGCCGAGCTCTGGTCAGCCAATTGACCCTCAGATAGCCGAGAAAGGTCATCTTTTTTCTGCTGAATTTCTTCAGAAGTTTCCTTTACTTTATCATCTGCCACTCTTTCCTGTATAACCTCAAATAAGGCAAGCAATATAAAAGTAGGTATATTTATAGACATTCTGTGGTATTTATAACACCTACTAGAATAGGAAAAGCTACTGAGACTTAAAACTTGAAGATTTATGGCTGGTATGCATTATATATGTGACCTGTTAGTAATGATATAGCTTAAACAGGATAGAGAGCAATGAAAAGCTCATCAATTATCAACTGCAATAACAAATATCTGACAGAGTAAAAAGGACAAATTCATAACAATTTACATTTCTAAAGATATAATTCATAAAATCTCTTGGCATCTGTCAACATAAATGCAGCCTCTGATGGTTTCAAAACATTTAACTTGTATTTTAAACCATTTATTTTTAGAAAAATTATTATTCAGATGGTATTTTTATAACCTTGATTAGCCTTTATGCAGTGTCTTCATGAACTGAAAATGGCACTAAAAAAGAGCCAGTTTAAAAATTATATATTTAATGCCTCAAAAATCTAGGGTAAGAGAAGGCTTTAGTTTATAATTTTCTCTAAAGTTCTCTTTCCCCCCTCTTTTAGATCCACGGAAATCACAGATCATGGTACCTTTTCCAATATGTACCAAATCAGGGATATTATACCCACCAATTCTGCTGGACTAAGTTTTATCTGCTCTATAGGGAGCCCAGTAAAGCTTGTTACCAGATCATTTTCTTTCTGGGTCTGATTTCTCTCTCCAGTCAGACATTTAAGCTGCACCTGTCCCCCTACAATATTGGAGGCATGGGGCTCCAGGGCTTCCCATAACCATTCTATTCTTGGGCCAGGTGAGTCCCTCCACTAGTCTAGACCACTGCAGCAATACAAAGTAACTTTAAGAAGCCACTGAGGACTCTTCCATCAATTGAACAGTTCTCTGCTGGTATGAAGCTGGCTTTAGGCCCTCCATTGGCATAGGAGACACATCAGAGCTGGGACACTGTGTGCTCCAGACAATCCTTGGCCAGTGGAGAATTCTTTATGAAAAACAGTGGCAGTGGCAGAGCTCCCTTTTTGCAGCTCACGAGATGATCTCCTAACAGATGGAGCTCCTTGTAATCTTTGGCTCATTCTATTTGGCCTGCTCTGCCTTAAGGGGAGGAGGAACAAACAGAAAGAGCGTAGCCAGGGGAACCAAACCCCTTTAAATGTGTTCCCTGGAGGTAAATGGGGGGGAATTAGCTTGCTTATTTGCCCTCAAAATAAGCTTTAAACAGAGGAATATGAATGTAAAATCAGGAGCACTGAACCACTGTTCTGTTAGCTCACCAGACTGATAATTTGTCAGGAGCACTGACAGGACATAGCTGCTGCCAAGTTTCTGCCGCAGCCATTGCTGGCAGTAAGAGAGGTGTAATCTAAATGTCTTGGATTTGGAAGGAAGGTCAGGTGCCAGAAATGAATATCCTTGCACAGGTTTGCAAAACTATTTAATTATCCTTATTTTCCTCTGGGGAACAAAGAAAGGTAAAGTCTCCAGTTCAGAGTGATGGCAAATGTGACTTCACTAGTGTGATACACTGGACAGGTGAACCAAAAGGTGGTTATCCAACATTTCAAGAGATATAAAAGAAAAGAAAGGGTAGGTTTAAAATAAATTATGTATTTAATACTTTTCTTACCCTTGGTATTTTACGTATTCAGAATATATTCCAAAATTGGTGGAATTTTTTTGCTCTTATCTAGTGATCATCTTTAAAGGGAGGGAGGAGATGCATTTAATTCAAGTGTTAAAAGCATAAGGAATTATGTAGGAATATTACTAGCTTAGTAGTGGTTGAGAGGAAATAATGTCAGTCACTGAATCACCTATATTCCAATGCATTTAATGAAATTTCCTCCATCCAAATACTGATCCAGGCTTAGCTTGCTAAATGTATTTTTTTTCTTCTTTCTATTTCCTCTGCATGTACAGTTGGAAGGCTAGATACCATGTAAAGAAGCAGTAAGTTGGACAGCAGCCCATAATGGCAGTATTATGCATGGTCCTTCCATGAACTCTAATCCTTCTTGGCACTGTACTTTTGATTCTTTAATATATAACATGACATGTCTTGTACGCCTGTATAAAACCATTTACTAAAACGTTCATTTGACCTGCCTGACAAATCAAGTAATTTTTTTCTCTTAGATTCTTATCTTGGATTTCCTAGTTACTTAGCAGTTGATGAACACACAGCACTTGGATGATAATGTTGATACCAACTTCATTCCTGACCACTTAGTTAATTTCTCTACTCTAGTTATTCATCAAGAGAACCAATTAAAATTCTAATTACCAAACAATTAGAATACCACTGTATTACAGTTTTACTCTTAGCGCATGACTAAACAAATCTGATATTGAATTTTCTGCTATAGCTATCAACATATAAACAGAATTCAAACACAAATTGGTATATGACATCATAAAACTTGAACCACCTCATACCTCTGGAACATTTGAAACGGTAAGTGTATCAGCCTTAATTTTTTGTGAAACTTCTTCATTGTCTGCATCAGCAACAGGGCTCTGAGGTATTGGCACACAATAAGGAGACATAGTTAACTGATACTACAAAAACTAACACATAAAAGGCAGGCTTTCAGCCCAGCTTTCAAATGAACCTCCTTTTAGCAGCTGCAATTATTTGTATTGTCAAAAAGGTCACATGAATATCTAAGAACCAGAGTGTACCATACCCAGACAAAGTAAATAGACTACTAAGGTTTACGTTTATTTCTAACCCATTTGTGTTTCTGATTCTCTTACACTAATACAGTGCTGCAATGTCTGGGCTATAATCCATACAAAAAGCTGTTTTGATTCTTTTTTTTTTTAAATTAATGGAAACTTCTACTAATATTATTTTTGCCAGGAATTTAGGTCATTTGGACAGCAAAGCTGGGCTTTTCAAAGAACAGAGTTGAGCACCTAAATCCTACTGAATTTCAATAGGGTTTGGGCACCTAACTCCCTTTGAAAATCCCAACCTTATGCATCAAATTATACCTGCAAATCAGGTAGACAGACTCCAAATAGCAAAAAATGTTTCTTCAAATATTTGTGGAGCAAATTAGGAAGGGGTGGGGGAATGGCCCTTGTGAATAAATCTTGTCCCAAAATATGTTTATATTACTTATATAGAAGTCTAATGTGACTAAAGTTACATTTAAGTGGAAGCCTTACATATTTCATATAAACACTCACACACACTTCCTACTTTCATTTTTCATATTTAGGCTTTTGAAAAAGTTTGATTCCATCAGTGCTGAATTTGATCTTTTATGGTGAACTTACAATAGACTGACTTAGTTTATACTTATGCTCTTTGGTATTTATTACTGTTCAAAACAAAGTTTACTCTGACTAAAATTTAACTGACAGTAGGAAGAGTTGTAGATCAACACTGATACTATGTTTTTAATATGATTAATTAAGGTTATCAAATGCATTTATGAACAGAAGAACGTAACTGTATATAGGCCAAATATAATTAATACACCATATTAACAAATAATAAACTACACTTAACACTCATCTCAGGACATTTTACAACTGATGTGAGAGACTCCATTTTAGTTAACTGGCTTCAGCTGATTAAAATAGTAATTATTGGTACTATAATTTGTTTAAATTATTGCATGAGTACATTTTCAACACATAAACTCTTAAGAAAATACTTAAACCTCACTGGAATCGGTAGTATGCCGACATCCATAAAAGACACTTTCTTGTCTGCTAGAGCAGTACGCTGCCTTGGTTTGGGCTTTGGTGCCTAGGATAAATCAATATAATTAAAAAAGGTGTTTGTCAGAATGTAGTACTGGCCCTTTAAGAACAAAGAGGCCAAAGCACCCATGACTCATAAGCTGCTTCCTAATTAGCACCTGGACCACAGAAATGGGGAAGAAACAGAGAGTGGACGAGTCAGTCAGGAAAAGGGCAGGTGAGAGTTGCTTGGGAGCAAGTGATCTGTAAGTGAGAGCTTCCAGACACCAGGAGACTCCAGCAGGTCCCTGGAGAAAGCTGTAGGTGGTTACTACAGGAAGGCTGAAAGCAGGAGAACAGCAAGAGGGGCTTGCTGACTGACCACTCCAGCCACACAAGCAGCGCCAGAAGCCTGGAGAGAGCTGAAAGCCAAAGAGGCAGGCATGCCTGTTCTGCCACAGCCTACCACCTCATAATTCTGCTTCTGAGTGTCTTTTTTTCCTCTCGCGCTCTCCCAGTGTCTGTATTTCTGTCAGTTCCTTCTCTGGGAACTTTTAGGTGACTGGTAGAAACAATGGAAGCTAGCATTGTTTGGAAAATTAATGAACAATACTGAAATATTTCCCTGTAAAATCTGACTGAGGATTTGGAATTTACTTATTTTAAAAACAAAAAGGTAAATAATTTGAAATGTCTAGAAAATGATTCTATCTAAAAAGGTTAGTGTTTGCTTTGTCTCTCCTATACAATTGTCTATGTGTACAGAAGACTTTTAAAAGCTTCAAAAGTGACAAAATAGAGGCCTTTTCTTCCAGCAGAAATCCAACTGGTGGTTGTATGAAGTATTTCTACTAATCTCTATTAATTGCACTGTATTGTAGGGATTAATCCTACTTGGCAAGGTTGATGGGATGACTTACTGTAATAGGTCTTTTCTATCTCTAACTTCTTTGAATTTGTTAGATTACTTACTGTCATTGATGAAGTAAAAGAAGGGGTCAGGATTAGAGTCTGCACTTCTTCCTTCACTGGTAATTTAGTTGCTGTCGATTTTTCATTTTGGATGTAACTCACTAGGTCTGCTGCCATTGCTGATCCACTTGGAGGTAGATAGGCGAACCTCCATTTTAGTTCAACGTTGATGGTGCCAGAAGAATGTCTTTCAGAATCTGTTAGTTCAAATGTACCTGAAAGGAGAGTGCAAAACCCATCTAGCTATATAGTTAACATGCAAAGTGAAACAACAGCATGTAATACAAGAATTATAGAGGAATGGCATTCCGTTTCTTGAGCTCCGTGCAGCACCACAACCAAGACAGGCTTTAGAATATTAATTCCAAGCAAAAGGATACGTCCTATAATTTCAAGTCTCACATGGAGAGTATTTTAAAGCAAAGGATTTTGAGGGCAGGCCATAACTACAATAGGGGAAAAGGTAGTGCAAAGCAGTCAAAGCTTAATGTACGTGCCACTCTTTCCTCAGAGGGAGTTACCTTGGAGAACGAAATTTCAGTTCATGACAATGTAAAAGAATGCCTATTGTTGAGGTTCCCTTAGCGAATTTGTTCAAGATTGATTGGTTACATCCACAGCGTACGTTAGAATGGGAGCCCAACAAATCAAGCATATCAATGGTGGGATCCAAATGCATACAGGTTGGAGGCCCCTGTCAACAAGGATAGTGAAGTGTTTATGTGCTAAACTCTTCATGTTTATTCCTTCCTTCGGGATCACGACTGGGCTCAGGAGCTGGAGACAGATGTGTGTGCATAATATTGTGCATATGGCCCATAGGTTCACATACTGGGTCTCACTAATGAAGCATTCCTGAGTCAGCATGGATGGAAGGGCAATCTATAGGGAGCAAAGGAATGGATCAAAGAGGGGGAATACTTTTGGACCAGCTGATACCCCTTGTACACTCTTTGGCAACCTGGTAACAGCCACTGGATATGACTATTTTTCACCTCAGTAAAAATGATTTAGGAATGTGTGAGGAAATCCACTTGATGATCAGAGCTAAATGGAATTTGGCGCAGATTTTTTGGCGCAGAATTTTTTCCTTGGAGTGATAATTATTTGGTCTGAACTGATACAACAGAGCATACAGAAGGAAGCCATAAAGCCTCCATGGGTTGAAAAGGGTAGAGCAGTGGTTCTCAACCTTTCCAGACTACTGTACCCCTTTCAGGAGTCGGTTTGTCTTGCATACCCCCAAGTTTCACCTCACTTAAAAATTACTTGCTTACAAAATCAGACATAAAAAATACAAGTGTCATCGCACACTACTACTGAAAAATTGTTTACTTTCTCATTTTGTCTGTATGTAATTTCAGTTTGTACTGGTTTCGCCAGTGCTTTTTATATAGCCTGTTATAAAACTAGGCAAATATCTACATGAGTTGATGTACCCCCTGGAAGACCTCTGTGTACCCCGAGGGGTACACATACCCCTGGTTGAGGACCACTGGGCTAGAGAGTACATGAATATGGAAGTGGCTAAATTCATATGTGACCAAGAGGATTGGTAATTACTCATCTGGACTTATCAAACTGGGCACCCGAGTTATTCAGAGAGGATGGGATACACCTAACCAGTTGGGCAACAGATATACTTTTGTTTGATATTGAGGAAGAAATCAGCAAATATCTGGGAACCTTGACGTGTATGGGTGAGGGGGTGGGGGTGAGGAGAGGAAAAAGCCAAGGTCAAGTACTTCTTGTGGAAGGTATCCCAATATATGTACCTAAGGTATCCATAGTGCATGTAAATCCATTCTCCAATCATGATGGAAGAAACATGGGTGGAGATGGATGAGGATAAGGGTAAATATATGGTCGATCGTGCTGAAATTTGGGGATGGGTAAGAAAATAAAAAGTCCATATCTTTTAATGGCACACATTTTTTGCCTGCCTGTTTGCATGAAGGAGGTATTGTAGCTGATGTCTACCATATAGTTTTCGAGCAAGGCTTCGCTGACGGGGAGTGCAATTTGGGCCAGTGATCATGTCTGCAAGATGTTGATCACTTTGTACTGTGACACTGACTTCTTCAAGCGAGATTTGTAGCGAATCCACTACTTTCTTAAAGAGGTCTTGCAACTGCTTGAAGTCGTCTGCTCTAGATGGTGGGAGAGGAACAACAGCTTCATCAGGAAAGATGAGGAAATGTTGATCACAGGTGTAGCCTCCTTGTTTAGTCTCTCCTGCTGTTCCTCAAAGATCCTCAAGAATTGGTATCTATATGCTGCCCATGGGTCCCAGTATGGCCACTGAGGTGGTGCAAAGGGCCTGGATGGGGGCATCAAGGGTGTTCATACCAAGTGGGTGGGCCTTGTCTACCCTGGTGATAGATTGATCGGTTTCTACATGGCTAGATCAATAATGTTGTCATATAGAGCCTTGCACAGACACAGAGTATAGGTAATACCCATCATCTACCTCGTCGTCGCTTGACGGGGTGTAGCAGTCATGGATGGTGGAGGAGATAGTCTTGGTAGTATATGTAAGTCAGGGGACTGGGACGTAATCAGTACTGCAGTCATGTTGATGCCTAGCAAAGGTGATTCAGGCGTCTCCGAGACCATCAAGTCTTTAGGGAACCAAAATTCCTTTGGCATCGAAGCAGCTGTTGGCTGAGCAGAGACTGTTGAAGTGGAAAGAGTCAACGGTACCGGAGGTATTTTGCGGGCTGACAAATGGCTAGTAGATGTTGCCCTAGCCTTTTGTGGGGCTGAAATACTCAGTACCGATTCTCTATAAGACTCCGTTGGTTCAACTTTAGAGGGGCTGCATTGTTCTTTGCAGATCCTTTCCCCTCGACAGTACTGATCTAGCCAAGCCTGCCCCCTGACGATCTTTGGGCTTATTGGTGGTACCAGTACCTGAGGATCATGCAGCCTTGTGGGTACCTAGTCATGGATCACTCGGTACCAACGTAGTCAACCTTGTAGGAGAACTCATTCTCTTGGCTGATTCCCTACTCGGGGGACTAGTGGCCTGCTTTTTTGAGACTTTTTGAGAGGAATCCAAGGATTTCCTCTTTGAAGTCACCAGAGAGTGCTGAGCCAATGATGTTGATGGGATCAGCCTCACCAGGAATTGCCGTATGTGGGGGAGGAGAGTAATGTCCCAGGTCTGGAGGCTGGTCAGAGTTAGCTTTCCATCATGAGCCGTCTTGACTTTAGGTCACATTTTTTTTCAAGCTCTCAATTTAAGTTTGAGGCAAAATGTGCACTTCTGAGGCACCTGTTACTCTCTGAGGCAGCAAATGCAGTGGGAATGGCCACAGCTGACAGGAATGGCTTCTCAACAGGCATGGCAACATTTAAACCTGGGGGAGCCAGACCCTTTTTAGGGTTCACTTCCCAAAAGGGAAGAAACTAAGTAAAATTAACTTACATTAGGGTAATAACTAGGGCTCCGTGTCTGTCACAGAGGTCATAGAAATCACATATTCTGTGACTTTCCGCGACCTTTGAGACTTCTGCAACGGCCAGTGTGGATGACCCCAAGGCTGCCAAAGCAGCTGACCTGGGTGTCAGCTGCTTAGGCAGCCCTGGGTACAGCCACATCAGCTGCTGCTGGAACAACTCCACAGGAAGCCACTTGGGTGGCCCTGCAGCCAGCCGCACCAGCTGCTATTTGGGCAGTCCCAGGCAGCTGGCCCCAGGGATCGCCCGACCTGGCCCCGGGGACTGCCTGAGCAGCAGTCCTGGGGTTGGATGGAGCAGCCGCTGCTCAGCGACCCCTGGCAGCTAGGCCTGCTGGCCCCCGGCAACAGTCCCGGGGGCAGCTGGAGCAGCAGCAGATGGATGTTCCTGCCAGTGGTCAGAGCAGCCGCTGCTCGGCAGCCCCCAACAGCTGACCCTGGCACCACCCTGTCCCCCTGAGCAGTGGCTGGCCCTGCACCCCCCATCCTCCCTGAGCAGTGGTCCCCAAGCTACTATTTATAGTACAAGTCATGGACAGGTCATGGGTGTGAATTTTTCTTTATTGCCTGTGACCTGTCCATGACTTTTACTAAAAATACCCATGACTAAATTATAGCCTTAGTATAATTATTCCTCAAGAAAAATAAGAATTTTTTTATGTGGGAGGGGGAGAAAAGGAAAAGGAAAGGGGGAAAAGAAAAAGTGGTAACAACACTAACGGAAGCTCTATTATGGTGTCTAATACTGAAGGAAACATAAGAAAATGCTAAGAGAACTCTGCCAATGGGTTCTGCTAAGGCTCCTTCTCAGGCCAAGGGTGGTTGAGAAGGAACTCAGGGTGGTAGCAACAAGGCAGAGTACTAGAAGAGGAGAGCACATGTGCAGGCTGAATGGACACTGCTACCTAAAATCTCTGATCTGGGGTGCAGGGATGCAAATACACCTAGAGTGGATCACCCATAGGGACACTACTCGAAGAAGAGCAGCTTCTATTCACCTTTAGTCACAGATTTAATTATTTTATTAGTTACAAGTTGGACAAGAACTTTAAAATAAGATTATGAAGCAGCTCTGAGAGTCCACTGCCCAGCAAACCTGGGACATGTTTTCCTATTTTAAATGCACATGAGAAACATCTTTCCCTAATTCAAACTACCACATATATTTTCTCTTCAATACATAATAAAATTACATTTTTAGAGTCTCAGCATGGATCTCTGCAAATGATTTCATTAAGTTATTTTCCAGCGGTGCATTAAGGAGCAATAATTATCTACTGTAAATAAATAGGTTTTCTAAAAATATAAGTGATACATATAAACAGGCATCCTAACCTACATAAACTACAGCACCAATTAAGTGCAGCTAAGTATAAGATTAATAACCTATACGCTAAATGTTTTTCTTTGACAGCATTAGTTTAAAAACAAAACAAAAAAGAAAAGTAGAAATACCTTTCACTTAGTTTTCTGTTTACTAGATAATTCAAAACGTCACAGGCAGTGTTTTAATATTTCAACATATTCCCAAATTATTGCCACTATATGCCCCAATCCCACAATCAGATATATAGGAGAGCAAGTGTTCATCCGTGTGGATCTGACTGCAGGACCATGGGCTCAGCTGACACAGTATTTGGACATATGTCTTAGAAGTGACATCTTAATAAATGTGCAAAATATTGCTCTACCTCTCTAAAATGAAGCCTCATTATAAATATCTTAAGACTCCCCCCTCAAAAAAGTTGCATTTATATTCGTTTTAGTCTGTGGACTTTTTTTCACATTTATTATCGGTCTGCTGCATAGCATGGGTTCAAATGACCTTACTGTTTTCTTTGCTCTGTGGCTGAAAGATGACAAAGGGTTTCTCACGTTAATGTCCTGATTGATTTTTAAGTGCACTTCAGTTAAAATGATTAAAGGAAAATCCTGAAAAAATTAAGTCAAAGGATGGAAGGTAACCATGGAGGAAATTAGCATGTTTTTACTAGAAGAAGGAAGAAAGATCACTGGAAAGAGAGAGAAAACAACTACAAAATGCTTTCTATTATAAGGTTATTACTTGTCACTAAGCATTTAAAAAGAATGCCATGAAAGTATATCTTCAAAAGATCCAGATAACTTTTTTAATCACACAGATGCATTCAGGAGGATTTCCAAGATTTCTTTTAAGGAAACTCATTTAATCTATATTTGTTTTCTATGTACTTTACAGAGGCCCTGTTACATTTTAATAAAGCAGCAAGGTCAGAAATCTAATGTTTAGTTTAGCACTTTCCAAGTGATATTAACACTAACAATGCTCTATTACCACACTAAATACAAATGCTAATAATGTGGTGTCAGAGAAATACATCACACTGACAAGTCAACCAATCAGGATAGATTTCTGACAGTCAAATCTATGATCAAAAAGTCAAATGCATGGAAAATATTACTAGAATAAAAAAAATATACATGGTGTCTTAGCAATTAACTCAGTCCCTATTAATGAATGATGATTTATATCAGCCAGGGTAAATTATCATATAGTATTCATGCCACAGTTGAAATGCCCATTCATAGCAGAAGAACACAGGATCAAAAGGTAAAAAGATCTTACTTGTCATTAGTGTGAGCAGGCTGAATGAGAACTTTTTTTTTTTTTTTAACTCATGGGGAAGTTTTAAAAAAAAAATACAATTGCCCCCATCATTCCAAGAAGACTTGTGGAAAAAGCTAGACCTTGCATTCAACCCTACAGATTGCCAGCTTTGAATCATTCTGCTTTTCTGGTGGTAATTAGATGCAAAGCAAAGATCCCCAACATCAGAATTTCAATTTATGTTTATGTAAAACTGGGAAAACACAGTGATGAATTAAACACATAAAATATATTATGAAGCGGTACATGTAAAGTTAGTTAGCTTTGAAAAGGTCAAATTCTTACCTGAGATATATCTGTCATGCGCTAAAGAGATAAGAGGAACAATGGCTTTCCCTACATAAACACCTTTTTCTGTTTCACCATCATCAAACACATAAAAAGTCAAGGATTCTGATTTTAAATATTGGTCTAAATCTGCATTCATTGGCATTGGAAAACACATGTGATCGTCAAATTGAGGGCTGTTGCTGCTATGAATGATGGGAGTATCATGGTCTGCAAAATCAAAGAACTTGTAGACAACATAAGGATTTGGCTGAACGTGGTTTTTTCGGGACTGGAGATTGTTACAACATTTTATTGTAATATGAAGCTCATTTAAGTTGCCATCTGCTGAAGTGCTGACTTGGTCAGTTCTGAGTATCGGTTGCTTTAACTGAAAAAAGCACATGTTAATTAAAACCCATTAGAATTCTGATTCTGGTACAGAAGAGCTATATAAAAAGCAAAAACAGCTGCCTGCTTGAATGACAACCAAACTACTATTTAACTAACAATCTGTCAAAACTTTACTTGAACAATAAATTTCAGTAACTTTGGTTATAAGCATAGGGGAAGAAGAGATTAATCCTTTCCTATCTACTACTTACTTGTTTTCTTCTTGTAAAACTTTATGAATCATGTGCCAGTCAGAGCTGGGCAAATAGTGGATTCTTCAGTTCGCTGACAATTCCAATAAATTGAAAAAAGTTTCATTTTGAGTTAAACCAAAACAAATTCTTTTGAAAATTTTCACTGAATCGAAAAGTCAGAACAAAATTTGAGTGGGGTTGAATGAAATGTTTTGTTCAACCCAACTCAAATTTTTTTTTTTTTTTTTTTTATGTAGGGCATTTTAAGCAAAAGAAAAAGGGGACTAGATTCACAAGATGACTAGAGGAGAAAGTGGCAACAGCAGTCTTCTTATAACTTTTAACTCACTTATGTTGCGGGAGTTATGGATTCAGTTCCCCATCTGCCTGATGTGGAGCAGGGATTTGAACATAAGTCTCCCACAGTGCAGGAGAGTGCCCTATGAATTAGGGAATCAGAGATTCTAGTACGGATACTTCTCAATTTTGCTGTTGAAGCTCTTCCACTTTTTATAAATAATTAATAGTCATTTTAGCAGGGACTCCAACTTAGGTCTCCCACATCCTAGTAGAGTGCCCTAAGTCATTCTCCCTCTCTTTTCTTGGTCCAATGACTATTCATTAATTATTAATAGTGGCAATTCACAGTCATCCTACCTAAGTGCCCTAATCACTGGGCCAAAAGTTATAAGGAGGCTGCCTTCTCCTAAAGCTCTTTTGTGACTCCAACCCAAAAAACATTCAACCAAACAAAAAACTTAAATTTTGGGGGAAACTATTCTCCAAACTTGACATAAAATTGGGAATAGTTTCTGGTTGACCAAAACAGCATTTTTTGGCAAATAAACTATTTGCCCGCCCCTCCCCCCCTCCCCCCCAAAAGGCACCCAGCTCTAACTCAGTCAGTCTAAAAAACTATTATGGTCATTGTTCTATAGGTAATCAAATGAATTATAGTATAAAATTATATTAGTATTTTTAACCCTAGAAATTTTGAAAAAGTCACACATCTCAACCTTGACTTATTCCTATCCCTATTCAATGTCTCAATATAATTTTTACAATTATAACCTCATTTGTACACACGTTTTTCAATAATTTAAAATGAATTATCCAAATTAATTTCTATTGTGTCTCTATAGTTATACCAGGGATTTATTTGTCCCAGTTATTTCCCATCCCATGACCCAAAGCCTTTATTTAAAAAAAAAATCAGCATATGAAGAGCAATAATAAAATGTTCTGAAGTGTAGCAATACCCTACAACTGATATTGGTGCAATAGTACTGTAAAGCCAATGAAACTTTCTTAATTTATTACATAAATCATCAACACCTTGCATATTCTGGGGCAAGGTGGACATACATTTTGCACAAGACCTGCATACTCATGGCACCGTTGTAGACTAAGAATTCCACAGCAGCTTCAATTGTAATTTTAATATTAATGTTTTTAAAATTAAATACAAAAATGAGTAATCCAACAGCGCTCAGTATCTCCCCTCTTATTTATTTTGATATTAAATTCATTATTCCATCTCCACATTTTTAGTTTTTGATATGCCAGAGATACTTGTACTGCCAGCGCGTGATTGCATTGCAGAAGTTGTTGGAGGAAGGTGGAACTTTTGGTTGAGGTGTGGCTTTTGATATCTGGACAATTTGATTTTGTGGGATAAATCACATTAGCGGAATCATTCTCTAGAACGATCAATTAATGTTGTCACTGAAACCTACAGAACATACAGTTTCAGATTTATCAACTGAGAGAATGGGGCAGTGCACACCTCTCAGACCTATTGTTTCAGGCTACTAGACTCAGGGAGACAATCTGTTTGTAAAAGATTGTATTAGGGTCACATTTTCAAGATCACTGTATTTTTGTGGCCATAAGGGCTAGGGTTTTTTTTTGTTATTTTTAAATAAATGAAAGCTTAGATTCTGGAGCACAATACAGCAACTAGTTGTGAAGGTGAGGAATATACTGGGCCCTTCACATGATATTATTACCTGTGTTCAAATTATAACAGGAAATATTTCTGAAAGCAACAGAGATTCAGCCAGGTGTGTGGAAGGTTTCTTTCCACCCTATTTCCCCACAAAATACAGATTTTAATGCTTGTTTTAACAACTGCCAGCAGCCACCAATTAAATGACCACACCGCACCTCAAAGTGTGTGTGGAGGGGATTGTTGTCTGGCTGGCCGAGGGAAAGGGAACAGTGCTCTACAGGTGGGAGGGAGTGGAGAGAGGTCAGAAGCTGCTGCAAAAGGGGGGAATGGGTCAGCGTGGCAACACTGACTCATCCCCTGGGACTGGAAGGGTAGAAAAGAGACAAGCCCAGATGGGATAAGCCCTTTTCCACAGAGCAGGCGAAGCAGCACCCATCCTCACTCCCTTTAGGTGGCAAAAAAACATTTTTGGTCAGGACCTGCTGTGGGCTTTGCACTAGTCGCCCCTTTTTAGGTGGCTAGGAAGGAATTTTTTCCTCACCACCAGCTTGGCCTAGGGGGAGTGGAGGTTTTTTTGCCCTCCTTCAAGTGTGTTTAGGAAGGGCTTTGTTAATGTGAAGCGTGAAGGGAGTTAAATGAGTTGCGAATATAGTCTAAGTGTGGGGCGGATGTCCAGTGCAGGTATTCCATAGGTAGGGCCCTACCAATTTCATGGCTGTGAAAAACATGAAATCTGATCTCCCCCTTGCTGCAAATGCTGGCCAGGCTGAGGAGGGACAGGACTTGTCCTTCCCCTGTAAGACTGCTTTCAGGGTGGGCGGGGGAAATCAGACCCACCTTCGAGTGCCTCCCCCTTCTGGAGGAAGCTCTGGGGCTGGGCAACAGCCCTTGAGGTTCCTGCAGCTGAAGGAGGTTTGTGGAGATGAGTCCGACCTCTCCCTGCTGCTGGGAGCACCCTAGCCTAGGGTTCCTAGCTGCGAGTCCCCGCTGGGCTGGGGAGGGTACCTTTTGGGTTGGGACCCCAGAGTTACAACACCATGTAATTTCAGATGTAAACATCTGAAAACATGAAATTGACCAATTTAAAAACCCTCTGGTCATGAAAGTGATCAAAATGGACCATGTATTTGGTAGGGCCCTATCCATAGGGAAGATATACAGTGACTGGATAAATGGCTTGGTAAAAGGCTTAAAAAGGAGGTATTGGTTAAAGGAATGGAATGGGGTGGATTTGGGGCTCCTATGAATGGTCTGGCAGGAAGCCAACCCCCTTTCTTATAGCCTACCTTAACCCTCCTATGAGAGGGGGGTGAATGGTAAGGTCCATGTAATGGGTTGGCTGGGTGGGACCTGGACAGAAAAAGACAGGGGGCTGGCGGAAGCCCCCTGGGTAGTTACTGAATGAACATGGGATTACCTGCCCTGTACACTTTTATCTGCTGGGTACTCCCAGACATCTAATAATAAAGTTGCGGCCTGATTAAAACCATATCAAGTGTCTTCTGTCCTTCTTTTGGTATAGCTGGACAATGAAAAGACTCTTCAATTCTTGTAAACACAAAGCCAGAGTAAGAAATTGCAATACTGTTGGTATTATTAACAGTTACGTTATTTTTAACAACTACAAAGTGAAAATGCTTGCATTGATCTAAATATAAGTTACTGCATCAAATTTCTCAGGTTACACAAATGTAAATCTGGAGTAACTCCATTGAAGCCACTCCAGATTTACACTAACAAACTGAAAGCAAAAACTGACTCACTATCCCATTAAAGAAAGTGTTTCATTTTGTTTAGCTCAAGTTTTTTTGTTTCCTAAGCCAATGTCAAACACATCTGAACTTCTCCTCTTTTACTCCCTGACTGTTGCTTACTATTGTTATGATGCATAAGTAATAGTCATATGTTAAAGTATGTTAATAGACTTCATCTGGATGAATTAGACAAAAAGGAAAAAGTTAACAGTTCAGTGTAAAAAATATTAGTTTATTGTAGTATATTTTAAGTAACTTTATTGTACATTTGTGAAACTATCAAAGAAAAGCCATTTGGTAAAATTATTTACTGTACTGTGCTAAACTGTTTTTGCAACATCAGTCTAACTGATATAAGCAAACACGAAATCCTGTATTTCCACTATCGAATTTCAAATTATGCATTAAGCAACAGCTAGTAGTTTTAGTGACAATTAATGACTGATGGTTAAAACCTATTCTCCCTGACACAACCATATACTATATCATACAACTAGTAAAATCAAAAACTTTTCTTGTTCAAGATCCCTTAAAAAATAATGAAAAGAGTTTATATACACAGCAAAAGCTAACAGTGGAAGGAAGCTATTGAACGGAAATAAAAAGTTTTGAACAGCTTACTCTATGTGAATACCAAAAATAAATTAGCTTACCTGTGGTGCTTTTTCATGTTCCTTTAAATTGGAAGTTATGTATCCCAGAGCTTTTGATCTCTCTTTGTAGAGTCTGATAGCCTGATCCATAGGAACTCGTAACCTGACCCAGTAATCCACTGTGCCATAGTTTGGGATATGTCCTCCAGTTCCTATAGAATAAATATTTTATTATATA
Organism: Natator depressus; assembly: GCF_965152275.1. Lineage (NCBI taxonomy): Eukaryota > Metazoa > Chordata > Testudines > Cheloniidae > Natator > Natator depressus. Next base: position 14,004,692 of record NC_134245.1, on the reverse strand, counting down.
TAATATTACATACAAAAAATGTCATTACATAAACATTTCAGTAGCAAAGCAAACACCAAAAAGTTAGGAAGTGCTAGAATTAAGGTTGCCTGTGCAAAATTAATTCTACCCTCTTGTGAATATGCATATGGTTTGTCAGCACTGCATCAGTAGTCTATGGCAGAACCAGAAACAAAAGCCAGCTCTCTTGCAGCCAACTCCAGTGTTTAAACAAAAGAGAATGTACTTTTTCTTCTTGTCCATCCTCTGCATTGAATGAGGCAGAGGTCTTGTAGAAAACAATAGGTGATCTCGTGTATATGCATATAATAGTTTTAGTTATAAGGTGGATGCACAACTGGTTGACAAACAGTACTCAAAAAGAAGTTATCAGTGGTTCGCTGTCAAACTGGGAGGATGTATCTAGCAGAGTCATACAAGGGTCTGTCCTGGCTCTGGTACTATTCAATATTTTCATTAATGACTTGGACAATGGAACGGAGAGAGTGCTTAAAATATTTGCAGATGACATCAAGCTGGGATGGGTTGCAGGCACCTTAGAGGTCAGGATTAGAATTCAAAATGACCTTGACAAATTACAGAATTGGTCTGAAATCAACAAAATGAAATTCAATAGAGACAAGTACAAAGCTTAGGAAGGAAAAATCAAATGCACAACTACAAAATGGGGGAATAACTGGCTAGATACTATTATTGCAGAAAAGGAGCTGAGGGATATAGTGGATCACAAATTGAATATGAGAAAACAGTGTGACGCAGCTGTGAAAACAGGTAATATTCTGGGGTATATTAAAAGGAATGTTGCATCTAGGACACAGAAGGTAATTGTTCTGCTTTACTCGGCACTGATGAGGCTGGCGAATCGTGTCTAGTTTTCAGTGCCACACTTTAAGAAAGATGTGGACAAACTGAAGAGAGCAACAAACTGATAAAACGTTTAGAAAACCTGACCTATCAGAAAAGGTTTGGGCATGTTTAGTCTTGAAAAATGAACACTGAGGAGGGATTTGATAACAGTCTTCAAAATGTTAAGGATGTTTTAAAGAAAATGGTGATCAATTGTTTTCCACGTCTACCAAAAATTGGACAAATAGTAATTGGCTTAATCTGTAGAAAGGGAAATTTAGGTTAGTTATTAGGAAAGACTTTCTAACTAAAAGAATAGTTATGTGCTGGAAGAAATTACCAATAGAGATTGTAGAATCCCTGTCATTGAAGTTTTTTTAAGACCGGGTTAGACAAACACCTGTCAGGGATGGTCTCTGTATATTTGGTCCTGCCTCAGTGCAGAGAGATGGATTAGATAACCTCTCAGGGACTCTCCCAGCCCTACATTTCTATGATTTTATATAATTAAAAACTGTATTAAACAACAACAAAAAACCCACACTGCCTGAAGCAGAAAACAAGCATGGAACAGTTAAAGTTTGGCAAAATTATAAGCAACTGAAAACACATAATGGAAAGTTTTCAGTGTTTTTGCAGCCGTGGTGGCCCCAGGATATTAGAGAGACAAGGTGAGAGTGAGGTAATTTCTTTTATAGGACCAACTTCCGTTGGCGAAAGAGACAAGTCTGAGCTACACAGAACTTGGGAAACCTGAAGAAAAGCTCTGTGTGGCTCAAAAACATGTCTCTTCCATCAAGAGAAGTTGGTCCAATAAAAGATAATGGAAAGTGTTAGGTAAGCTTAACTATAGGTGGAACTATCAGCCAAGAGTATCTGGGTAAACCAGATATTTGACACCTTGGAAGGTGAGGCAGCAGGACTGAGTGGCATTTTTTTTTAAACATAACTCTGATTAAAATGGAAATTGTTAAAATAACTGCATTAAAATGCCATAGTGATGGGAAAATATCCCACTGGGAGCATTTAATGACAAATAAATATCTAGTGTGTCATGGAAATTTCCATCTGACGCAATGAAAGAGAAGAGGAAGTTACTTACCTTGTGCAGTAACGATGGTTCTTCGAGATGTGTGTCCCTATGGGTGCTCCACTGTAGGTGTATGTGAGCCCCTGGGCCTCTAAGTGGAGATTTTTGGTAGCAGTGTCCGTTAAGCCTGCGCATGTGCTCTACCTCCCTCATGGTCTGCCTCGAGGCTGTCTATCTAGCACAGTGCAGGCGAACGCCATCCACTTCCTTCTCTACTGCAGAGCCCTATAGAGAACTCTGAAGTAGAGGGGCGGAGGGTGGGTTGTGGAGCACCCATAGGGGGACACATCTCAAATCCCAAAGGAGTAAAAAAGGAAACTAACCATTAAGGAGAACAAAAGAAACAAAAACGACTACTTATGCTAATGACACAGATATGGAAGGGAGGACTGCTTGCTCTGTTCCAGGCCAAAAGGTGGTTGAGAAGGAAGTGAATGGGGTTCACTGGAGCAGTGCTAGATAGCCTCCAGGCAGACCAGGAGGGAGGGAGAGCACATACGCAGGCTCAACAGACGCTGCTAACAAAGATCTCCGATTAGAAACATAGGGGCGCACATACACCTACAGGGGAGCACCCATAGGGACACTACTTGAAGAAGAACCCTGCCCATTCCTGAACTGTTCAAACATAAATATCGACATTATGTAATAAATAACCAGAACAAATATCTATATCTCTTTGATGGCTCATTACTCTAGTATTATATGGTGAACTCCAATTGACTGATCTGATCTACAACCACTTTTCCCTTCTCTGCTGACCAAGGAAACGGTTTACTTAAAATGACAATTTGGTTAGCTATAAAGCACTGACGTTTAGCAGTATAGGGCTTATTTTGCTTTTAAATTGCATTCAGTACTAATACACATGCAGTGTAGGCTGGGGCAGTGGAAAATAGGAAAGCAACACTGACATGTAAAGGTATAATGTATGTAAAGGTGAAACAATCTGAAGACCCTGGGTGAAAGCCTATCAATGAAGTAACAGTTTCTGACGCAAAACAAGGTAGGCAACGCCTCCAATTTGAGGAACCTCTACTATACGCATGTGAAATCAAATTTTAAAATATAAGAAACAGGACAAAATACAATGGGTGAGATCCTGGCGCCACTGAAATAATGGGAGTTTTGTAAAGGACCTCAGTGGTGCCAATATTTCACCCAAAACCAATAGTAATCTTTGGGTATGGAAAAAATCTTTATATAACTTTAACTGTATAAAAGTCCAATGATTAAAGGTTATATTTAAAATGCTTATGGTACAATGAAAAACTGTCAACGTTGCATAGTTTTTGATATCTATTACATACACTACTTTAGATACCTAAAAGGATTTAAATAGTACTATCGTAGTATAATTCTATAATTTATTGTTCTGCTTACTATTATTTTTGCCCATATTTCTCTATAATAAAAAGTTAGTATTAGTCCTGGATTTTTTTCACATGGGTACAAGCACATTAATTTATAAATACCCTTCACAAGTGAGGTACAGTGAGGACTTCTGTTTTTTGGAGTTTATTAATTCACTTTTCAGAATGTACTTTTAACAATTTTTGAGTTTTATGTAGCTGTCCAAAAATTGGGGGTTTTCAGGGCTTTCTATTTGTATATATCGTAATGAGCAATCTTACTGCTTATGAAATGTTCCCTAGTGTGCATCGTATGTTTCAAACAGCGCTATGTTAAAGCGCACTAGGGAACCTTTAGTGTGCAAAAGTGGGGTCTACAGAGACAAATTAATGTGGAACATGTAGTGTTCTTTAGAAGTCACATTCCCATAATCTAAATTACTGCTTCATGTCTTTAGATACAAGTAGCCGTTTCCAGTGTTTTATTTTTCCCGTCTTTCTTTTTTTTACTTGGGGTGTTTTGTCTGTTAAAACCTAAAATCAGGAGCCCTAGGAAAGCAGAATCGAAAGAATCAACACATTATTTCCAGACTTGATAGTCCATCTTTGCTAGTTTAATTTATTCACATTGTCTCCTCTAATATATGTCATAGTCAGACACCACTACATTATCATCACTGCTACACACATCCTGAATGTTCATTCCATTATGGGCAAAATTGTTCCCTTCAGGACCTGCCCACAACTGCTAACTGACAAATGTGAAACATACATTCACATCCCAGAGCAGAATTTGGTCTTGTATATACAATATTTCTTTTTTTAAAGTTGTAAAACATGAATTCAGTGCTGTACAAATATGTTTGGTTATAACTGTCAGTTAAAATATCACACATAATACACTTTGAAATGTTACTTACCAACTAAAATTGCTGTATTATAGATCCTGCCATTATTTTCCAAGATTTCATGGAACCTCAGCTGACATGCTGCAGCTGTTTCATAATCTGTGCCAAAGGCATGATGAACCTCAAGCGTGATAGTGCTTTTCTGTATGTATTGCAAAAAGAAGTCATCCACGCGCACAAGATACTGTGAAGTGAAGTTATAGGATGGATGAAGATCACGAACTACCGGGGTTGTCTGTAGTTCAAAGTCATAGAATGCATAGGTACAGAAAGTTGCAGGTTCCTGGTCACCAAAAGCACGCACAGCTTCTGTAGAAAATATCACTTTGCTGATGTGAATTTCGAACAGGTTTTCTCCTCTTTCTAGGTGGACACTTTCATCAAATTCATCTACTGGATCCTCTGGCAGGATTTCTGGTCTGAATTTGTACTGTTTGGTACCATAGGCAATATCCTTTAGTTGAGCTACAACAACCAACATGAAATTGAGCTAAACATGAAAATCTTTTTCTTGTCATCAACAAATGCTGCAACAGAACTTGATTAAATGACTGAATACAGAGAAAATAAAGGGTAATTCAATAATGTTAAAAAATGTTATTTTTTTTTCAAAACATTTCAGTGCTCCTAATCTGTATAACTGCTTCTAGGTATCAAATGATTCACAAGTTTTATATATGGGGCCTGGTGCTCATATAAGTCACGCTCGTATAAATCAGGAATAACTCCACTGAAGTCAATGTAAATACACTGGTTTTACACCATAGTTTCAGCGCACTGGGGTTAATAATCAATTGCAAGGCAGTTATGAGAAAGAAGCATTAAAATGAAACATCTTTTTTTAAAAAGGGAGCCCTAGGTTAAAAAACACATCAGAGAGTTAAGCTACATATTTTTGCAGAGCTGGTCGAGGATTAATGACAGAGAAAGTTCTCTATAGAATGCATAGGGTATAAGTACCTCCCACTGAGGCATATAGTGGGTCAATGCCTTCACCCTATTGGTCTGCCATCTTCCTGTTCCCACCTTGGCTCTGTTCAGGTAAGTCCATCTCCCTTTCTCCTCCCTTCTAATCAAATACATTTGGGACCTGTAAAAGAGCCCCATCCCCTTTTTCTTACTGACCAAAGACCCACTGCATTCAGGTGTGATGAAATTTTGCAGTTGAAGGCATTTTTGCAGTTGAAATATACAAAGTAAATAAGTATACAAAATAAGTTTTATTTTTTTGTTGAAAGAGAAAATAATAAAACCAGGGCCCAAGTCACCATAATATTCTTCAGTAAATAGGATACACTTTTATAGCACATAAGAAGAACTGAGCCATTATTAAAATGCTTATTTTCCTCCAGAGCAGATTGGAAGAGGCCCTGGAGGTTTTTTGCCTTCCTCTGTAGCATGGGGCACGGGTCACTTGCTGGAGGATTCTCTGCTCCTTGAAGTCTTTAAACCCACGATTTGAGGACTTCAATAGCTCAGACATAGGTGAGAGGTTTATCGCAGGAGTGGGTGGGTGAGATTCTGTGGCCTGCGTTGTGCAGGAGGTCGGACTAGATGATCATAATGGTTCCTTCTGACCTTAGTGTCTATGAATCGTATTAGTCCTTGTTAGTTATTGCTTTTTTATTTTTACATGTAAAATCATATTTTAAATGAAAAAGAAAAACAAAGCTGGCTTCATTCAACTCAGCAATAATTTGTGAATTAATGGAAAAAATAAAATGAGTTTTGAAGAATTAAAAGAAGGTTAAATATTAGGAAATAATAGCGATTTCAAATGTAAACTTGAAAATAGAAAAACGAAAAAAACAACTGCGCCTAATTTAATATTTTAGCAATAAGATAAAAATGCTGGAGTATTACTGTTTCTAATGTAAGACAAACCAGAGATGTTAATTACTTATGTACAGTGGAACCTCCAAGTTGCAAACACCAGAGTTATGAACTGACCAGTCAACCACACACCTCATTTGAAACTGGAGGTATACAATCATGCAGCAGCAGAGACAAGATGGAAAAAAAAAAAAAGCAAATAAAGTAGAGTACTGTGTTAAACGTAAACTACTAAAAAAAAATATAAAGGGTCAGCAGCATTTTTTTTCTACATAACATAGTAACATTTCTAAGCTGTATTAAGTCAATGTTCAGTTGTAAACTTTTGAAAATATCATAATGTTTCGTTAAGAGTTACGAACATTTCAGAATTATGAACAACCTCCATTCCCAAGGTGTTTGTAATTCTGAGCTTCTACTGTACAACATTTTCTCATACTTGAGATCTCTCTTTTGAGGCAAACATGTGAACTGGTTGCTCTGAAAACCTTTCCAATTTTGCCTTTATGCATAAAGTGACACCAATATTTGCAGTACAACACTATACTTTTTGTGGTGAATACTGCAAATACTATAGTTGCATTATTTAGTTGTTTTATAGAATTGCAAGTGTTTAAGAAGGACTGCTGTACTACATAGTATGATATCTATATGGAGGAAGGGGTTAAATTCATTATTATACTGTGGTATCTTGCAGGTATATTAGGCAGTGATTTCTGGTTTTTAGGGGCACTCACCATTGTAAGAGGTTGATACATTTTCAATATACAGTATAATACACATCACAAACTAGTTCTACCCTTATTCTGGAATAGCTGCTTCATAGACAGCTACTTTTCACAGGGTTTTGCTTCTTTGGCTGCTGGTTTTATTTTCAACTTTGAAGTCAATGGGACACTATATGGACAAAGGGGTGGATCCGTGCTAGTAGATCCCAATGCTAGATGTTGCCTTCTAGTTTTAGGAACAGAAAGATCCTATGAGAATGATATTCAGATTACTAACAAATTTAAAAACAATAAATGTTTAAATCCTAATAATTTTTGGCAGATTAGCGATATCAAATAGGATCAAAAACTGGATTAAAAATGTACCTTCTAATTTTCGGATGCGTGCAGCCCTAATGTCAAGAAGATGGACATACTGTTCAAGTTTTAACTCATAATCTTGCTGTAAACCCTCCATCTTCTGCGTCACTGCTTCAACTTCAGTCTGAAAGAATATTAGTAAAGATAGTATATTCTGATAATTTATCATATGTGGGGGAAAAGGTCTCATTTCCTTTTTTTGGAAGAGTTAAACAATATAATATTATTAGCAGAAATATTCTAAATTATGTACAAGGACAGACGTCAACTGTTGAAATTGAAGAATTAATTTTGGGGAAAACTGGACAACTCGGGACTAATAATGGAATATAGATTAGGTCAATTAATATCAATTTTAAAAAAATCAACATTTATTGTTCCAAGTATCTGCAATAAGAATAGTATCTCCCTATTGCTTAGGAGAGCAGAGATTGTGGTACTGTAGTAACTACAGACTGGCAAACACTGACTTTTTAAGTGCACTCATTCTAATGCTTCTAGATCACCTCTAGTCAGCTCAGATTGGTAGGGGAAGAGCTGTTACCACTTTTGTATACATTATGCCACAGTTTTAGAGTAGTCAGCATTTCTTTGGCACACACCATGGAGTTACAAGGGTGACTAATAGAAAAAAATAATTTAAATTCAAGATTGAATCCATATTTTGAGACTATGCAAAAATAGCAACCATTTCCGATTAATTAACACAACGACCTATTCTAATTCCAACAGAAATAGACTCAGGCCTGGTCTACACCGTGGGGTAATGCATCCCATGGGGGTTGATTTCTAAAGCACAAATATGTTGCGTATTAAATGGTTTGTGTGAACCCTGATGGTGTGCTGTACAGGTTCCCTAATGTGCTTTAACACTGCTCTGTGTAGTCAAGCCTCATTTTTAACAATAGTGATTAGATTTCATATTTTTATGGGTTTAGAATGACATCCATTACATGAACAAGGTCTGCAGGTCCACAGCAGAGATGAGTTTGCCAGAGGAGGAGTGAACAGAGTAGCTGACTGGGCCAGAAGCTTTGCTTTGCCTGTATACTTCAAATCAGAACTCACATATAGCCACAAATAGGCTTGTATTCAAGGAATGCGCAAGCAGAAGAAGCTTACAACCATGTGGATCCTGTGGACTAAACCAAACATTGCAGATGTAAACAGGTTACGCTGTCCCTGGCTATGGAATGTGGATTTCATCCACTCCCATCCCTCTGAATTTCACCCTTATAGCCACTGTTTACCCCAATGGGAAGTCTCCCAATGACTTCAAATATATCAATATTTAGTTCTTTATACTGAAAACTTCCTCAATTCACAAGTCTTAACCATTAATTAAGATTTCTTGATAGTGAAAAAAGTTAAGATGCTGCTAATATTAGTATTTTGTTATAGGTTATTTTCCACTGTGAACAGTTTAGTACCTGATAATCTTTGTTAATTTTATGCTGCACAATTAACATATTCCGTGTCTTTTCAAGTTCTTGCACTGTTTCTGCATGTGTTACTTGAAGCTCCCGCATGGCATATTCCATGTCTTTGTGGATGTCATCTTCTATTTTCTCTAAAAAGGTAAGGTCCCCATTCTTCTGCTGTTTGCGAACCTACAAGAAAAAGTTTATATTTTATTATTGGAGAACAATTCTGCAGTACAATTTGGTGTTTGCTTGCATGGTTTAATCTACTGTGAACAAGACACTAAGACACACAATATTCAGTCTTATTCTGGCAACAAAATAAACTATTATAGGACTAATTCTGTGAGTTTCCAAGTGCCCCCTGCCAGAGCCTGGGAGAAAAGATAGTTCAGCACCTCTCAGGACTTTGCACTATCTTATATTTCATTGTCTATCAGGAACCAGTGACATCACACATGACACCTTGAAGAAATCAAATCTCTATTCATCAACTGAAAGTAATAAATTTCTACAGATTTACTTTAGGTATCATTAACGACAATGACTTGATGACTTAGCAGTAAGATTTGAAAGATAACATATGGTCTTTCCAAAATTCTGTAAATATTTTGGTAACGTGAAGAATCAGCCATACACACACACACACACACACACACACACACACAGAAAAGCCACAAATAACTTTACAATTATCCTTTACATGGCCCAAAGCTGTACAGTTTTAACAAAGCAATTGAAAAGACTTGATACAAAGGATCTGAAGACACTTGCCAAGTTGAAAAGATCCAATCCATTAATGCAACTGACTAGAAATTAAGGCAAGATCTTAAAAAATATTAGTGTCTAAAGTTCATCTCCTAAATCCTTATTTAGGATCCAATTCTTAAATTAGATCCTGCATCAGCACAGAGCTGTTATTAACTTTAAAAGAAGTGCATCCATATGGATCTCCTAGCAGTACGGGGACCCTGGGCAGCTACATATGACAGTTTCCCTGGCCTTGTGCAGCTCCTTCATCTGTACTGGACATCCAAAGCACAGTAAAGCTTCTGGATGCTTGGCACTTTTGAAAATCAAGACAACTGTCATAAGTGCCTAAATACAAATTTAGGACGCTAATGTTCAGCATCCATTTTTTAAAATCTTTGTCTAAACCTGCTTCTCCAAAATTGGTTTCTGATTTTTTGTAGTATGAGAAATCCGATTCTTGGATGTCATGATCTTATTGTGACATATGTATCATCCATCATAAGAACGTCACTCCCAGCACTGATACCTCCCTCTACCCCTAAACCCTTACCAAAAGAGAAAGTTACTAAAAATCTTTTAAAAACCCACCCCATGAGTGTTTTGGACCCAAAAAACAACAAGTGTGAGAGATTCTTTAAAGCTACTTAAGGACTTTGCCAGTGCTACTGATTTTACATGGAAGGTGCTCATATACTACTGTTATGGGGCCCAGTATAAAACCCAAAAATTCAATCAATCCATCAGCTAATCCCAATGTAATTTGTTACTTTGATTTTATAGCATTTGGATTATTACAGTTTTGAAGATGATGACGTCATCAGTGTAAATTTAATCAGATTAAGTGCTGTTTGTCAATTCTGCATTATTACAGGCTCATCCAAAATATTCAGACTAATGAAAATACAGAGTCCTGTCAAGTTCAGCAAAACAGACCGTATGGGTGTCTCATGGAAAACACTGAAAAATATTGTATTGTAGATACAATTCTAATTATGTTATTATTTACTTTGTTTAGCTTTCTTTTTAATTCCCTGCTTTATTCTTCAGGATTAATGACATCTGAGAGGATTGCTTTTCTATTGTGAGAGCACGCTCATGCAGAGGTATATTTATCACCTCTTTTATTCAACACATATATATGGGCTATTAGGCAGGCTGGTGAGGAGACATGAGTTGGAATATATTCTCAAATATGGCTTATGTGAGGCATCTTTATTATGGGGGCTGAATCACGTATTAGTTAATACAGAGTTATTATTCTTGTGGTGCTTTCTATGCTTTTTTAAAAAAAACTGGTATGACCCCTGAAGTCCAGGTCAAGTGACTGTTCTCCCCCCCTTTTTTTATTTTAAATGAAGGAAATCTATATGTATAGAAAGAGTTTTAGTTGGAAGACCTCATTGGCTTTTCACCCAAGATCATAATCCTTTACACTGCCTCAGCCACTGACACTAGGGTTTTCAATACTAGTGGGATATTAATACTTTTTCTATTCCAGTCTTTTAAAAAAAAGTTTAAAATAGTGATCTGTTTGTTTGTTTGTGGATCTTTCGATTTTAGAAATGGTATTTATCTTTAAGAGTCCAAGATGGATCATATATAATGTAAAAATGTGAATCTTTTAAAAGAAAAAAAAATAAATAAAAAGGATTCGCCTGAACACAGGAAACAATCTTTTCCATTCATTTATTCTCTTTCACTTCATTTCAGTCTTGTTGTAAACAACAGAATTACAAATGATGTGCAAGAGAAAAAAGGATTTTTCTGGTTCTTTTATAAATAAGCAGGAACAGGTGTTCAGGCACCAGAGAGCATCTTTTTATCGTGCTTTCAGAGCTTAACCTTTTAGTTTGGAGTATACCTCCATTGCCTTCAAAATTAGTGAGCGAAAGGTTGTTTTTGATCAGCACTGTGATAGGGTAAAGTGATAAATAAACAAACAAAGAGCAACTCTTTTCACTGGAAAAAAAAAAAGGTAAAGTTTTAAAAGCAATTGTCTACTGATCTGGCCTAATTCACTTTTGGTGTTATTATGAAATATGTACATAACCTAAATAAATTTCATCCTGCCGTCTTTTCCTCTCTCCCTTCTGCTTTCCTGTCACAGGAGAGTGACATATGCACATGTACGAACAAGAAGCACTAGCTACTAAAAGATGCACAAATGATTCACCTCTTGAAGGCTGAGGCACTGTGTAGAGAACATGCAAAAGTCATCACAGAGTTAAAAAGTAGAGTGGGACAGACCAAAAAGTGATCAATTTCTGTATAAGTTACCTTTATAAGCATGAGAGCTTCACTGAGTTCTGCCATTTCAATATCACTCTCCTGAAACAGAAATAGTCAATAAAAGGTGTTATCAGATGTGAATGAATGATGGAGAGATACATTCAGAATAACATGGTGCATTCTCACTAAACATGACACTTTGCCTGATATCATGAATAAATAAACTCCATCATACTTCTGCATTCTTTTGGTTTTGCTTTTAAGAGTACTTGCCATATGCATAAAACATAGAAAGCTTTTTTTGGTCATTTTCTAAACAGAAAAAAGTCTACCTTGGTGAAAAACTTCATGCGATTTTTCAGTTCATCTAGCTGTTGCTTGTGTTCCAGATAACGCAACTGCAGTTCTTTGTTCTCTTGGGTCAGCTTCTCATTTTGGTCTTATTAAACAAAAAACAAACACCATACTCCATTTAATCCAATATAACTCAAAAAGTTGTGATACTGATTTTCAAATCTACCTCTATATAATAAATGTATTTTTAAATATTTGTCCCCCATTCCTTATACGTAGCAAGTCATATGGTCTTAGCTAGTTGAAAAATGAGGTTGAACATTGGTTTTCTTGACCTGGTAGTTGGAACTAATATTGGGAGAGTTGTTCTTACTGATATTAAAGCTCAACTCAATGCATTAAAAAAAATCTACATTTAAAAAGGAGCATATTGAAATACAGGGAAACCTTGATCATCATCACACTAAGTATTTTCAACTATTTTTGTGTGATATTCTTAGTCAACCATTAACTGATCTGGCATGGGGTGTAAAGATTTCCCCAAATTATCCACTAACATGCAATTCTTTCTGTATCAATAGCTAGCAAGCTTTAATAGGAATTTTGCATCAGTAAGGATGAAGTAAAGAAACTTCAGGATTAGGCCAAATGATTTAAAATCAATTTAGTTCTACCAGTGCAACTTTTCTAATATACACCAGTCCTACATTTAAGCCTTTTCCAAATACAGATGTAGAAAATGTCTACCACTCTCTTTGGTTTATTGCAATGTTTTCTATAATGTGTATTCCTCCTCCCGTGACTATCTACTGAGGGTCCCAAAATTATATTCCCTCACCATTTGCTGTAATATTATACATTCATTTTCTTGGTTGGAGATACAGTCAACTTGATGTGCAAGCATTAGCTTTTGCAATTCCCATTTGTACTAATAGGAGTTGATTGGATAAAACACTACACATTTAGTTGAGAGTATATCCTTCTCCTTTCAAGAAAATAGTCTCTGACAGCCTCTTAGTGCTAAGACCTTTTCTGTTGACCTCAAGACATGCTCCATAGCTTATCTATATTTACAGAGTTGCTTTTTAGTTCTGAGGACTAAACTCAGCAGATACCAGAGATCCTAGTTCTGAAGGTTTCAAATACTGGCATTAAACTAATTTTTTTTCTGTATTTATATGACACAATCACTAAAATTAAGGGAACTCATCAGCTAAATCAACTTTCCTGTATACAGCCATCTCAACTGATATGCCTTTCAACCCAAAAATCATAATGGGCAAACACACTCTCTCCCACTACAAAACACTCACTTTCAATTGCAATACAGAACCACTAGCAATGGTTTAATTCTCTACAACCATGGAGAAAACATGGAGTGTGTGTGTGTGTGTGGGGGGAAGCAAATACTCCTCCCCAGGCACACAAATCCTGTGGTGGTGGCTGCACTAATAGCAACAGCAGCACCACCTAGGCCTCCTTCCCCCTAACACAAGGTGTGACACGAGCAGTCTCTCTAGGCTCAAGAAGACATCACTGCATCAATTTACACTTGGGTTACTGCTTAGAGGGTTATCTTCACAACTCTAAGTGCTATAGAAACACTCCTTTTCTTTTTGCGAATACAGACTAACACGGCTGTTACTCTGAAACCTATCTTTCTTATGCAAAAGCTTAAACTTGTGGGTAGCACGTGGTCAGGAAAGATCCACCTCATGAAAGTGGGTGAGAGGACTTTTCAAGCCCTTATATACTAATTACATACAAGCAAATGAAGTTAAATTGATGTCCTTTAGGTTGAAAAGTCAAGCACTCGAGTTAAGAAATATTCCATATGGTGCTCTCAAAGGAGGGGACTGGGCCACGGAGACCGTGTTCTGGGGGTGAAGGGAGGGTTGTTGGGAGAGTGCCCAGCCCAGCTCTCTCCCACCCTCCTGGAGAGACTGTCTACTCCATGGATTACTTGTGCAGTGTGTGTGGTATTATTACTTCAGTACCAGTAGGAGCCCACCCTTACATTAGAATGTTAATGTTCTGTTATTACTTTGTCAGGCTGACAAAATTTTCCTGAACAATGCAAGTGACAGAAAGGAAGAGGTGATTTGCCAAAGATATGCTCTAGGAATTATTTTGGGGAAGTTCTGTTGTCTGTGTTATACAGGAGGTCAGTCTAGATAATCAGAATGGTCCATTCTGGTCTTGGAATCTATGAATTTATGAAAAAAGTTTCTCTCACTGAAATCTGAACAGAATTTCATGGAACAAACTTAAGGCATTTCTCAGACCCACTCCTTACTTCTAAATTAGCAATAATCAGCAGCTTCTGCCAATCACAACAGTCTTGTATTCAAAAGTAGCAATATTTTACTTTTTAAAAATTATGTCCTTCTAACACAGAATTATTTGCCAGCGTGTAGGAGAATATTTTGGCAAAACAAACAATTTTCAAAGCCCTTTTGTGCAAATATCCTCAGCTGTAATCACTATACACATTGTGCTGATCCAGGGGTCGGAAACCTTCATCACGCGGCCCACCAGGGTAATTGCTGGTGGGCCGTGAGACATTTTGTTTACGCTGACCGTCGGCAGGCACGGCTCCCCACAGCTCCCAGTGGCCGCGGTTCGCCGTTCCTGGCCAATGGGAGCTGCGGGAAGCGGCAGCTAGCATCTGTGCTGATCTATGCATTCCTGTTAAAAACAGAAAGAATTTAAATAAGCTGGCCATTAAACCTGTAGTTAATTTAAACATTAGATAGTTTTTAAATATTCCTTCCCACATATTCACAAAATCTGAAACTCATCTGCACCTTGAATAAAAATTAAGTCTGTATGTTCTCTAAATGAATACACTGAGCTCTTCATGCCAACCCATCAGTGTTAAATTGAAAGTGGCGGTGGAGAGGAAAAATGAAAAAAATGGTTAATAACTTTTCTGTAACTGTTGTTCTTTGAGATGTGTTGCACATGTCCATTCCACTTCAGGTATGTGCGCATCCAGTGCACTAGTATCCGAGATTTTCCCCTTATTAATATCCGTCAGGTTGGTGCACGTGCTCTCTGCTGCCTCATGCTTGTACAATGATATAAAGGGCGAAGCTGCCCTGACTGTACTCAGTTCCTTCTTCCCAGACAGACTCCAAGAAGGGTGGGTCATGGAATGGACATGTGCAACACACTTCAAAAAACAGGAGTTCAAGCTTTACAAATGTCCAGAAGAGGCACTTCAGCTAGAAAGGCTGCAAAGGCTGTGTGTGACCTGGTTAAATGGACTAGCCACTTGTTTGGTGGAGTTATATTCACCATGTTCTATAGCACAAACATATCCTGGAAGCAATCCATGATGAGAGTCTCTGAGATGAGACTGGAAGACCCTTCATCCTGTCCACAAGTGCCGCAAATAGTGTGAGGACAATCTAAACAATGTAGTCCCGTCCAAGTAGAATGCTAACACTTTCCCAACATCCAGAGTGTGGAGTTTCTCCTCACCTTTTTGAGCATGAAGCTTAGGGAAGAAAGTTAGTAAATATATTGCCTGATTGATGTGAAGTGAGAAACCACTTTGGCCAGAAACTGGATGAAGGCGTAAGTATATCTTGTCATTACAGAAGATTGTATGTGGTGGGACAGATACCATAGCTCTCAATTCACCTACTCTCCTAGCCAAGGTAATTGCCATCAAAAAGGCTATCTTCATTGAGAATGGGGCAATGAACAGGTGGCCAGCAGTTCAAAGGGAGGGCCCATTAATTTTGCTAACACTAGTTTTAAGTACCAAAGGGAAAATATATCTCCAGGTAGAGGATCCTATCTGGTCCAGACCCTTCAAAAACCCAATTGACATGGGATTATAGAAGAGAGAGCAATCATCACTCGGAAGGTGGAAATCTGAGATAGTTGCTAGGTGAACACTGATGGAACTAATGGCAAGAGCTTGTTGTTTCAGGTATAACAAAAAGTTCAGCTCATATTGTATTGAAGCTTGGACTGGGGAAACCCCTTTTTACTGAGACCAGATGGAGACTCTCTTCAATTTCGATGGATAAGAGTTCCTAGTAGAAGGCTTCCTATTATTCAAAAGGATGTTTTGAACAGATCTCCTCCTGAGCTGTTAACCATGGAGCATCCAGGCTGTAAGGTGAAGGGCCTCTAGGCTGGTATGGAGAAGGAAACTATAGTCACGTGAGATCAGGTCTGGGTCTAGGAGTAGCGTCAATAGAGCCCTGGCTGAGAGGCTTAGCAGAGTACAAAACCAACGCTGGTAAGGCCATGTCAATACTATAAGCATCACTCAAGCATAGTCCTGCTTGATTTTTAACATTCTGAGTAGGAGAGGAATTGAAGGATATGCATTCATGAGATTATCTTTCCAGAGCAACAGGAAAGCATCCTTATGAGCAGATGAATTCTCTGTAACTTCAAGTCTTTAAAACATGATTTGAGGACTTCAGTAACTCAGCCAGAGGTTAGGGGGTCTATTACAGAAGTGGGTGGGTGAGTTTCTGGGGCCTGCAATGGGCAGGAGGTCAGAGGAGATGATCATGATGATCCCCTCTGACCTTAAAGTATATGAGTCTTTGAGAGACCTGCTCGTGAATCAAACCGATGACACTTCCTGTCGATGCAGATTGCAAACAGGTCAACATGGGGAATTCCCCACAGTTAGAAAATGAACCTGACTGTATCTGGGCAGAATCCACTTGTCTGTACTTGTGAAAGACCTACTCAGTTGGGTCTGCTGGACTGTTCTGTACAGCCAGAAGGTGTGAGGCTTTGAGATAGACTGAGTTGATACAAAAAGTTCCAGAGCAGCATTGCTTCTTGGCAAAGAAGGGTCCATCTGGCCCCTTTCTGTCTGTTCACGTAGAACATGGCTGCTGTATTGTCCGTAAACACTAGTAAATCCCTTCCCTTGATATGGGGAAAGAAAGTGTCATAAACGACACGAATAGCTCTCAGTTATCTTATATTTGTATGGAGAACTAAATCTTCCACCTGATCATAGTCTTTGAGTCTGCAAAGATTCCACGTGGGTCCCCCAATCTATGAGCAGAGGAGTCTATAAATAAAGTTAAAGTCAGTTAAGAGGAAGCAAATGGAACGCCTACACATACATTGGATAGGTCTATCCATTAGTGAAAAGAGGCTAAGACACCACGTATATGGGTACTCAAACCACCATATGCAGTGAATGATAATTTGGGGAGTACACAAAGCTCAGCCAGTACTGCAGCTTCCTAAGATGAAGCCTGTCATGTCAATCCATGTAAGTATATGTCCCCATATGTCCCAGGAGGCCGAAGGAATTCTGAACTGTTGCAGTAGGATAGTGATGTGGCTTGGAGTTCCTCTCTGTCTGTGTCAGAGGGAGGCCACTGTGCTTTGCTACACCACCTAACGGCTGAGGGCTGATCAACTGAGGATTAGCAATGTAAGTCAGTAAGGAGTCTGTAGCCAGCCCTCTGGCTGGGGTAAGCAGCAAACAGTGCCAAGCTCAGCCCTCTGGGTGGGGCAGAACAGAGGCAGTCTGTGGCCCAGCTCCCCGGCCATGCAGATAGCAAACAGGCCTAAGTCCCCTGGCTAGGGCAGACAAATGAACGCAGGCCATCCAGCCTAAGTTGGGGAGGCTGCAACCCCAGGATGGGGACCTAGGCCCATCATACTCCACTGGGTCTCATCCCAGGGCTTTAGCAGTGGCGGGGAATAGCACCACTGGGTCAGTGGGGATCCTGCTGAAACCATGGCTTCAGCAAACACAACTGGACTAATGTCTGGTTTCCCTGGGCTACTTCCTACCCTACCTAGTCGTAGGGCTTCGTTGCTCACGGGCCGTTGGGCTCCTAGGCAGCCAGCAGTTCCAGCAGCTCCTTGGATTACTCGCTGAGCAGCAGCACCTCCAGATACTTGTTGGGCAGTAGCTCCTCCAGATATTTGCAAGACAGCTGCTCCTCGGGGTGTTATTCCAGAGACAGGGGTTGACACAGCTCAGTCCCTGGCTCAGGGCTAGCAGCAAGGTAGCAGCAGCATCCGACTCCTTCGCTGTCTCTCCCTCAACTAAGCTGCAGGACCAGCCTTTTATACGGCCTGTTCCTCCCCTCTGCTTCCGGTCCAAGGGGCGGGCCTGGCCTGGCTCCGCCCACCAGGAGATGGGGAGTGATTCCTCCCTGTCTGCGACAGAGGGAGGCCACTCTGCCTCGCTACAGATAGGTCTTCAGCTGTAATGAATGGCCAGCATCATCTAGAATCCAGTTTGCGGGAGGAATGTCCTTGCTTCCACAGAATCAAAAACTGATCCTATAAACTCTATTCTCTGAACACAAGAGCATTGACTCTTCTTTACTGATCAGCAATCCTAGCATGCCAAAGGTAGATTGGATCATTGCCATGCTGGACAGTACCTGGCTCTTGAATCAGCCTCTCACCAGCCAGTCATCCAGGTACAGAACACTAGAGCTCCTAATTTCCTCAGGAACACAGCCACATGCTGTGTAAAAACACACTGAGCTGCAGAGAGGCCAAATGGTGGACTGCAAACTGGTAGTGGGATCAGTTGACCATAAAACTGAGGTATTTCCTGTGGCTTTGATGTATTGCTACATGGAAAAGTGCCTCCTTTAAGTTGATGGCAACCTACTAGTTGCCAGAATCCAGGGAGGGGATCATGGAAGCCAGAGTGACCATGCAAAACTTTATTTTCTTTAGATATCTGTTGAGCTCCTTCAGTTCTAGTATTGATCTGAAATCTCCTTTACTTTTTAGATTAGGAAGCAGCAAGAATAAAACCCCTTTCTTCTGTGAAAAGGAGAAACTTCTTCTATGGCTCCCAACAGAAGGGGAAATTGTACCTGCTGAAGGAGAATTCCTTCATGAGAGTGGTCCCTGAAAAGGGACAGAGAAGAGGGGCAGAAATAAACTGAAGGGTGTATCCCAATTCCACCATAATTAAAAGGCTATGAAGCCTATCATCAATATGCTGTGAAAAAAGCATTGGTCCCTCAAAAGGGAGATACTGAATGGTTCGTCAGACCTCCTGAAGAAGATCGATAGCCATGAATATCTATGCATTATAATGGCCGATGCCACGGCTCAAGCAGCAAAATCTGCAGCACCCAAAGAAGCTTGAAGAAAGGTCCTGGCCACCATCTTTCCCTCATCCACCACAGCTAGAAACTCTTGCCTGGCCTTCTCTGGCAACTTGTCCATAAATTTTAAAACATTGTCCCAGAGGGAGAAATAACCCTCCAGTAATTCTTGGGGATTAGCAATGCGGATCAAGCTTCTTTGCATCTTTTGATTTTGCAGTAAATTGCAGCAGATTGTTCACCTTCAGTACTGAGCCTGGTACCAGGAGTGGCTTCTTGTGGCTCTCAACAGGAAGGATTGTGATAACTACTGTAACATGTAGAGCAGGGAGGGTGCAAAGACGATCTGGAGGCAGCTGGAACCCCCCAGGGTTCCAATATGGCCAGTGGTATGGTCCCAAAACCCAATTTCTTACAGCCTAAAGTTCTCTAATGGCAGGCCAATGCGGAGCTTCCACTGGATACCAGGGGTGAAAACCCCTCAGAGAGGAGCGATGGCTAATGTGACGTGGCTGACACACATACAAGCCAACTTCTGACTCGGAACCAGATTCATTTGACCAACGAGGTGCAGCACCTTTTGGTGGCAGAGAGGACAGCATTGGAGAAATCATAGCTGATTTGCCTCTTGACATCATCACATATGAGGGTGTATTTGATTGTCCAGAGGTGCCCTCGGTACTGGGTGCTGAATGCTGGTAATTGGCAAATCTATACAAGTGTCCATTGGTACTGGGTGAGATGTTTCATGAACTGCTGGTGAAGCTGGTAACAAGAGACTCAGTGGATTACATGCCGCAGCATACACCTGAGGCATTGATGACCCCGGTATAGTCTCTTGCTACTGAGTCAAAGATGGCAGCACTACTGAACCAGCTGGTGCCATGAAGTCGGTATCAGTGGCCGGTATTGGCATTGGACCTCACCTGAGGGGCTATTTGCAACAGAGAGTGCCTTGGATTTGAACATACTCTACTCTTTATTTCGGCTTGTTTGCTGGACTTTGGTTCCAGAGACCTTGATTTCTTCATTGCCAAATCCTTCGATGCGGTCTCCTAGTGTCTTTTCTTTAGTACCAGAGAAGGAAATTGGTGTTGAGACTCAGCCAAGACAGGGAGAGTGCTCCTAACAAAAGCAGATGTGCTCAGTACATGGACCAAAGAGGGGGGCTCCAAGGGTGGGCCCAGGGTTGCTCCATAAAAAAGTGCTTTAGCCTAACCTCCTTGTCCTTTTTAGTTCTGGGCTTAAAGTCCCTCCACATTTGGCACTGTCCATGATGTGAGGTTCTCCTAGGCACTTCAGGCACCTGGAGTGCAGGTCACTGACTGATATCGGTTTCTTGCATCCATCGCAAGGCTTAAAGCTCGGGGACCAAGACATGCCTCAGTACCAGACACCAGTACCCAAATGGCGGGAACTGAAGAGTATACTAAGTACGCCAGCAAAAGGAAACCTACTAGTAAAAGCTAAGCTAAGACTAAAGCTATTAGACAAGTACCAACTATATACGATAATAAGAAAGGGAAACATTTCCAGTAGCAAGGTAGAATACTTTGTCAACAGTCACGGGTGATAAGAAACTGAGGGGGATTGGGGTCAGTTCTGCCCTTTATACAAGAACAGCGTGAGACAGCAGAAGGTGCAGGCGCCACCCTGATGGGTACTGCTAAGGGAAAAATCTCTGATGATAGTGCACTGGGCGTTCACACGCCTTAAATGGAATGGAAATGTGAAATCACTTGGAGAAGAGGCAATTATCATCATGCACAATCCGCTCCTATGGATAAACTAAACTATAGTCTCCCAAGAGCAATGAGTGCCTCTTTTGTTTACTATTTTCTTGCTTTCTTCCCACCACCACATAAACATCCCCTCCCAACATTAACCATGAAGCTTTTTCATTTGTATTAGCCATAAAAAACGCATTACAGAGCGTGAAATCTGGTCTCCCCCTATGAAATCTGGTCTTTTGTGTGCTTTTATGCTACACTATACAGATTTCATGGGGGAGACCAGCGTTTCTCAAATTGGGGGTCCTGACCCAAAAGGGAGTTGCAGGGGGGTCAAAAGGTTATTTTAGGGGGGGTCACGATATTGCCACCCTTACAGTGCAGAAGTAAGGGTGGCAATACCATACCATGTCATCCTTTTTCTGCGCTGCTGCTGCTGGTGGCGGCTCTGCCTTCAGAGCTGGGTTCCCGGCCAGCAGCTGCTGCTCTGCAGCTGCCCAGCTCTGACAGAACCCCCACCAGGTCGTAGCATGCTCGGATACATGACGTGGTCCAAGACGAGATCCTATGTGCAGAGATGGAGAGGCCTTTCATCCTTTCCACTATTTCTACAAAGAGTTGAGGCGACTTGCAAAATGGTTTTGTCCCTTCAATGTAAAAAGCCATGGCCCACCCAACATCCAAGAAGTGTAGGCACTGCTCTTCCCTGTGCACATGCAGCTTAGGGTAAAAAACTGGGAGAAAAATCAGTCAGTTGTAGTGGAACTGGGACACCATTTTGGGGAGAAATTCTGGATGTGGGTGTAGCTGAACCTTATCTTTAAAGAAAACTGTATATGGGTCTCCGCAGTGAAGGCCAGGATCTCTGATACTCATCTGGCTGACGTGATGGCCACCAGAAATGCAACCTTCCAAGAGAGGTGTAACAACGAACATGTTGCTAGTGGCTCGAAGGACGGACCCATCAACTTTGATAAAACATGGATCAGGGTGAGACTGGATCTCTCATCTGAGGAAAAACTCTTCCCAGGCCTTTGAGGAAACTGCTTACCATCTCGTGAGATAAGATCGATCTCTTGTCGACCTTAGTGATGATCCAGTCCAAAGTGGGATGGTGAACAATGGGGTTCAATTCTGGGAAGAGTGCAGGTGGAATCCTGTCACTTGGAATAAGTGCCCACAGGAGACACTAGCAGAGATATCACATATGCAGTTCATCACTGAGCCATCACACCTTTCTTAACCAATACACTTTCGTGCTTCGACAACCACACTGTACTCTTGCCTTAGACTGTTTGATCAGAAAGCCCTAATTCCCAACACTTAGTTTATAGACTAAAGACACACATGAATCAATGTTTTGTAACCTTTATCTTGAGGTATTTTATCCATTCTGGTATCAACTAAGCTGCAAATTCTTTGGCCCCAATCCAACAAAGCACTTAAACACCTGCTTAACTTTGAAGTCACTGAATCTACTCACAACCTTAAAGGATCAGATGATGTCCTGCTTCACAGGAAAAAGGCTAACTGGATAAAGTGATCAGAAAATCAGAATAAAAAAATAGTGTGGTAACTGGATTTGTACCCAGCTATGAACAAAAATTAATGTATATAGAGAAGATTAAAAAATAGCTGGCCACATGAAAGGTGAAATAGAGACAACTGTACAACCTCCAAATAATTGTATGGTATATACACAACATAATATAGTGCGTGGAGTCTGAATAACAGTGGCTCATATTTTGGGAGGGAATGTCAGATACGCCCTCTTGTCAGAGAGAAGTTATCACAGTGAAGGATGACAGTGAATAGGAAGCCTGAGTAAAAGCAGGCTTAGAGTGAAAGCATTAATGCAATTTTAAAATCCCAGTGGATATAGCTTCCCCTTAAGCACATGCCTAATGGGATTATGTATGTGATTAAATGTTAGTCATGTGTTTTAGCACCTTGCTCAATCAAGGTCTTGAAGTGTGGCCCATAATCACCAGTTATAGGAACTGAACTTTTCTATGACATGCATACTGGGCTAGAACTAGAAAGGCAGAAGAATCTTGCACATGCAGCACACTGAGAAAAAGACTGCTATTTTATAAATATACCTCTTTCTAGTTTCATTCTGTCAAGGATTTCACTTTTGTCTGCTAAGTCAGACTTTAAGGCAGTCTCAAGTTGAACAATTTGTAACTTCAGTTGCTGTTCCTTTAACTTCCATTGCTGTTCATGGCTCACACTGAAGGCACTGCAATAAAACATGTGGCATGTGAAGAACTTTTAAAAATCAACTTCGACAAAAATAATAAAAAAAAAAAGCTTTTAGTGGCACAGAGACTACTGTCATCATGTTTTAGGAATTAAGTAAACATATGCTGGTCTGCTGCTGTTGAAACCAAGGCGCCTTTCTCAGGCTGCGGTTAAAGAACATGAAAGAGTTTGTGGGATGAGCAAAGGAACTGGCCTTAATTTAGAGCTCCAAAGTCAGAAAAGTTGGCAGTGTGCAGCATTTGTGGGACTAGAAAAGGAATTCAGATGCATATTCCAGGGGAATCCACAACTCCAAACCTCAGCAACAGACAACTGACAAAACCATTCTTTCCACATACAAAACCTCTTAATGCAGAGACCTGTGATTACCCACCTGATCTCTTTTAACATCTGTGAAGTATAGAGTCTAAAGCCCTGTTGCCTGTTCAAAGAAATATTGACTATAAAGTGACAACAGTTCTCATACTGTAAAATTATTCTGATACTGATTAAGAGGCACTTACACAAAGGAGTCTTGTGTCCTATTAAAAAAAAAGTCTAAGGGACAATAATAACTATTTTTGTTGTAACACATTATTTGGTTCTATACCAAAAACCTGTAGGCAACAGGGATGGGACACAGAATTAGAATTTCTGAAACCATCACAAAAAATTATTGAGTTTGAACCAAGAGTAAACATATGAAATGATTCACAGTTAGGATAGAATATGTAAAGATAAATGCAATGTGTTTTTGTATAGTTAACAAGATGAATGCTACTTTGTGCTGTTCACATCATTATTTAATAATGCACTCATTGACTTACAAATGTTCTCCTGGGCTCTAGCCAATCATAAACCAGCTTATTCACCAAAGTGTAAATTGCAAAAAATGTTCTGCATTTTTGTGAATAATCTGAAACTGTACTTTAACTTCAATAATATATGAGCCAACTCCTCATGAATCTGATCTGAAGAAACTAATTTCAACTGGAATAGGTATGTTTTTCCATGGCTATATGTAACAAAAACTACAACCAAAAAAGTCCCAAACCCACACAGCTCTGCTCTCCACACCTAAATAGAAATGGAAATTGGATGTCTCAATAAATTGGCTGTGACAGAGTAAAAGTGAATTTACATCTAATGAATCAGGATTAGAATTTGTATAAGGAATTGAAGTAAGAATTATTGTAACACGAAATCTTGACCCTACTTTTTAGCTGACTAAAATAATTCCAAGATATTAGGGAACATCTCATGTTTTCCCTGAATGCAACAAGTGAAAAGTTAAATGTTCACCATTTGTTAATTTTCGATGCTATTAACATATTCTACAAAGAAATGAATTTGAGAGGCAGTGTGGCCTAGTTATTCAGTGTTTCTCCACTACTGGTCCATGGACCGGGCCAGTCCATGGCAGCCTCCTTTCTGGTCCCTGAGATTTCCCTGACAAAGTTTAGGAAAGCAGAAAGCCAGTCCCTGGTATCAAAAAGGTTGAGAAACACTGGGTTAGTGGGCAGTCAGAAGACTTGAGCTCTATTTCTGGTTCTAAGCTGCTTTGTGATTCTGAATAAGTCACTTCCACCTCTCTGTGCCTCTGATTCTGCTCCCACCACTAGTCTGTCTGGTCTATTTAGATAGGAAACACTTCAGGACAGGGACTGTCTGATTCTGTGTTTGCAGAGTGCCTTTTACAGTGGAGTACTGATTTTGGTCAGGGCCTCTTAAGTGATACGGTAATATAAATAAGTAATAATGTGTACTTCTCCCTCCATGACTCTTGTTTTGGAGAGGTTTCCTTGAATCCATGGTACCAGCAACTTTGGGAAACATGTAGTCTTACATTATTCATGTTTTGACTGACTAACTAATGTGAAGAAGGTATTACTTTGACGTAAATTATAACTAGTTAAATCTTAAACAAAAAAAGTCATATGTCCTCAATCTTCACTTATCCAAAGAAGCAGAAGAAGAAAAAGAAGAAATTGCAAGTTTTTGTGAGTATGCTGCTACGTAGGTTTCCATCTATATTCACTATTACTACAGCTGTTTAATTGCTACATAACAAAATACAGGTCCACATTATTTCAGTTGTCAAAAATACTATGCTCCAGTGCCCTTCATACCAGCACAAAGGTCACCAATAGTTGTTCTGCCAGTAATATCAGAATTTGGATTATTTAAATTAAGAACAAATTTAGAAGCCAGTCCTTTCCAAGCCCACATAACGCGAATGTTAATATGTATAAATTAGTCTGAATTCAGTCCATAGCTATCTTCTCCTCTAAATTTAGGGTTACATTCCATTTGAATTTATGTGGGATTTCTTTTGAAATTATTATATTCCACCACACTTGGAGCCATCTGGGTAACTATAAATGGTAAGCCACATCTGAAACCATTTCCTTTGCATGGATTGTGTGCATGACCAGATCTGCATTACAAGAGCCTATGAAAACAATCCATACCACCCTGTTATTCATGCAACTGGTTTTCTTGGATGTTGCCTAAATAATAAGACTTCACTGACAAACTCATACTTGTGTAAGCAGTGTTGTGGTAGCTATGTTGGTCCCAAGATATTAGAGAGAGAAGGTGGGCAAGGTAATATCTTTTATTGGACCAACTTCTAAGTTTTCAAGTTTACGTAGAGCTCTTCTTCAGAAGCTCGAAAGTTTGTCTCTCTCACCAACAGAAGTTGGTCCACTAAAAGATATTACCTCACCACGTTGCCTCTCTAAAACTCATACTTGCTCTCTGTAAAGTCTTGAGGCCAAAGCCTGCACTCCTGGCTTCAGCAAAACTCCCACTGACTTCAAAGGATGTTTCTGTGAATAAGGCATAGGTAAGGAATGCAGAGTTTGACCCTGTTATTTTCTAGCTCCTACATCATGATATCAACCCTTTGGCATCTGTGGTCACTGGTATGTCCACTGCTAGCAACAACAGTAAATATAGGGGCAATCCATATGTGTAACCACATTGGAACTACAGAACCAAAGGTATAGCACAACCAGTTTGCTTCCAGTTTATTTGCACTGGAAATTTACCTGTCTTCACTGGCTTTTTCTCTACAATATAATCTTTTATATTTGAAGGGACAGTGGAATGAATTGGATAAATGAAGTTATGGATGAACAGAGGGGTTATCTGAGGGAGGGAGGGAGGAATAACCATGTGGCAGTTAACCGGGGGTTTCAGTTTACTGGGATCTGGCGAAGTAAAGTTTTAATTTATCAGTTTATTTTAAAGATCTGTTCCTTTTAGTTGCCCCACTTAATCTTGAAAGGCAAGAGATAACTTCAAAACAAGATTACAAGCTGTTGCTTTACCAAAAGTTATTTCTTTGCATTACTGAACAGGAGGAATTATGGCGTAATAAGAAATATTAATTCACCATTTAAAAGCCAAAGGAATCCACAACATCAAACCTCAGCAACAGACAACTGACAAAACCATTCTTTCTATATATAAAGCTTCTTCACATAGAGAGCTGTCATTACCCACTTAGTCTTAAAACAATCCTTAAAAGCAATTGCTTCTCAGCTTTCACCTATTTACATTTTTTGTTTATTTCTTAGCATGAAGGTAACAAATATAACAACTCAGCAAATAATATCAGATGTTATTGTATTTACTTCCCAGAGGTCCTCTAAGAGTTGCCAAGTTGACAAACTGCAAAATACAAGTTCAAAAATCATTTATTTATTTTTGGGGGGGTGTGGAGGGAGGGAAGAGAAAAAGACTTCTAGCATTCTGGCTACCTCCCCAGGAAACTAATTAACTTTACAATATGTCCCTTATTATTTTAATTGTTCTACCTGGACAGAAAAGGTCATGTTCTCCTTCTATTAGAAGAAAGACTGTTGCCTTCAATACATGAAAAGTTTATTTCTACATCACTTTTTTCTCATTAAACTTTTGCAAATTGACTAATTATTTCAATTTTCTATTCTGCATTAGAGACTGAGTTGCACCTTATCAACCTTCATGTTCAGAAGATTTAGCATTTTAATGTTTTATTTATGTGATTTTAAACACTGCTGACAGGATTTACACAGGCTATTATCTCCAAGAGCCTTCACATAAGCTTCAAGTAGAACCAGCACAAAGGAAACAATGGCTATTAAAATAAACACAATTAGAAAATGTCACCAAAACTATCACAAACATTAGCCTCACTTCACCTCTACTGCAGGGATGGGAGGAGTAAATCAAGAAATTATTATCCAAGAAAATAAATTTAATCTGCAGAATCCTACGTCCAGAGATACATGGATTCCTTATCATTCAAAAAGCAGCCACTTACACTGTTTCTAATGTAAATTCACACCTACTCCTGAACATCTTGCTTGATGGTCAAAATTATGCAACCTATACTACTGACTGTTCCTTTAACGGATTTTTTTTTACATGAGTTTAATACCGTAAGAGCACTGGATTGACAGTCCTAGAGGCTCAAGCCCTTTCTTTGTCAACAAAATAGATGCAACACAGGCATGGCAGCATAAGTTTCTATGTACACTTATGGATAAGAGAATCCCTAGGAACTGGAGTGAGAAATAGGTGTGTGTGTGTGTGTGTGTGTGTGTGTGTGTGTGTGTGTGTGTGTGTGTGTGTGTGTGTGTGTGTGTGGAGTGAGAAATAGGTGTGTGTGTGTGTGTGTGTGTGTGTGTGTGTGTGTGAGAGAGAGAGAAAAGAGGAGCTAGGAAACAAGAAAAAGAGTCAAGTGACATTACAAAAATCATTTATAATTTACCTGTTATATAGTTTATCATAATTTTCCTTTAAAAGATCCCTCTCCTTTTCTAGGTCATTAATTCTATCCTGCAGCTAAAATGAAGAAGAAAACTACATGTAATGCACAGCACAGGAGAAAATAAAAACAAGTTATAAAGGTGATTAGCAAAGATCTGTAGAAACTGTCAAACGTGTTTTTAATTTTTTAATTCAGCATTGTGTGCAATAGTCTCTTAGAAGCATAAAAATAATATTTTTCTTCCACCAGTATATCTCTACTTGGACAACAATTACTTTTTTCATGTTTATGGAGATGAAATTAACAAGTCTGGTCTGTGTTTAATAACAGCATCTAATTACACTGTGGTTTATGTCAAAAAGATTTGTTTTTGGCACTAACAATTGTGATGATCTTAGTACTGTTCTAGGAATGGTGTTAGCTAGTTAGTGGCTTCTGTTTAGTTAATTTTGTTTTGAACCAGCCAAACAAAAACAGATATTATAAACTGCTTGCTTTCAAAATGTTTATTGAAGGGAGATAAGAATTTTAAAGCCACTAAACATTTAAAAAAATTAAGAACTTTCCCAAGTATATTATAACTATTTAGAGGTTAAACTCATTATATGGGATGAGTTTCTTTAAGCTTAAGCTTTGTCAATGTAACAATAAATTCACAATGAGCCAACCTTTAGGCATGACTAAATGTAGCAAGATATACAATGGAAGAACCTGAACTATGATCCTGCAAACCCCTTCTCCTGCACATAGTCAATGGACCTACTAAGGGAATAAGGAATGGACTGAAGGATCTGGTCCTAAGCCTGGATCAATGGTGACTGTGGCACGTCTATTCTTCTGGCAAGAGGAGCTCAGGAACAGAAAAAGTGATTGATTTGAACTTCCAGGTGGAAAGGACAGTCATCTGTTATGTGAAAACATCATTTAAAAAGATTTTAGGTAGATGTTCAAACTTGCTGTAATTCAAAAATGTGGTGCTAAGAAATCTCAGTAAAAATTAATCAAGAAAATATGTACTATGGCTGTTTTTTGGAACAAGTATTTCCAAATACTAATGCTTACCTGAATACTCCTCTAACTTTAAGCACGTCTCACAAGCATAGGAAATATTTTGAAATGTACAATATCTCAGATACATGTAACAGAACTCACTATATTAAAATAAACAAATTTTCACCAATAAATGAAGTCAGCCCAATGTCACCATGAAAGTTCAAACGTATGCAGAAAAACAGAGGTCAAATATGTAGACGGCCTATTAAAACAAGCAGCAAGTGTAGATATAATTTCTAGACATATGGAGTCAAAAGTTAAATCTATACTATACTTTCTCTTAACCAAAAAGAGAAGGGGCAGTGATTTGCAGAGCAACATTTAGATAATCTTTTTAATTGAAAGTATAATTCTCTCACTAAATATTTCCAGAATTAGATTTGAATGTAGATCAGTGCCTGAGTCATATGGAATCTCACCTCTTCTATCCTTTGTTTTGAAAAAGTCATCGACTGTAATTCTTTCTCAAGATGGAGGCACTTTAAACGCTGTTCTTTAAGCTGCAGACTGAGTTCATTCCCGTTTGCCATTAAAGCATCATGGCTGGCCTTAAGGTTCCTTTGATTCTATAAAAAGGAATGGAGAAGAAAAAAAGAAAAAGTTAAGCTTCCAATAACAACACAATGATGAAATAATTCCTGAGTTATAAATCTGTATATATTCAAATGGTAGCTGATCTTGCAAACCAGCACATAATACACATTTTCAACTCAGCCAACAGGAGGCACTCTTGAACTAAGTTTGACCCTGACCCCCTGTAGAAACTGAAAGATCAGTGTCAGCACACATGGCCAACAGAAAGGTGGTGTTTTTTCCTCTCCTCAGCATTAACATCTTACAGTTAGTTGTGATGAGAAGGACCAAAACTACATCTGTTAAAGCAACTAAAACATTTTGCTGTGGTTACGGTGGTTAGATGTGCTGACCAAAAACACTGCAATAACAAGCAAAAGTTAAAGCTGACCACAGCTATGCTAATCGCAGAACTTGACAGCTCTGCTAACCCATAGTTTTAGATATTCATTTGATTTATATTCACAATTCACTCAGATACATTTCCTTGGAAATGATAATTTAATGAAAGGCTTACAATTTCTTTTAAAATTTAACCTACATTGTTGGATTAAATGTAGATACTTTAACCATCCTTAATATTAGTGTAAGATGCTGGTAGAACCCCATTTCCAGAATATTACTGATGATTATACCCCTCATATTTCACAGTGTTTTAGTAACACCGATTCATTATAAAGAATTTCACTGTAAATCACATTCAGACAAATATGGCTGTTAGGCTGTTTTGTTTCTGGCCAGTCTGCTATTTAACATTCTCTAAACCCAACATGTAATTATATAAATATAGGAGTCTTTTATGGATGGTTTTGGATGGGGGAAGTTAGTTTTCATGTTTTCCACAATTCTATGTCATGTAATATTTTCAGGAGTTTAAGACAGAAACTGATAGAGAATTCTGTGCAATTTTGTTCAGTCTTTTCTGAGGAGTCTACGTGCAGAATAACTACTCTCAAAAATGACTTAAGAAAAAAAAAAGTCATCCACTTGATCTTTCACCGCCCATTTATCCATAAAATAACCCTTATGTAAAACAGCAAATATGGCAGATGCTCTCATACCAGAGAAATCGCAGAACAAATTAAGTATATTATCCATAGTCCTCATCACTTATTTGCAGCCTTTGATTCCTTTCTTAAGACAGTTATATAACTGCACCTGTATTCCTTCTCTACAGTCCAGCGAGGGCACCCACTTTAGGCTTCCAGCGCCACAGCCACTGCCTTTCTTGGGGGGAGGCACAGGTCTCTCCACCTTCTGATCAGGGGATTTCCAGGAAGAACAGCTCCCTAACCATACTTTGGCTTCACTAGAAACAGGCAGACAGGCCTGCTTTGCTTTCTCCTCAGAGATGGCAGAGACAGTGTAATTATCAACACTTAGAAATTACCACAGTACTTTCTAAGCATGTACGTTTATTCTTAAGGTAAGAGCATTACAGAGAAAACATACTAAAAACAATCATACAATCTACACCCATGCCAATAAGCTTACCAAAGATCACCAACAAGGATTCTTGGTTGGTGATTAGTCTATCAAACCCCACAAGTTTTTTTCCTGTGATTACAAGTTCATCACAACTTCAGCTCAGAACAAACCTGCTCATGTATCTGAGCCCCCTCCTATCTTCAGTTTGGGTCTTTGAAGTGACCATGAATAGATAATTGGACAGACAATAGGTTTCTGTCCAAGGTGCGGCTTCAAAAGAATGGATCCCGGGGTGGGTCATTTGCATTCCCCCTCCTCCCAAGTATTTCCTAGAAATCCCCCTACTTTGCGTAGCACATTGTTTCAAAGAGTCCTTTCAAGCGCATAACACATCCTTGGGTTTATATTAAATAATTTAACACAATAACAAATAAGTATTTGCATTTTTAATATGATGAACTCCTAAAATTAATTCCAAAAGGTTAAACTATGCTATTGCAGGATATTGTCATATCTGTCACACTCCCTTGCCTTCTTCCCCATCTTATATCTCTGTACATTATTTCTTACCTTCTTTAAAGAGAAAAAAACCTGACAAAATATGTTGAGAACTCTCTGTCCCACCTTCTTTCCACTCATTTCCCTTCTTCTCAAACTCCTCTCCTTTTCCGCAATCATCAGCCTTGATGTCCTCCATTTCTAATCTCTTCCCTTCCAGCTTCCTTACTTACATTACCCTTTACTCAACCCCTCCCTTGCCCTACTTCTCAACCTCTCATTATCCTATGGTTTTTCCCTCTCTCAAAATATATACGCCCTCAACTCTCCTATCCTCAGTAAATATATAAATACATAAAAATCCCTCAATATTACCTGCATTTCCATATACCACCTCATCTTTCTCCTTCTCTTCATCTCTCAAATCACTGAACATACAGTCTACAATCAATGTATCGATTTTCTCTTGTCCTAGTCTGTCTCAGATCCCTTCTAATCTGGCTTCCGACCTTTTTAAACTTTACTGAAACTTCATGCACTAGAATTTCTAATAACCAACTTCCAGACAACCTAGGGCCTCTACGGCTATCCTCATCTTCCACAATCTCTCAGCTCTTTTTGATACATACTGTCAATCCTGCTCTTGATATCTGGGGTGAAAACCTGGTTCCATTAAAGTCCATGGGAGTTTTGCTATTGACTTCAACGAGGTCAGGATTTCACTCTTTATCTTCACTGGTCTTTCAAGATACAGTCTTCTTCTGGCTCTCCTTCTACAACTCTGTCCATTCTTTCAGCATCTCTTATAGTGGGTTCTCCTCCTCTGCTCCCCTACTCTCTGTGGCAGTTCCCTAGGGCTTTGCCCTTGGCCCTTTTCTGTTCTCATTTTATACCCTGTCTCAAGCTGGTAACTGGGTTGGTGATTTCTAATTTTTTGGATTTCACTGGTGTCTGGCACTTTATCCTTTGGGTAACATGCCTGCACATAAAAAGATAAAGGGCTTGATTTTGATTGCACTTACACTGGTGTAAATCAGGAGTAACTTCATTGAGATTAATGGTGCTACACTGCGGTAAAAGTACCCCAGAGAATCAGGCCGCAGAATCAAATTGGATCTCAATTACATCTGTGCAATCAATAGTTGCCCTGGGGTAAGTGAGAGCAGAATTAATTCCTTAGAATTAAAACTGGAAACGACATAAAATAATAATTTAGCAAGTTTCGCTCTACGGTTCATGAAATCAAGAATATCAGTTTTAGAATCAAGACCTCTTTATTTTTTTAATATTCATATAAGGGATAGTAAATAAATAATCAGAAGAGAGTTTCGGGGCCCCTCAGTATTTCTAAGCAGACTGCATGATTCGTTCATCCAGACGGCCCACACAAGGACGACTGTCACTATATTAAAACACTTTCTCTATGCGTGTATGATAACATGGACATATTTCAGGCCATTAGCTAGAGTAGGATCTTCAGCTTTTATCATCCCCTGGTTGCACAGTAAATGTGCTGGTCCAGATTAAAAGGGAAAATGGGTAGATAGTATTTGCATTTCAACTGGTGGAAACTGAAAGTACATATTAATTAATTTCAATATTTATGAAAACAAATATATTTCTGAAAAACACATCACTACTGAATGGTGCTACACTATCAATGTGTGCTGGTTTGCTATTCACATTAGAAATTCTGTGCTGTTTTCTATGATTAGTTACATTTCATAGTTATTACGAAAATTGTGTGTGTCTTATTCACTTTTTTTCAGGATGATAACTTTATCTCAGGGTTTTCTGGCTGTAGCAAATACTTTGCTTTGTTCTTTAAGTTTAAAGACACCCATACAAACTCATGATGGAGTTATAGCCCTCTACTTCAGTTGCTTGTTATTTATTCTGTATTAACCAATCCCTTATTCTGCACTGTTAATGCTGCAACTGTCCATCAAAGATTTCTTTGGCTTGAAGTTTTAAAAATGTGTCACTCTTATTTCAGTAAGTTTTCTGGCTTAGAAACTTATTGTTTGTTGGATCACTATTTCAGTTTGCACCTGTGAAGGAAGTTTGCACATGCATAAAACAGAAAATCTATTGCTTATAAGAATTTGAAAGAAAGGTTTAACTTCAAAAAAGGCCAAAGTATTTGAATAATATTTCACTTACTATGACACCCCTGTCAGATGTGAGAAACAACAGCCGCAAACTATACCCCTTATAAACAACAAATATATCTGGTACTGCTGCACTTTAAGGAGGGGGACCCCCTCTAGGCGGACAGGTTCATTGCCTGAAGGGTCCAAACAGCACAGAGGGGAAATGGTTAGCTGCCTCACTGCCATTGTCCCACTTCTACCTGGACCAGCACAGGGCCCTCCATCGGTATACGTGAGAGGGGAAGTTGGAGAAGGCGGCAAGGATATGGACCTTCAGACCATGTATGGAGTCCACCATGTAGCAAACAGCCTTGCTTCTGGTGGTTATTTTACAGAAAATTATGCTTCATGTGATATAAACTTGTCCTTAAAAATGGTTTCCCTTATATTATAGGCCAGGGGTCGGCAACCTTTCAGAAGTGGTGTGCCGAGTCTTCATTTATTCACTCTAATTTAAGGTTTCGCGTGCCAGTAATACATTTTAACATTTTTAGATCTCTTTCTATAAGTCTATAATATATAACTAAACTATTGTTGTATGTAAAGTAAATAAGGTTTTTAAAATGTTTAAAGAAAAGAAATACTTGTGGCACCTTAGAGACTACTCTGAAACCTGTTAAAATGTTTAAGAAGCTTCATTTAAAATTAAATTAAAATGCAGAGCCCCCCGGACCGGTGGCCAGGACCCGGGCAGTGTGAGTGCCACTGAAAATCAGCTTGCATGCTGCCTTTGGCACGTGTGACATAGGTTGCCTACTCCTGTTACAGACACAAGTAAAAGCCAATCCACGAACAGCCACATTTATGTTTTATCAATACTCAGCTCCAGCCCCATATTTCAAATTCACACTGAAACCAACATTTGTTTTATGAAACCCTGTTTTAGAAAGTTTTCAATCATTACCTGAGACAGCTGGAAATCTGCAGTTTACCTGTATAATGAAAACTGGACCACACCAAACCCTTGCACTCCCATGTATGAGCTCACTGCATACAAGCAAGATCTGTAGGGCCTGCTGGACCCTTCTGCAAAACTATTTTAACACTGGAAACATTGTAAATTTCAGGTAGCATGCGTGCAATATTTTATACAATCAATTCTCAAGTGTTCAGTGTTGTCATATGATGTGAGAATGGAACGTTACTGATTGCGAGTTAGTTACCTCTTGAAGCTGAAGAAATTTCCCTTCCATTGCTGCGAGAGCATCGCCTTTTTCCATCAGTTGTTTGTGGAGTTTTATCATTTCCACATTGTCCCGAATGTTTAACCTTCAAAATTGTATAAAAAATAAACTCAGTGAGATATAAGGTACAATAGCAGTCTTATTAGTTTTGCCTTGAAAATTTAAAACCTCTTGCAAACCAGTTTTTCATGGCTTCTTACTTCCACAACACACTTGGGGGAAGGTTTAGCGTGTAATAGCCAACTTAATTCCTTCTTTTAAAATTTAAATTATAGATTTTAAGTAATTCCACGTTTTACTGGAAGATGACATGTAAATATCAATCGTTATTTGGACACGTTTGTTGACAATATCAAAGCTACAGATATACTGCAGTGCAGGGAGTAATCCTATGCTTAAAGCAGAAGGATCATATGTTTTGCAAACTATCCACTTTCTTTAAAAGAATGTGGTCATAGGATTACTACTTATTGGAATTTCCTCTCCGAGTTTAAACTTTTTAAATATTTCCAAGAAAAGTGACTTAGCATTTTACACAGATAATACCCTAAGACCAGCATTCAAATCAGCTGCAGATGTGTCTTTAACTATATAAAAACACATAACATCTATGCAGAAACTCTATATGCCTACAATTCTGTTATATATTTCCCCTGCTGAGTTTTAATTGAGAATGCATTATTTAATAGGAAAAGCTTGTGAAAGGTTATCACAGACCTAAAAAAATGTTTCGAAATTTTTTTTACCTCAAAACAGATAAAGTTGATCTCATTGGTAGATACGGCTAGAGAGTAGGGATAGGATACAGAGGGACCTAGAAAAATTAGATGATTGGGCCAAAAGAAATCTGATGAGGTTTAACAAGGACAAGTGCAGAGTCCTGCAGTTAGGACAAAAGAATCCCACGTGCTACTACAGACTAGGGACCGAGTGGCTAGGCAGAAGTTCTGCAGAAAAGGACCTATGGGTTACAGTGGACGAGAAGCTGGATATGAGTCAAGTGTGCCCTTGTTGCCAAGAAGGCCAATGGCATTTTGGGCTGTATAAGTAGGGGCATTGCCAGCAGATCGAGGGACATGATCGCTCCCCTCTATTCAGCATTGGTGAGGCCTCATCTGGAGTACTGTGTCCAGTTTTGGGCCCCACACTACAAGAAAGATGTGGAAAAATTGGAAAGAGTCCAGCAGAAGGCAACCAAAATGATCAGGGGGCTGGAGCACATGATTTACGTGGACAGGCTGAGGGAACTGGGATTATTTAGTCTGCAGAAGAGAAGAGAAAGGGGGGATTTGATAGCTGCTTTCAACTACCTGAAAGGAGGTTCCAAAGAGGATGGATCTAGACTGTTCTCAGTGCTCCCAGATGACAGAACAAGGAGTAATGGTCTCAAGTTGCAGTGGGGGAGGTTTAGGTTGGATATTAGGTAAAACTTTTTCACTAGGAGGGTGGTAAAGCGCTGGAATGGGTTACCTAGGGAGGAGGTACCTAGGGGGAAAGCCGATTGCTGCCGAGGCGCACGTGGGTCGGACAGAGACTTCTAAGAGGAGAGTCCATTGATAGAGATTCTCTAGGTTTTAGTCAGGAGGAGGGGATGAAAGAGGATAAAGTATGGGCCAGATCAGATGAGAAACATTCACAAAGAATCTGACACATCAGAAAAGGGCAGACAAATAAACAGTGACAAGTTTTTAAAGTGCTTGTACACAAATGCTAGAAGGCTAAATAATAAGATTGATGACATAGAGTGCCTCGTGTTAAAGGAGGATATTACTATAATAGGCATCACAGAAACCTGGTGGAGTGAGGACAAATCAATGGGACAAAATCATTCCCGGGGTACAAAATATATCGGAAGGACAGAACAGGTCGTGCGGGGGTGGGGGGGAGTGGCACTATATGTGAAAGAAAATGTAGAATCAAATGAAATAAAAATCTTAAATGAATCCACATGTTCCACAGAATCTCTTTGGATAGTAATTCCATGCTCTAATAAGAATATAACAGTAGGGATCTACTATCAACCACGTGACCAGGACAGTGATAGGGAAATGCTAAGGGAGATTAGAGAGGCTATCAAAATAAAAAACTTAATAATAGTGAGGGATTTCAATTATCCCCATATTGACTGGGTACATGTCACTTCAGGACGAAATGCAGAGAAAAAATTTCTCAATACTTTAAATGACTGCTTCTTGGAGCAGCTGGTACAGGAACCCACAAGGGAAGAGGCAACTCTCGATCTAGTCCTGACTGGAGCGCAGGATCTAGTCCAAGAGGTAACTATAACAGGACCGCTTGGAAAATGTAATATAATAACATTTAACATTCCTGTGGTGGGAAGAACACCTCAACAGCCCAACACTGTGGCATCTAATTTCAGAAAGGGGAACTATGCAAAAATGAGGAGGTTAGTTAAACAGAAATTAAAAGGTACAGTGACTAGAGTGAAATCCCTGCAAGCTGCATGGACACTTTTCAAAGACACCATAATAGAGGCTCAACCCAAATCTATACCCCAAATTAAAAAACACAGTAAAAAAACTAAAAAAGACCAACCGTGGCTTAACAACCATGTAAAAGAAGCAGTGAGAGATAAAAAGGCATCTTTTAAAAAATGGAAGTCACATCCTAGTGAGGTAAATAGAAAGGAGCATAAACATTGCCAAATTAAATGTAAAAATGTAATAAGAAAAGCGAAAAAGGAGTTTGAAGAACAGCTAGCCAAAAACTCAAAAGGTAATAAAATGTTTTTTTAAGTACATCAGAAGCAGGAAGCCTGCTAAACAACCAGTGGGGCCCCGGGTCAATCAAGATACTTAAAGACGATAAAGTCATCGCAGAGAAACTAAATTTATTCTTTGCTTCAGTCTTCACGGCTGAGGATGTTCGGGAGATTCCCAAACCTGAGCCATCTTTTGTAGGTGACAAATCTGAGGAATTGTCACAGATTGAAGTGACACTAGAGGAGGTTTTGGAATTAACTGAGAAACTTAACAGTAACAAGTCACCGGGACCAGATGGCATTCACCCAAGAGTTCTGAAAGAACTCAAACGTGAAATTGCGGAACTATTAACTATGGTTTGTAACCTGTCCTTTAAATCAGCTACTGTACCCAGTGACTGGAAGATAGCTAATGAAACGCCAATGTTTAAGAAGTGCTCTAGAGGTGATCCTGGCAATTACAGACCGGTAAGTCTAACTTCAGTACCGGGCAAATTAGTTGAAACAATAGTAAAGAATAAAATTGTCAGACACATAGAACAACACAAATTGTTGCGCAAAAGTCAACATGGTTTCTGTAAAGGGAGACCATGTCTTATTAATCTATTAGAGTTCTTTGAGGGGGGGTCAACAAACATGTGGACAAGGGGGATCCAGTGGACTTAGCGTACTTAGATTTCCAGAAAGCCTTTGACAAGGTACCTCACCAAAGGCTCTTATGTAAATTAAGTTGTCATGGGATAAGAGGGAAGATCCTTTCATGGATTGAGAACTGGTTAAAAAAGACAGGAAACAAAGGGTAGGAATAAATGGTAAATTTTCAGAATGGAGAGGGGTAACTAGTGGTGTTCCCCAAGGGTCAGTCCTAGGACCAATCCTATTCAACCTATTCATAAAATGATCTGGAGAAAGGAATAAACAGTAAGGTGGTGAAGTTTGCAGAAGATACTAAACTGCTCAAGATAGTTAAGACCAAAGCAGACTGTGAAGAACTTCAAAAAGCTCTCACAAAACTAAGTGATTGGGCAACAAAATGGCAAATGAAATTTAATGTGGATAAACGTAAAATAGTGCACATTGGAAAAAATAACCCCAATTATACATACAATATGATGGGGGCTAATTTAGCTACAACTAATCAGGAGAAAGATCTTGGAGTCATCGTGGATAGTTCTCTGAAGACGTCCACGCAGCGTCCAGCGGCAGTCAAAAAAGCAAATGGGATGTTAGGAATCATTAAAAAGGGGATAGAGAATAAGACGGAGAATATCTTACTGCTCTTATATAAATCCATGGTATGCTCACGTGCTGAATACTTCGTACAGCTGTGGTCCCCTCATCTCAAAAAAGATATACTGGCATTAGAAAAGGTTCAGAAAAGGGCAACTAAAATGATTAGGGGTTTGGAACGGGTACCATATAAGGAGAGATTAAAGAGGCTAGGACTTTTCAGCTTGGAAAAGAGGAGACGAAGGGGGGATACGATAGAGGTGTATAAAATCATGAGTGGTGTGGAGAAAGTGAATAAGGAAAAGTTATTTACTTGTTCCCATAATATAAGAACTAGGGGCCACCAAATGAAATTAATGGTTAGCAGGTTTAAAACAAATAAAAGAAAGTTCTTCTTCACTCAGCGCACAGTCAACCTATGGAACTCCTTGCCTGAGGAGGTTGTGAAGGCTAGGACTATAACAGGGTTTAAAAGAGAACTGGATAAATTCATGAAGCTTAAGTCCATTGATGGCTATTAGCCAGGATGGGTTAGGAATGGTGTCCCTAGCCTTTGTTTGTCAGAGGGTGGAGATGGATGGCAGGAGAGAGATCATTAGATCACCTGTTAGGTTCACTCCCTCTGGGGCACCTGGCATTGGCCACTGTTGGAAGACAGGATACTGGCCTCGATGGACCTTTGGTCTGACCCAGGATGGCCATTCTTATGTTCTTATGTGGTGGAATCTCCTTCCTTAGAGGTTTTTAAGGTCAGGCTTGACAAAGCCCTGGCTGGGATGATTTAGTTGGGGATTGGTCCTGCTTTGAGCAGAGGGTTGGACTAGATAACCTCCCGAGGTTTCTTCCAACCCTGATATTCTATGATTCTATGATCATTTTTTGCATATATTTCAAGCCCAACAAAAAGAAACCCCTGAACAGCTTTTTACAAATACAAAATAGAGTGAGATAAAAATCAGACTATAGCAATAGTCCAATAGTCTATCACAGACTATTAGAAAAATTGTCACAATGCCATGCTGGAAACAGAAAATGGACTACAAAGCTTACACATCTGTAAACCAGCTGAGGACTTGAAATACTTACTCTTATTCTTTAAAATATTGAAGTTCATTGTGTTTTGGTATTGCCCAGTAAATTGTCCTTACACAAATGATAAACAAGCTCATAAACCTGGGATCTTCCCCAAGAAACAACCTAACAAAGCGCTAAAATAATCACGTGTCCAAAACATGTTATCTATATAAATTAAAGTTGTAGTGCATATAAAGAGCAGCATTGTCTCTTACTAGCTATTTAAAAGCTAATGTAGTGGCACATTTTTTATTAATCTTGTTTCACCAAACAACACTGATCCCTTCAAACGCTTTTTACAGGAGTTTTTTTTTTTTTTTTTTAAGTAAATGAAAGGAGCAGATGATAGTGGGATTTATGATGTGCAGATGTAACTCCAATGGCTCTGGACAATCCAAATGAACCATTATCTTCAACAGTGACAAACAGTATTTGATTTGAATGGTTTTGCCAATGCTTATTAACACACCAACCCTTCAAAATCAGGAAAAATTTATTAGAATTGAGTTTAGTTTTGACAATTCTGACAAAATCTAACTACATATAGTTGCTAGCTACTGAAAGTAAATGACACTTATTTTTAAGCGATGTATGGATTTTAATATATATTTTCTCAAATATTTACAAAGGCAAGGGCATCAAGTTTTTCCTCTCAGACATGCATCGTTTTCATGTTACTCCTATTAAATGGCTGTGTTCTGGCTGATCGTGTACATGGGTGAACACCTGAAAGCCTGCTGGCAGTGGTGAAACACATAGCAGAAGCTGCCTTTCCTATTTTGCTTCTCCTATAAAACCATGGAGAGATATCTCCTCAGGTCTTCCACAACTGACATCACAGAGCAGCAGCTGAAGAGACACTGGTCCCTACGAATAGTGTATGTATATATACTTAAGTGGTCACCTGGACAAAGCACAGTACCCCATCCCAATCTCTGAGCAGAAACAGTTTATGCAAAGGGATCATAAGTCTAATACGAAGCAGAATATGAGCACATATTAATGCTGTATTTTCCCTTTATAGCCAAAATTTAGCCCAAAATAACTTGCTCTGTCCCCTCCCCCTCTTCGTCCCCCAAAAAAGTTCCAGGTGAGAATAAAGAAAGTTCATTTAATATTATGGGCTTACTTTTTTCTCATTTGCATATCAATTACACCAGTGAAATTAAAATCAGGAATGGCTCCATTGTAGTTACATTAATGTCACTGAGATCTGCAAACTATCAAATGTAACAACACTGAGACAGCAGTCAATGGATATTTCTTGAAGACAGCTCCTATTGCCATATCAGGTAAGAAAACAGCTCTCAACTCTTTCCATATTGTTAGCCCATGTTCAAACAGAAAACAACTTTCAGGAGCTCTTCCCTCTCTATTCAGAGGTAAAGAAAGAGAAAATAAGAGAACTGGCCAATATTTTTCAGTAGAACAGGATCAGTCTCCCATCAATGCCCCAGGAATTAATTCAGGTTAATTTTAATCCTGGAAGTAAAAAAAAAAATATCACCACCACAGTGTATCTTTTGTCATTTCTCTAAACACATTCAAAATGACAAAACTATATACTGCCTTAAGTCATGTCCATTAACACTTTTAAGAGGCAAAAAGAAAAGGAGGACTTGTGGCACCTCAGAGACTAACAAATTTATTTGAGCATAAGCTTTCATGAGCTACAGCTCACTTCATCGGATGCATGCAGTGGAAAATACAGTCGGGAGATTTATATACACAGAGAACATGAAACAATGGGTGTTACCATACACACTGTAAGAAGAGTGATCAGGTAAGGTGAGCTATTACCAGCAGGAGAGCGGGGGGGAAGAAACCTTTTGTAGTGATAATCAAGGTGGGCCATTTCCAGCAGTTGACAAGTACGTGTGAGGAACAGTGTGTGTGTGTGTCGGGGGGGGGGGGGGAAATAAACATGGGGAAATAGTTTTACTTTGTGCAATGACACATCCACTCCCAGTCGTTATTCAAGCCTAAGTTAATTGTATCCAGTTTGCAAATTAATTCCAATTCAGCAGTCTCTCGTTGGAGCCTGTTTTTGAAGTTTTTTGTTGAAGAATTGCCAATTTTAAGTCTGTAATCGAGTGACCAAAGAGATTGAAGTGTTCTCCGACTGGTTTTTGAATCTTATAATTCTTGACGTCTGATTTGTGTCCATTTATTCTTTTACGTAGAGACTGTCCAGTTTGGCCAATGTACATGGCAGAGGGGCATTGCTGGCACATGATGGCATATATTACGTTGGTAGATGTGCAGGTGAACGAGCCTCTGATAGTGTGGCTGATCTGATTAGGCCCTATGATGGTGTCCCCTGAATAGATATGTGGACACAGTTGGCAACGGGCTTTGTTGCAAGGATAGATTCCTGGGTTAGTGGTTTTGTTGTGTGGTGTGTGGTTGCTGGTGAGTATTTGCTTCAGGTTGGGGGGTTGTCTGTAAGCAAGGACTGGCCTGTCTCCCAAGATCTGTGAGAGTGATGGGTTGTCCTTCAGGATAGGTTATACATCCTTGATGATGCGTTGGAGAGGTTTTAGTTGGGGGCTGAAGGTGATGGCTAGTGGCGTTCTGTTATTTTCTTTTTTGGGCCTGTCCTCTAGTAGGTAACTTCTGGGTACTCTTCTGGCTCTGTCAATATGTTTCTTCACTTCAGCAGGTGGATACTGTAGTTGTAAGAACGCTTGATAGAGATCTTGTAGCTGCTTGTCTGTCTGAGGGGTTGGAGCAAATGCGGTTGTATCATAGAGCTTGGTTGTAGACAATGGATCGTGGGGTGTGGTCTGGATGAAAGCCTGAAGCATGTAGGTAAGCATAGCGGTCAGTAGGTTTCCGGTATAGGGTGGTGTTTATGTGATCATCGCTTATTAGCAACATAGTGTCCAGGAAGTGGATCTCTTGTGTGGACTGGTCCAGGCTGAGGTTGATGGTGGGATGGAAATTGTTGAAATCATGGTGGAATTCCTCAAGGGCTTCTTTTCCCTGGGTCCAGATGATGAAGATGTCATCAATGTAGCGCAAGTAGAGTAGGGGCGTTAGGGGACGAGAGCTGAGGAAGCGTTGTTCTAAGTCAGCCATAAAAATGTTGGCATACTGCGGGGCCATGCGGGTACCCATAGCAATGCCGCTGATTTGAAGGTATACATTATCCCCAAGTGTGAAATAGTTATGGGTGAGGACAAAGTCACAAAGTTCAGCCACCAGGTTTGCCATGACATTATCGGGGATACTGTTCCTGATGGCCTGTAGTTCATCTTTGTGTGGAATGTTGGTGTAGAGGGCTTCTACATCCATAGTGGCCAGGATGGTGTTTTCAGGAAGATCACCGATGGACTGTAGTTTCTTCAGGAAGTCAGTGGTATCTCTAAGATAGCTAGGAGTCCTAGTAGCATAGGGCCTGAGGAGGGAGTCTACATAGCCAGACAATCCTGCTGTCAGGCTGCCAATGCCTGAGATGATGGGGCATCCAGGATTTCCAGGTTTATGGATCTTGGGTAGCAGATAGAATACCTGGTCGGAGTTCTAGGGGTGTGTCTGTGCAGATTTGTTCTTGTGCTTTTTCAGGGAGTTTCTTGAGCAGATGGTGTAGTTTCTTTTGGTAACCCTCAGTAGGAACAGAGGGGTAATGGCTTGTAGAAAGTGGTGTTGGAGGGCTGCCTAGCAGCCTCTTGTTCATATTCCGACTTATTCATGATGACGACAGCACCTCCTTTGTCAGCCTTTTTGATTATGATGTCAGAGTTGTTTCTGAGGCTGTGGATGGCA
Organism: Natator depressus; assembly: GCF_965152275.1. Lineage (NCBI taxonomy): Eukaryota > Metazoa > Chordata > Testudines > Cheloniidae > Natator > Natator depressus. The sequence goes on along the minus strand of NC_134245.1, from coordinate 13,961,380 downwards.
TTGTGTTCTGCACGGCTGAGGTTAAGAGGCAAGTGATGCTGCTTTTCCACAATTTCAGCCCGTGCACGTCGGCGGAAGCACTCTATGTAGAAGTCCAGTCTGTTGTTTCGACCTTCAGGAGGAGTCCACCCAGAATCCTTCTTTTTTGTAGTCTTGGTAGGAAGGTCTCTGTGGGTCAGCATGTTGTTCAGAGGTGTGTTGGAAATATTCCTTGAGTCGGAGACATCGAAAATAGGATTCTAGGTCACCACAGAACTGTATCATGTTCGTGGGGGTGGAGGAGCAGAAGGAGAGGCAGAGTCTTCTGCTGGGCTAAGAGTATAGTTGGACAGATTGACAATATTGCTGGGTGGGCTAAGGGAACCACTGTTGTGGCCCCTTGTGGCATGTAGTAGTTTAGATAGTTTAGTGTCCTTTTTCTTTTGTAGAGAAGCAAAGTGTGTGCTGTAAATGGCTTGTATAGTTTTTGTAAAGTCCAGCCATGAGGACGTTTGTGTGGAAGGTTGGCTTTTTATGAGAGTATCCAGTTTTGAGAGCTCATTCTTAATCTTTCCCTGTTTGCTGTAGAGGTTGGAGCAAATGCGATACAACCGCATTTGCTCAAACCCCTCAGACAGAGACAAAAACCTACAAGATCTCTATCAAGCGTTCTTACAACTACAATACCCACCTGCTGAAGTGAAGAAACAGACTGACAGAGCCAGAAGAGTAAACAGAAGTTATCTACTAAAGGACAGGCCCAACAAAGAAAATAACAGAACGCCACTAGCCATCACCTTCAGCCCCCAACTAAAACCTCTCCAATGCATCATCAAGGATGTATAACCTATCCTGAAGGACAACACATCACTCTCACAGATCTTGGGAGACAGGCCAGTCCTTGCTTACAGACAGCCCCCCAACCTGAAGCAAATACTCACCAGCAACCACACACCACACAACAAAACCACTAACCCAGGAATCTATCCTTGCAACAAAGCCCGTTGCCAACTGTGTCCACATATCTATTCAGGGGACACCATCATAGGGCCTAATCACATCAGCGACACTATCAGAGGCTCGTTCACCTGCACATCAACCAATGTGATATATGCCATCATGTGCCAGCAATGCCCCTCTGCCATGTACACTGGCCAAACCGGACAGTCTACATAAAAGAATAAATGGACACAAATCAGATGTCAAGAATTATAACATTCAAAAACCAGTCGGAGAACACTTCAATCTCTTTGGTCACTCGATTACAGACCTAAAAGTGGCAATTCTTCAACAAAAAAACTTCAAAAACAGGCTCCAACGAGAGACTGCTGAATTGGAATTAATTTGCAAACTGGATACAATTAACTTAGGCTTGAATAACGACTGGGAGTGGATGTGTCATTGCACAAAGTAAAACTATTTCCCCATGTTTATTCCCCTCCCTCCCCCCACAGTTCCTCACACGTTCTTGTCAACTGCTGGAAATGGCCCAACTTGATCATCACTACAAAAGGTTTTTTCCTCCCCGCTCTCCTGCTGGTAATAGCTCACCTTACCTGATCACTCTTCTTACAGTGTGTATGGTAACACCCATTGTTTCATGTTCTCTGTGTATATAAATCTCCCGACTGTATTTTCCACAGCATGCATCCGATGAAGTGAGCTGTAGCTCATGAAAGCTTATGCTCAAATAAATTTGTTAGTCTCTAAGGTGCCACAAGTACTCCTTTTCTTTTTGCGGATACAGACTAACACGGCTGCTACTCTGAAACTTTTAATAGAGTTTTTGTTTTGTACCTCTTATTTCTTTTAATGATGGTCAAATAAAAAAAAAAAGCAATCATTTACTCTTAAGTATCACATTAGTGTCATTATTAGATGTTGATACAAGAGAAACTAGAACTGTTTCAATTCACATATCAACTTATATATTAACCATTTCAATTTAGAACTATAGACATAGAAATCAGGACAACATGCATCTTTGTGTGCACATTTACATTCCTGCTTTCAGTCCAACTCAGTATTTGCATGTGGAAATAGGGATTTGGATGTGTGTGAAATTAAATAAATACCTATCCAACAATCAGCAAATCTCTGATCTGCAGACACACAAACAAGCGTGAGCATGAGAAGTCAGGCATGAGAAATCAGATGGAAATGTGAGTACAAGTTTATGTTTGCTGTGGGTCTTATTTGGCAAAGTTTTACTCATGTGTAGTTCTATTGAATCCCCAATGCTGTATTAGGTCTACCATGTTTGGTCCTTCTAATCTGGGAATGGAACTGCTACAATGCAAACACTGTAATCAAGAGAATTTAATGTACTATTCTCACAAATCTGTGTTTTCAATAGGCCTGATCCTGAAGTTCTGGTGCAGAAAAAATGCTATTATATATACAAAATACACTATTTTTCTATACTGAAAGATGAAAGATGAAGGGCTTTGTCAAGTATCTGTTTCACAAATGCACTTCTGAGCGGCTTCAAAATAAGTTTTTGGAAAATACCAAGAGCAATTAAGTTACTTGAAGGACTAGCTGCTTGCAAAAATGTAATTGTTCAGAATTAAAGCATTTTGGCTTGAGCACTATGTTCTGGAGAAATCATCCAACCATGAAGTAATTATATTCTGTCCATCTCTAAATTAAATACAACCAAACTAAATTAAATTAAATGTTATGTTTAAAAAATGTAACCAGCCTGATAACCTATGTGCCAAGTTTCTCAAAGTAATATGCCCCTATTTAAAAAACAAAACTTCTAATGGAAAATTATAAGAAACACAGTATCTGCAGCTGTACTAGTGAATGCTGCAATAGTCCCCTCAATGCATAGTCTAACCCAGTGGTTCTCAAACTTTTGCACTGGTGACCCCTTTCAGATAGCAAGCCTCTGAGTGCGACCCCCCCTTATAAATTAAAATCACTTTTAAATATATTTAACACCATTATAAATGTTGGAGGCAAAGGGGGGTTTGGGCTGGAGGCTCACAGCTCACGACCCCCATGTAATAACTTCATGACCCCCCTGAGGGGTCCCGAACCCCAGTTTGAGAACCCCTGGTCTAACCCACTTGGACAGACACTAGTTTATGTTCTGTGTTGTGCCTGTTTTGAAGTGCAGCATAGAAAATCTAAGTGCAGGATGGGGTGGAACTGCGAGGTCAAAGTGGCTTTAAGCCACCTTTGCGATTCTTGGATTTCAGGCTGCTTTGGGGTTGGGGTGGTCCCCAGTACACTTAATTTTTTACTTTTTATATCGATGTGCATGTGATTTCACAGCGAACTCTTTTTTATTTACTGTAGCACCTCCTTTACAAATAGGGAAATTACATACATTATATTGTTTACTTTTTATATTGAATTTGGTTTAAAAACCACAGACACATGGGCTGCAAGGACACAAGAGTTTTGCTAACAAAAGATTACGTGGAACATATGCAAAAATCACATCTGAGTGTTCTAGGGGCCACAACAACTGGAAAAAAACATGATTTTAATAAAAGGGTGTTTTAGTTCCTATTTCATGCCAATTACAGGCTTGGGATGACTAAAAGTTTATGCCAAGTTGATGACAAACCAAACTGGTCGATTAAACAACAACTGCAAGGAATTTCAATTATATTTTCTGTAAAGATTATGTGCCATAAATGTCAGAAACTACTAGTATATAGATTTCTAACATTTCAGGGCCAGGTTTTAAATAAGGAATCAGATATCTAGGAAATACTTCCAGAATTTCAAACCTGAGCTTATGCAGACAGGAATGGAAACCTACAAATAATATTGTTACTGGTACCTGTACAGTCATTTTATTAATGTAAATAACTATAGATTTATAGTACTATTATAGATTGCATGTATTTAGAATCTTTAAAGTTAAGGTAAAATACATACAGATTTTTTTCTAAGTGGAAGTATTGCTAATACCCTTTTAAACTATTCACGTTATGTTTTAAAAGAAAGACGTTCTAGACTGAGATCAATTATGATATGCTAAATAATTCAACATCAACATTTATTAAATATGTAGTGCTACTGATGTGTACAGACACATAAGCCAAGGTTCCTGCCCAGAACGATGTATGGTATAATTAAGGGCCTAATTTGCCAGTATTAAGTCTGTAGAAACTTCCATTGAAGTCAACTGGATTTTCGCCTGCATGAAATAGAATAGTGAGCCCTAAATTAAACTATAATGAAAAGTAGCAATAGATAATGGGTGTGAGTTAAGATTGAGGAGGAAGACACAAGATGACAAAAGGAGAGCAAAGTGCTGTTGAGTGTAGCTGTAACAAGATCAGGCCACTCAATAGATCTGTCCTGTCTAACTCTTAAAAAGATACAGAGCTGGCAGAGAGATTTCTTGCATCAATTCAGTTCTAAAAAGTCAAAATATTAACTTTAAACAAAAAGAGAGATGTAAGTCATTCGGAAAGTCAGGAAGAAGATAAAAAATAAGCACAGAAGTAGAACTGGATGAGAATAAGGGAAATTAGAAACAAAAATGTGGTGAGAAAAAATAATGCAAAGGAGAAAAGAAAATGTTGAGGGTAAGAGAATAACAAAAAAGAAGGACAGATGATGAGGATAAAAGAAGAAAGGGAAAGATAAGAAAAGTGAGGAATTAGGAAAAGTAGAAGGAGAAATATATAGGAATAAAAACAAGAGAAGTCAGGGAAAAAAAATGAGAGGTAGCAAAGAGGAGGAAAGAATACAACAGTCTTCAGTTTCTTCCCCTGCATACCTACAGAGGGCATTCTGCTGTATGCATTTAAACATCTGTGCATGTCATCATTTTATTGCATTTAACAGCTTCATGTTCATTTGACTGAGATCATCATATGTGTGAACAGGGCTGGCCCTAAAACAAATGGCTCCCCAGGTAAGGAGCGTCTTCAGTGCCCCCTCTCTCCATTTGTTAAACTTTTGAATACCTAATTTTTTTATTGCATTTGCAGCCCATTTCACAACTTTCATTCATGATTTGCATGCATGATTTATCCCGGTCATATAAGATGATAAATTACAAAATAGGATTTGTAAAACATTTTACTTCAAGCATTCCATTTTCCCTTTTGTCGCTAACAACAAAAACAGCATTCCAAGCCCAGTGCCTCCCAAGCCTGGCACTCCAGGAGATTGCCTGCCCCTATATCTGGCCTAGTGTGTAAACTTAGGGTCAGGGCCTACCTTCAGCATACTAACTGGCCAGGGTCAGGCAGGACAAGGCTTTACTTGAATGCCTTAGTACTCAGCATTACCACACAAAGAAATAAGCACAACAAACTTCATTTATTTCTAGAATCATTATCTAAATGTCCTGTACTGTTTTGAGAAATATGGAGGATATATGAATTAGGACATAATTAGCTTCACCCTAATACATATAGAAGGCTTTATGGCTTTGTAATATGGAAGCTTCCATTTTTCAGAATACCTTTGCCCTGTTGCTTTTTGCTCTTTCAGTTGCAGAACGGATTCTTCAAACTCTTTTTCCTTCTTCCTTAGCTGATTCCTTAGCACTTCTCCAGTGTGCTCCAATTCTTCAATCTGTCCCTTTTGTGACTCAATCACGTTTTCCCTGCAAGTTAACAAAGCAGCTTGTGTTTAGAGGTTTTTTATAAGAACTAGATGCACACTTAGTTCATGTAGGGGGATGCAAATAGTCCAAAAAAAAAAATTAGATGATCAAATATTAGCCACATTTCCAATTACAATAGCTAATCCCTTCATAACATCTTTAAAACAGCATATCTTAGATGGCTTAAATTAAGTTCATTTGTTTAGCATGAATAAGCTATTATGTCATATCACATCTGATTTATTTACATGACATATTAAGTGTGTCCTATTCTTAATTTTCTGTTGCCAGAATGTTTGGGAGCAGGAAAACTTCACCTCCAGGCATGAGAAAATTAACAAATCCTCAATGGACTAAAAGAGGGAACTCCATTTTTAACCTTTTATTTTGGGTTATGTGGTGGTGTGCACTGCAATTTAGGCAATCTGCATCAAAATTACTAACTTTTACAAGCAGTGGAATTTATTCTGATGAAGTGATATTTCAGGTGAATTCCACCCAGATCTGGGTTTGCCCTGAAAGATGAGCAGATCAGCACATCATATTAATCAAAAAATGGTATATTGGTAACTTTGAGAATCATCTTAGTAGACAAACGTCCAGATCTGGAATGTTTCTTGGCAAAGTAACCTCATATTTTTTCCATTGCAATTATAGAGGTAGTATTGAGTGTGGCTACCTTGTATGTCTTTATTAATAGTCTCTTTCACTATACAATTTTTTGTACGTTAGATACAGTTGCTAGCTATTAACTCTAGTAAATATATATGTTGTATATTGAGAAAACTATGCTTACCATTCACTCCAAGAGGTAAGGTACATTTACTGCATATTTTACTCAGTGAAAATTATTATGTATTGTATTTTAAAATCACCCTTTTAACTGTTCACCAAGGACCAAATTCAGGGGTCATATCAACAGTATTCTAAACTCCTTTAAGTGGGTGGAATTTACACCCAAGGGACAATTTAGTTTATGCCTATATTGAATATTTAGCCCTTTTGGGACCTCAAATAAATCTGACTTGGATAAATGTTACTGAAATACCATTGCCATATGCAAAAAATGGACTTAGGAAAAGCCAGACCTCAGAAAACTAGAATAGCTACTGATAAGTTTTAGGGCAGAGAAATAATATAACAGAGTCCTGTAACTTTAAGTTAGAAATTAACTACTTTTGCTACATGTTTCCCCTCCCCACCACACCCTTGGATAACACAGCCCTCAGAGCAGGGATGTGCCAGAGTTTCTCTGTGCTCCAAGTCTAACTTACAATGCATGCCAATTGAATTGAAGAGCAGCCTGGAACCTAGGAAATGCAAAGATGACTCACGGTATGTCTACAGAGCAACTAGACAATCATGGCTGGCGAGGTGGGAGAGTCCCTGAGCCCGGAATTCTACACAGCAACGAAACAGCACTGCAGCCCAAGCCCAAGCCTGCTGGTATGGGCCAGTCGCAGGTTTTTCTTTGCTGTGTAGACATATCCTTAAAGCCAGCTTTGCCACCCCCATTTCCTGGGCTGCACCGTCCAAGACGCACAGTACAGAATCCGGCCCACTCGCTGGGACTAGAAATCTTCACACTTCATCAGTTAAGCAACATCTAAGTTAGGTCACCACTTTGATGGGAGATCTCTAGACTAAAATCCAGGTGCTTCAAGAAGTGTGTTGGTAATAATTTCATAGGTAGCTTTCTTCCTTCTGTCAGTGTTAACCTAATAGCCTAGCATGGGGATAGGGGACACTGTGCTTGCAAGAAGTGCTGGTTTTTGAATGAAACATAAGTTAGAAATTAACTGCTCTGACCACTAAGAGTCATAAAAAGATTCCAAGGCAAATTTTGCATGAGTAAGGGTGTTAAAACCTGACCAAATTCCAACTAGAGTACATACATTTTACTCTATTAATTTTCTCTGCCCAATGCAATTTGATAAGGGATCCTTATACTTTCTATTTCTAAATCTCTCGTGCAGTGTTGCTGATGCCAGTACAATCAATGCCAGATCCTAAGGCCCCATGTTTTGTTGGAGTGGAAGCCCTGTAAGACACTTTGATGATTGCAAAATGTGCTTTTTCTCACTAATATCACATATACTAATAATTGTATATTATAGAAAATTAAGAAATACAAATATCATACAAATTTCTTATCTCAGCCCTTGCTTCTTCAAGCAAACTATGTCCGTATCTTGGGAGCATGGGTTGGGGGGATCTCAGTTCTACATCCTGAAATCTCATTCCTAGAAATAAAGAAAACAGAGAGGCATATTTCTGACACTGAAGTTAATGAAAAAGATATTTAACATAAAGGAAAAAATCCTTACACAATATAAATATCTGTACTTATTATATAAATATAATAAAGGGTATTTTTATATCAAATACACAACAGAATGCTATGTATAAATTCAGAATACGCACCACACAGTTCAGGTATCAAAATTCCAGTATGGACAAAACAGCATGCATGGTTACAGGGAAATGTTATCAATAGGCTTTGATATGGGTTAGAAGAAGGTATTTATTGTAATTTGACAAGCAAAGAACATAAATACCAGCTTCAGTGCAGGAAGACTGAACAGTAATGATAATTTAAAAAAATGGTTACTGCCTAGCAACTATTCTTGTTCTCTGATTGGACTAACTCCATGGAGCCATACTGGAGGAGTCATGTACCTAGTTTAGCAGTCACAGGACCATGATTAGTAGTTTGTACCACTGAAAGGGGCTAGCTAGATGTAACCTCCCTGAAGAGCTCTGCTAGGCTAGTTGAACAGACCTCCCAAATCCAACATCTAATCTTATTGCAGCATCAAGAGATTAGTGATTTGCTAATGCGTGAACTGAACTCAATACATCAGCTTTTCAGACTTCAGACAAGAGCACACTGAAGATACATGTCACTGAGGCTGCCGTCCCTCTAGATGAGTGAGCTGTGAGATGTTCAATACACAGGAACACCAACAAGATCATAAAATGAACTAAATGCACAGTCTTACCTACTTAGGTAGCCGTTGAACTGAGATACTTTGACCTTTTATGTATTTCCAAAGGTTACAAATCATCTGGTTGACTTTCTAAGCAGCTCAGTTATTCCAAGAGTAGCTAATCATTCTTCATATCCAGAGCATTCCTGGTTGGACTTTTATTGTTCTAATAGCACACAAGTTAATGTGTAAGCTTGAAAGTTTGTCTCTCTTACCAACAGAAATTGTTCCAATAAAAGATATTACCTCATACACATTGTCTCTCTGCGTGGTAAAATATCAGAAAAGCCACTGAGGATTTGAATGACTACTCGTACTGAGCCACACCTTTCTGACTCAAGTAGTCATAAGAATGGCCATACTGGGTCAGACCAAAGCTCCATTTAACCCAGTATCCTGTCTTCCAACAGTGGCCAATGCCAGGTGCTTCAGAGGGAATGAAAAGAACAGGTAATTATCAAATGATACATCTCCTGTTGCCCATTCCCAGCTTCTAGCTAGGGGGCTAGGGACATCATCCCTGCCCATCTTGGCCAATAGCCATTGATGGACCTATCCTCCATGAATTTATCTAGTTCTTTTAGATGTTTGTGGGCCTGCCAGGTGCATAGCAGATAGGCACACTTGAGACAAAGTGACTCATTCCTTTAGATATCTTGTATCCTGACACAAAAGAGGCAATCAAGTTCTCCCTTGTCTGTTTCAGCAACCATATTGTCTCTGAAAAGCTGCACTGGTTTCCCTTTGATCTATAGGGAAGATTTTGAGATCCAGCCTGATAGTCCACAGTTCTAGCAAGTTAATGATTCTTTGATTCCTGAAGTCTCCAAAGACCACATATAGTCAAAGATCTTAGATGTGTTCCCCAACCCAGACTGAAGGCATCCATGCCTATCACTATCTAAAGAGCAGGCTGAGACAACATTCAAGACATTTTTTTGATGGTGAACACCATAGTACAGAGTCTTTGACTTGCTGAGAAGGAAACACTAATATGCCCTTTTACGGTTAGTTGAATCTGGTGTACAAAGCAAGTGTACACCAGATTCAACTAACCGTAAAAGGGCACCTTAACCTATGAGTATGTCTACACAGCAGCTGCCAGGATGCTTCCCAGAGTGAGCAAACAGACATGCACTAGTTCTGCTCAAGCTAGTGTGCTAAAAATATCTGTGTGGCCATGGTGGTTGCTTGGGCTAGCCACCCATATCCAGGGGTTTGGGCAAGATTGTACTCAAGGTGGTTAGCCTGAGCTGCTGCCTGTGTTGCCGTGGCCACTCTGCCACGTTTAGTGCGCATCTGTCTACCCAGGCTGGAAAGCACCCTCCCAACTCCTGTGTAGACATTCCCTAAAAGAAAGGATTTATAAAAGTGCAGACTCCTGTCAGGCCTAACATTCACAAATAAATTCTCACTGTGCTTTCTAGCCTAGACCTACCAAGACTTTGATAACAGAGACTTGGCTGGATGAGATCTTGGAACTTGTCCTCAGGTAAGCAAGCAAGCTACATCTTATGTGGAATCTAGGATGGCCCCTTTGAAAGTCATAACCTGAATTGGGATTGAGATGGATTCTCCTTGTTTACTCTCAGATAGAGATATTAGGCAATTTCCTGCAGTATGTTTGGGAGACCTTACTGTATTTTTATGTATCATTGAGGGCCAGGGATTGTACAGCATTCCAGGAACTAAGGACAGTGGGAGGTGATTAGGCAAATTCACTTTTAGCCTGAGTTTAAACTGACTCAGAGTCATGTTTCTGATCCAGCAAACGAAAAGAACCTTCCGTTCGAGGGGGGGCGGGGGTAGAGGCAGGAGGCGAGAAATCCTTAAAGACGGGTTGGAAGGACTGACACCTGCCAGAGCCTAAGGCTGAGTTGGAATGACCTCTGGTAAGCTTTATAGCATGAGTGTAGGGTCTTTGTTTTTAATATGTTTTCTCTGTAATGCTTTCAACTTAAAAATAAATGTGCCTGCTTAAAAAGGGCTCTGTGGTAACTTGTAATGTGGGCAATTATGCTGTTTGTAGCCTCTGAGGAGAAAGCAGGGCAAGCCTGCTTAGGCAGTCTGATTTGCTGGGGAACTATGCTGCCTGGAAAAACCACAGTCAGGAGGGAGAGAGACATGGGTTTCTGCCCATGAGAGGTCACAGTTGAGGAGCTGGGAGCCTAGAGTGGGTGTCCTTGCTGGACCACAGATGGGGAATACAGATGCAGTTACCCTGAATTGCGACTTCTCTCACAATATGTGAGCTATCTTGCTGTTTTTATACACCAAGCTGTTGGATGTATGTCTTAAGTAAATTGTGCTTGCCCCTAGTTGACCACTGCTACTCAAATTAGATTCTGTAGACATATGGCCAGCCACGCAACTCCTACAGTAGGGCTCTGCAGAGGCAATATAATAAGAGTACTTTTTTTTTTTTGTAATAAAATAAATCTTTGTAAGATTGCCACGCAGGAGAACAGAATATCAGAATCTTTCCACAAAGTGCATGTATGCCAATTTTAGCTGCCATGGTTGTATTTTCTCACCCATAAGACTAAAACGTACAAATGCAAATAAAGCAAAAACTAGGGCTCCTTTCATATCCCAAAATGGTTTACACAGAAAGAAAAAGGAGTTACTGTAGTCAAACTGATAGTGCTACAATTAGATATGCAAATACAGCAGGTAATGCTCACCTCAGCCTTGGAGAACAAAATATTAGCCAAGACACTAGGGTTATCACTTTTTTTTTTTTTTTTTTTTTAAAGACAAGGTGGCAATCTCTAACTGCAACACAGAGAGACATGAAACAAATAGAAAGAATCTCTGCTTAACAATATATCTGAAAGAATTTTGCAAGAATAGGTCTAAGCTACAATAGCTTGCTCTTCCAAGCTGAAGACCATTTATAGTGTGTCATAGAGCATTCCTAGTTTTCTGTCCTTGCACCACCTTTAACTACAGCATTGTAGAGGCAGACTAATTGAAATGTCTAATTGTAATTCATGATATCACAAAAGGCTGAAAGAACACAGTTATTGGGTATTAAAAATTTCACACTATATAAACATTAGGAGAGTAAAATGCAAAAGCTTATTACTTTTCATTGCCTGTCTAAAAGTGTCAGAATTATTTTTTTTTTGGCAGGTCAAAGTGTCATAGTAACCAATAATCTCAATGTGCTTTCCCAGCTGAATGAATGTTTGCAGGAGTATGGGATTTTCTCTTTATGGAGAAACTGAAAATTTGAAAAAAAAAAAAAAAAAAAAAAAAAAAAAAGACAAATACGCAATGTACCTGACCATGAGTCTGACACAAAACTCATAGAAGTTAATGGGGAGTCTCCAGCTGATTCAATGGGTTTTGGATCAGGCCCCATGACTATTTTTTACAAGTTATTTGGATAGATACAATAAACTATCCAAACACAAATCCCTTCACAAACTTTCTCCTTATAAAAATGAAACATATATAATTGAACTCTCTTATATAATTTAATTACCCCAAATACAAGATTGAAAATGAGTGCCCAATTCTACTCCTCTTGTAGTCAATGGAAAGCCTTGAATGCAAAAACATGCATTAACGATGATTCTATCTCAACATATAACTCCAGAATCTACATATGTATAATAGATTTTTCAAAAATTTGCAATGTCGTGCACGCATGTATCAGAGACTAGAGCCTAGACCCAATCAGGATATTGTCTATTAAAAAGTTATTAGCACATAATCTCAATTTTAATTATACCTTTCCTTGTGCGCTCTGGGATGGCGACAGCCTCGTTCACTTTTCTGAGACCAGTGTTAATGCGAGATTGAACATAGCTGTATGGAGTGTGCCGATGGCCTTGAACTTGGAGCTGCTGTTTGGTTGAAATGAGTCTCTTGCGGATGCCTTCATTTTGTTTCTCAAGCTCACGAACTTTCTCTTGCAGCTGCTCAATCATTTCTTCAAGCTCCACATCCTGGCCCAACCGCTTGGGGCCACCACCAATCTGCTCAGATCTTTTCTTGTCATTAACAAGCCGAATTAACTTGGTGGCCATTCTGTGGAAATAATAAAAAGATGAAAAAGAATGCAAAAAGTCAGCATAAAAACCATTGTGTTGAAAAGAACATAATCACTGTGAAGACTTCAGCGTAAAACCTGAATAATAAATTGCAGGTTTTGATACAACTATTACTGCCTGTGAAGAAACCTTTGAAGATAATTGAAACCACTGGGCAGCAATCTGCTTTATAGCACTGACAAATAACAGTTTCCTAAGGCTTATCATTTAAGGTTAGTAAAGAGAGGACACATATTTACTCCATATGCTCCTTAAATATAATTTTTAACGCATGACCTTATAGAGGAACTCTGCATTCTGTTAAGTACAGTTACAGATAGGGGATGTGGTGGGGCAATGTATAAAAACTACAGTTCCACAAGACATTAAACTATTGAACACATGCTAATAATATGCAGCATTTCAGTGATGTATTGTTTCAACTTTCACTGTAGTATTTTAAACCACATTTCAGTTCTAAAAATGCTAAAAAGTGTAGGTGAGCATGCCTAGAAAGCTCCTCAGGAGAAAGAATCTTAATAGTTCATGTTGCCATGCTAAATTTTATATTCAGCATGTAGTACCAATGTGCTAAGAGAAGTAATGATTAGCTGTGGGATATAATTAGATGCAGGAAGTGTGGTTTTCATCTGTCTTTAAAAGGATAAAAATTTTGCTTTTGGCATCTCAAGAGTTGTACCTTTGATTTCTTTTAGTTTTGATAAACATTGGTAAGCCAGAACAAAAAGACAAAGAGGGCACATGGGGGTGATGTAATAGGCAAGAACATAAAACATGCCCAGCAGTGAATAGAAAAAACTTGGCATAGAAAGAAAGAAAAGGTGGCTTTGATGAGGGAGACAAGTTCAAGACTTTACAAAATTGGTCGCACATCTTTAAGAGCTGTATCTAGTTTATGGGGAATCTATTTTTGCAGAGGCCCAGACAGGAGATGGAAAACAAAGACACACTTCATTTGTTTAAAGGAGTTTGTTTTACTTAAGAATGGGTACAGACAGAAGCTTTTACTTAAAAGAACAAAAGTGAAACAACAAAAAATAATTCAAAATAGCTTTGGGATGTCACAGAACTGCCTGCGAGCAATTTTCTGATATATATATATTTCTACTGCATATTCAATCCACGCTTCTAGCTACAAGGACTCCAGCATTGGGAAGAAATTTGCAGCTGAATTGGTTAAGACTTCTTCTTCACACACAACAGAGACAATGCACCAAGGGTTTGATTTTTTATTTAAAATATCAGTTAGTGCATCCACTGCATTATGACCCAGGTGGCCAATTATGGGCACACTGGGTGAGTTTAGGCAGTCCACAGTGCTTCCGTCATTGGTCTGAAACATAGAAAATTCCACACAAAAGGACACTAGTGATCCATCTGATCAAGTACCTGGCAGCAGTCAATACTGGATGCTTCGGGGAAAGCTACAATGCAAATATGTAAAATAATGACCTGTACAGACTGAGCTAGATAGATTCTTTTTCATTCTGTCCCATACTACAAAAACAATAAAACACTTAAAGAGCTTAAAAGGTGGCATATTTAGATCTGATTAAAGATTTTTAAGATATTGAACAGCTACTCCTCCGTAGATGTGAGGAAAACAGTTGAGAATGCGCCACTTTTAAAAGGATAAGTAAAGATGGAAAGACCTCGGGGAGGGTGGGGTAGGATAGAGAGCTGAACTGCTACATGTGGACTGTCCAAAATGTGGGATGAAGTCTCTAGTCCCTGCTTGTGCCTCTACAACCTCTTTTTTCAACCTCGTGGATGTCTTTAGGATTTTTGTCCCCGCACAACAACATAATGAAAGCCCCAATGGAGATGGGCTCCAAGATGTGCACGGCAGATGGGTACACCAATGCACAGACTCACAAAACCTCCTCCACCACACAGATGCACTACATCCCATAGCGAAGAATGCAGGATTCACCCCAAACTGAGGGTGTGTGGATGGGTTACAAATCTTCTATGTCAAAAAAGTACTTTGTACATACAAACTAGACATAATTGACAGTATGCAAGAGACGGTTTCTATAAATCGGAGATTCCTAAATTGTGATCTGTGGAACACCAGCAGCCCATGGCAAGCTGGTTGATCACACTGTGCTAGCTCTGCTCCTGGCTCCCAGCTGCTAAACTGAATTAAGAGAAGCTAAAAATCCACAAATACTTTTCTAATAGTTTTACAGGTATCCAATTTCTGTAGTGATCAAAAGATATATGTTTACAAATGAGAGGGGAAGTGATCTGTGCAATGACAAGCGAGAGGACAGGTGGTCCAAAAAACAATTTCTCTATTAAGGTGTGGTCCACACTATAAAAATGTTTGAGAAACTCTGCTAGAGGATACATACCTAAACAGATGAGATCATCCATATCATCGTATGCTAATACAACTATATGAGAGCATGAGATGTGAGAAAAAAAATCTGAGTCATCTCGCTTCAAACGGAATCCAGAGTAGCTCCAATAGAGAAGATACTTGGTTAAATGGGACTGAGAAATGGAAGAGATGTTTTCATGAGCAAAATTCCATGTTTTAAAGTAACATGGAGCAAAGCACTTTAAACAAGGGAATATTGTAATACATTTTTATTTTTCTACTGAATATATCTGTTTAAAAGTACATGTTCAAAATGGAGGGTATGAGACAATTGTTTTCTCATAGCACAAATTAGCAATGTTATATAAAGTTTTTATATACACAAACACATACACTCCCACCCATCTCATACTTCTCCATTTGCTCTTTATTTTAGCCCTTTCAAGGCCTAATTCATTTACTTTTCTTCAGTCTATATCTTTCCTCTCTTCCTCCTACATTTTCTTCTCTCCCCTTGCATTTTCGCATGTAAATAGCCTATTGCTCAATATTTATCTAGAAATCTATAAAACCCCCATCACTACAACATGTGGCACCAAATCTTTACTCCTTTCTATTCCTCTTGACCCTTCCCCCCCAACCAAACCTAGTACTGCCCTAACTATGAAAAGGTTTTTGAAAGGCAGCATGCACTGTCTCCTCCTCACTCTCTCCCCTTATCTTGAAAATGTTGATCCTTTTTCTTTTCTCCTTTCCACTCCTCCCTGCTCCTCCTTTTTGGTTTCCTCCATCTCTATTTCTTCAGAATTGAAGGATCTACAGGCCTACCATGCTTATGTCAGTACGAGAGCAGTTAACGCCTGGGAACTGAAAAGGTAGTACTAGGACTCCTATTTCAGGTGTCATGATTGGTCTCTGAGTAGAAATCAGCTCCGTGGAGTAAGATCAGAGAGGGGAATGTACATAACACAACATTGCACTGCAAAATTTTCTGTGGGCCGTTTTAGGAGTACTAAGGATTTCACAGACCACTCTGAAAGGCTTTCTTACTCCAGTTTACACGATTTTGATTTGTTGATGATTAAGGTTTACAAGAACATATTCTCCAAATTTGATTTTGGTTTAAAAAAAATAAGAAGATTCAAACCTTTTAATTTTATCTTCTTGCTTATGTGCATGCTGCTTAAGTAAGATGTTTTCATCATGCAAACGCAGGAAACGGTCTTCTAGCTCCTCACGACTAATCCGTGAGACAGCTTGCCGAGCTTTCACATTCTGTACAGCTGATGATTCTAACAAGCAGAAACAAAATCACAGCAAATTACTTTCACAATTCCCAAAGGAATATCATCATTTTGAAACCTAGCCAGTTTTAAAAAATGAGTTTAATGTAGTTTCATGTTCAACACCTGGCCAAGTCTGTCTGCCAATTGATGATCATAAACTCATATTTTCTAATCTTTTTAATGCTTTCCAATCCTCTGGATAGAATACCCATACAAATGACATGGCAAACTGGGTAGCTAATAGATGATAGAGGGGAAATAGCTTAACTGATTCACAGCACTTTATATGTAAACACACAATATAAGAAGTAAGCTGTCCATTTTTATAGATTGGACCGAGTTCCTTTTTAAAAGCAAAGTAAATTTATTCACACCAAACTATAAAAACATTAACTGATAAAGTCCAGGAAATTCACTCTAATTTATGAAATAAGCCTCATCACAGTAGATGACAGTACATAAAATGGATCTGATTCTAAGAGGAGCAGAGCACCTCCTCAGAGAAGCTGAGTGCCTTCTGCTCCCATGTTCAATGGGACAGCTTCTGCTCGCACTAACATCAGTTGATAAACTGGATATGGTTCGATGGACTTGCAGATCCTCAGCACCGTGTGGGCCTGAGCTCAATATAAGTAGTACTATGAACTCTGAATTATCTTACATCTTTGTGAATTTAACCCAGACTCTGAATATTATCTGAACTTAATTTTCATAAGTGTGAATATAAGAAACATTTTTTAAAAGGAAGCCAACAAAGTCACTGATCAAAGTCTGTCACAGTAATAAATAACAGCTGGTACAAACCTTGTAATCCTCCAATTCCAGCTAGATTTAGACCTACATCTCTCACAGGCAGGTCTCCTGCAGTTTCATCAGCTGGAGCAGACATGGTTTATCTGTGGATAACAAAATTCATATGAAATCCTTTTCCATCTGTAACTTAAACTGTGAGACTAGAATGAACCATAATTACATCATATAAAATTAATAAGAAAAAGGTAATGACAAATTCACTATAATGACAGACTCATTATAGTAAGACCTCCTGCCCCAAATGTATAACTCAGGGGCAAAGGTGAAAGTAAGCTGGCACGGCATACTGGCAAGAGCCAATAAACCGTGCTGGACCTGACCAGCTTCCCCAGGCCGGCAATTTAAAGGGTCCAGGGCTCCCTGCAGCAGCTGGAGCCCTGGGCCCTTTAAATTGCTGCCCAAGCCCCACTGCTGGAGCCCTGGGGTAGCAGCAGCGGCAGGACTCCGGTGGTGAATTAAAGGGCCAGGGTACTTAAAGTCACCACCTCTTCTGGTTGAGGCTACACCCCCTGCTCAGGACTCCGGCGTACTGGTAAGTCCTTTAAGTTACTTTCACCCCTGCTAAGGGGACATTAAAAACTTTCAATTTTAACATTATGCCAATTTGAATCATAGTATACCATACATACTCCTTTTTACAGTACAGCTCCTATAATCTATTTTAAGAAGGGCTGTAGATTAAACTTTTTTTTTTCCAGGGTCTGATACAAAGCACAATGAAATCAATGGAAAGACTTTAATCGACCTTAAGTATCTGGTCCAAAGCTCATTGATTTCTACTGTTTATAGCAGGAAGCTTAAGACATCATCAGGTGGAGCATTCTGCTGTGTTCCCCACTGTGAATGGCCTAAGAGAAATGGAAGGTGTTCCTGCTTATATTGCCTTTCCAGGCCTCATTACTTCTCATTCAGTTTTCCTCAAGTGGTCTCAAATATTTGCATATTAAGGATCACTTCTTAAAACAGAGGCTCTTATGGACACCTCACCTCCTAAACCTGATCTTGCATCTTCTATGATGCAAACGGAATGCTTAGACACATGAAGGAATAATACTAGAACATATTAAAGAGAGAAAGTAATACATTTGTTTTAGAGTAATGGGTGCAGCTGTTTGGTTACAGTCCCCATTTGTTTGTTTATTTCCCTGAATAACATTGTCGGCAGAGCCACACTGCTCTAACTCCTCCAGGTTATTTTGCAGTTTGGTTCTATTTTTCTGTGGGTTTACATCCTCTCCAGTTTTGGTGCTGTCCACAATTTTGACCAAAGCTGAATTAACATAGAAGAAAGACACGAAGCCTTGTGCAGGGGTCAGTGTTTCCCATTTGCATACCCCCAAGTAGGTTTTCTGAAAATGAATAGTGAGTCCAGAAATGCCTTGGGAAGTTTAGAGTAACAGCTGTGTTAGCCGGTATTCGCAAAAAGAAAAGGAGTACTTGTGGCACCTTAGAGACTAACCAATTTATTTGAGCATAAGCTTTTGTGAGCTATAGCTCACTTCATTGGATGCATACTGTGGAAAGTGTAGAAGATCTTTTTATACACACAAAGCATGAAAAAATACCTCCCCCCACCCCACTCTCCTGCTGGTAATAGCCTATCTAAAGTGACCACTCTCCTTACAACGTGCATGATAATCAAGGTGGGCCATTTCCAGCACAAATCCAGGGTTTAACAAGAACGTCGAGGGGGGGGGGGTAGGAAAAAACAAGGGGAAATAGGTTACCTTGCATAATGACTTAGTCACTCCCAGTCTCTATTCAAGCCTAAGTTAATTGTATCCAATTTGCAAATGAATTCCAATTCAACAGTTTCTCGCTGGAGTCTGGATTTGAAGTTTTTTTGTTGTAATATTGCAACTTTCATGTCTTTAATCGCGTGACCAGAGAGATTGAAGTGTTCTCCGACTGGTTTATGAATGTTATAATTCTTGATATCTGATTTGTGTCTATTTATTCTTTTACGTAGAGACTGTCCAGTTTGACCAATGTACATGGCAGAGGGGCATTGCTGGCACATGATGGCATATATCACATTGGTGGATGTGCAGGTGAACGAGCCTCTGATAGTGTGGCTGTTGTTATTAGGCCCTGTGATGGTGTCGTCCCCCCCGACGTTCTTGTTAAACCCTGGATTTATGCTGGAAATGGCCCACCTTGATTATCATGCACATTGTAAAGAGAGCGGTCACTTTAGATAAGCTATTACCAGCAGGAGAGTGGGGTGGGGGGAGGTATTTTTTCATGCTGTGTGTGTATAAAAAGATCTTCTACACTTTCCACAGTATGCAGCCGATGAAGTGAGCTGTAGCTCATGAAAGCTTATGCTCAAATAAATTGGTTAGTCTCTAAGGTGCCACAAGTACTCCTTTTCTTTTTGGGAAGTTTAGAGACTGAGCTAGAATTAGCAGCAAGTATCACTGCTTGAAGATTGACACCACTTTGAAAAGAGTAACTACATGATCTGGAAGCATTCTGAGAACGATTTGTCCATTTTACCCCAAAGCTGTGCTTTTCTTCTGAAAAGCAAGTAACTTTCTCCAAAGCAAACATCAATGCTGTTATCTTCTGCCCTGAAATACTGGTGCATGTTTGTTTTAACATACCACTCTTGCAGGAAGTGCACTGATGTCTTTAATGACCATTAGTATCCGTCATCTTTCCTCTGAAACATGATACCAAAAGAGCAATTCCCCATAGAAACATGTCAGGATTATTTGTTGAATACTAACTCAAGGCCTAATCATAAACTGCTTGCTCAAACAAAACTCTCATTTAAGTCAATGGGAGTTTTGCCTCTGTAATCAGATTGTCCTGACATCACTTCAAAAACGCATGGGTTTTTCCCAGAGGTCTCCAAATTACATAACTGGAAGGCATCAACTTAACTGATCAAATCTGATGCGAGTGTATCACAATCTTGTTACAAAAAAGCAATTGTACTTAGAGTTTAGAGATGTAGTTCTAGAGAGAGCTTCTCCAGTCAGCATAGCTACTACCTCTCATGGAGGTGGCTTAACTACATCTCCCATCAACATAGTAACGTCTTCAATGAAGTGCTACAGAGGCACAGCTGCACCACTGTGGTGTTGTAACATCTCAGAACAGGATGAGTGAAGACTTTGTTTTCCCTGAACAACAAGGGAGAAAAACAAATTCCATGTGTAATGTGCCATCAAGCTCTTTACCTTTTAAGAGAATGGTTTGGCATTTAGATAACTAATTGCTGGTGTTTCAAGTTCATTCAGTGTCTAGTTATTTGTTTGTTTTCCAAACAGACAGAGAATTCCTTTGTAGGAGTGGTCTGTTTGAATGAATGATAAAGACGAGGCTGTTGATTTTTTGTGTAAGCAATTGTAATGTATTTTTCTCTTTCTTCTCTTTAATTTATTTTCTTTTGTTATTTCACCCCTCTCCTAAGTAGCTAAAATGGTTAACCAAAAGACTGCAAAGATTTGCTTGTCTACAGGGCCTGAAAAGAAACACACCTGTGGTTTGTTTTAAGTGTAGATCTTCCCTTCCCTAGGACTGATCAATACACACACCCTCCTCCATTGTATCCTGTACCCCATCAACTCTGACTGTTTTTTGTCTCCAGAATAGGTTACCTGAAAAGGATAATGGTTACTTGATTATTACTCAGTTCCTGTTCTTGGAAATGAAGCACAAACCTTCAAAATTGGAAGAAGGAAATTAGAAATATTGTGATTAACCAACATAATTTTGGGGCCTTAGCATAAAATCATGAAGTTTCCAAACTGCTACTTATACTGCAGAAAATGGTAGCTTTGTAATCTGTAGCACTGAGTTTACGGAATTGTTTTAGCACAATTTGTATTTGACAAACATTACAAAGAAATTTAAATACAGATTTACAATTTGCACACAAGGATAAAAATTGCCAAAAATGACTGCTTAAAGCTAAACACCTAAATACCTGTTCATGGCCCAATTCTGCAAGTGGACTCTTGATCCGCATCAGCCCATCAACTTGGATGTGGGCAGACAGGGTTACTCCTAAACTGTCATTAGGTACCTAATTAGTAACCTAATTTTCAGCAATGCTAAAAGGTGCAGTTTTTATTGAAGTCAACAGGAGCCATACATGCTCAGTACCTCTGAAAATTAGGATACTTATTTAGCTAAGTAAGGATTTAAATGCTTAACTTTAGGTACTTCCATTTGAAAATATTGGCCATTTTTAGCATAATTTAGGGGAAAACAAACAAACACATATCTCTGAGCCACAAATTTGTAAATTCCTTACAAATACTCTGTATTCTTCTTCTAGCCATACATCAGAGGTAACTGATGCCATTTATCTTTTTCCCCAAGAAACAGTGCCTATTGGGGGATGGCATTAAAAACAGTCTCACATTCTTTTTTAGGAGTGAGCATAGACACATGGTCCAATATTCTTTCACACTTTTCTAGATGTTACAATGTTGGAGTGTTTTGTTTGTTTTTCACCATCTCAGTGCATTGGCACATTCTGCAATAACTGGTAAGAAATGCACTTGGGTCCTCTAATTGCTAATGCTATACAAATAAACAACAAGCACATACTTATATAGGGGTTTGCCTTCAAAATACTTTGCAAATATTCACTACATTTTGCAGCCACCTTGTATGAGGTAAGTGGGTAAATATCATTGTCACGATGTTAGGAATCTGGGAACTGACACAGAAGCGGTTTCTAGCCTTCTCTCCCTGTTTGCAGTTCTACTGGCGATAGCCTGTCTACTCTGGTGCTCCTGCCATTGATATCTGGCCACTGTTAGAGGGCTTTCCCTTCACTCCCTCCCCTGGTTCTTGTCATGTAGACAGAAAGCAGAAGACCAGAAGTCCAACGTGCAGGCAATACAATGTTTATTGGAGTTAGTTCCAAGCAAGCATATCCAGAGCTCTACACGCTGTTAGAGTCTGTTTCCCAGTGTTCTGTTCCAAGCTCTGATGCCATAGAGCGTTTCCCCCGTTCCCTCTTCCCAGATCTGATGCGACAGCGCCTTGTGTGTGTCCCCGTTCCTCATTTCCCCCCTCCCCATGCCCATTTCCCACGTCCTCCTTCTTAGCAGGCCCAAATATACCTGCAATGGACACCCTTGGCCCCACCCCTTACAACTTATGGTCATGTTCCATTTTGGAGGATTGTGAGTCTAGGGTCTTCATCCCACCTGTTTTGTATCTCATGGGAGGGGTGAGGTTGTGCTATGGTCAGGACAGGCATGTCTTTGGCCTTTTAGTGTTTTATACCTTCCCCCCATCCCCTCTTCCCCTCCTGACTGGTTGCTTGACCTTGCCTTGACAAAAGAGGCAGCCTTCCAGCATATGCTCATATATTACATTCCTACCATAACCTGTAACACTTTAGCTTGATCCCTTATCTTTTCTCATTGTACTAAAAGACCCATCTGGTTGTGGGAAATGCAACGCACAGTGTCTTTGTTCATTGTTCTTCATACATATTAGTATAAAAGTATCAAAAAATCAAACCCAAAATTCTATCTCAGCATATAGGCTTGTTTGTTAGCCTAACAGCCATCAGTGTAACCTTGGGAGGCCTAGACTAAGCCAGTCTGGGTGGGCCATTGTTTGAAACTCTGGGAGACACTAGCACCTTTCCTACACTTGTACTCCCACCTGTGTAGCTGCACCAGTGCTAGCAAAAATGGGTAACCTTAGGAGAAAACATACTGGTGTATGTATGCAAGGTGAGAGCCTGTGCGTATCTGAAAGCTACACTGTCCCCTCAGGCAGAGGAGTGCAATTCCCATTAAGCCCAGTGTTATCTATGTATCTGTGGGAAGCATCTGGCCCTTAGCCTGGAGCAGGACTGAGACTAGCCCTTGGAGTAGCCAACCACACTCCTGTGCTCAAATCTCTGGGAGCAAGGCACCCTGGCAGAGGATGGTGTCTCATGGGCCCACACGTGATCTGGGGACCGGGACCTACCCCAAGGAAAAGGAGCACCAGCCTGCATAGAGCAGGACTGGTGGCAGCCCCATGACCTTAAAAAAACACCCCTCGCCCAGGGTAGGCCATGGTTAGACAAAAAACCAAATACGGCTCCGTCACAGGAGTCGGCAACATGTCCATACACAACCACAAGTGTCCATGGTAAAAATTTTGAGGTCTGTGGGGGGCGCTCATGGGCAAGTGGCAGAAGCCCTGGCATGCTACCTCCGTCCCCCCCTTCCCCGAGTGCTGACTTCACGGCCCTCCCAGCCCATTGGCTGGGAACCACGGCCAATGGGAGCTGCGGAGAGTGGTGCCTGTAGAGCTGCCTGGCCGCGCCTCCGCCAGCAAGAGCAAGGACGGGGAAACCATCCAAGGTGAGCCTCCCTGTCCCGGCTGTTGGTGGCAGAAGCGTGGCCAGGCGGGTCTCCACACTGTCTCTGCCCCTTCTCCCCAAGCGCTGACTTCATGGCTCCCAGGCCATTGGCCAGGAACTATGGCCAATGGGAGCTGCGTGGGCAGCTCCTGCAGACGGTGGAGCGCACAGACCCGCCTGGCCGCGCCTCCGCGTAGGAGCCGGAAGGGGGATATGCCACTGCTTCCGGGAGCTGTTTGAGGTAAGCTCTGTCCGGAGCCTGCACCCCCGACTCTCCTCCCGAGCCGGGGTCAGAGGTGAGCAGGGGAGCTTGGCTGCAGGTGGGTGCGGAGCACCCGTTCAGTTTTCCCCGTGGGTGTTCCAGCCCCAGAGCGACCCCTGGTCCGCCATGTCCCACCGGACCCCGTGCCCAAGGGCAGTAAAGCTCCCTGGGTACTCACGGCCCTGCGTGCTCCTCTCTCCCTCGCAGCCGCTCAGACTCCGTTAGCAACGGCCTCTGTTGCTACGCGGAAAGGTCATTTCCTCCGACTGGGGGCCCGGCGAGGCTATGCCCCACTGTCTGACGGGAGTTGTAGTTCGGCGGCCAGCGTTCCAGCCTCCCTCCCCCTCCTTCCCGTGTGTCAACCGCGCTGCATCCCGGGAGTTGTAGTCCTGCCAGGAGCGCTGGGGCCGGCAGGAAGAGGCTGAAAAGACTACGGGGAGGCCGAGCGCGGCGGTGTGGGGTGCCGCAAGCGTCGGGGGCTGTGCTCGAGCACGGCGGGCGGCAACATGAAGAGGCGAGCAGGGGCGAGCGAGAAAAAAGAAGCCAAGGTACCTTCTCTTTGCTTCCTGCCCCTCCCAGCCTTGTCAGGCCGCCCCCCCGCCCGAGCTCGCCGGCCCGCCCCCAGGCTGGGCTCTGCAGGCCAGGGGAGATTTCTCGGCTGCCGGCGGGGGAGCTCATCACGCCACAGCGGTTGCCGGAGCATCCTTGCCCAAGCAGGATCCCCCGCGGCCGGAGGGGACGGGAGTGGGCGCTGCTCCGGGCCGGGACCTCTGGCCCCCTTCCCCGGCTGTGAATTCCTGCAGCGTCCCGCTCGCCCGAGGGACAGGGCACAGCTTATGATTAAACCGAAAGACCAGCCCTAGAGCCTGCCCCCTGCCTGCTGGGCCCGAGAGTTAGCGCTCCCGGGGCGTTAGACGGGAGCCCTCCCCACGTGTCCTGGGTTCAAATCCTCCCCCCTGCTCCCATGGCGTTGCAGCGCGCTGGTGGGTCACTATCCACGGCCCTTAACTGGCGCTGTCCGCCCTGTGCTTGGGACCTTGTGTTCAGCAAGCATGTGGCTGCGGTTGATTTCTCCAGTCTCGGTGTCTGCAGGGCAGTGCCCGTCTCCCAGGGCTACTTCCTTCCGCCTCTGGGTCACGAAATCGTTTTGATCGCCTATGACGTGCCACTTGTTTACTGTAGCCCAAGAGTCGGACACGACTGCCTTGCTTTTAGCTGTAAGAGGTGTGGCCTGAGCACAGGGCCGGGAGCCCGCTGCCTCTGAGTGCTAACCGCAGTCCTGACAGTGGCTACAAGTTGGTGCTGTCCTCCTGCTAAATTTTTTTTTGTAAATATCTTTGAAATCATATGACTGTTTTTCAAGCCATTTCCAAGGTCTTTCATGGTTTCTGGGCTGCATTCTTAGTGGGAACTTTATAATGTTTACCCAGAGCAATTTTTGTGACTATATGCACGTTAAATTGTTTCCCCAGTATCTTCTTACTAAATGGCCAAATAAGTGTGCTTTTGTTTTTCCAGTAAAACATCTTCTCCCCCCGGCCCAGATGATCCAAATGATTTTATATTAATGTATCTGATAGGAATATTAGGTATTTTATAGCTTCCTGGCATTTGAATTTTTTTCTTGAATGTGTGTGTATGTTTAATGATATCATGAGCCCACCTTGAAAATTTAACCCAGAGTACTAATTTATATAGTTGGAAGGGACTATTAACTATAGTTTTTTGTATGGCTTTCTAGCACCCTCATACAGTGTTTGATTAATATTATGAATCTGATTCTTCTTTATTGGTGATTTTACACTGTTGTAACTGCATTGATTTCATGGAATTACAGCTATGCACCAGTGTAAGTGAAAGGAGAATATAAGGCCTCTGTATATTTTGTATTAAGTATGTGCAATGTTTGTTTTAAAGCCTAACTCTGATCTCAATTACACCTGTATAAGTTAGGGGTAAGAGGAACTATAGTGCAGGGGATATAGTGCAAGAGGAAGTGTGCACACACATATATCAGTAGAGGCTGAGGTTAGGCCCTACTGATGATCAAGCACTGATCTCCTGCAGCAGGCTACCTGTCTCTCTTCAAAGGAAGCCTGCACGTACATCATCAAAGTTTTTGTTTTGTGCTATTTTAGAAGAACTCTCGTGCTCCAAGGATTGTGGTGGGATTTCTTTAGAGTACAGTTTCTGTAATGTAGTGATTCAATTGCAATGTACTATATGCTTTTGGTCTCCGTATGACCAGTGGAACATTAGTGCCCTTCTGCTGAATATTCATATGGGTGCAAAGTGATGCAAACTAGCAGAACTTCATGGAGCTGAACTTCCTCAAGGTGCTGAGTGCCATCAGCTCCAATTAATTTCAGCCCATTATTTGTCCTAAGCCTACCTCTCCTGTCCTGCCTTCACCAAAATATTGCCTTTGTGTGTATTATAGCGTTCAACATAAAAATAGAGCTGTTAGACTAGACATTATTGATTGGTGATTCCAACAGGACAGACATTTTAATTGAGCACCCAACACCTATGAGAGTTTCCTTTCTTTTCACACATAATTTAAATGGAATTAGTCCGATCTGCTTTTTATTTGGGTTCCTTACTTCATTACAGAGTAGGCCATAGTTTTGGCCATGTCCTTTATTTAATTGGACAAAGAAAATATACGCTTTTTAAAACCAACTTTTCCATGCTTGGTTTCAGCCCAGAATCTATTTTTTCCCCATAAAAGTTTGATTGAATATTTTTTGAATATTTGAAATGATTTTAATTAAAAAAAAAACCCCCACACATTTAAAAAAAAAAAAACAGGGATTTTTCACTTTCCAGACACCTTGTCTGATTAATAGTCACAGTTTTCTTTTAAAATTTAATCCATGGCAAGTATGCATTGCTCAATAAGCAATGTGTGCATTACTTTGTGTGTGGGTTTTTTTTTTTTAAAAAAGTTTAAAAGTAAATGTAAGCCTGAGAGGTGCTAAGCACTGGCAACTTCAGTTGGCAGGTAGCATCTTGCAAGAGTAAGAGTTTGTGGGATTAGGAATTAAATTAGGACTGTTTGAAAAATGGCATGCCAATCCCCCCAAAATGTTATTTTCCTTGACTCGAATAAGATTAGCTTGTAGGATGTTGGGGGATGATACTACTGGACCCAATTCAATATTAACCTGCATCCTGTGTAGTCATTTACATTGGTGCAAAGTGGCTGTATAACGCTAACAAACAAGAACTAGTAGCAATGAATCTGTCTGACCATCATTAAATATATATTTGTACAGCACCCAGTACAATTGGCTCTGCAGTTGGGATCATTTGGGGCTATGGCAATACAAATAATAAAATGTATCAACATACAGACATCTGAATGTTCAGAAGGGATTTTAGTGGCGTCTGTGTATATTTTGGTGTGTGATTGTTCCCCGCGTGAGCTGCGTTGAAAGGGAAAGTAATAGAGAATTCTTTAGTCTTTGCTAAAATATCATAAACAATTTTATTTTATTTACAAAAAAGAAAAGAAAAAGGAAGTAATCTACAAATAACTATAGTAACACAATGTTAAGGTTGAGATTTCATCCCGTCAAAAGTCGGGAATTCAGTTCCCCATATCATTCTTAACTTGCTGCCAGGCACATACCTCGTTTTAATGCCTATTTGGTGTTTTATCACATTCTCACACACCACTGATGTAACCAACTATTCTCAAAATAACATAACAAAGGAGAGGAGTTAAGGTTGATGTTGGAAAACAGTAATCTCTTTTATATGATTAAATATCTCAGCTTTAACATTGCATTGGTATAGTTTATTGTTTATATAATCCTTTAATTTCCCATTTTTCTTGTTTGCATTTTTCTTAATAAAACAATAAAAATGTTAAATGTGTTGATTAAATTTATTTTGTCAGTCTTCTTACAGTATCTGTATCTAAGTGAAATAATGTGAACATAACACTTTATATGCACTGAGATAAACCTGTTATGCTTCTTGCTTAGGTAAACAGTGTGCAAGTTTTAGCAGAATCAGCAGCCAATATGCCACTAGCAGTTTTTGTTTTAGTCACATTATTGGCCCCTAACATTATTAATGAGACAGTAATTGAGAAATAGTGTTGATCTGTATATTGGAAACAACCAGGTAGAGGCCTTGCATATGCAGAATGAAATAAAAGAAGGAATGAGTAGCAAATGTTCCCTACTTTTAAATTCATCACAACCCTGCTGTTTAAATTGCCCCAGCTGTTAATGCTGGAACCATTACAGTAATGGACTCAGCAAATGAAGGAGAACCAAGACACACACACTTTATTACCTGAGGGGTAATTTTCTCTTCATCTGTAATAGCAGCAGTGCCTAGTATTGATCAGACCATCAAGATACTAATCCTCTGTAAAATTACTTGTTATAACTGAAAATGTGTTAATCCAAATCAGTCTGTGTCCTGACTTTCTACTTACTATTGAATACAGTCTATTAGATGGTTTATTTTTCATTATTTAAAGCCTTTACATTGATAATAGTTGGAGCTTCCTTTGCAAGAGCGAGTGCTTAATCTTCTCTATAGCCCAGGGTTGTCTTTTTGTTTTAAATGGAACATCACCCACTTAATTAAGGAGTGAGTGTCTGTCTTGCTGGTCTGAATTATGATGGTACTTTAGGTCCCCAGATTTATTAAACATGCTGTTTTACACTGTCGTTTTTGTTATAAATAAGAGCAGGCCCATCTTGCCCAGATTAGAAGTTTGCAGGTATAAGATATCAATAAGTGCTAAGAATGTAAGTTACTTGGATTTTTATTGCAAGCTCTAGTTTGTTTTGTCGATTGTGTCCTGTAAGGAGAATGTGTCAGAGATTAACGCAAAGAATGTTTTGTATTTTACTGTCTTGAAAATATTATCTCCTAAAACTCTGAATATTTTTCCGCTGTCATCTGTAACTTTACAAATTTGGCATCCGGCCCAGCATCTGGCTGCTGAGTTCCTTCAGTTACCATTGATTTCAGTGAGAGGTGACGGGTTCTGGACTGGGAGTTCGGAGACCTGGTTCTATTCTCTGCTCTGCCACTGACCTGCTGTTGCTTCACCTCTTTGTTCCTTTTAAGCTGTCATGGGATAAGAGGGAAGGTCATCTCATGGATGGGTAACTGGTTAAAAGATAGGAAACAAAGAGTTGGAATAAATGGTCAGTTCTCAGAATGGAGAGAGGTAAATAGTGGTGTCTCCCAAGGGTTTGTACTGGGCCCAGTCCTATTCAACATATTCATAAATGATCTGGAAAAAGGGGTAAACCGTGAGGTGGCAAAATTTGCAAATGATACAAAACTACTCAAGATAGTTAAGTCCCAGGCAGACTGCCAAGAGCTACGAAAGGATCTCTCAAAACTGGATGACTGGGCATCGAAATGGCAGATAAAATTCAGTGTTGATAAATGCAATTTAATGCACATTGTAAAACAATCCCAACTATACATATAAAATGATGGGGTCTAAATTAGCTGTCTCTCTTCAAGAACGAGATCTTGGAGTTATGGTGGATAGTTCTCTGAAAACATCCACAAAATGTGCAGTGGCAGTCAAAAAAGCGAACAGAATATTGGGAATCATTAAGAAAGTGATAGAGAATAAGACAGAAAATATGATATTGCCTCTATATAAATCCACAATATGCCCACATCTTGAATACTGCATGCAGCTGTGGTTGCCCCTTCAGAAAAGGACAACAGAAATGGTTAGGGGTATGGAAAGGCTGCTATGTGAGGAGAGATTAATAAGACTGGGACTTATCATAGAGGTCTATAAAATCATGACTGGTGTGGAGAAAGTAAATAAGGAAGTGTTATTTACTCCTTCTCCTAACACAAGAACTAGGGGTCACCAAATGAAATTAATAGGCAGCAGATTTAAAACAAAAGGAAGTATTTTTTCACACAGTTAACCTCTGGAACTCTTTGCCAGAGGATGTTGTGAAGGCCAAGACTGTAACAAGGTTCAAAAAAGAACTAGATAAGTTCATGGAGGATAGGTCCATCAATGGCTATTAGCCAGCATGGGCAGGGATGGTGTCCCTAGCCTCTTGTTTGCCAGAAGCTGGGAATGGGCGATGGGATGGGATCACTTGATGATTCCCTGTTCTGTTCATTCCCTCTGGGGCACCTGGCATTGGCCACTGTCAGAAAACAGGATACTGGGCTAGATGGACCTTTTGATCTGACCCAGTATGGCCATTCTTATGTTCCTTCGTTGCCTCTCTCTCCTTTTGTTTTATTTATTTATTTAGATAGTAAGATCAAAGGACCAGGACTGGCCCTTTTATATGTATAGTGCCTAGCATGGTGGGACACTGGTCTTGGTTGTGGTCTCTAGGCACTACTGTAATACAGATAATTAATAATACTAACTGGTGTTGCAGATGCACACCACCTCCCAAAATGGAGCTTTTTAAAAACAGCAAAACTATTTTAAATTGTTTCAATGTCTATGGTCCTGCATTGGGATTCATTAAAATGGACACATGCCCTTTTTGGAGTATTAATAAAGTCATTGGGATATTGCTCGTGAGAAATTCTAACAGTTCTTGTTGCAAGATGAGGGTCTAGAACTGGAGGATGGATGATTATTTTTAAGAAAAGTGTCTTGTAATGTTGCACAAAGATGATTCACTCTGAGATGTGAGGGGGAAAATCTTCAATCAGATTTCCATTTTTATGCTTAAAGCGTCAAGTTGATCTTCACTCCAGCAATGCTTATAGAAGTGTTTACTTTGTAATTATCCCTCTCATTGCTGTTTTTGGTTTTACTGTAATGGATCCAACTTACATTTTTTTAAAAAGAATCAGCCTTACCAAGAGTATATTATGTGTGCCTTCTGCAAAAGGTTTAGGCCTTGATCCTGCAACTGTACATAAGCTTCATATGGGCTCTGCTTGGTTATACAGGTCTGCCTGCAAGATGGGGCTAAACAGACATTTAAAATTCCTATTCATAGGCTAGGATAACTCTTGTATCCCATGCCCATGGGTAATGTATTTAATTACACACATACTTCAGTGTTTGAAGGCCAGCGGCTCCACAGCAATTTCTTCCACATTTTGATACATTTTGAAAAGTTTAAGATTTCTTTCCATTAGTCTGCAAAAAGTGCAGTTAATTTTTTTTTTTTTTTTTACATGAGCAAACTATTAGTCACCCAAGCTAGTCCCATTGAACATAAACCAGTGGAATCTCTGAGGTGACCAAAGCCCCCTTGCTGCTACCCCCAGAATCCCTCTTAAGTGTGTGTGCGCGTGTGTTCACATGTGTATGGGGAAAAGTGTCTAAAGTAATTGCTTTGTGTGGGGATGGGGGAACAGCATTCTGACAGAACCTAAGCCTCTTCCCGTGTTCAGATCTGGATCTGATTCTGTGGGCGTACCTCTGGGGAAATGGGGGAATGATGCCAGAATGGTGGCATATCCTTTCATGTGTCCCCTCACGCCCCACACCTGAGCAGATATCCCTTTCGTTTTTTGTTCTTTATATCCACAGACGGGATGATCTAGCCCCATGCCATTTGTTTACTTCTAACTTCATTAGTGAATACCCCTCTTCCATAATCTTCAAGAACACAAAGTAGAGATCCTTAAAAGCTAGCACTGAAATTAAGAAATTTATCAAATCCTTGGAGTTCTCTTGGAACTCCTCAGAAGGCACTGTCCAATATAGAGCTACACTTATCTGCTCCCTTCTTTTTCAGGGTGTATTCAGGGTATTATTTTATGAGTATGGTTGAAAAGGAAATGACCTCTGAAGGATGGTGCAGCCTCTTTTCTTTGTGCACTGATGAACTGTGTGAAAGCAGTAGTGGCTAGAACTATGTGGAATATTTGAAATGAAATTCAGAAACCTTTAAATCTGAAGTTAGGGCAAATATGTCTGCAGATTTACCACAAAAGTAAAGAAAAATAAAACCACACCTTGGATTTTTTTAAAGGAAAATAGAACTTTGGGTGCAAATAGGCCAGTTTTCACTCAAAAATGGTCCTCTTTCTGGGCAGGGATAGCACAGTTTTGGTTTTATTTTGATAAAATTAATTTTTGCACTGTGATGGTTGCTCATATAAAACTGAGGTATATTGTTGTGTAATACCAGAAGCAGCCCACAGGAATCTGTCTTCAGATTCTGCATATACAGCACATGATGTTAATGGCATTCCACATTAGCAGCTCCAGAATTGAATCTTCCCTCTTGAAATTAAATCATGATGGAATCACATTGTTTCCTATGGAAACAGTGATAAAACTTTCATTGATTTCAATGGGAGCAGGATTGGGTTCTAATTATGGTTACAGTAATTCATCCATATTCTCAGTTACTCAGTTTACCTTTAATGACCTAGAGCATCAAAATATTAAATGATCCTCTTGCCTTCTGTTACCAAATGGGAGTATAATATTGTATTCTATTATATTTGGTACTGAACTACAAAGTATGTTTATGACTGTTATCATTTAAAACATTGTTATGGCATATACTTTATTATGGATTCTTGAAATCCTCTGTATTATAAATGATAGTGCAGTAGTTTACAAATGGTTTGTTTTAAAGTTATGATAGTCTTACCGTGGAAGGAAACTCTGGACTATTGTGTTTTACTTAAGCAGCCTCTCTTCCATTATACTGCACATAATGCACCCTTCCTAGAAGAATTACATCTCTGTCCCCTAGAATTTGTTCAGTTTCATTTTGCCCTTTTATCTGCTGCTCATCCCACGACTTTTATTTAAGAGTGTAAAGTTACTTTAGTGTAACTGCTGGTGTCACCTTTGCCCTCAGCTAATCAAATAGTTTACCTTGAGGGAAGCATTTATCTCCCACTTTCATTATTATTATTTTCGTAGCTGTAAAGATATATATTTTGTGTCTGCAGAAGGCTGTAACAGTGAAACGAGGTATTGATCTGCTGTATTTGGCAATTTCTTTCCACCTTGCCATCGATAT
Source organism: Natator depressus (assembly GCF_965152275.1). NCBI lineage: Eukaryota > Metazoa > Chordata > Testudines > Cheloniidae > Natator > Natator depressus. Next base: position 13,928,773 of record NC_134245.1, on the reverse strand, counting down.
CATGTCAGCCTCTGTCTGTACTGTGGTTGACCTCACAAATAGCTCTTTATGTTCCCATTGGATTCAAATGATATACTATGCTGAAAACTAAATCAATGAATGATTATAAAGTTTTTAGTATTATTTCATGACCCTGAGGCAACTGGTGCTCCATGCATTGAATACTTGAAAGGATACCTAGTATGGTAAAACAGGTGTTGCTGTTTTTGTTCTTATAGAGCTGGAAACATCATAGCTTAGGTCTTAAGTAACTGTGCACTTTGATATTTTTGTGATTATTTTACAAGTTGGGTAAATCTGTGTTTAAATTCCTTAAGGGCCTGACTAGAGGCAACTCACATTACTTTATGCCTCCATAAAGGACTGTAGGATTGGACTCCAATGAGTCTTACGGCTACAATGGAAACAATTGAAATTACTTAAGAGCAAAAATTCTCCTCCTCTGTTCCATGCTATGTTGCATATCGTGCACTCATTGTTTGCAGAAGTTCAATAGTCCTTAACAGAAGGATGTTAGGAATGTGTATTTTTTGCAGAGGGTTGAAGTGGGAATCAGATAGGATACCTAACAAGGAATAGTAAGCTCATATAACCAATGGGTTTTATAAGTATTTTTTTCTGTCCAGGAGGCAAATATTATTACAGCTCTGTAGAATGTTATCTTGTGTATATATGACCATATATATATATATATATATATATCTCTTACTGACCAGTAAGACTATTACATTATCTTTAAAGATGAAGCTAAACTGTGATTTAGCAGATTTAATAGTGTTAAAATTTTAAAATAATTTTGAAAAAATTCATATTAACTCCAAATAGATATTTCCAGAAATGGACAGGATTTTCACAAGCACTTAAATGACTTAGGAGCACAAGCTTCATTGAAAGTCAATGACACCTAAATCACTTAGGCCCAGATTTTTAAAAGTATTTAGGTGTTGCTTTGCTCAGTATGAAAAAGCCTGCTTTAGGAGTCTCAGTCTCATTTGGCTTACTTAGGAGCCAAAATCCCTTTTGAAAATGAGATTTAGGCTCTTAAATCAGTTGGGCATTATAACACTGAGTGCAGCAATGCCTAAACACCTTTAAAAATCAGGGCCTTAGGCACATCTGAAAATCCCACCCAATATCTCAAAGCGTGTGGACCTATTGAAATGCACATTTTTTTTATCAATAAAAAAGGTGTTCATAGAACATTGATGGGGGGCTACTTACTAATGATAAATACATGTAAGTTAGTCAAAGGACGATGGTGTTAACTTGGCAGACAAATTTATATTGGGTGTTAGCCAGTCTTACCACATGGTAGATCCATGCAAGCAGTTCAAACTATACCAATACCTCTGCCAATGAAAATTGCCTTGGGCAGAATACTCTGATGTGGGGAAGAATGCTTTCGCTGCCTGGTGTCTGTGATTCATGTGACTACAGACAACTTCGAAGGGGAGATGTACTATATGTGCCCTGTACTATGTGCTCACCGGCATCATCACAGATTTAAACCAAAAAAAAAAAAAATCTTCCATTTTAATAATCCTAAATTCTTCCCAAACAGCGCAGGTACAACATCAGTGAAATTATTTTACCTGTAAAGTGGGAAGACTGGAGTAGAGCAGATCAGACATTTTCCAAAGGAACACTTTTTCATCAGAAAATGTCTGTTCACCAAAAGCAAAACATTTAGCAGAAATGTGTCAATTTTTATGAAAATTTATTTTGAAAGAAAAATTGGGGTGAGGGGATTTTAATACGGTTGAAAAAGTCTGCTTTAACCTTTTTCAGAACATTTAATTTTTTTGTTTTCAAAGTGACTTCTTGTATAAAAATCAAAATTAGAACTAAGTGTTTTTATATTGACTTGAAATGAGTTGGTTTTTTTCCAGAATTTTGGTTTGCTGGACATTTCATCATTTTTTGTTTCTGTTCTGTTTTGGAATGGAAGCAACTACAAAATCATTGCAATTCCCACAAAATGAAAATCCAGTTCTGCCCAGTTCCAGGTAGGAGCCTAACTGGCACACAGTGCTCTGATTCAGGGATGGGTTGTAATGGATAAATACACTGGAATAACTAGTGTTATGTAATGGGCCGTGGGACGTTTACTGCCCATTCACAGCAGGCAGAATTAAAAAAAACGTCTGCCACCCTACCCCTCGAACTCAGTTTATCTACCCTGGAAGGGGAAATGGCTGAATCAACCATGCTAGGATTTGAATCTGTGGTAAAAGGGAATTTATGGTTTTGTTCCCCACACCACCCCCAAAATTTGGTGTTTAGTTCATTAGGCCATCGTCGCCTGATGCTTCCCTGCTCTGTTTTCTAGAGCAGTGTTTTTCAACCCCGGGGGTCTGCAGACTGTCTAAGATTTCCAAAGAGGTCCGCGCTTCCATTTGAAATTTTTTTAGAGGTCCACAAATAAAAAAAGCTAAAAACTACTGTCTTAGAGTTTATTGTTGTTAAAAAAAAGTATAGATACTTGGTCATATTTGTGCATCTTTTAATCTGTTGTGCTTTCTCTTAAAAAGTTTTAATAAGATGTTGGTTGATAAACTTTCCACGGAAAAGGAACTGGACACATGCTAATTGGAATTAAGCCTCTGCCATCCTATGAAACTGGATAGTGGATTAGGCACTTGTACTGTTAAGACTTGATCTTGCAAGATGTGGTGTATTTGTAGTATTTATGTCACTTTCTGTTTTGCAGGTGGTTCAGCTGAAAATAAACTAAGGGTCCAGTTGTGCAAACACTTATTACCAGGTGTGGTGCTTACTATAGTGAGTAACCCCGTTGAAGTAGCCCTGTGAAATAGTCAATGGGGTATTAGCATTATGTATGGTTGAGTCCTAAATGTGATGTGAAACAATGGGCTAATGAATACTACAAATGGTATTTCTGCCCCAGTAGTGTGATTCAACTATATACATTTCTTAGAAATTTATTTTAGTTCTGCTAATTAAGGGCAAATATCCCTAGCTTTCCACTTCACCCAGCCTAGGCAGCTGAAGTTGGTGCAGGGAGCTTCTACGTATAAAATTATCCTCATCCCTAGGCTGTGTAGCAGCTTTCAAGCCACTCTCCCATGGCTGTTACAGCTCTGATGCACTATGGCATCCAGGCCACTACTCCTTGGGTGATGGTGTGGCTAGCAGGTGAATGTAGCAGCAGATTAACAGCACTACCACTCCTCTGTTTGACTGTGAGAGAAAGAATTGTGAAACTATATTCTGCTGTCTCACAAAGTGTCGACACCTTTGCCAGGTTCCCCTAATCTGTCTTTATATGCTCCCCCTCATCACCATAACACTTGAACTACAGTCTGTCTGTCTGTCTACCTATTACTTGTATAGTTTTCTTTACTGAAATATCTGAGTGTCACAGTTCACAGGGCAATTTCACCTGGGTACCTCCTTCGTGGCCATCAAGGGCACCCATTCTAGGCTTCCAGCTCCTCAGTAGTCACCTCACCTGTGGCAGAGACCCATGTCTCCCTCCCTCCTGACTGGGGTTTTTCTAGGCTGCTCCATTTGCTGCCTCTCTGTGATATTCCCACCAAGCCAGACTGCCTAAACAGGCCAATGTCTACTCTATGCTTCCTCTCCAGACAGTAAGAGCAGAGTAGTTTCCAGCAGTTACAAGTTACCACATAACTCTTTATAAGCAAGCACATTTATTCTTGAGGTAAAAGCATTACAGAGAAATCATATTAAAACAATAAAAGAACATACATGCATGATTAAAAGCTTAACACAGATTACCTATCAGCTTTATGGGACCCTAGTAGATCAAGTCCTTACAACCCTTTCCTAAGAATTGCCCCCAACTTCGACATAAGGTTCTATCCATTTGCTGAATCAAAAATAAAGGCTCTGAGTCAGTTTAAACTTGGGCTAGGTATCCAAAAGTCCTATTTTTGTCTGTTAGTCTCTGGAGAATCTAGTTTGAACTAATATATGCAAGTATCCCAGGAGATAGTATATCTCTTGGGGGTTCAATGTTATTGATTTGCCTTTATCACCACCCACAGTTTTTAGTTCCTGGAGAAGCTGTTGTAGCCCTCCCCCATGACTAGCACACAATCTTACATAAACCACTCACTTAAAACAATGAACCCAAAAGATACTACATGGTGTTGCAATATCTATTACAGCTCCCTCTTACAGAGGTTACAGACAATTACGGCCCACAATAATACGCAAACGTAATACAATAAGGTAATATTGCAGGAAATTACCATATCTGTCACACTGAGGACATTATGATCCTTAATGCATTTATCTTCACAACACTTCTGTGAGGTATGGCTGTGATGTCCATTTTACAGATGGGGAACTGAGGCACAGAAAGACTAAGGCCAGGTCTACACAATAACCTTACATTGGTATAACTATGTCACTCGGGTGTAAAAATCCACACCCCTGAGTGATGCAGTTAGACGAGCCTAAGCCACAGGGTAGACAGCACCATGTCGATAGGAGAGCTGCTCCTGTCAACATAACTACCGCCTCTCGTGGCGGCGTTTTAACTACACCAACAGGAAAAGTTCTCCCATTGGTGTTGTAGTGTCTTCACTGAAGCGCTACAGCAGCGCGGTTAAGTGTAGACCTGCCCGTAGTGGTCACATGGGAAGTCTGTGGCACAGCAGAGAACTGAACCTGGGTCTTCAGGCTAACAGTTTAACCACTGGACCATCCTTTCTCTCACTTTCTTCATTCCCAGCCTGGAGAAGTGGCTTGGTTTGTTTGTATATTTTTTTCAGTGGAACTTCACCATTTCCTTTGCAGGTAGGGCCTTTCACAGCTGCAGAGGAATGCTTATGATTTATGCTTTTTTTTGGCCTGCAGCGATCAGGCCAAAAAAATTGAAATTCAGCGATCAGGCTGTTTTCACAGAATCTTTAGGTTCATTATTATTTATAATTAGGTAAGTGCTGATCGTGTAACCGATACTATAAAAGACCCAAATAAAGATACACTGAGGAATTTGTGCATAAGGTGTTTGTGTATGAGACAGGCAAGTAGTTTTCTGCCTTCTGAACCAAATGTATGCCTCATAAATAATGATGATTCACTCTCTTTTTAGTTTACAAAGCACACAGTTTGTGAATAGGGCCTTTAATATGTCGGTGGCATGACAGAAATTGGTACAAAGCAGTGTCTTGTGTCACAAGTGGGATGATACCAGTGACCCAGCAAAGAGAAACAAGCACTTTGCATGTTGATCTGTTTTGTTAAAGGGCAGTATTTGGCCCCCATAAGTGTAGGGGAGATGGGCTGTTCATGAAAAGGGCATAAAAAAACCTAACCCTTATGACACTTTGTCAGCCTGATTAAATTTAATGTCTGGCATTTGGTTAATGTGAAAGATGGGAGGCATCACTGTTTATCTAATAAACAAAGCATTTCTTTTTTTCCATAGGTATTTTATATGTTAATACAGGCAAACCTGAATATGATCACACAATTTAAATGTGCAAACAGAAAATATAAATCTTAGCTGGCAATTGGTTAAAAATATGGTTTATATGTATTATGCAAAATAGTGCAATTTGATTGTTGATCATACTGTGAAAACATAACTCTTCAGAAACAGTGCTTTTAAACAAATATTAAAATATTGTTATACTGAACAATTTATAATGGAAATTATGATTTTATAGAACAATGCAACATATTTATTTGCAGTGCTGTAATAGGTATGGTTCTATTGTAATATTAATATACAAATATAAAATCAGCGTTCCAGGTGTTTTTATTAACTCTGATTATAAGATGTCAGGCTCCAGTCTTCTCATATTTTAAAGAAAATTCAATATTTAGAAAACAGAGTTCAGTATGTATAATTTGAAAATGACTACAATCTGCTGAGAGAGCCAAATAAATGCTTGTGGATTGTTGATTTTTCTGCTTAACATTTAACAAAAAAAAAGTTTAGGTGCCTTTTTAAAAAAGAAAAAGTCTAGCTTGCTTTAAACAATTGCTGAAGAGCTCTGCTTAACCTTATATTTTGCATGCATTCGTGATTTGAAATAGAAATAAGTCAAATTTGAGGCAGACAGCTTGAATGGCATGCTGTCAATTTGGCTCTTCATGAATTGGCAATGGTCTCGTTTAGGACCTTCAGATATGTGTCTGCTTGGACAGAATGAGAACATTTTGCATGTTCTTCAGTAGACAACCACTCCTTGCTGCCTCACAATATGCAGTGGTGCATGACAGTTGCCCTTCATTGCTGTCTTCTTAGAGCTTAACCTTTGACCCTCCATTTAGTTGCTGTGCAACGGTTGGAGCAGGCCAAGATGTTCATGAATGACGGGCATCAGCCTGCAATGTGCTTGTCATTATTTGACTGTCAAAAGTAGCCTGCTATTGGGCTCCATCAAGGTTTGAAACGTATGTGCAATAGTCCATATTACTTAACTTCCAGGGCTGTCAACAGGATGATCAAATGTGCATAAAATATAAGTGTGTTGAATACATCTTCAGTCATAAGACAGGAAGAATTTTGTGTGTGTGTTTGCTGCACGTATTCAGATGACTTTCACAGGGCCAAGAGGTTGAATCTGTTGCCAGGGTAAAAAGTGAACTGTTGTCTCTTGTGGTTCAAGTTTCAAATAACACAATTTAGGTTTGAGCTGCTCTGCCAGTTAAACTCTCAGCTTGTCTTGTGTATCCTATCAGCTTTTCAGCCAGCAGTATAAGCAACTAGATACTAGATCAGTGGTGCCTGAGGTTAACTGTCAAACTGCAATGTTCGTTTTGAATCTCACTGTAATGTAATATTATGGAGGGAGAGGTCAGCCTGTGTAATTTGAAAAGCAGTTGTGAATAGCTGAAGTACTGATTATGTCAGCTACAGTATACTTTAAGGAGTCCAATATAGAAATCTTAATTGATTATAATAAAATAAGAAATCAAAGGCAATATTGAATAGCCATTTTTCTGTCCAAGAGCAGAATACTGTGCATAGAAACTGTTCATATTTAGGAGGCTCATGTCCTGTTTTTAGCATAATATTCACTGTTACTGTTCATGCAAAAAGCTTCTCTACTGCAATCTATTATAATGGATTTAAAAGGTGTCCCTATATTTTCTCCCATAATATCCTTGTTTGTACATTTCAAGTGGTATATATTTTAAAAGGAAAATATCAGATTAACAGGTTTAGATTCAGCATAGGTTCTTTACAATGTAAAACTTTAATCCAAATCAAATGAAATAGCACTATCTTGCCAATTGGTTAAATTACACTCACTGTGCTTATTTGTAAATATTTTTGTACATTTAAAAAAAAACTACTCCACCAAAACCTCCATGTTTCATAAGGAAACTATAAAATCACATAAAGCTGAACGTTGGCAACTGACTAAGAATAGCAACCCACATTTGTTCACTTCATATTTTTTGTGCCCTTTATATATTTTCAGAGGCAGCTTTCACTCTCCCTTGTTGATCGTCATTGTCACTTGCAAGAGACCTCTGTCCAAATGCATTGGTCTCAAAAATTAGATCATGGCATGGAGGGCTACATGAAGTCTTCACTCTTCTTCTTGCTGTTAATCTCAAATGCTGGTACTGTCTGATAACAAACAGTCCAATTCTTTTGATTTCAGTATTTGCTTGCGCATTTGTGTAATATCTGAGATGGATTATAATTTTTTGTACATTTTCAAATGTGTGTACACTACAAATGTACATAATTAATTTACCAAACAAACTGATTCATGCTTGTCCGGTTTTGCTATATAGTTATCAGCCAGTACAACCATTTACACTTAAACAGTATTTCATTCTTGTGACCACTAACTTTGCTACTAGTAAATGCCTGTTAGTGTGACCCACTTTTTTAAAAGGATGTATAAGTGCACTGAATACATTTTGGTGCAGGGATTAATTTTTGAAAATTGTGTGCATACAAAAAAACCAGCACCTAACTGAGTGCCCAGTTTGTGTAGCAGTGGTACTTGCAGACCAGGTATCTGAACATACAGGCACCTGATTTTGGCCTGTACAGTTTTTAAAATTACACCAAAGAGTCCCAGCAAAATCAGCTGGACTCTTTCCAGACGAAAGTAATACTGATTCCCATTGATGGTCTTCAGGAACCCAATGCTGCTTCCCGTTGTAGTCAATTGACTTCAGCTGAAACAAAATCAGGCTTGTATTCCTAGTGGGCTCTAGGAGTTTTATGGAGGCCAAACGCTCAGTTCCTGGAAAACAGAAAAGTTTGAAGTCTGTCAACACCAGCCCTTCCAGTTATTCAGAAGGGAAGGTTTTGTATTAACGGTGGAATACCTAGTCTCCCTGGAACCACAATTTAATCACTAGGCAAATTTGACTCATACCTTTATTATTGCTTATTATTTGCATTACTGTAGCACACAGGAGACCTAGTCCTGGACCAGGGCCTCCTTGTGTTAGGTGCTGTACAAACAGAACAAAAAGACAGTTCCTCTGTGAGGAAGAAATAGAGTACCATCATGCAGTTTGCTATGTGTGTGCATGTGCATGCTCACACACATGCATATCATTCAAGTGAAAAAACAAAGTTGTTTGTGAACACTAAAGATCCCATTAGAGTTTTCATAAAGAGCTCTGTTCTGGTGTTTTGGCCAATATAGCCTTTCATGATGATGATCTGCATTTACTAGTTGCCACACTGATGGCTTCTAGAACTATTACAAAAAGATATTGAGAAACCGTTTAGCTATTTTAAAAAAGGTGTATATATATATATATTCCCGTGCTCTGGATGTTATGGTATAGAATGTCATAGAATCATAGAATATCAGGGTTGGAAGGGATCTCAGGAGGTCATCTAGTCCAACCCCCTGCTCAAAGCAGGACCAGTCCCCCACTAAATCATCCGAGCCAGGGCTTTGTCAAGCCTGACCTTAAAAACTTCTAAGGAAGGAGATTCCACCACCTCCCTAGGTAATGCATTCCAGTGTTTCACCACCCTCCTAGTGAAAAAGTTTTTCCTAATATCCAACCTAAACCTCCCCCACTGCAACTTGAGACCACTACTCCTCATTCTGTCATCTGCTACCACTGAGAACAGTCTAGATCCATCCTCTTTGGAACCCTCTTTCAGGTAGTTGAAAGCAGCTATCAAATCCCCCCTCATTCTTCTCTTCCGTAGACTAAACAATCCCAGTTCCCTAAGCCTGTCCTCATAAGTCATGTGTTCCAGTCCCCTAATCATTTTTGTTGCCCTCCGCTGGACTCTTTCCAATTTTTCCACATCCTTCTTGTAGTGTGGGGCCCAAAACTGGACACAGTACTCCAGATGAGGCCTCACCAATGTCAAATAGAGGGGAATGATCACGTCCCTCGATCTGCTGGCAATGCCCCTACTTATACATCCCAAAATGCCATTGGCCTTTTTGGCAACAAGGGCACACTGTTGACTCATATCCAGCTTCTCGTCCACTGTAACCCCTAGGTCCTTTTCTGCAGAACTGCTGCCTAGCCATTTGATCCCTAGTCTGTAGCGGTGCGTGGGATTCTTCTGTCCTAAGTGCAGGACTCTGCACTTGTTGTTGTTGAACCTCATCAGATTTCTTTTGGCCCAATCCTCCAATTTGTCTAGGTCCCTCTGTATCCTATCCCTACCCTCCAGCGTATCTACCTCTCCTCTCTGTTTAGTGTCATCTGCAAACTTGCTGAGGGTGCAATCCATACCATCCTCCAGATCTTTAACGAAGATATTGAAAAAAACCGGCCCGAGGACCGACCCTTGGGGCACTCCACTTGATACCAGCTGCCAAATAGACATGGAGCCATTGATCACCACCCGTTGAGCCCGACAATCTAGCCAGCTTTCTATCCACCTTATAGTCCATTCATCCAGCCCATACTTCTTTAACTTGCTGGCAAGAATACTGTGGGAGACTGTGTCAAAAGCTTTGCTAAAGTCAAGGAACAACACGTCCACTGCTTTCGCCTCATCCACAGAGCCAGTTATCTCATCATAGAAGGCAATTAGATTAGTCAGGCATGACTTGCCCTTGGTGAATCCATGCTGACTGTTCCTGATCACTTTCCTCTGCTCTAAGTGCTTCAGAATTGATTCCTTGAGGACCTGCTCCATGATTTTTCCAGGGATTGAGGTGAGGCTGACTGGCCTGTAGTTCCCAGGATCCTCCTCCTTTCCTTTTTTAAAGATGGGCACTACATTAGCCTTTTTCCAGTCGTCCGGGACCTCCCCCGATCGCCATGAGTTTTCAAATATATAATAGGCGAAAGATGGTACGTTTATATTATCCCAGCCTCATCTTACATGTTATAAGGAACAGTGGCTTAAAGCTATTGCCTAGCTAAAGCCAGGGTAGTAAAATAATAGTGAACTTGCACCAGTGACTTTAGGGTGGCCAGCCAGGCGTCTGGTTTTCGACCAGAAATCCAGTGGAAAAGGGGATCTGATGGTGTCCAGTCAGATCTACCATCCCACAAAGTCTGGTTGCTGGAGGCGCCGAGTAATGACCCATGCCAGCCCCTACTTAGCTGGGGCTGCCTCCTACCTGCATCAGTGGCTGCAGCTCCCAGCCCCACCTCTGCAGGGGAGTCCCTCCCATCTCACGCAGGGAGGAGGGGAAAGGAGAAGAGCAGTGAGTGAGGGGGTGAGGGGGAAAGAGGAACAAACTGGGGGTGGGGCCTCAGGAAGATGGGGCAGGGCAGGAGGTGGGCCTCAGGGGAAAGGGGTGAGGCAGGGGAGTTTCCGGCACTCCTACTAGAGTGTCCGGTTTTTATATATTATAAAGTTGGCAACCCCAGCCTTGACTGAGATGTTGGAAGAAAAACAACTGAGGACTAGTGTAGCTAAGTGCCATTGTGATGTGGAGTTCTGTCTTCAGTGTGCACCAGAGTATAAACAAAATGTTTTCAATTCTGGATTTTTTGGAAGGAAAGAAACTTCTGAAGTTGTTGGCATACTGCAAGATGTTTTCTCTAGATTCTTTCTTCCAATTTCAAGAAGTATTAAAAAATATACATATATGTTTGAGAGGTTAAAGATCTATGGTCCTATGTTGCCTCTTGAAAGAGAAATAAATCCTATTATCCAAAATAAAAGAATGAGAGATACCTTAAGGGAAGTGCTTCGTTGTCACATATATACTCCGCAGTATAAATATCAGCTTGTCTCAAAGGTTGAGACCTTTGTAGTGCATTCTTTGAGGGTACAAACCTGTCTCTCTTCTGGCTTTAATGCAATAGCTGTGAAATATTTGTATTAGGTAAAATAGAGGTTAAGGTACCTTAAGGGCACTGAATTCTTATCATTTTTTTTTTTTTTTTAGTAGCGGTGGTGTCAACATGTACTAAAATGTGATGACCTACTCTTCTCTTTGATAAAAGGAAAATGACCTGTCTAGTGTGGATGGTGATAGTTGCCCTAGGCAGATTATATTGTCACTTTCTTTACTATCAGCATGTATAAAAATAAAAAAGGCCAGGATATTTCTGTTTACCACAGAAGTATTTGACATTTCTAGCTACTGATAAAATATACTTGGGGGTGGAAAGAAAGAACTGGTTTACATTACTAAATAAGGTTGTGAAGAAATGCAGAGATTCTATATTGTGTGAGCTCTTGATATCATAGGACATATGGCATGTACCAAGAGATTCCGTCCATTGACCTCAGACTCTCAAGGTTCAAGTTCTGCATTTAACCCTGCTTTTCACTTGTCTTAGGTCTTTTGGTGAATGAACAAAGATTCTGACATCTCTTGAGTCATGGGCTAATGTATGTGTTTAAATATTGAACCGAATTACAATTTGTGATTTAAGCAGACACTATTCTAGTGTAAAAGTCGTCTTCTTATTATTATTAAGCAGCACCTAGAGCCCCAACCAAGATCTTATAAATGGAAGCTATGGATAATAGGTGCATGTTTCTGAAGCAAAGATAACTTGTGGGGGGGGGGGGGTCATTATTTCCTATTACTTTGGAATGTAGAAAATTCATGGATGGCAATATGGAAATAACTTAGGTCTATAGTTTTATTAAACACTTAAGGTGTATCAAAGTAATTCTTGAGGATAAATTGATGAATATTATGCCAGACACACACACATAAATACAGTGACATAACATGTTTTCCTTTACGGTGGTCATGTACTCTGTCCCAGAGCACTCAAGAGATTAAGGGCAAAATTAGTTCTAAACCCCTGTCTTAGTGTACAAAGGAGGCTTGTCCTCAAGGAGTGCTCTGCACCTTACATCAAAAATAGAGGTCTAGCACAACTTCTGTTCTTCAATGTCAGGAAGCTGAAGGATTGCATAGAGCTAGTAATATTGGGAGAGAGAGCTAACCCTACATGGTGGGAGTGCATGCTACCACATCTCGCAAGGCAGTCCAGTGGCTGAGACTCCTCGCACACACTGAATCTCCAGAGAGCATTATGCTTGAATCAAGCAATGCCTCTCAGTGTTCCTGCTGAAGTGGTGCACTTCTGCACAATCCCCAGTGTAGGAGTGTGTCTTTAGAGGTGCAGTAGTGTTAAAATATTACTGCTTTTCCTTAATGAAATTTCATAAAGATCTTTTTGATTGATCTTTTATTGAAATATTGTTTAAGGGGGAGTATTGTTAAGTACTGAAACAAACAAACAAAAAAAAATGATACACTTAACACACCTGTCCAAATAATCAGGATATAGTGCCCAGGGAGAAACATAATGTAGTTTTTCAAACCTGACCATAAATGTAAGTGGTAAGGGGGGGAAAATAAATAAGGAAAATAATATAAGGTCAGACGATGGCACAATTTTATCACACCAATTGAGGCTTTAGTATAAATTAAGGATTTAGTCTCTAGCACGTACAATGGGCCAGTTATTCCTTTTAGATGGTGCTATTTTTTTTTAAGCTTTCACAAAAGACAAACTACATAAGATATGTAATTGACTTCTAGGTTCATGTTTCATACTTGAGGAGGCCAAATGGGCATTTTTCTCAGCACACTAAAGATTGCTGAGTGTTTAAAAGGCAAGATGCTTATTTAAGGTGTGGCTGGAGTGTCTAGAATATTACTCATGATATCTGTAACAGAAAATCAAAAAGATTTCACGTCTGTCTCCCCAGAAGATATGGAAGGAGGTTTCAGTAGAATGAAGGCAATTTCTGCAATATTGTGATTGAAGCTCATTAAGTTATCTATCTTAAGAAGTCCCAACAGTCAATTAGGAAGTCGGAAGGCTTATCAGTCCTGCGTATTGAGCTCAGTTACAACAAAATAAGGTATGATCCCAATGGTGGTGTTAACTCTTGCTTGTTGATAAGTAAATCAGGATGCTGAAAACTCAAATGATGACTGCAAGTGTCAAACATTAAATTTCTGTCTTTGAAGCCTGAAGACAAAACATTTACTTCAAGTTCACTCTAGCTATATAGAAAACAGCTGTAGTGGGGAGCGGCTCTCTAGGTGTGAAAAAGCCAGATAAATACAGACTACTGACTGACAAAGGAGCATAAGCAGACATACTACTATTGAAGTCAATGGAGTGGCACTCATTTATGCTGGTGGTGAATTTGCCCCAACTCCATGCTTCCCTTGGCATTTAATGTGATGTCATAATGTCAGTTGAAACAAAATTTGCTCCCTTTCCAGTGAAAAAGTGTTCATTCTGGAGAGAGGTGATGAATTGAATCAACTTCAAAAAGATATGCTATGAGAATTATTTTGTTGAAGTTCTAGGGCTTTGTATTACAGGAGTTCACACTAGATAATCACAATGGTCCCTTCTGGCCTTAGAATCTATGAACTTTCAATAAATCTCTTTGATTGTTAGGAATCTAAATAAAGGCATCTCTCTGTATACTAATTAAATAATTCATTGGTGTATCAGGCCTCTTCCATCTTAGTGTTACCCAGGCAGCCTTGGGTTTAGAAAACTGAAAACAGCATGGCAGTAAGGGGGTAGAAAACAGCCATTCCCAATCCAGTGATCCAGTTAGCTCTGTACAACTCTTTAGACTTTTATTTCTGCAAGGAAGTGGTGTCTTTGGGGCCTGGGTGTGGAGAAAGGAGAAGTAGATGTGAGAGTCAATGGTGGGGTTAATTAATTTTGGGTGGTGTTGTGCTCCTTTTACAAGGAATTTGCTGCTTTAAAAAAAAAAAAAAAAAAAAGGAAGGTGTTTCATGTATCCAGTAGTTAGTCTTAAAGTCTTACCAAATTTGCCTTAGATAAACAGATCATGTTACTGAGCCCAACACTATCGATGGGGTTAGTGGAAATGCTGACAATGTCATTTTGTTATTAAAGTGTTTAAGGGAGATGACTGTAGCTCTCAAAAACTAAACATTTTACATGAGCATTTATTGGTGCAGCCTCTGTTCTGGGATCACATGGTGTCTGAAACGTTAACAAGAAACCTCATGGAATTTCTACTGACAGCAGGTATGGCTTTATGACATTATGCCTGCAAAACTGTGTGTCACATTTGTAGTTACCTACCAGTGAAAGTTACAGTACATATTGCTGGCGGTAGTTTGAGTCAGATGTAGTGGTTTGATGTTATGCTGCACCTATTTTTACACAATAATGAAATGGCATTTTTAATTTTATCTGTTTCTAAGTGAGTGCTATATAATCTACTCTATTTAGAAAATGTATCAATGTAAAATATAATTTGAAATCTAGTTGGATAGTACTGTTACCAGTGATGAAAAATCACAGATTAATCTGTCTTTATATAAACAGTACCTTTACACAGTAGATATATTGTTACAGTTGTTGTGCTGGCTCGGATTTTCACTCAGTATGTCTACTGCGGTTTTCTCATTTACAACTGTAATTGAGCTCTAGAAGTAGTAGATGGAATTACTTCATCCATTTATTTGCTGAATAGCCTACAGAAACATTAATGTTAATATTATTATCCACTTCATGTACATAACAGTTCATAATATAGAGATATGAATAATATTTTGTACTGTTTAAATTTTATTGGAATGAGATAAATAGAACTAGCACATTTTTTTGGTAAAATATGCAGGGTAAAGAAGCATCTCAGGAGGATTTAAAAAAAATCTATTCCAGGCTAAGGAAATATACTATGTCCATACTGTTAGTGCAGTATATGAATACATTAATTGGCCCCAAAATTGCACAGTCAAACACATTTGAAAACAAAATCTGAACACGCATATTACAAATTTCTTATTAAAATGGTTATAGTCTACTAACAGCAGCATGCTGGGAAAATTTAAAAAACCACTGTCAAGAATCATATATCTCCTTAATAGCAAATAAATTATACGTATAATATGTTCAATAAAATTAATATATTTTACATGAGAGAGAAGCACTTTTAACGGTCTTTTAAATGTTACCTCCAACTATGTTAAAATTACAGAGATAGCTATCTAAAGAGGTAAAATAAGTTCCTATCCCATCACCCCCTTCATTCCCCAGTACTGTGTGGTTTTGTAAGTTTTTCTTATAATGCTATTTTACATTTTACATTGTAACAGGATAGCTGGTTTTAAGACCCTAAATAGAAGTACAAGACTCTTTTCCTGCGTCAGTGTAATATTGTTACTAGACTATCCTTTCTTAAAGATTCAGAGTTGTTGTTTTGTTCCTAATGATTAGACTGGTCCATTCCAGAATGATCTCGATCTCTCAAAAGCAAAGAGAACTAGAAGCAGGAAGTAAAGCTTCCTGGAGGTGAAAAAACAAAAATCGAAGAGCCTAAAAACCTGGTTTACACTTAAGTGGTGTTTTGTTGTTGTTTTAGCCCAGAAAGGTGGTGAGTAGGCCTATTTAGAATTTCGCTTGCTCACATGAAGGTTTACCTTACTGCCTCTTGTGGATCTGGATCCTGAGCCCTCCAGTTCCCTTGTTTTTTGCCCATACTTGTTGTTCTGAACATAAGATAATTGGAGCACAGATCCTTTTCAAATTTCCTGAACTGTCAGATTTTGTGCAGCTGAATGTAATGGAACACTTAGAGCCTGAGGTAGTGGAAATAAATGAGTGGGGGAGTAGGTCACCTGGCATCTCTTCGGGTCTGAGGGCTTGTCTACATTACTGCGCGGGGTCGATCTAAGATACGCAACTTCAGCTACGTGAATAGTGTAGCTGAAGTTGATTTACTTCGATCTACTTACTGCAGTGTCTTCACTGCAGTAAGTTGGCAGCTGATGGCTCCGCTTGTGCGTCTCGTTCTGGTGGAGTACCGGAGTCGACGGGAGAGCACTCAGTGGTCGATTTATCGTGTCTATATTACGCACGATAAATCGACCCCTGCTGGATTGATTGCTGCCCACCAATCCGGTGGGTAGTGTAAACAAGCCCTCAGTCTCAGCTATGGAGAAGACAAGGGGAAAAAAGATGCTAGAGGACCCATTCTCCAGCCAGGGAGGAAAGCATTCAACTTTTGCTCTCATCCTGGTGAGAGCTGTATCCCCAATCCACTTCCCTCATGGGGTCAGTGGGGGCGGGGGAGGGGGTTGCGTAGTCTGTTCCCTAGTGCATTTCACCTTGTCAGATAAGTGTGTCCTGTATACATTCCTGATGATGGGGTGGAAGTCCTTATAAACATTGTATATGTTAAAAAAACATATTCCTAGAAGTGCATGTGCTCTGATGGTTCATTTAAGAGTATGTAGTTAATAAAGATATAGGTATGGTGCATACTTAAAACATGTCTCAAGGTTTTTTTCCTCAATAGTTTTTCTTGTACACACCAAAGAAATTAAATAGAAAAACTCAATTAATGCAACATTAAGGCTGCACTCTTAAAATCAGAAAGTCAGGAAAAGCAAAATTCACAGTTCCCTACAACACTCTTTTCCCAGGCCTGGGGAAAATACCCAGTAGCTTTTATTATGGGTTTTCTTGGTACATGCGTAGCTTAATATATCACTTGCTGTTTAGCAGTGTTTAGTTTGTTTTTATTGCACAGTTTGTATATTACAATTAATGTTGCTATTGGAACCTTGGGCCAAATTCATGCTTGGTCTAACTCCATCAATCTCAATGGCATATAAGAGAGGAATTTGGCCTCTGCACTTTTTGATTTCTGGGTTTTATGATATTTCAATTGCACAGCCATAGCATTTCATTAACATAAGTTATTTCATTACATCTAAATACATATATAAATTAATCCACTATATGCCTATAAATAATTAAACTACCTTTGTGTCTTCCTGGCACATTCATTTTTTTACAGTTGTTCGTTCACTAATTTTAGATTTACTTTACAAGTAAATGTAAAAATGGAGCACCGATACTTGATTATGTAAAATATGTAAGGAGTTCTGAACCACAATTTTGTTCAATGACGTAATGAAGAGCGACCTACTAGAAATTTAATTTAGTCAGAAAGATACAGAAGGCTGGTATCTGACATTGTGCCTCTGGAATTGGCCAGTGCCTGTGTGACCAGGGTCCTAGTGAGGGCCAACTATGGTCACTCAGTTAGGGTGAACTCTAAAGAATGGGGCAGCCAAACCCACAAAAGCTGGTGGATATTCCAATACTTAGATTCACCAAGTCAGCATAAAACAGCTTCTGTATTACTTTTCTGGTTACTCAGAAGTCCAAACAACACAGTTCCCTTGAAGTGATCCAGCCTCAGGCCTCCATCTAGGTACCCATGTCAAATATGATGACAATTTTTGTGAATCTTATTTAATCATAGAAAAGGTTCTACCAATCCCAAAGGATTGGACACATTACCTCCCAGGTTAACAAATGTTTAAGATCTTACCCAAATACACGGTACAGCCAATTCTTATTAACTAAAATCTAAAGGTTTATTTGTAAAAAGAAAGAAAGGTGAGAGTTAAAATTGGTTAAAGGAATCAATTACATACAGTAATGGCAAAGTTCTTGGCTCAGGTGGCTTATAGCAGTGGTGGAATAAACTGCGGGCTTAAGTTAAGTCTCTGGAGTACATCCACAGCTTGGATGCCTCATTCAAGCCATTGTTCAGAGCTTCAGTTTGTAGCAAAGTTCCTCCAGAGGTAAGAAGCAGGACTGAAGAAAAAATGGAGACAATGCAGCTGCCTTTTATAGTCTTTTGCCATGTGGCCTGTGCTTCCTTTCTTTCAAACACAAGCTGCCCAGCACATGGCTTAGAAGCCTTAAAGTTCTCTCCATAGGCATTTCCCTGAATCATTTGCTGAATCATAAGGTGTATCTGCCTTCTCTCAATGGACCAGTTGTATAGCTGATGGTCCTTAAATGGGCCATCAAGTAGGCTAGGCAGTGCTGATGCCAAACTGTCTGGGGGTGTCACCCAGAAGCATAGCACAAGTTTGAAATACAGACATATCTATAACTCATAATACAACGGTAATACAAACATATAAACAAGGTTATCATATATAGGAAATTATGACACATTTGCAGATATCTTACATGGCATATCTGGCTGATTACTTCGTGGGCGTTACCCAGGAGCAAACATTTGAAATCGTGGTATAGAGCCAATACTTATAACTTTAAAAACAAAAATGATACATGCATACAAATAGCATAATCATAACGAGAAAATCATAACCTTTTCATAGACATCTTACTCCATAATGGTTGTACAATATCTGCTGCAAATATATAACAGTGGTTGCAACAATGATCTATATGGTCATATTTTAATCAGATAACATCGCAGTCTAATGCTTCAGAGGCATAGTGCCCCTATTGAGGTGTACGATGCTGTCGTACTCTTTCTTTAAAGACCATGTTAGCTGTGATTTACTTGGGGTCTTCAATAGCCTGTTGGAAAGTAAAGCTAATTTGCTTCTAAGACTTATGTGGTTGTTTATGATTTCTCAAATACATTTTGAGGTACCTTTAAAAAGGTACATAGTGTGTAAGAAATGAAGAATAACATGCAGTTGATGTTATAGTAGAATAATATTGGCATCTTTAGTGTTTCCTTTGGTTACTCTACCAGCTGTTTCCACGGATTTCTGCTTACTGTAGAAAAATTACATCAAATGCAAGATAACAGAACACTGTCAAACTAGGAACACTTTATATGGACAGCATTAGACAGGAGCAGAAAGATCCAGTGCACTAATAGGCACACTCACATGAGCTACCTAGTCCATTGACAGTTTTTTCCTTTGTTCTTCCTCTCGACCCAGTTTCTGCCAGTGATTTGTGACATATTTTGCAAGAGATCAAATAAGCCCTTGACACCTGATTGCAATGTAGTGCTTGTTTACAGTTACATTTTTGAAGGACCCCTAGACAAGATGGAAGGCTTAACTTGAAGTAATTAAATTTGCATCTGGTCTGTGAAAGGGATTTTCTTGCACGTGCATCTTGTTGAGCTACTTTTATCTTAATTGGCCATGAGGTACCAAACGAAGGAAGGAGATGCAGGTAGACTAAATTATTGTTTCCTACCACTAAAATCTGTAATTGAAACACAAAGATCACATAAAACTTGGCTAGTACCCAGGTTTGCACTTGCTTCTTTGAAAGATATGAACCACTGTATTGCTGTTTGTTGGCTTTTCTGCAGTGTTGGACCTTGCTCTTGGTTCTCTTGCACTACTCTAGGTCTCACTCTTAAGCTGCCTGTGCTTGCTCCAGTCCTTGCTCATGATTGCTTTTGTTTCTTATACTTTTCTATTTGTTGCTCTGCTCTGCCCTGCTTTGTACTTTTTTAGTTCTCAAGCTTCACTTGTAGGCATGTGAGTCTTATCTTTGGGCAAATTTCCCTGGCATCTTTAATGCTTATATAGCTAAACTCTGGACAGCCTCATCTTGATATCCATGATCCTTAATCTCCTCATTGGCAATAGGCCAAATTCAGATCTGGTGTATATGGATGCAACTGCACTGAAGTCAGTGGTATTGACTTTCTTATACCAGATCTGAATTTGACTAAACATCACTACACCTGCTTGTGCCTGAATGGTATATATCATAGTGGTTTGTGTTAAAACTGTATTATTTTTGCCTAATGATAATAAATACTTATGCAGCCATGCATCTAAAGATCGCCTCTTACTGCTTCACACACATGAATTGATAAATCTCACAACCCCCTTGGAAGAGGGGTTAGTTTTAGCTGCAAGTTACAGATGGGGAAACTAAATCCCAGAAAGCTGAGTGACTTGCTCAAGTTCAAATAGCAAATTTAGTATCAGAGCTGAGAACAGAACCTGGGTCTCGTAATTCCAGGCCCATGCTGCAACCACTAGCTTACACGGCCTTCCTTACAGCCACAGGCACGTTTGCAGAGCTGTGTAAATAATGATGGTGATGAAATAAAGTATTGGGTAATCTTGTGACTAGGACAGTGCATTAAGTTCTCAGTCCTTCTCCAAACGATGTCAACCAAAGTTTTGCCATTGATTTTAATGGGAGCAGGACAGGGCCCTAAGAATTGACCTTCTTAAAGGGACACTTTTAGGTTAAAAATAATTAGTAGCACAAGTAATTAAGTTTGTGTTTTAAATTATTATTTATATGACAGTAATGCTGTGAGGGCTCAATAAGGATGTGAGGTCCCATTGTGGTAGTACTGTACAAACGGACCGAGGCCTTCCAAAAAAGCTTAGAGTTAAAAAATTTTAAGACTGTTAAATAACTAATGCCTTTTCAGTGTTACCCAACTTGGATAAATACAATTGACAAGTCAGTTTTACTTTTTTTCTTAATCACTTTAACTTTTTGGTTCTGATATAGAAGTATTGGGTTGTAATTTTTGGGTTCCAAAAACTGCAGGGAAATGTTTAAATTCAAATCAGCCCCTGGCCGGTCCCCTCCCTCTGAAACCTCAGTCAGCCTGCTTTCATTAGAATAACTTTAAAACAACAACAAAAACCAAACAAAAACAGCTTTCTTTTGGGATCTATTGAGGTGCACATATCTCAGAATTCCATTTTCTCATCATTAGGTAGTCTGCTCAGCAACATCCTTCACAATTTACAGGTTCCAGGGCCAGATGGACCATTGTGATCTCCTGACCTCCCATATAACACAAGCCAAAGAACTTCCCCAAAATACTTCCTTTTGAATTAGAGCACATCTGAATAAATAAATATTTAAATAAATTAAATCCAGTCTTGATTTAAAATTGCCAGTGATGGAGAATCCGCCATGATGCTCAGTAAATTGTTCCATTAATTAATTACCCTACTGTTAAAAATGTCTTATATCCATTCTAAATTTGTCTAGCAATTGAATCTTGTTATACCTTGTCTGCTCAATTGAAGAATCTATTATCAAATATTTGTCCCCCATGTGGGTACTTGTAGACTATGATCTGGTAACCCCTTAACCTTCTCTTTTTTTTAAACTAAATAGAACAAACTCCTTGAATCTACCACTATAAGCTGTATTTTCTAATCCTTAAATCATACTGATGGCTCTTCTCTGAACCATCTCCAGTTTATGGACATCTATCTTGAATTGTGGGCACCAGAACTGGACAGTATTCCAACAGCGGTCACACCAGTGCCAAACAAAGACATAAAATAACCTTCCAACTCCTGCTCAAGATTCCCTTGTTTGTTCATTCAAGGATTGCTTTAGCCCTTTTGGCCACAGCATCACACTTGGACCTCATGTTCAGCTGATGAGCCATCAGGGCCCCCAAACCTTTTCCAGAGTTACTGCTTCCCAAGAAAGAGTCCCCCATTATGTAAGTACACACTGCATTCTTTCTTTTTAGATGTATACATTTACATTTAACTGTATTAAAACACACATTGTTTGCTTATGCCCTGCTTACCCACAGATCTAAATCATTCTGTATCCGTGTCCTATCTTCTTCATTATTTATCAGTCTTCTAATCTTTGTTTTATGTTTTCTTCCAGGTAATTGAAAAAATGTTACATGCATTTACCTACTTGGAAATTGCATAGCACAATCTACATTTTCACGGTGGCTGTCCAGATTGTACTTATACAAATTGTTTAGAGTTTAATTTCCATTGCTGTGGTGCTTTCTAGTAATGTACGTGTTCTTGGAGTCTAAGGATTCTCATCAGGTCCTCCATACCACCATCTACTTTCAGGTGTAATTAAGTTAGTGCTGATTGTTGGAAACCAGAGGGCAACCACAACACATTGGGAGATAAATTGAAAAAGTCTGAGGGCCTCTTCTGTATTTTCTCCTATCATAACTTTTCAGATATGTCTCCTAGTTTGCATCATGAATTAGGCTGAATTGAGAGAGGAGCTTACTATAAAAAGTAAATAAATATTGTACTATGGCCTTGAATTTGCTGATCTTTTAAATATTTTATCTGTTGCTCGTGACATACTGTGAGCAAACTTGTGCCATGTATGTGGCTGTATAAATTCAGTTGTTGAACTATCTCCTACTTGTGTCAGAATATGAACAACATGCCATGATGCCCAGATAGTACCATTTTAAAGTGCTTTTTATGAGGACCAAAAATTATTTTGTCTTTCATGACCTGTCCTTATTGCTAGTTGTGTGTACAACATAGGTTAGAAGATGTAATTATTTTCAGCCTGCTGACTAGAAGCAAGATTAATAGCATCTGAAAGGAATATAATGAAAGGCTGACCCAACTGGCTTCTGCATTATTCCTTATTTATCCTGCTTTCATCTCTATCACCTTTGGGCTACAACAAAATGTAATTTATGTTAGTATCGCTGCATCAGAGGTGAAAGGTCAATTTTTAATGAGGGTAGGCCTGATTGGGAATCGAGTTTAAGAATCTTATATTGTAGAAGACGGTCAACAAAACCCAGCTGAAATAGGCATACGCACAGAAATGCAGGGAAATATTATTTAACAAGAAATAAAACTTCCATCTTTACTAGACAGCTTATTGTAAAATCCAGTTAGCATAAGTCAAATGAGTTGGAAAATAAGTTTTGAGAAAATACAGGTAATGTAATGGTCCAGTCTAGTAAATCTTTATGGGTCTATTTGCTCACAGAAATTGTGGCCTTTTTGTACTAAACAATACATTTTGAATAAAAATAATAAAATTCCACTCTCTCCTTATTGACCACACTTGGCAAGTCACTATACCCACACAAGATTTCTCATCCCTGCCTCACCTTTCCAATTTGTTCAGGACAAAAAGGCAATGACCACCTAAGATTGCTCTAGGGACAAATAAGCAGTGGGGTCCAAGTGGATTGCATTCAGCATATATTTGGAAAAGGTTTAACTGTTATTACAGCTCTTGGTATTTACTCACCTTCCAGAAAAAGCTATATTGTATTAATGCCTAATGTATTGTATTGAGCAGTATTGTGTATTAGGGAAGCATTCATATTAGCAAAGTGATATATTTCACTGATATACAGTACTGGCCAATTTGCTTGTAGAATAAAGTTAATACTCATGGGGAACAAGAATAGCAAAATAGGCCACTCTAGTTGTTTGTGGCCAAATTATTCTCTTGTGGAGGTGCAAAAGTAGTATTTTGTATACAGTGTTTGCAATTAAAGTCAGCGTTTCCCAACAGTTACGACTGGTTTCTAGATTACTAATACTCCCCTGTATTTAGAGTAGGAAATAGGTATGTATCTCCCATACCACAACATGGTAATTGATGGTAAATGCTGACTTTTTTTTAATGGCAAACTGCATATAAAACCCTAAAGGAGGCAAGTTTTACCTTGCATTGGATTTTAT
Organism: Natator depressus; assembly: GCF_965152275.1. Classification (NCBI taxonomy): domain Eukaryota; kingdom Metazoa; phylum Chordata; order Testudines; family Cheloniidae; genus Natator; species Natator depressus. Next base: position 13,905,164 of record NC_134245.1, on the reverse strand, counting down.
TGTGAGAGTTTCACACAGCAAGGATGCTAGCCCAATAAATACAGTTCAAAGGCTTTGAAAAGGTATTTCAGTAGTGCACTCTCTCATGGAGTTTTTCATCTGTGGCTATACGTGGTGCCCTGTCATCACATAACATCAAACTGTGCTCCTATATGCTTTACTGTTATTTCATAGTGAGATGTAGGGCTATATACTGTGGTCCTTCCTCTATAGCTGGAACATTTGATTTCTTCTCTCCCTCTCCCTCCTGCCCTGTCATACTTGATTGCTTTTAACATAGATCATCCTTTCCAAGCTATCTTCCCATCATTGCCATTCCATGCTGCTGTCTCACTTCTTTCCTACCACAGCCCTCCTTTGTGGTCCTGCTGTCTGTTTGCAAGGAATAGTACTTTAAGGCAGCATAGTGTCAAGAACTCCACTTCAGTGTCAATAGGTCTTGAATTAATAATGCAAATCTTGAAAAAGTTCTTTTAAATCCACACTTGTTTTACATTATTTTATAATTAACTTGTAGTGTTTAATATTTAATTGTTTTAAACTTTTGTTTCTTTCTACTCTTTAATTTAATTCATATTTAACTCTAATTTGCATTAACAATGTTAAATGAGATGCAGAATTTTTGAATTCAGCTTTTTCATTCCTTCTAGCTTCATTGAAGACTAGGATCTTGTCTTATGTTCATACTGAGTAAAAGTCCATTGGGATGGAAAGAATAATTGTGCTTTCTCACTATTTCAGTAAAGTTTAAATGCCCTGGTCACAATGCTTGTTCAACTACACTAGAAAGGAGGTTCACTTTGAAAAGATAAGTGACAAAATTTTTAATCTAAAAGCAAGTTTGCCCAAATGTTATTTTGGACTGATACAGTGGATTTTTGTTGTACTTCATAAAATTAAAAAAGCATTATGATTAAAAATTATATTGTGTTTTTAAAAAGTAAAAGAAGAATAGGTTCAACTTGTTAGAGTTATGTGAACATTATATATTTTTAAATGTCTACTCCTCATAGCCCCTCTTGTTGTACGTGTAGGGTGAGATTTTCAAAAGCTCTAAGCTTTGGCCTAACTCTGCTTTGCCCCCATTGAATTCAGTGGTAAAATTCCTAATGACAGCAATGAGAGCCGAGTTGGGCCAGTGCTGAATGCTTTTGAAAATCTCTCGCCTGTTGTCTTAGCTTCATTTGAAGGCTTATGTGTGGGTGGAATTTGGACTGCGGAAGATATGTATGTAGATACATGAACATTTGGACCACAGAGTACGCTATAATACAGTTAATCTCTTCAGGTACATACACAGGCATATTTTCCATTGAAACCAGTGGAAACTTGCCCTCACGTATATCAGGAGAGAATTTGAACAATGGGAGCTACAGGTGCTGAGCACTTGTGAATCTCTGGCCAATTACTTTGGTGCTTTACTGGAAGTTGTGTTGGGTGGTAATCTCTTTTGAAAATCTGGTCCTGTGGGCATGTGGTAGCATGTAATATGTGTGTAACACATGTATTACATACTGTCACATAATTACAGCATATGACATAATATAGTACCATAAACTTATGTAATAGAACAAAAAATGGCACATTTAGCTCCCTAAATGCTTAGAAGCTGTTATAATGCAGTATAGAATCTTTGAAATAATCAAGGGTTCTACTCTGTGTGTGTGTGTGTGTGTGTGTTATATAAATTCCTCTGTTGTTCTGATTATGTGTGTACATATACATATATATGTATACACACACAGACATATACATCCACACACACTAGCAGAAGAACAGAGGAATTTGGTAGAAAATCCCAAAAATGCCAACAGAAAAATAACAACTAATGCATATAGATACATGTGACTGATAAAATTCATCTCTGGTATCTGTTTTGGAACCAGAGAATTTTACGAAGCAAAGCGTACTCGAACAGTACCTTTTATAAAGTTGTGAGGGTTTTTTTGTTTGTTGGGGTTTTTTTTTTGGCTGGTGACCAGTAAATACGGTATTTGATATTCACTTTTGTGGTTTTAAATTGTCTCCAGAACCCACAGCATAAACACAGTTTATTCACTGTATTAAATGCCTACGCGCACAAGTGTAAAATACTTTGTGCACAACATGCTGGTGTCATTATTTTTAAAAAATAACCTTTTTCATCAGAGATGCTTTAATAGGTTAACACATTCTACAGTTATGCATTTCTGCAAGGTAGAGACCCTTGCATGCAGTGTTTAATAAATTATTGAACTTTGAAGAACCTTTGAGAAGCAAGGGCTCTATGTGACTGAGCAGCAGACGTGAAAAAATGCTATCCTCAAGTGTATCTAACAGACAGAAATAAAGGCTTGATCAGACAATATGAGCACTGAGTGAATGATGGTAATAGCATTAAATATTTACATGTATAGAGAGCAACTTGACAATAGAAAAGAGGCTGCGGTTATTGTTAAGTTGAATAGAATCAAATGCAACACAGTCTATATGGTGTCTTTTTTTAATAACCAGGGAATTTTGCGTGGATTTTGCTGTAAGGTGCATATTGTAAAGGGAGGTCTTTCCTATGGGGTTTACTTAAAAACAGAAGTTGAGTTATAATCATATTAAACCTCTGATTCAAAATCTGTGAAGTTTCATTAGTTCGTTAAGACTTTGTTGTGGATGTAACCAGGACACTTAATATGTATATATCACTCAATACCTATTATGCAATGTTTAAGGGATTACTGAGTTTAGAAAGAGAAGAACTAGAGATATGAATAAATACTTAGTCATATAACATCCAAATATTTAGTACTATAATCTAATTCTGATCTCTATTATAAGAATAGAATAATTGTAGAGATCCATGGAATTACTCCAGACTTAAGCCAGGGTAACAGATCAAAGCTGGTCCTAAAAATCTGCCATTTAAGTACAAAAGAAAGTAAATAATTTGACTAGAAGAAAAAGAATGCACAAATACAAGACAAGATGTCCATATTTTTCCTGGGATTGCATACGTTAGTAGTCATATGTGAAATAAATCCTTTTTTATAGTATCCAAAATCCTTGAGTTACATGATCGTTGTGTTTGCTGCCCTGTTTTTGTTTTATTGAGAACTTGCAAATTATGATTATACAATAGTTTGTATTGCTTGTAATGTTCTTTTAAAAATACGTCATGCTTAATTTTCAGTAGAAATTTAATTTATCAGAAGCATAGTATAATAACTTAATTTCATAATGGACCAAGAGAAGATATATTGTGGTGGAAGTTCCCATGTACTTTAATGTGCAATCACTTCAGGTAGCTATTAGTTATAGGCAAGAAATAAAACAAATGTGACAAGTAAATTGGATTTTTAAAAAAATACTGTATGAAGTTTGTCTTACTATTATAAACCTGTTTAGATTTAATGATCTGTCATGTCAAACAATTAAAACAAATTGTTAATATTGAAAATGAAGTAAAACAGAATAACATTAAAGCACTTTTCTTTTTTCTGTATTCGTTTTACAGGTGACATCAAAAGAGAGAAAATGTAGCTATTTGATATCCACATATTGTTTTAGAATTTGCTACTAAAAAAATCATTCAGGTTACTTGATGTTATAGTAGACTAGAATTGTGGGGGATGGAATGGCTGAACAGATGGGGTAGTATAACATAGAATCTTTCACTGCCACTTTGTTGGTCTGAATTCTGGCCCAGGTTGGTATTACTTTCTGATAGATGTTTAGTGATTTATTTCTGTGCCTGGTGGTTGTTAATCCACCAAAGCAATTGGAGCTAATTGGCATCCTTGCTGGCCACTTTAACAGAAAAGTCAAGGATTGAAAGGAAACTCTCACCATTGTTGGGTGACCCTTCCACTTAATGCTATGTTCCCCCAAAGATGTAGCGTCCTCTCTTCCCTCTGTGACTGTTGTGAAGGAACTTTGAATATAACAAAAGGAATATGGTAAGGGGAACAGCCATTTAACGTGGCATGTTCCCTTAGAACAATTTTATCTGCCAGTGTAAAAATCATAGGAGATTACTGCTGTCCAACCGGCAGTAATTCCCCCTCTCTGGCTGTAAGACTCTGTATGTGTGTGGTATGGGGAGGGAGGTAGAGTTCTAACCACAGGACAGACTGGGTCCTTGACAATATTAGCATGGCACCATGCAGGAATTAGCTAAGGTGCCTTAATTGAGGGCTGAACAGCACAGATGCAGAGGTGGATCCACTTCATTGCTTGAAATCTGCAAAATATGCCATGGCAGCTTTGGCTGATGTCAGCTTTGCACACTATGCTACAGTCAAAACTAGCAGTTGTGGTCTTGAAGTAATGAGGTGGCAGATAAATAAGTTTAAGAAGGCCACAAATCTCAGGAAGTCTGCACTCCCTTTTTGGAGTGGTTTTCCTCAGCTGGATTGGGGGCTGTATGGGTGAGGAGGCACACGTGTCCCTAGAGTCAGCTCTTTGAACTCATGTTCTTGTGTGGTTCTAGATCCCATCACTTGCTGTCCTCAAGGAAAGAGTGGAGTTACATTGACACTGCTCTTTCTTCACTGCAGATTTTATTTTAACTCAATTTCTCATAATCCAACTACTATATGTATCCTTTCTGTGTAATATATCTGGAAGTTGTGTGCTAAAAGTTTTCCATTTCCCCAATGATGAGGCAATCAGATTTTTATCCATCTTTGAGGGGAAGGTGCATGCATAGGCCATCTTTCAGCAGAGCAATAATCTATATTGGGAATAAGATTATCATGTGCATTACTCCTAAATAGAATATGAGTGCCAAGTTGCCAGGCATTGTGCTGAATTGAATATTCGGACTTTAAAATATTGGAGTTGAAACATAAACACAGTCTATATACCTTGGCACATGCCTGGGAACTAAAGTAGAAGGACCATTCCTGGCTCTCATACTGACTTTGTGGCCTGTTTCTAAAGCACTTCTGGATCTTTCTGAATGAAAGTTGCTATATATGATAAGAGAAGTTATCATTCACTGTCTTACCCAAATTCTTTTTCTCTACAGCAGCATCCATTTAATAGAACAAGAGAAAGCATTCCTTTAAAAATCTTTATTAATATTGTTCTTAAAAGGACCTTGGTAGTAATGTCAATATAATGAGTCAGCGGCACTCCTAAACTTCCCTCTTTGACGTGATCAGCATGTGGTGATTTCTCATTGATAGTGGAGTCCACTGGCTCTCTTGAATAAGAGCAGAGAATGATGATGTGCACATTTTTGTACCAAGGCATTCTTTCCTGCAGCCTCCTCCTTTTACCCTTTTCAAGGATGTCATAGCTCTGAGAATGCTCCAAGAAGAGCAGGTTCCCTAAAGCTGTAAGCAGAAAATGAGAAACCATGAGGAAGATTCTCCATGACAGACTTGTAAGGAAGAAAATAATCCCATTGTTCCTTATGCTACTTAAAATAGAGGCAATATTGATTTTATGGTAGCATCTTAGGTCCTAAGGCATGATATTGATTAAGCATCTGAAGTATATTTGTAATGGAGGTTTCCAGACTTACAGTTACAGTGTGCCTCCCACTGGGTGATATTTCTCCAGTTGTTCTTGCTGTTACAAATAGTGTATTTCTTAGGGATTTCCAATCATGCAATATCTAGCCACTGTGTAGAACTATTTGTCTAATACAATGAAAGATTTAATCCACAAAGTCGTATTCCTTTAATCTGGCCCTCAGGGTGGGAGTTTGACCGCAAATAGAAAATCTTTTGCCCCATCACATCATTTGAATTGTGTTTGATGCAGATATAGAATTTATCTCTGCAATTAAAGTGGGTACTTCAACCAGCCCTAAGAGAAAAAATTAATCCTCAGGGCCCTGATCCTGCAGTGGTCATGACTAATGCTCATGCAGAGCCTCACTAGGGTTTTTGTTTCTGTTTTGTTTTTTTGTATTTTAATTCCATTGAGCCTTAGTCGATGGCAATAAACTTTGCCTGACATTTCCCTTGCCAAGTGTAGCTCCCTGACTGTGTACATAATATTTATATTTATATACATTATTTATAAGGCTATTTTCCTTCCTTTGTTAGACTTCAGGTACGACTTCTTTCTCATTTTAGAATTTTAAAATTGCTTTTAACTATAAAGTCTACAGCAGTTGACTGAATCGTCCACTTTTAAATCTTGTGGGAGATGTTACAGAGCAGCCAGTCTGGACCAGCATAATGCTTCCTAATACTTTCTGATTTGATAGAAGATTCCAGTGCCATGGACAGGATGGTAGAATTTAGTGTTCTCCTGCAATAATGGTTGAATATTTTAGGGTTGAAGATTGATATTGCTCATCCGATAATGTGAAGATCCAAAATCTATCCCTTGCCTAAGTTGAAGACTGTTTAGAGGAACTAACAGGAAAATATGCAGAGTGAGGAGATTTTAAGACATATGAAGTAGCATCATAATAAAAATATACGAAGAAGCTAGCAAGTTGCTGCGTGATGTCAGGAGCCATGGGTGAGGAGCCCTGGTCCACAGGGCTCTAAGGAGCCAGTAAGTTCTGACCTGCCACCCAGTGGTCTGTTAACAGTAGCCACAACTACAAGCTCAAAACTGACAGAGGATTCTAGTCCTGGAATCTGATTGGTGGCAGTCCAGGGGTTCTGACTGGTTCCCTGATTCCATTTAAACCAAGCAGAGGAATAAGAAGTTGTCCATGCAACTGCTTAGGACTGCCTTCCCTCTATCACCTGACTCTGATCTCCTGGTAAACTGACCCTGCTGGTTTCCTGACACCTGATTATTGGTCTTCTGGCCTGTCTCAGACACCTCCTGGTGTCCAACCCGGCCTTCCTCCTGGCTCCCAACTTGAGCTCCAACGAGTAGGTCAAACTGTCCACAATGCCCACTTCATGCTGTTAAGTTTCTTCTGATAATGTATCCTTCTATGTATAAAATGCTCATCAACAGGGTAACTGACTACTAAAATGTCAGTCACTATTAAGACTCATGTAATATGTTCTCATAATAGCGCAACAAAAGAAAAAGCACACCCAGCCCTGCAAGCTCCACATCACTCTGCAGTTGATCATCGACTTGTATTACACCCAGATGTAAGGGTATGGATAGTTATTTGAGCGTATGTGTTTGTTGTTATCCAACCAGCTCACTCAGCCTGCCTCAAAGACTGTCTGTTTGAAAAATTAGGGTTGTGAACTATTATTAATTGAGCACTACCAGTGTGTTTAGTGCTTGACAAATATGGGACAAGACCTGGGTGAAATCCTATCCCCATTGAAACCAATGGGAAAACTCCTGTTGACTACAATGGGGTCAGGATTGGGGTCCCTGTCTCAATGAGCTAACAGTTGAAATTAGGTACACCCAGAACAGTCCGCACATAGGTGCAGGTGCCTTACATATACATGCACTCCCTCTAAACTTCATGGTTTTCCACTGGACAAAGTTTTTAAAATGGAATTTTATTGACGTTGGAAGACAGTAGGTTCCAAATTGGTACGGTGATATGGTACTCCTCTAGAGTCTGTCATCTTGTACTCTGACAGGTTTCAGAGTAACAGCCGTGTTAGTCTGTATTCGTAAAAAGAAAAAAGAAAAGGAGTACTTGTGGCACCTTAGAGACTAACCAGTTTATTTGAGCATGAGCTTTCGTGAGCTACAGCTCACTTCATCGGATGCATAGCATATCGTGGAAACTGCAAAAGACATTATATACACACAGAGACCATGAAACAAAACTTCCTCCCACCCCACTGTCCTGCTGGTAACAGCTTATCTAAAGTGATCATCAAGGAGGGCCATTTCCTACAGGACAGGCCTAACAAAGAAAATAACAGAACGCCACTAGCCGTCACCTTCAGCCCCCAACTAAAACCCCTCCAACGCATTATTAAGGATCTACAACCTATCCTGAAGGATGACCCAACACTCTCACAAATCTTGGGAGAAAGGCCAGTCCTTGCCTACAGACAGCCCCCCAACCTGAAGCGAATACTCACCAACAACCACATACCACACAACAGAACCACTAACCCAGGAACCTATCCTTGCAACAAAGCCCGTTGCCAACTGTGCCCACATATCTATTCAAGGAACACCATCACAGGGCCTAACAACATCAGCCACACTATCAGAGGCTCGTTCACCTGCACATCCACCAATGTGATATATGCCATCATGTGCCAGCAATGCCCCTCTGCCATGTACATTGGTCAAACTGGACAGTCTCTACGTAAAAGAATAAATGGACACAAATCAGATGTTAAGAATTATAACATTCATAAACCAGTCGGAGAACACTTCAATCTCTCTGGTCACGCAATCACAGACATGAGGGTCGCTATCTTAAAGCAAAATAACTTCAAATCCAGACTCCAGCGAGAACCTGCTGAATTGGAATTCATTTGCAAATTGGATACTATTAATTTGGGCTTGAATAGAGACTGGGAGTGGCTAAGTCATTATGCAAGGTAGCCTATCTCCCCTTGTTTTTTTCCTACAAACCCCCCCCCAAGACGTTCTGGTTAAACTTGGATTATTGCTGTGCACATTGTAAGATGAGCTATTGCCAGCAGGAGAGTGAGTTTGTGTGTGTGGTTTTTGGAGGGGGAGGTGTGTGTGGGGGGGGTGTAGCCAGACAGCCATCCCCCCCCCCCCTCAGACCAGCATTGCTGGAAACACACGGGAGCCAAAACACCAGGGCACTTAACATAAATTCCAGCACAGCCTTTGAAGCTGAGAGAAGCACAGGTGTGCTGCGACAATGTGCCTCTGGGAACGTATACAGGGATTGGGCTCACAGCAGGCAGAGGCGCTGTGACAGACATGGCTCTTAGCCCCTACTAAAACAGCATGATGCACACACCCCAACATCCTAGGTGGGAAAATATTTACCCTGATAAAAGAAGTGTCCAGTAGTCGAAACTTATTGTTTCTCCCTTGCAAGTGTGAACTACTCTTGCGAGAGCTGGTGTCACCCCGACAGACCAGCCCCAATTTGGCATAGAAAGGAGAAAGAGAATAAAGGAGTACAGAGGTATAAGTAGGGGACCTACAGCACCATGATTTTGGAGTGCTTTTCACTATCTATCTGCTGGTCAGATAAGTGACAGCCTCCCAAGGCTTCTGCAGCTAAGAGGGTCCCTGAGCCTTGTCCCTTATTCGTCTTTCTACGGAATTGAGTGACCGATCCTGGCTTGGCACCGCTGGAATCGAGAGATGCAAGGAGGGTAAGAAGCACCCACACCTGATCTCCTATCTTTAGTGTACACATATTTTGAAATAGAGCTCTATACTTTGTTTTCTTTCTTTGGGATTGTAGCTTCAGTTTTGTAACTTGTTTGTGTGTGTAACATCTCTACATTTAAATAAGTAGGCACTAGCAATTTTGTAACCACATGATTAGAATCTAGTTTAATAAATTTTGGTAACCATTTGTGCATAAGCCTGACTTGTTTCTCTGGTTTACTGTAAAGCAGCCACCACAATTAAAAGAACCTCAGCCGTTTTGGCTATAAAGCCTGACCATTAGGTGAGAGTACTAAGAGCCTAGCGTTGAGTTGTGCCGCCTCCACGGGGCAAACTCTTGGGGCACCTGTCAGTCAATCCTGACTGCCCGCTGCGAAGGAGCTCTGAGCTCTAGCAGTTAAAGTCACGGGTGTGGAGAGGCTCTTAGTGCTGCCATTGGGGCACCTGTCAGTCAGTGTTGACTGCCCGCTGCGAAGGAGCTCTGAGCTCTAGCAGTTAAAGTCACGGGTGGTTAGGACCTTGGGGCATCCGTCAGCCTAGCCCGGGCTGCCCGCCGCGAAGGGACAGTGCGTCCTAGCGGTTAAAGTCACGGATGGTATAAACAGGCATAGCTGGCACCTCACCAAACATCCTTGGCCATCGGCTAACGGGGGGGCGGGGGGGGTGAGAAAACCTGGATTAGTGCTGGAAATGACCCACCTTGATTATCATGCGCATTATAAAGAGAGGTTTCAAAGAGGGATGGGCTATTACTAGCAGGAGAGTGAGTTTGTATGTGTGTCTGGGGGGGGGAGGGGGGAAGGGTGAGAAAACCTGGATTTATGCTGGAAATGGCCCTCCTTGATGATCACTTTAGATAAGCTGTTACCAGCAGGACAGTGGGGTGGGAGGAAGTTTTGTTTCATGGTCTCTGTGTGTATATAATGTCTTCTGCAGTTTCCACGATATGCTATGCATCCGATGAAATGAGCTGTAGCTCACGAAAGCTCATGCTCAAATAAACTGGTTAGTCTCTAAGGTGCCACAAGTACTCCTTTTCTTTTTTCTTTTTATCTTGTACTCTGGAATTCAAGCTTCCATGGAAAAAAAACAACAGCAAAGAAATGTAAGGTCTACGGACCTTACAGCAGCACAGCTGTACCGCTGCATCTGTGCAGCTGTAAGGTCTCCTGTGTAGCCGCTCCATGCCGGCAGGAGAGAGCTCTCCCGCTGGCATAATTAAACCATCCCCAACGAGTGGTGGTAGCTCTGTCAGCGGAAGAGCGTCTCTATGCTGGTGCATCTGTCGGTGAAACTTACGTCAGTCAGGGAGGTGTTTTTTCACACCCCGACCAACGAAAGTGCTAGTATAGAGTCAACCTGAGGCTTAGCCTTTATGTATTAAAAAAAGAAAAAACCTTTTAGTTTATCTACAAAGTGTAAACCAATGCAGTTATGTATGCCACAGTTTTCAGACAGCCTGAACAATAGCTCTAAGAAGTGTGAACTGTCGTTGATATTGTAAACCTTTCAGGGCAGGGATTCACTCTGTGTGTGTGTGTGTTCTCACAATGCCCAGGTCCCCAATCCCAGTTGAGTCTTTAGACTCTTCCTCCTCCCTACAATCCCTACTGCTACAATTTCTACTCATATCAGTAGAGTGGTTGCTGAGGCATAATGAGGATTTCAATATCAGCATTGTTTAATTATTTAACTGTTGCTTAAAGCCCACAAGAAAGAAAAGGGGAAATTTATATAAAGATCTTCACATCTTTTACTGTCTCCAGTGGGCAGCTCTTGGTTTATGGGTGGAACTTGGTGGAACGCTGCTATTCCCTACCCCATGGTTCAACTCCTACAATGACACATCTAAAAGGAGATACTGGCAAGACCAATCTAAACCAACAAGGTAGGTATGGACGTTATCTGCATAGAGGTAGTAGTTGATGCTGTGGGACTGCATGAGGTCCTACATCCAAAGGACCTCCCAAAAGGTCCACTCAAAGACAAAGTGTAGAAGGGAAAGGGAAGAAATCTCTGGACAAAGTTATGAATAAAGTGTGGGAGGGGGAGGAAGAGGACTCACCAATGGAGATGTTGAAAAAGATTGAAAGAAAAGAGGAGAAGCAGGCAATCACAAGAACGCAAGGAGGAAGGGGAGTGGAAAAGGAGGAAGAAATCATTTGTGTCAAAAACAGAATATTGACGGAGGAGAATGAAAATAGAGAAAATACCTTGACACTCAGCCAGGAGGAGGCCACTTGTTCTTTCTGTGGAGTGAAAGGGGCAGAAACTAGATCCAAGAGATAAGCAGAGGAAAAGACATCAAAGTGATGGGCTTATTCAAGGAACTTGTAGACTTCTTACTAGACTCTATGTAGACTGCATATTCAGGTAGCTTGTAGGCAATAGGATAAGTTTAGTAACTGGTACCTAACATTCTGATTGTGCAATTTTATTTTTGGTTATCAGTTCAATATATTCAGTATCATTTTTCCCCCTGTAAAAGCTAGTCTGTAAGTTATTGTGCAACTCCACTTGGAAAATGATTTTCCTTGATGTTAATTCAATTCTCTACCAATCTAAGGACTCTTTCTATATATGTCAGCCATTTTGCAACATTGGTTAGGATAGTTCCACTGCAAAGTAAGTGTATACATAGGCTGTAGTCAGCAGCAGAAACATCACAGGGTTGTGGTGACAGAAAATGGTTGCAACCTCACTTGTAGCAATCGGAAAGAGATGCAGGGGGTCATAATGCATTGAAGAATAGGAGGAATGATGCAGAGAATATGAACCCTCAGATGCTCTTGCAGTTGAGTTCTAAGAAAGTTCCTTCGAGAGAATTGAAGTTGCCCACCCAAACAGAAACCCTACTGAGGGCATTGATTTAAATACTGACTGCCTCCTGCTGAGATTAATCTCTCCTGGGATTCAAGTGTTTGGTGCTGAGAGGTGTCATTTGGACTACTCTGCATTAGTTTGGTGAGCCTGGCCCTGTGTAAATTTAAATTCATTTGTGTGTTTGGAATTTATATTTTAAATGTGGTTTTTGTTTTGAAATTGCATTCTGTAGATATTGTTCTAATTTGCTAACACTTAGGTATTTGAACTCATTATATCGATATCTTCAAACTGATCTAGTTTTGAGACTGAAAGTTACTAAATTCCTGGTTTGTGAAGTGCACCGAGAGTTGTAGTAACGTGGCCTTTGAGCTGTTTTTGTTTTTTCCTCCCATGTCTTCACTCAGGTTTCACTTCAGAATGACTTTGTGCAAGATCAGTCAATGTCAGAATCTGTAGTTTTACTACATATCCTAGCAAGAGAAAACAGCGGGAGGAAAATTTTAAAGTAGATTAATTTGATAAAATATTTCATTAACATTAATTAAATAAAATTCAAAAAAAATCTATTCATTTTTGAGCTTCCTCTGGTTTTTAATGTAGACTATATTTTGTCCATTTCTGCAAGACCTGTATCTTGTGTTGCTTGTAAGGGAAAGTTGCAGTAAAAACACATGTCTTTCATTTTAATAAATATGCACTTGAACAAGTGTTTTATATTTCAGAAACACGGGAGGGAGAGACAACTGTCTCAGCATGTCCTACCTCTGCCTGAATTCTCCCTGTAAAGGGTGGGCATGGGGTTGCTTTTCAATTCCATATAGATGACACAGCTTTTGAACTTTACTTGTACTGTAAGTCTTTAGAGACAATCAAGTTAAAGTGTACGTCACTAGATGGCACTGAAAGATCGTTGTACGCAAAGTGAAGTCTTAAGTCTTCCCCTATGCTGCTACAGCTGCGTGGATTTCTAGATGTCAGGAAAATTGTTTTATTGTTAAAGGGCATAGTGTAATATATTCATCTCCATCCAAGGCAGCCATTTAATGCCCTGAAACATGCCCCTCTCACAGCTCTGGCCTGTTAACTATGGTTATTTGGTGTAATAATTAGCAGAGTTTCTCACTAACAGTGATACTTACTAACACCTCACATTTTCCTCTGTGTTTTTGTACGTGACGGATTGTGCATTCTGTGAATGAAGTTAAGCAGGTCAAAGCCTAAGCCCTGTACAACACCACTATTTTCTGCACAATTGTTTTGAATGGGTATATATTAACTTCCCCGGAGTCCCTGTGGTGTGTAATGCAAACAAATTTCAGTTTTTATTTAATAGCCTAGTGAAGATTTGTAAACACAATACAGTTAACTTTTCAACTTTGGAACAATCAAAAATAAATGAGTAGCTTTAAAAATAATTAGATCCTATGGACTCCTCCTAACAGTTATACACATTAGAAGCATATTTCAGTCCTTTATGAATTTTTGTGCAGATCATTCTACTTTTAGTTATTCAAGAGGAAAGTCACACAGGGATTTTAATGTTAATGTATATGCTTGTGTGATATGTAGAAATACACATTTGTCCTCCATGTTCTGAGGATAGAGGTAGAAAGGCTGGGGTTGTGTTTAACAGGTTGTTTTCCTTACTTTTTACTATCAGCCAAAAGTGAACTTGTTGAAGATTGCTCTGCTGGAAGTGTAAAAAAATAAAATCCAAAAGGGGATGCAGTGCTAGTGGGCAATACTAGACTGTCCAACCCTGGATTCTGAAGTCCTCTACTACAGACAGTAGCCGTGCAGGCTTCCTCATCTTACACTGCAAGGTACCTCCACCTTTATGCCAGTGATAAGAGTGCAAGTGTAGTTTTACTTCTATCAAGTCCTTGATTCTCTGCTGAATTAGTGCAAATTGTAATGGTTGATTTTATTAGTTATACAGACACTTAGTAATGGTTTGAGATGACCAACTCATTTCTCATAGTCCATAGAAAAGCTGGTAGATGATGATTACTTTCAGTCACTACCTGCTTAGATAGGATTCAAAGTAGTGATTTTTAAAAAATGTTGGTCTGTAACTACTGCATTTGTCTGATTCACTATATTTTAAAATTCCTTCTTCCAACCTTTTTTTTTTAATATCCTGCATTGTCCTTGTTTTATCTTCCTTTCATCATATGATGTTTTTCAACAAGCAACTCCCTTCTAGTTCGAAAGGTAGGTAGTATTATATAGTCAGTAAAAAAGAGCAAAGGTGACCCTGACAGTTTTCTCTTAATGTCAGCTCCTTGACCTCCATCTCTTTTATTAATGCATCTAAGCTGCTGTCACCTGGATGGCTATTACTTATAAGTGCATAGTATATGTGGAATGGTGGCCTAGTTTTGTGACTTTAGGTTAAGAGCACCTAGACTTGCAGAACCGCCGGATCAGATCACAGCAAGGTTGATTCAAGACGTTCTGAGTAAAGTGCAATTTGCTGACTGCAAGTCTCTGACATGTGTTTTTAAAAGTTGAGTAGGTTCGTGAGCATTAAAGATTCCGTGGACCTTTTCATAAGGGCAGAGAGGTTAGTCTTTGTATACTTGGACAGAATCACTTCTTAACACACAGTTGGGCAGAGTGCTAGTTGACCGTCTGACTGCTTCCCTTTACCCAATTCTGGTTGTGGTTCTGTGGTGTCTACAGTATATCGTGTTGCTTACAAAGTGTTCTGGGCTCCATTAGGATGAAAGTTGCTATACAATGTAAAATACTGCTTGCAGTTTATGTAAGTTTTGCACTCCTGTGAGCAGATGTATAGTCCACCATACCCTAAACAAAATGCACTGTTATATATTTATGGTAGTGCTCACTGTGTACCACACACTTTCACAGCATTTAAGAAGGATGGTCCCTGCTCCGAGGAACTCACAGTCTAAAGAGAAGAAAAAAGAGAAAATTTATATAAAAGGCAACTAAATTCACTTTAGGCAGCACGGCAGAAGTGGCTTTTTGGGTCAGGAGCCTGTTGATGAGCTCAGAGAGGTTATGCCATGCAGGTGACTGCATAGAAAATGAGCAGGAAGAGACTGTGAGAGAATCTGACATAAGGGTGGATGAAAGTGAGAGCGCTAGCAGAGTGGAGGGGAGGACAACACAAAGCTTGACAATGGAAAATAAGTAGGGAGAGCCAGAATTATGTAGAGCTTTGAAAAGTGATGACAAGACGTTTAAACGCGCCATATATACCCTAGACTTAATAAAAAGAAAGGGAGTACTTGTGGCTCCTTAGGGTATGTCTACACTATGAAATTAGGTCGAATTTATAGAAGTCGGTTGTGTAGAAAGCGTTTTTATACAGTTGATTGTGTGTGTCCCCCACAAATGCTCTAAGTGCATGTAGTCGGCGGAGTGTGTCCACAGTACCAAAGCAACCGTCGACTTCCGGAGTGTTGCACTGTGGGTAGCTATCCCACAGTTCCTGCAGTCTCCGCCGCCCATTTGAATTCTGGGTAGAAATCCCAGTGCCTGATGGGGCTAAAACATTGTCACGGGTGGTTCCGGGTACATATTGTCAGGCCCCCGTTCCCTCCCTCCCTCCGTGAAAGCAAGGGCAGACAATTGTTTTGCGCCTTTTTTCTTGAGTTACTTGTGCAGACGCCATACCACGGCAAGCATGGAGCCTGCTCAGCTCACCGTCACCATATGTCTCCTGGGTGCTGGCAGACGTGGTACTGCATTGCTACACAGCAGCAGTTTATTGCCTTTTGGCAGCAGACAGTGCAGTATGACTGGTAGCCGTCATCGACGTAGTCCTGGGTGGTCTTTTAACCGGGCGCCAGTGCATCTGAGTTGAGAGTGCTGTCCAGAGCGGTCACAATAGAGCACTCTGGGATAGCTCCCGGAGGCCAATACCGTCTAATTGCGTCCACAGTACCACAAATTCGACCCGGCAAGGCCGATTTCAGCGCTAATCCCCTTGTCGGGGGTGGAGTAAGGAAATCGATTTTAAGAGCCCTTTAAGTCGAAAAAAAGGGCTTCGTCGTGTGGACGGGTGCAGGGTTAAATCGATTTAACGCTGCTAAATTCGACCTCAGCTCCTAGTGTAGACCAGGGCTTAGAGACTAACCAATTTATTTGAGCATAAGCTTTCGTGAGCTACAGCTCACTTCATCGGATGCATCCGATGAAGTGAGCTGTAGCTCACGAAAGCTTATGCTCAAATAAATTGGTTAGTCTCTAAGGTGCCACAGGCACTCCTTTTCTTTTTGCGAATACAGACTAACACGGCTGCTACTCTGAAACCTAGACTTAATGCTTCCCTAGGGTTTGGCTTTAGCAGAAACTCAAATAACAACCACCAAATATAAAGCTCAGTCTAAGTGTTGTCCCTAAGCTTGGTTGTTGCTAAGATTTCCGTACAGGACTTCTCTGTCCAGATATATACTCCAACCCCACTGATATCCTCGGTGGTGCTAACAAGTTCCACCTGCAAGTAGGACTCAGCAGTAATTACACTGCATCTTCATGAAGAATTCAAGCACCAGATATCAGGATAACTCAACAACAAAGGGGCCTGGCAGATCCATGCTGCTTACGAAAGTCTGGCATCCTGTTAAAACATGTTGCCTTTTTTTCTTTAAACATGTTATTTTAGTTTATCCTATTGCAAGTTGATTATATAATCTTACTCCACTATTTGACACATCTCTTTGTGATATTAAAACTAAACCAGAAAAAGTAAAGGAATCAGATATTCAGTGTGTGACTTGTCCTACTTCTGCATGTGAGGCCACGTAAACCTCTTTCTGGGGTCAGTCCTAAAGAGACACAGCTAAGGGCTGGGAGAAAGTAGTGAGCCTGTGGTAGGATTGTTAAGTGCTATGGTCCTAATGATCCAATAAGGTGAAGTATACTGCAGGCTGATGGGCACAGTGCTTTTGCTGGCCAAGCATACGTCATGAAGCATTGAGCAGCTGGATGGGAAATACTGTTTTCTTATCATCCTTTGACACATTTCTGTGTCTGCAGCAGGTCATCTTGGCAGCCCTGCTTTCACTTTGTTCGACGTATGGCTCTCAACTACACTCAAGTGAGCCAGTGCTGTTTCCTGGTGTTTGTTGGTTTGTTAAATTTGACAGTCAGTTAAAATATACAGTAGTACAAAATTTAGTTTGCTCCACTGTAGGGAGCAAAACCTGGTAAAATAGGACAGAGGACTGTGGTGGGAAAAGATCACGAAAGCTTATGCTCTAATAAATTTGTTAGTCTCTAAGGTGCCACAAGTACTCCTTTTCTTTTTGCGGATACAGACTAACACGGCTGCTACTCTGAAACCTATCCCTTCTCTGTGAGCCTGTCAGTTTGTCATCTGCAGAAACTCCACACAGCATTTCTGAGAGTGGGAAGGAGGAGGGAAGAGTCCGGGACCAGCTGGCTTAAGCATGTTTCCCCATCTTGAGGATGGAATTTCTGTATATCTAAATAAGTACTGAAAGTATGGTCAAAATGCTGGTCAGAGCTACATTACCTCCCTTTCATGTTGTGTGACCCCTTGTGCACAAAGCACAGATATGACCTTTGTATTAATGGCAAAAGGACTACTTAGTCTGTCATGCTACCACTAATGGGGCCAGGGGTGCAGGGAGGTAGGTAAGATCATGAAGGAGTTTTTCTGTGCATCTGGCCAGGGATCTCTCTGAAAATGGCTTTTCACACCTCCCTCTGTCTTCTACCCTTCAATGGCCATCCCTCCTACCCCTACTACATTTTTATGGTGCTGAGGGATGGAAGGAGCCAATCAGCATTTCTGTGATATCCTAGCTGGGAGGGAATGTGGGTTTGATTACTTTGTTCTCTCTTGCCTATAGGCCCCTAAATATTCAAGTAATAAAATAGAAAACTGGGAGCTAAATGTTTAATTTTTCTTCCTAGGTGTCTAGGGTGGTTTATTGTGATTAATAAAACAGCATTCTTTTAAGAAGCAATAACGCCTAACTTTGTTGTGCAACAGATGTATTCTTAAGCAAGTTGTTAAAGAGTGATTCCTTTGTATTATGGAATGTCTTGGTTTGGCACACAGCAAATGTCTTAACAGTTATATCTCTTTCCTAATAGTTCAATGCTCTTTTGTATTTCGCCTCTCAGTGCACTATAAACTAAATGATGGTGTTTTAGGATCTCAAACCATCCAGGCATGTAAAGGAAAATTAAATAATTATTTCCAATCACAGTAAGTTATATTTAGCATTAAAATAGTGCAGTGTATGTTCTAAGCAATATATGAAGATGAATCTCACAACTCTCTTCTGAGCTAGGTATTGTAGGTAAGCATCATCATCACCATTTTACAGATGGGGAAACAGAGGAAAAATGAGTTCCCCAGGATGGCACAGTAAGTCAGTTGCAGAGCCTAGATCAGATCTCCAGACTTCCTGACATTCTTTGTTGCACTCATTCCTCCAGATCATGCTGCTTCTCTTTTTAAAAACCAAAAAATAAAGTACGTGTTTACTTGTGAAGGCCCAGCAGAGTGGCAGTGGTGGAATGTGGTTCTTCAGGTGCCAGTCAGACAAGGTCAGTCAGAGGAGAGGGTATGTGCTAAACTAGAGGCCTTATTGAGTTGGGGGGGAAACAAATGCAGTGCTCAAAGAGCTGGTAAATACTATCTATCTGTTTACCAATTGCGGATAGATAGAACCAGACCATGGGCACGAGGAATAGACAGAGTTCAGTACCTACCTTCAGAACACAGGACTGGAAGGTTACTTCTCTTGCCTTAACATAGTGATAGCATTTGATATATGTTGTCAATATGACTGTTTCTGCCCACATGGAAGAAATATAGATATAATTGATATCCATTCTAAATAGCATATGCTTTATATATCTCACAATTATAAGAACAGATTAACTAATATAAAAGTGGCTCCTATTATAAATATATTGGGAAGTATTTATTGTAGATGTGCACCATATTCTATGGCCTGGCATATGGCACAATGTGATATTTGAGACCTAATGTATAATACATATCATATGTGAAAAAATACTTGAATTGTTATGTTTATAAAACTTAGCATTTTTTTCTGCATGTAACATATACATAAATCTATATGTGAATGACTGATGAAAAACTTTCGCACACTTGCATGAATGGTGATGAGCATATTAGCTTTACCTAGATTGACAGTCATGTCATTTTCACATTGGTTTTTTTATATAGATTTATTTGTAAATGAATTCTGTAATTATGCCTCAAGAGCCTGATCCAAAGGCCTTTGAAATAAGTGGAAAAGCTCCCATCAACGTGAAAGGGTTTTTGATCAGGCCCCAAGTGCCTGATTTCCTGCAAACCATCGGTTAGTATACCATTGAAAAGCATTCATATGGAAATATGTTATATGCACGCTGTACACCTGTGTAGTTTAGAAAATACATAATCTCTGCAGTGATTGTCCTATTTCTTTAGAAGGTGCAGACACTTTGCAGAAGACCTGTTTTTATGGAACCATGATCATGAGTTTGTGGCCAAGTTACCATTCAAAGCCTTTTTTTGAGAACCGCACTGCCAGTGAAGTCTGGGGCCAAAGGCACCTCTGATTTTAGAGACATTTCAATTAGAATCTATTTCCATTTAAAAAAAAAAAAAAGTACTTTTTTCAAGGACAACTTAATCACAAGTATTGAAGAGAGTAAGCAGCTGGGCTCCACTTCTGCAGCAGAGGCCCAATGAGACCTAACATGCTGGCTGTTTCCCAACTATCTCTTCTCTCCCCCCCCCCCCCACTCTTAAAGTAAAATGAGTCCGTTAATTTTGGGGCGTTTTGCATAGTATCATCTCACAAGGCCCCTCAAAATCCTAGGCTAGCTATAGGCATTGTGGAGTATTTGTGTTAGATGGGAATCAGTTATGTATGGGCAGGAGGAACCCCAAAAATTGTACCATAGGCCTGCCCCAAAAGTGCTAAGAGTGGGTCTCTTCCTCCACACCCAATGTAATTTGATAATACATTGTTTTTAAGATGTTCAGTGTAACACATCATAAATATTTCAACCGTCACCCCCAAAAATTTTCAACCCCAAAAATAAAATAAAAAATGAGATAAATTATCAAGGGGTTCTGTCTCTGGAAAGCCGTGAAGTTCTACATGTTTTGCTAAAATTGTGGCACCTGGCTTTGTAACCTTACTGGGCAAGTGAAATCCATGGAAAATAATTTCAAATTTACCTCAGAGAGAAAATGTCGAGAGCCAACAATTTTGTAATGCTGTGAAGATGTTCAAATACTATGTAATGGGCATGACAGTTACAGTATGTGAAATTTAATGCTCTGGCTGCTTATTGATCTCCCCTTTAGCTGATGGTATGGGCACAAGCATGTGCACTTAGCACCTGCTGTTTATACATTAACACTATCTTTAGCTTTGTTATCCAGGGGACTTTGAAAATCACACTTCATATCAAACTGGGGTCCTTTAAAATGTGTAGATATTTCCTAGACTCATTTTATTTCATTTATTTTTGAGTGCGAGGTCTTTTAAATAATATGTAAGTCTCAGATGATTAAAATAATCTTTAGTGTTTTGTTTTTTAAACATACTCGTATTGGACTTCAGATCCTTTTGTTGTTATTATCAGTCATAAAAACAGTCCTGGATTCTCAACTGAACTCAATATTTTCTGGGGGCTGCAGAGAAACTGGTTGCATCTCCCTAAATCTGGACCTTGTTCTAATAATTCTGCAATAATGGATGTTATCTGATTACATCATATGGTAAAGCCTTTGGGCTAGTTGTAGTGGCTCATGTATGAGCCTGAAAAGTGGTGAGGGGGCACACAGAGCAACAAACAGCACAGGGTGCAGGCAGAATCCTGGTATTTGCCCTTCTTAAATGCGAAGTGCAGAGGGATATTAGTTTAGTCAGCAGAGCTAGTTACTCCAAACTCCAAAGCGGCATGGCTGTGGTCTTCCCATTCCCCCCTTCCCAGTGGGTGGAAGTGCTGCATCTTGTAGGAGTCCACAGTTGATTGCACTCCCCCAGGGACCCAGAGGCATTTTTCTTTCCACTGTCCTCCACAATCCAGATACCTGGCTGCTTCTGTTGTATGCTTCCACACAAGCTTCCGCAGTGGCTGCTACAGCAACAGTATATCACTTAATAAACTCTTTATTACCATTATCATTTATTTGTATTGCAGTAGTATCCAGAGGTCAGTATCAGGATCAAGGCCCCATTTTGTGAGGCAATGTAAAAACACATCGGCAGAGTTGGTTCCTGCTCTGAAGAATTTGCATTCTAGGATGAAAACCTAATTTTTGGCTTCTTTGAGATTCTTCTTGATTTTCCTCAAAGGTTTGCCCTTCATTTTCTTAGAAGAGAACGTACAAATACCAGCTCAGAATTGAGGCCAAGTGCACTTTTAGTTAACCATCTCCAAACTTTAACATTAATCTCACTGTGTTGTTATGCACAAATTTATCAATGGAATGGGAATTCATCCGAGAAATTTTGTATTAGCATAACCCATCAGTGAGTCTGTGTTCCAAATTCCCCTCTGTGTCTGATCTGCAAAGAAGAGGAGTCTGTTATAACACCATCTAGAGACTCTGGCTCTTTGCTATATCAACACATGGTTTTAGTTCTGGTGTGTCAGCCAAGATGGTGGCTATTGTATAAGAATGTGAGACCATCACAGATTGTGATGCCAAAAAGCAGCCGTTGTTAAGTGTTAAGCCTTTAGCAAGCCTAAATCTGTATTAAAATTTTAATATATTCACTTAATTGAGCACCTCATGCACACCCTGGCTTTTTGCTTAGGCAGCTCTCCTGCTGAAGACTAGGTTTTTCAAAAAGTGCAAGTATGCTTTTGCCTGTGCCAACATGCTTACATGCATAAGGAATTTGCACCTATTCCTGTCTGGGTGCAAATCAGAACATCCACTGGAGGTGTGTGTACACTTTAAGAAATAACCTTGCTCGAAGAGAAGAAGCCATTAAAAAAAAAAAAGTGAACTGCTTGATCAGTTGAAGAGACTAAATAATATTATATTATAATGTTTTGTCTATTTCTAGCACCTTCAGTCCAATGATCTCAAAGTGTTTTACAAACACTAATGTTGTCTTCACAGTGTCTTGTTAGGGAAATATCTCCCACCCACTCCCAGCATTTTACGGATGAGGAAAAACAGAGGCATAGAGGAGTTAAGTGACTTGCCTAAAGCCAGTGTATGACAGTTACAGGAATAGAACTCTGATCCCCTAACTATCTACCTTTCGTCTTAACCACAACACCATCTTGTTTCCCACTTAAAATGGAGTAGAACTCTTTGTGGAATGAAAATACAAGAGGAAGAATTATAATTACGGTATTTTATCTTTATTTGATCTGTTTTTTATTTTTTAATTATTGCTTGGCATGTTCTGTGTTAAGACTGGTGCTTAGCATTTCACACCTATATTTAACACCTGGTCAAACACTACTTAGCTCTTTGGCATTGGCTGTTAAGAGGACTTTTTGCTACAATTATCTGGATTAAGTAGAAACCATTTCCATTTACTGTCATTAAGCTAATTTAGTTCCCTGGGAGATATCCTGATAACGCTCTGCCTAGTTAAGTGGTATATATTGTATTTAGTTTCTCAGCATCTGTTTGACTGTCTTTCAATGAAACGGTGGGAAGAAAGCCAAGCAAAAATAGTCCTTAGTCTTTGCTCTTTTCAGATCCTTCACAATTCACAAAAGCCATGTTCGTCCAAAAATATAAAAGCCCTCTCACCCTGAATGAACGTGTGTGCGCTCTCTCACACGCACACATACGAGTCTGAAGAACGATTAATAGATGTTGGAATCTGTATAAAGGTAGGTAATTAATTTTCCCAAAGCAAGAAGTTTGCTTGCTTTCCACCAGTGTAGAGCTGATCCAGTAACCAGTCTGTACCTGCTGAAGGTGGATGCCGAATGGTAAAGGGACCAAAAAATGGATGATGCTGTCACGGTGCTTGCAGTGATGCCAACAGTTTATTGATAGGGTCTGCTGGGGTGGGGCTCAGGGGCATTCTATCAGCAAAAAGAGGCCATGTTTGAATGATTTATCATTTCAACTTCCTATTATAATTACTTAAAGTGCTAAATCATGTGTGACAAATCTAACACTCAACTGGGCAAGAAGATTGCCAGTCCCTTTTCATTAACAGCTACTGGCAAAAGAACAATGTTCCCTTAGGTTAAAACAACAATTAGAGGACCCTTAACATATCAAGTCAGGCCACTGAGAAGGGATACTGATAGCAGACATTTTTCACACATAGCTAAGCTGTTACAATGCATAAATTAACTCTGAGTTCAGTTACATCAGTCAAGTATGTTGTGCATATGCATGACTGGGCTGTGTGTGTGTGTGAGAGAGAGAGAACACCAGAATGTGGGCCTTCTGATTTATGAGAAGGGGTAGAGAGCTTGGACTCAGTAAGCAAAGCCAAACAGTACCTTAGCAGGAAAGAATATCAGTCTTTAGACAGCTGCTCAGTTATAAATACTGGTATTAGAACAAAGATTTTTGTTTGCAATCCTATAGTCTGTATATTACTTTTTTTCCCTCCCTCTATGACCCAATCAGTAAATAAGGTCCTATATACTCCATAATCTAACTAGTTTGTTTAATGGGACAGTAAAATGAACGATGATTACATAAACCAAAAAATATTTTGAAATGGAGTGCAATTTGGAAACTCAAGTTATGAACCATTAAGTATTTTTTAGATAACTCTAGATCATGAATTTTGATTCATATTAGTCTAGATGGAGTCATGTGGTTCTTGGCCTTAAGAACCTATAAAGCCTGTTTGACATATGATAGTGGGAGGGAAGGTGAGCTGTACTGCCCTAAGTACAGTGCAATTTGTGGTGTTATATCTGCCAGTATTTTTTGACAGATTATAGGAAGAATGGTAGCACAGATAGTGTAACTGTTGGTTAATCTGATTATAATGAAAGAAAATTGAAAATATAACTGCATTTGAATCAAAATGGGAAAGAGAAAAAAGAACAGGAGTACTTGTGGACCTTAGAGACTAACCAATTTATTTGAGCATGAGCTTTCGTGAGCTACAGCTCACTTCATCGGATGCATACTGTGGAAATTGCAGAATACATTATTATATACACAGACACCATGAAACAATACCTCCTCCCACCCCACTTTCCTGCTGGTAATAGCTTATCTAAATTGATCATCAAGATGGGCCATTTGATGATTGTTTCATGGAGGTATTGTTTCATGGTGTCTGTGTATATAATAATGTATTCTGCAATTTCCACAGTATGCATCCGATGAAGTGAGCTGTAGCTCACGAAAGCTCATGCTCAAATAAATTGGTTAGTCTCTAAGGTGCCACAAGTACTCCTGTTCTTTTTGCGAATACAGACTAACACGGCTGTTACTCTGAAAATGGGAAAGAGAAGAAATTATCTGAAATTTTCTTTGTGATAATGCACTGTATAGAAAAGTACAAACAGCAACAGTACATTTCTAGAATGCATTTTTTATTGTTAAAGATTCATTTCTGACTGAACTGGATTCAGTGAACCATTTGAATGATCTCAGTTACTATAAAGTTTTAATAGGTAACACCAACTAACCAGGTTAAAGAATCACTGTCACCTTGAAAATCACGCTTCTACCTGAAGTCTTTGTAACTACTATAATTGCAAATTACATCTAATATTATAAAACGAAGATAGGAGGAGAAAACTTATTTTTAGTTTGCTTACTTTGTGCGATTTGATAGTATTTTGAGTATAGTCAGTTTCACAGTTACAGTCAGTTTTTTCCTGTGCTAAAAGACTCATATTCAGGGGAGCAAAAAAAGCTATTTTGTTTTGTTTTTTCAGGAATTTTAAAATCTAGTTTCAGGATTTATTTTTTAAAATGCTGTTTATCAGAAACTGAGATTTTTTTTTTTAAATTCAATTTGTCAGTATCCTGTAAATATAAAAAGAAATTCATACCTGCTTCTTTCAAGTTAACACTGAACTTGTCCCAAATGGAACCGTGACTGTACTGTATTGTACAGTCTATGAGGTTACATGGGATTTTAAGCCATGAACCCAAGAGAGACTGTGATCCAAGAATGTGTTTGTCTAAGGTCTGATCTATTGGTAGTCTTTGCATTAACTTCAGTGGGGTTTGAATCAGGCCCCCAAAGGAGGAGTGAAAGGCAAATAACATTTTTGCCTGCACTTTTTGAAGATTCACTTTTCTCCGTTATATCACTAATTGTGTGAACTTGAGTAAGTTGCTAGACCTCTCTGTACTCATCTATGAAAATCTATATTTAACCTACTGTGCCTTATAAGGATAATGAGAC
Organism: Natator depressus; assembly: GCF_965152275.1. Classification (NCBI taxonomy): domain Eukaryota; kingdom Metazoa; phylum Chordata; order Testudines; family Cheloniidae; genus Natator; species Natator depressus. Next base: position 13,879,782 of record NC_134245.1, on the reverse strand, counting down.
AAAATTCATTCCATTTTCTTCAGATCCATGGATGAAAAATGCTATATGCAGTGGGCCTGATTTTCTCTTGTCACAACAGTGTAAGTCAGAAATTGACTCAGTTGAACGCAGTAGAGCAGGGGTGGCCAACCTGTGGCTCCGGAGCCACATGTGGCTCTTCAGAAGTTAGTATGCAGCGCCTTGTATAGGGACAGACTCCGGGGCTGGAGCTACAGGTTCCAACTTTCCAACAGGCCAGGGGGTGCTCACTGCTTAACGCCTGGCTCTGCCACAGGCCCTGCCCACTCCATCCCTTCCCACCGCCTCCTCATAACCTGCTGTGCCCTCGCTCCTCCCCATCCCACCCAGAGTCTCCTTCACGCCACGAAACCGTTGATTGAGAGGTTGGGGAAAGAGAGGGAGGCGCTGATCGGCGGGGCTGCCAGTGGGCAGGAGGCGCTGGGAGCGGTGGGGGGGAGGAGCTGATGGGGGGCTGCTGACGTATTACTGTGGCTCTTTGGCAATGTACATTGGTAAATTCTGGCTCCTTCTCAGGCTCAGGTTGGCCACCCCTGCAGTAGAAAGAAAAGGAGTACTTTTGGCACCTTAGAGACTAACCAATTTATTTGAGCATAAGCTTTCATTAGCTATAGCTCACTTCATCGGATGCATGCAGTGGAAAATACAAGTACTCCTTTTCTTTTTGCGAATACAGACTAACACGGCTGCTACTCTGAACCCTGCAGTAGAGTTACAATGGTTTGAAACTGATGTAAGTGAGAAGCAAATAAGGCCCATTAATTGCAAAACATTTTTATTTGTACACCTATAGTAACAATAAACATTTAATGAGAAGGGCTAGTGGACCTGCTGTGTGGGCACAAAGAATAGTTTGGATTTTAGAAATGTTACTTTGGAAAAAGCAGCCAGATTTGGAGGCATCCTGCATATGAAAGGTGGGAGGAATGGAAGGAGTCAAACAGCTCCCGCTCTCCAGATTGCAGGCCTGAATCACAGAGGAGGGTTGTTTTGTCTCCAGATACAGAGAATGAGGAAGGCCTTTGGAGGAAAGATTAGAAGTTCAGGACTGTCCATGTTATATCTAAATTGACCGTGAGACATCCACATCCAAGAAGAAATGTTTGAGGTACATGCCAAGGTTTGGGATTATTTGAAGAGAAGTTGCTTAGGGGTGGGAAGGTAAACATACAGATGGTAGATGAAGCTGTTTAAGAAGATGACACCCATACTGAAGTTGTAAAGGGAGGAGAGAAGGCCAAGCACACAGCCGAGTGGGATTTCTATAGAAAATGGGAAAGGAAAGAGGACCCCGCAAAAAGTTTGTCAAGGCAATTAAAAAATGAAGCCACGTGGGTGATGTATACGGGGAACAAAAAAAATAGGAGTTCAGAAAATCTTAATGAGGAAAGGGGTTTTTTGAAGACTTTTGACTTTTTAGAATCCAGCTCCTGTCTTCAGCATAAGTGATTAAAGGAATCCATGTGCTCATATATCTACTGTATGGATCATTCTTAAGACTAATTGTTTTGCATTGCTAAGACTTGCCAGATTTCTGTAAGCCATCTGTTGAGAGTAATCACAGCAGAAGCTGAAAGCTTTTCAGCTAACACAATGTCCATAATTACTGGGTCCAATGTTGATCACACGTGAGTAAAGAGAGTGTATTAGCACAAAAGGATAGCTGCAGTGCATCTAACGTAAACATGGCCTTTGCAAAGATTTTGAATGTGCAGGCTATGTTCTATGCAGATCAGACCTTTGTTTTTACTCATGTAATATAAAATAAACTTCTTAAACTAATAAGATCTTTTTATTGACAGCTATAACTTTAAATCCAATTAAAATATAAAAACAAATTTCAAAGGTCAAGATCTGAGAACTTTTATGCCAAGTTTGAGGTTGGATTGAATTTTACAAATGATATATCAAACTGTGAAACCAGAAGTAGTTTTATAACCTCATATATTATGTTTTGTGTATAATTAGTGGACAACATCTATAATGGACTCCATCTTCAACTTAAAGATTTCCAGCTTTGCAAGTGTATAGTACTGTTAAGTCCTCCCTTCTCCCCTCTTTCCTCTCCCCCCAACTAGACTGTTAACTGCAAGTAATAAGAACAGTTGTAGGTAATGGGGGCAAATGACATATCAGTACATAACATCTTGGGGTTTTAGGCCTTATGTTTCAGGTTTTTAAAATGTTATTTTTTTAAAATGTAAGACATTTTTGGGTCAAATTTGAGAAAGACCTTGTAAAGTGAGGGAGCCTTTCTAGGGAGGGGCTTGGCAGTGTATTAAAAAGTTTTAAGTATTGCCCATATAACTATCCTATCTTCATTTTATAAATCCATCCAACCTGACAACATTTGAGCAGTGAGACTGTTTAGGTAACATATTCTGGTTTTATATATAATCTGAGGGAACATTCATATTCAACTGCAGCTTTAAAAGGGACTAATGGCTCCTCCTGTGGGAAGCACCAAAGGTGAGTGTGGGGGAGAGACATCTGAAAACTCAGAGGAGTTTGCTTCATGGAGTTGGGGCCATCTTCCTCTCCAGGGGAGAGGCGTTTGCATTCTCAGGGTGGGGACACGGACACAGCCTACATCCCTCACAATTTCCAAGGACCTATGGGAAGACAAAACACAAGGCTGACTAAGCAATGCCATCTCTGGGGATGGACTTTCCTTTCATGCTGATGACAGGCCCCCACCTCTCTCTGGTAGTATCTTCCATGGGAGTTTTGCTTCTGTAGGTTCTCCTTCCCCCCCATTCCCTCTCCTCAGTAAGGCATCATTAAAGTCAATGAAATTTAAGGATGGACTTAAGTGTTTTACTGAACTGGGGCCTAATTCATTCTTCTCTTCCCAGAGGAGTGTAAAACCTTGGGTTACCAACGTTCTGATTGATTGCAGAAAACCGAACGCCCCCTGCCCCACCCCTTCCCCAAAGCCCTGCACCCTGCTCACTTCTTCCCCATTCTCTCCGTCGCTTGCTCTCCCCTCCCTCGCTCACTTGCTCATTTTCACCAGGCTGAGGCAGAGGGTATGGGCTCTGGGGTGGGGCCAGGGATGAGTGGTTTGGGGTGTAGGAGGGGGCTCTGGGCTGGGGCAGAGGGGTTTGGAATATAGAAGGAAGCTCAGGGCTGGGGCAGGCAGTTGGTGCGCAGGAGGGGTTCCAGGGTGCGGGCTCCAGGTGACGCTTATTTGAGGTGGCTCCTGGAAGTGATGACATGTCAACTGGCGCCTAGGTGCAGGGATAGCCAGGAAGGCTCCACGTGCTGCCCTCGCCTGCAGGCACTACCCCCACTGCTCCCATTGGCCACTGTTCCAAGCCAGTGGGAGCTGCGGAGCCAGCGCTTGGGGTGGGGGCAGCGCATGGAGCCCCGTGGCCGCCGCTGCACTTAGGAGCCGGACATGCTGGCCACTTCTGGGAGCCACATGGAGCCAGGGCAGGAAGGGAGCCTGCTGTAGCCCTGCTGCGCCGCCAACCAGACTTTTAACGGCCCTGTCAGCAGTGCTGACCGGAGCCACCATGGTCCCTTTTTGACTGGGCATTCCAGTAGAAAACCAGATGACTGGCAACTCTAGTAAAACACACAGATAGCAGTTAATAGAGCCATGTCTCACTGCCCCTCTAACTGCTTCATTCTGACCTCAGAATGCATGGAATTCACACCAAGGGATTTCTGTGGGCTCTCAAAATGGGGAACATGCCAATAGTTGTTGTGTTTTCCCATTTGCGCTTTCTGCTGCAGTCCAACACTTGCCTGTTCCCATGTGCCTAAGGAAAAGGGAGATTCAGGCAGTCAGGTGAGAAACTCTGAATCTGGATTAAATTCTCATCTCTCTTATCTCTGTCTTTCCCTATTTTAAGATCATGACATCTTGGGGGGATATGTTTAGGAGTATCTCATCTCTTCATTTAAAAAAATGAATAATCCAAATAAAATTTAGGCAGCAGTTAGATTACGGACTGAAGGTCATTATAACATGAGTTAGGTTGTGATTTAGAAAATTAAATTAATTTACAAGCATGGATGAATCTGAATATGCAGAATTGTTACTTTGCAATTAGTATTATTTACTTTCTATCAGACAAGTCAGAACAAGCACATTTTCAATAGTTACAGATTTGAAAGAGTAAACTAAAAGGACTTAAAGTACACACGCCTCAATAACATTAAACATGAACTAATGACATTACAATCAAAACTCATTATAATAATCAGTACCTATGTCAAGAAACCTTCATAACAAAATGGGACTTTAACTTTCCAAGACTCTGTTGTTAGATAAATTAAACTAACTGGAATGCCTCTTTCAAAGTATTTATTAAATAAATGTTGGACTAAGCTGTCAGTTTGTGATTCTGCCCCTGGTAAGAGGCAGTGCATTTGTTTCGCTGCTTCTGGAGCAACCCAGGAGTGAGACTGTGACTTGGGGAATCACAATATCACCTACATGCTATGCTCTGAGGAGGTGGTACATTGCAACAGATCTGTGCTTGTCGCAGTGTCTGCTCCCCAAAGCACTGCCATAATTATACTGCTAGGAATGTTGGGGTATGGAGTCAAGACTCCATCCTCTCTTGCCACTTTCCACCCACCTGTGCAAAGGTGGGGACATAGAGGCTTTATTGAGCATCCATTCTCCCTGCGTGGAAGTGGCAACAATCTAGTCTTACACCCCCTCTTGCTGCCTTGTGTTGACATGCAGGATGGGCCATGGTCTGGCCCTTTATGCAATTTCAAAATACCTTTTAATCACCTGTACAGAAAATAAATAGCTTATGTTCATGGGTTGGTATCCATACACCACCATGTTTTACTCTATAATTATTCATAGTTTAATTGTGTAGGAGGCTCCTATTCCCATACAGCATATATGAAAAAAACCATCAAAGATTTATGCAAGATTTTATGTGAAAATAACAGAGAACAGGATGATGAACGGTTAAGAATATGTGACAATAGGATTAATATGGTACTTGGGCCACTTCATTATTTTTGTAACATCTGCCTAAATGTTTTTTTCTTCTGAGATGTGACAGATCTTTGCTTTATTCTGCATGCTTCCAATCATATGTTGAGAATAGGCAGGTGTGTGCTTGGACTGAAGGAAAGGGTTTGATGTGGGGATTTCAGAGTACGGATTTTTTTTTTTTTTTTTTAAGTCCTGAGAATTCCCTTTTCTGAAGGATGAGCATAACTTTCTGTAGACAGCAGCTTCTGCTACAGTTCACCCAGGCAAACAGCCCTTTGCTCTCAGTAGAGGACCAAGAATAAGCTGCCTGCTTGATTGGTACTTGTTCAGTGGGTCCATTGTCACCTCCTCACCTGCAATATCTCAGTTTGCATAGTCAATGTTTGCAGGAGCCTTCTGCTACTGTCAGTGCTCCCAGCCAGCCTGGGGTAACTAAATCACCTTCCTTTATCTAGTCTTACACTAGTGCACCTGAGAGAGGATGACAACTGCCAAGCAGACAGGCATCATTGGCTTTACTCACCTATGTACAGATGGGTGGATGTCTTTTCTTACTCCCTTTGCCCTTATTCCTTTGCAATTTTCTGATCAGGATCAACAGGGACCTTTTTGTTGCATTCAATCAGTCTTCTGTCTCCTCCTTTACTTGCAGTGTTGGATGTAGTAGCACTGGTGTATTCTCCAGTTTAAGACCAATAGTGGCCCTTTACTCATCTCAGGCCTCCATTTCTCTCAAAGGTCACCTGCACATCAAAGAGAGAAAAATCCAAATGCTTTTCTGAATGATTCAGATGATGAGAGTGACCTCTCAGTCCAGGGGTACGTTGCTCTGCAGATCCTGCTCAGAGAACAGTGAGGAGGGTATTGGTGGAAGGACAATCCACTTTCTCACTCATGCTTTTATAGGGCTTGTTTACACTTACTGGAGGATCGACGCTGCGGTGAAGACCTGCTAAATTGACCGCCGATTGCTCTCCCATTGACTACTGTACTCCACCGGATCGAGAAAAGTAAGGGGAGTTGATGGGAGAGCGTTTCCAGTCAACATTGCGTAGTGTAGACTCTGCGGTATTAACATAACTCAAATTGCATAACTTAGATTGACTTTCATGCATAGAGTAGACAAGGCCTCAGCATCTTAGGCCTTGTCTACACTAAAGGGAAAAGATTTAAGCTATGCAATGAGTTACGTGAATAGTGTAACTCAGATCGACATAGCTTAGATCTACTTACCACGGGGTCCACACTATGCGATGTCAACGGGTCTTCACTAAATTTACCGCTGATGCATCGATCGTCACAGCATTGATCCTCCAGTAAGTGTAGACAAGCCCTTAGTTTGTTTAAACTTTATCTCCTATATTTTCAAAATGTTACATGGGATTTTGGCTGTGTGACTCATTAAGGTCAAAGGTTGGTACATCGCTATAAATCAATAGTTCTTAACATTTAGAAGGAATAGTTATTTGTAGACTATGTTTTGGAAGTGTCTGGCTGACTTATTACATGTGTATGTGGTCTTGCTTCATGTCCAGCGAGATTACTTGGTGTAGTGAAGCTGATCTTTTTTCCTCTAGCAGCATCCTGCATATGTGAGAAATGCATGGCAGGAGAATGCCCAGGGCTATCTTTAACTCACGCACCAGATTTTGGTAGGTTTTTTTTTTTTTGTAAACTGATAACTCTTTGGAGTTAGTTTGGGTCACTCAGTCTGGTCACATTAATCCTGTTTCAAGCAGTGCCCACCCATTTCTGTGGTTGTATATCTTCCTCTTGTAACTGTCAACAAATTTGATAGCTGTGATTTCTACAAGAGCATGGTAACAATTTACTGTCAATTATTTGTAATAGCCAAGTATTTCACTTCTGTTATTTAACTTATTCCAAAGTGGAGATATCTGTTGTACTCCGCACTTAGATGCAAAGATGATAGGCACCTTTAAAATTACATTTGAGAGTGACAGAAGAAAGAGCCTTAATGATGTGGCATGGTTCTTTTCTCCTAATTATTTTAGAACACCCTAATCCAAATTTACATTCTCCATTAAAAGGCAAATCTTGCTTGCCTTGATGTCATTGAGACTATTTGTGTGAGAAAAATATCATCTCTTCAATGAATGATACATACATCATATGCTACATTGCAAAATTTAACGTGTGCTTTTTTCATTTCTAAAGATACTTTATGGTTCAGAAATTCTTGTAACATCATATGTCTAAATATGATCTACAGTACATGTTCATACCAAGGTCTTGGTCTGTAACTTGGAGGTACTTTCAAATCTTCTGGCTTTCCTGTATGACAGTGTTTGCACAGGTGGAGAATTTTCATTTGAAAAACTAGGCGTGCTTAGTTTTCATAGCACATACACTGAATAGGGTCCTTATGTGTTGTCGTTTTACAAGTAAGAGAAAAGGAAATCTACTTGGAAATGGTATTCATGCCCTGCATGATGGTACATCAGGCAGATACTGTTTGTACAGCCATGCTGCCTGGCTGGAGAACGTCACTAAGTGTTCCCCCTTGAACTGCTTAATTGGTAAACAGTTAACCAGGCATATAATATTTCAGAATGTAAATTCAGGTACTGCACTTTTGCTGCACCTTCATTACACTTCCTGATTGTGTAACAGACAAGCATTTCTCTGCATCAGTTACTGTTCCTGCTGTCAACAAATAAGACATGTAGTTACGGAGATAGATTCCACGTCTCATCATATATGTCCACATAATTTACTATATCTTAGCAACACCTACTGGTACATTAATTCGTTGTTAGTAAAGGGATATAGACGTACAAAAATTGCATGGAGAGAGTTGCACAAAAACACAGTCCTCTATCATTGAAGCTAACAGAGAGCTCACTTAACTGAGGTAGCACATTCCTTATACTCACTGTGAGCCAGTCACTAAGAACACTCACATGTGTGCATAATGCCAGTTTATTACAAATGTTAGAGTTGGGTTTAGAAAGCAGGTGTTCCTGGCTTCCAATCCTGTACTCAGCTCCACACCTAAATAATGTCTCTTAACAGTCATAGCAATCCGTGAAATGTATTTACACAGAGATCCACTCCTATCTCAGAAGACAGAGGAGCAGGCGTATGTAGACTTCCAGAGCAGTGCAAGTGTAGTAGCACTGATGATGATGCATCTAAGCAAGACATAATCCCCACATGTCAACAGACAGTCTCACTATAAAAGCCAATTGGAAGAAACATGCAGAGGTTTTATTTGAAACCAGATATCAATATTCTGTTTCTAAGGTCTTGTTAATTACAAAGAATTTTAAAATATAGGAATCAGATGTAGAAAAAAAGTCTCTTTAAGCTACTAAGTAATGGATAATGTTACATTTTTAAAAGATCTTTCCACCTTTTCTGCACCTGCTGAAGTAGCTGTAAATACACCACTTATGTAACAGTCCTTATACTTAGTCTACAGCCAGCTGGTATAGCTGGGTCTTTGATTTTTCTCTTCTTCTTTTTTTTTTTTATATTTTGGAGGAATTTGTGAGTAGCTTGATGTATTTGACATCTATGAGACATCTTCTTGTATATGAGAAGAGCAGTGTGTTATACCACCCAGCTGTGTGTATTTGTCTATACATCAAGCTGAGGAGCAGCACTTAGCCAGATCTGACAATCAAGTGTGAGCTAGTACTACCCACACTCAAGAGTGCATTGTAATGTTGTGTGCTTTTGCCAAGAGCTTGGCATTTGACAAAAAAATTGTCAGATGTGTTTCTCCTCCTCTGTCTGCTAGCCTTGAGTTTTGATTTTTGTTTAGTTTAATATACTTTTATTGTATGTTTCAAAATCAGCAAAGGCAGCCTACTGTTTTCAATGTAATAAATAATGTTAGCATAAAAGTCATACAATGTTTTTTGTAACATAAAAGAATGACTGTTTGGGAATATGCAGTACACTAACATGTCTGCCAACTTAATCTAAAGTTACATTCTGCTTGGTTTCACCAGTGACTCATCGTCAGTTTATAAAGTGTCCCCAAAGAAAACTATAGACTGAGAGATCAGAGTACATTTCTAGTTTGTAAATGTCAATGCTGTTCTTGTCAGTCTAGTTAGGATCAGTGAATGTCCGTCAGTGAGAGGTGATGTTATTCGTCTGTGCTACCTGCTCTTCGTTCAGACTGACTAACTGACCAACCTGATAACCATAATACTTCAGTGTTCCCCTCCACAAGTGAAGCATACATTTTATTTGCCTTTTGCTATAACCTGAGGACAATAATAGTGAAAATTTGTCTTTTGTCTTTTATACCCTAGCATTACATTTGTGTTCTTAATAGTTTATCTTGTTTTGTCTCTGTTTTCATTATAAGATCAGAGTTTGGTCTATGTAATATTTTCATTCTTCTCGGATGCAAACACCAGGATGGGGAGGATCAGTTTAGGATAGCACATGGGACACATTAACCAGGAGCAATGGGATGTGATTATAAAAAGGGAAATTTAGTGACTATCAAGTAAATCTTCTTGACAAAGAAACCTTGTAGCCTGTGAAATATTCTAAGCAGGAAATAGTAAAAGCCAGATTAAGACTAGAGAAAGAACTGTAGGTGTGTAGGGAATAACCTTGCAGTGGCAGAGGTGAATTAGAAAGTATAACTACTAATTTTGATTTTTTTAAATTTGATTTGAGCTTGTTGATTTGTTTCTGTTTTAACATTGCTATAAAATGTATTACATTTCTGATTTCATACACGTGCTTTTTTCTTGTACCACATGAACATTTTTAGTATGCAAAAAAACTTAAATATTTCTCATAGTTGTGTTTTATATGGTGGAAAATATTTAAAGAAGAAATATATTAAGGATTTGAAGCCCCTTGTATTCAAATGCTACAGCTAACTTTTAGCCTCTTGTGGCATCTAACTGCTGTTTAGTATCATCATTTTTATTAATTATTTGTTAATGCTCAGAACTGCACAAGATACAGTCCTTGCAAGGTAAAAGAGAGAGACAGATGAGATGCACTAGGAGAGGCAAAGGAAATATTGACCAGGAATGTTGAGCAGAATCTTATACTTTCTCAATATTCTCCTCTTATATCAGGTTCAGGCAGAGATGGAATTTGATTGATGTGGCAGAATGTGCATGGGCCTGTCATGGTGTAAAAATTATTGCTTCAAAAACTCTATGGCTAATGCCAAACTCTCTCTCTTTCATGGTCTATGGTATTAACTCCATAATAAACACACACAGTATCAGCTATCTATTTTATTAAGACACACATGAAGGAAAATTATGGGTTACAGACCTGCTTTTCTTAATCGTTTTCTTAAAAGATAGGACTATTAAGTGGATTACAACCAAAACATTCTCATTTTACTCAGAAAGCTGTTAGTTCTGTCAAATTAATTGCCCTAGCCACTCAGAAAAAAACAAAGATAAAAGAAAAAACCATGAGATGGAAAAAGGAGGGGAAGCTCTTCTTTACAGTCAGGTGGTGGATGACTATTAGCTTCAGATTGGAGTTATTTCCTTGGGCAGGCATATTTCCTGGTCCACACTGAAGTCAGGTTGGAAGATTGGATTGGAGACAAGGTAAAGAGGACGAAGTTTCCTTTTCTTTTCTGGTTGGCTGGAATAAACAGACACGATATGAGACACATAGTCTAAAACAAAATTTAGGATTGTTTAGAGTATGTTATTAAACCACAGCCTGGGGTACACTAGGCTTTACACCCACTACACCTAGAATTTGAAGGAGAAAACAAAGAAAAGCAAAGAAATAAACAAGATCCAGCATTTAAATCAGGCAAAGTTCTGCAGAATCTGGAAGGATGAGTGTACTTTTTCAGTGTGTAAGGGAGGTTCTCCTAAGGAAGAACTGAGGATACCAAAAAGTACTGTACTTAATCCTCTGAAATTACTAAACTGAAATTGGGGAAACTCAATTAAGTGGACAAACCTCAATTAAGATGAGGTTGCATCTACTTCTCCTTGTTTAAGATGTGTTTTCTTAAATTTTGGCTAGTGAAACAATACTAACTTTTTACATTTTTTTAAATTCGTAATGCAGTTAGCTTATTATTTAACTGCTATTTGTTTCTTTGACTAATTTCATGTCATACCTTTTTTTTTTTTTTTTTTAAAACAGAAACAAAAGCTTCTTGAAGAACTTGGAGAGAGTTGGCTTCCATATCTGACACCTAGAGATGCCGAATTCCACCAACTGGTATTGTATCTTATTTTTAACCTTATTTGTAGTAAACTTGATTGAGCATTCTTATCAAATAGCAAATCAATCTTTATTTATTGGTGCACTATTAGAGCTGACAAGACTAAAATATCACTTCTTCCAATTCCTTTCTGAGGACTGGCATAGTGAGGTCTTGGTGTATGTAGTGTTTGCAGAGCTGCACTCAGTGGAGAGTGAAATCCTTCAGCACTCAGGACAGAGCAGAATCAGGAACCTTGGTGTGAAATCCTTCTGAAGCCAATGGGAGTTTTGCCATTGACTTCAACAGGACCAAGATTTTACCTTTTGATCTTTAGTTCACACCTGTAAATGGTAGCTCTAAAAGTCTCCTTTTTAATCTTTGTTTAAAGTAAAAGCTCACATAACATATAAAGAACTTTCTATTTTTGTGTTTTCTTGCAATTTGTGGTCAAGTGAATTGTATGACATTGATTGCAATATCTCATGCTTGACTGGAGTAAAAAGAGCACAGGGAGTCACTGTTCTATCAGAGGTCTTTATGATTTAAACCATCTAGAGAACATGTTCTATAGACTGGATTTGGCAAAGATGAAGAGTCTTTAAAAGTGAGATTTAGAGTATGTTTATGCTTATAATTCTAGTCACAAACAATACACAATGGTTAAGACCTGGCATAGAACCTGAACTACAAAAGCCAGAATGCATGCCTCAAGTGAAATTTAAGGAAAGCTAAAACAGGCCCAATAGTCACATAACTAAACCAAATTAGTATACAGAGGCATAGCATTAAAGAACTAGAAGAATACTGCTACATGCATCTTGGACCTTTCTCAGATCAAATTGAAAACATGTGGAAAGAATTTTAAGTTCAGTAAAACGAGGTTGGAACACATTCAGTAAGATGAAAGACATAAAAAGGAATCTCTTACTTAGCCTGAACAACTATAGCAAGAGTTCCTACATTACAGCCGTGTCAACTTTCTTGTATTGACATGTGGCTCAAAGATGCATATAGTAGCAAAAAAACAGCCTTGGTCTTGTGCAGCGGGAAGGAAGGGTATTTTTTTGCAGGAGCTCATGGACAAGAAGAATTTTAAGATGGCAGCTTTCCACATTGCAGAGAAGAAGGGTGATTTGGGTTCAACTCCTGGCTCAGTTTTACGGACTTCCTGTGTGATCTTGGGCAAGTCACTTGATCTTTCTGTGCCTTACTCTCCATCTGTAAAAAAGGGATGATTAATATTTCCTTTCTGCTCTCCTTTGTTTTTCTCATCTGTTTTGAGGTCTTTGGGGCTTTTGCTGTCTTTTTACATATTTGTACAGTGCCTAGCACAATGGGACAGAGATTCTATTGGAGCCTCTACTGTAATACAAATAATAAATAGTAGTAAAACACATGGTGGACAAATTTGCTACCAACAAAAAAAGCACTATCATGGAGCGCTTTTCTTGTCATCGTCCTTCTCCCAAATCAAATGAAAACAGCAAACAGACTTCCTTTCCAGGGTCTCACCAATGTTCAGTAAAAGTTCTTGCTCCTTTTAGTTCTTGTCCGACCCAATCACCATTTTCTCCTTCCTTGATCCTGTTACATCTCCTACCGTCTGTTTCCATTTCCTTTCATACCAGCGTCTGGGCCTGATAGCTTGAGCCTAGCTGTGTATCCTCCACACTTCCTAGCCCATCCCTGCAGAGGTGACAGGGAAAGACATGGTTGAGCTGAGGCTGCCAAGTGGAGTCTCTCAGCATCCATACAGGTAGAAGGGCTTTGGGAAGAAGATAAGCAATCAAATTAGACCAAATTAAAGTAAAGTAATTAGTGATATTGAAAAGATCAAGGATCTTACATAAAGCCTATTGAAGTCAACTGAAAGTCTCCCATTGACATCAGTGGGCATTGGGTCCAGAACCAAATGGATAGAACTGATTGCCAGAAGGTGAGATAACAACTGAAATTTTATAGTCTTGAAAGGATTATATTGAGTAAGTTTGCAAGGTATGTACATAAAATATGCCTCCTGTTTAGTTTATGTGCAGGCATGTGCATTTGCACATATATGTGGTAATGATAAACATCAAACACCTTTCATTCAATAACCATGACAGGAATTTTAAATTCTTACTTACTTACTTAAATAGCCGCTGTGGATGTCACAAAATTCCACTCTTACCACTAATATTATTTCCGTAGTACCTACATGTACTTAAAGTTGGAAAAAAGGGAGAGACTATAGAAAACAAAATAACAAAATAAAACAAAATGCATAATGATGTACTGTAGATTAGTCTGTATGGCTTTCCTTGTTTTGTCTTATTTAAGAATCCCCCACTTGTGAGCAATGTAGATTGAACAAAATGATGTTGGGAGTGTTAGGCAGAATATCATTCAAAAGCTGCTACATGCCTACAGGCATGAAGATATACTCTGAGCACAGTCCTGAAGTCCCTACTTAAAAAGTACTTCCATTGCACTCCCTTTTCAATGGGCATTTTTTCCGATCAGGGATTTTAGAATGGGACCACAAACTGCACCCAGAGCAATGTCCCTTTTAGAAATCAAATAGTGAACAGCATCTGAGAAAAACACTAGAAAAAAATCATAGTAATAAATCCCAAATGTCTTCAATGAAACATAACATGTCATGATGTGAAATATAAGTGCCAACTTGCTTATCGGGGGACCTCTTCACTGGTTTGCAGCTTTATTCAGGTGCTTGAGTGGTGGGGTTATCCTGTGTCTTGAAAACAAATTATGTGTTAGACACCACAACATGGCTGATTTTTAAATACTGTTTATGTAATACACATATGAAAAATTAAGCACAGAATGTTCATGTTCATTCCTGAAGTTATCAGTGACATAACTACTTCTAGCAGCGTCAGTACGAACTGACCTTTAACACCTGCTGTCAGAGTTACAGCAAACAGGACGTGATTCTTTTCAACCAACATGGTGGCGTTCAATATGAATTCAGTGTTTACCCTGTTTTCTGATGCTTTAATGCTTTCCTTGTGCAGGACATAGAATGACGGCTGGTTGGAGATTTAAAGAATACCAAACAATATTTTGAGATGATATGTTTAAAATGTGTTTCTACTTCCTGTTTTCTTCTGAGATACCACTGTATGCTTCTTAGGGTAGAACTCTAAAGACACCATGTAAGAAATATTGATAAAATAGTTCTTAAGCATGTAATTTTAGTGCACAAGCCAAAGGTAACATGCTTCTGATTTGGCCGACGTTGAAATGTGGAACACATTAGCTCCATGTCCTAAAAGGAGAGTGAAATATTGTTGCATTTGAGTAAGCTGTGCATCTTCATCTCAGATGTGTATTTTCAGACTTCTAATTGCTTTGTAGCATCTTGTTTGATTCTGTCCTCTTTCTTTATTTCTTTGCTTGAAACTTTACTTGTGCGATTCATGTAACAACTTCAATAGATTAATGGTGTTTTTAAAACTGTATTAAAATATACAGTGCCTTCCTAAATTTGTTATGATGATGCATATGATTTGGCTATTGATTAATATAAAAGTCTAATTTGGGCCTCTCATGTTAAAGTTGTGCAAAAAAATCCAGCAGTGATGCTACACAAGTGAACTACTAAAGCATTACATTTATTCTTTGAGTGTTACTTTCTGCAGAGCCTTATATACCTGTGCACAATGAGATCAGATTCTGTGGCAAGAACTAAATACTGCACCCCTAGATTCTGTAGTAGCATTAAATATTTTATCTCCATGAAATAGCCTTCATTCCCATCCTCATGCTCTCAAACACACACACACGAATATGGCTCAGAGTTGAAAATACTCATTGACATAAAATTCCTCAATAATTATTTTCATTAATGATGTTTTCACTGTATTTTTCAGGCAGCTCATGGGGCTCAGCATTCATGTGGCCTAGCTCAGAGTCTCCTTCCCCACATGTGCCAGGAAAGCGGAGAAATGGTCATCTTCTCAGCCCTTTGGGTCTTGGCTGCTGCTCTGTTCTCCAAGCAGCTGAGCTCAACTCGGCTTACTTCATCTCACCAGTCTATACTTTTGGTCCTCCAGCTCTCTGGCTAGAAGCTGGATTTTAGCTCCAATACCTCAACTCCCTGTTGCCTGCTTCATTGAATGGTGCAAAGACCATGTTTTGTAATCCAACTAATTTATCTTTGTGGGAAAAGCTGGGGAGCAAGAAGCACTTGCAGGCAGGTCCCAGCAGGACAGGTAGATTGAAAACAAAATGTTGGATGACTGGGTGCAACAAACTGGAAAATTCCATACCTGGAGTCTTTGATAAAGACAGATTGTGCAACCTCAGAATCAGTGTCTCTGGAGCTCTGATTGAGATCAATGGGGCAGATGACATCTTTTAAAGGTGTTGTGCCAGGCTCTCTGCAGACTCAGGAAGACAGTGCTTCTCCATTTTACTCTCAGATCATATTTTAAAGGTTTTTGTTTTGTTTTTTAATCAAAGATGGGTTTCCTAGAGCATAGTTCTGCAGCTGCAGGATAGTGGAATACTGGGGCCCTGTTTATAGATTCTGGCCAACATTTTCAAACTTTAGATACTAAAGTTAGACACTTAAGTGGCTTCATTGTCAGTGTTGCTGACCACCTGCAATTCCCACTGAAATCAGATTTTAAAAAATGCTTCCTTGGGAATTTTTGTGGATAATCTTGTGAAACCTTTAGCATACAATATATTTAATTAATTTTAACAAATTACCACCCAGTAGTGCCATAGTTTATTAATCAGTTAGATAGTACCTAATGCAACCCCATTGTTACTGCTAAAATAGCATTATTTGGATGCTTTCTATTTCAACTCTTTAATAACACATGATTTTCAAAACCTAAGTGTAATAGCAAGTTACAAAACCAAGTTTAACCATTTAAACTTGGAGAGACAGAAGATGAAAATATAGTTAGGTAGAGAACAGATTCTGAGTTATACCTTTGATGGTTAGGTGATGGAAAAGTGGTTGTGATTGTTGTTGGTTCAGGCAGGAGACAGAGGCTTTTTCCTTGGCTGAGCAAGAACTCAGGCTAAAAAGAGGATGTAGTATCTTCTGGACCAAAGTTTGTAATAGTAAGCTAGACCCAATTGATTGATGGACTCTTCCCTTTCTTAGTGGCAGGGACCAGTGTTAAGTGAACTGGCAGCCTCTGTCCAAGGGTAAATAGAATTATCAGAAGGAGAAACATCAAGGCCTGGAGGTAGGAAGTCTGTAACTAATCCAATTAAGACCATTATTTGGAGCAGAATATAAAGTAAATGCAAAAGGAAAGAGGGACACTGAACACACAGTGCAAAGATGAACAACCACCAGCCCTTAAGTCATGCCTTAGTATTTAAAACTTTCAGTTTGTACACGCAAAAAATGCAGGATGTTGATCAAAGTCTCTACCAGATTTTCCCACTAGATGTGTTCACTCAAAAAGCCCTAGTTTGTAAACTGAATAACTTTGGAACAGGTCAGGATCATCAACAAAAATCCTGTTCACAAAACAAAAATCCCATGTTGCTTAAGTGCTTTCATTGTGATTGTTTTTAGACTTTTACCCAGAGTTCCAGGATAACAGTTCATTCTACAGGCCTTAAATACTTTACAGTCACGTCTCTTTAGGTAGGCAAGAAGCATCTCAGATCTATAATCTGTTTGCAGGGAAGTAGAATGGGAATCCCAGAGTGTTTCAAATAATACATTAAAATATTTACACAAAATAAAAAACGTTGCTATTGATGAATTTTACTGTATTATTTCCTCACTTTATTTATATGGGTGTCATAACCTTACAGTTTCTGAGAGGAATATTTTTCAATGTTGTTTAACCCAGCTGTACTAGTACTGTATTTTTTTGTGCATTCCCTGTTGCAACTAGCAGCCTTCCAGGTTAGGGTTCAGCAATGGTCTCAACTGCTGACATGTCTCACAGAGGGACTGCAATGACTGGGCTTTTGTTTTTTTTAGGAGAGTAAATATAAAGATAATGGTCTGACACTTGCTCTATAATGGGGGTTCACAAACTTTTTTCACAGTGTGGATCAAATCCTTAGATATGGCTTGTGTTATGGTCCAGCTCCCATCCTATTTGCAATCATTTAACATCCAGTAACAACTGCAGCAATGTCAAGGTCCAATTTTTTTCTCCCAGGGATTTGGAAAGGGATGAGCTGATATGGAGGGGATGTTATTTTATCATGTCAGCTGTGCATATTTGTATATTTTTTTTCTTGGAGTAGGACAAGCAGCCTATTACGTGTTGTGAAAATTAAATTATACAAGGCTGCTTGTAGCTTGGGATGGATATCTCTTCATATTTTATCAATCTAAATAAAATAGTATTCCTTTAAGATGCAACCATGTACTTTCTCTTGTTTGAGGCTCTAAGTGTTATGTAAGGGTGTATTTAAAATGTGATTAGATTATTAATAAAGAACGACATGCTGATTTGTGCCTCCTAGATTGATAAAAGGGAAAGGAAAGGAAAAAAAACAAGACGGAGGTACAGCCCTATTCTACAAATGGTCAGCCCAATTATTCGTGTATTGGACTGATAACCTTAAAGATTTAATTTAACTGCACTGTGTTCCTTTCTTGTGGTGAAAATTGAAATTAATTGGCAGAGTCCCCCTCTCCCAGGATAGAATCCACCAGTATGGCCTGCATTCTTTGTTCCTAGATATATGGCTTTACCTTCGGCAGTATTGAAATGCATATTGTTAGCCTGTGCTCAGTTTACCAGGCGCTCCAGATCACTCAATATCAATGACCTGTCCCCTTTATTTACCACTCCCCCAATTTGTGTCCTCTGCAAACTTTATCAGAAATAATTTTGTTTCTCATGTCATTGAAAAAATGTTAGATTGGTTCTTGGCCTACACTATCTTTGTAAAATCCCACTAAAAACACAGCTGCTTGATAATGATTCCACTTTTAAAATTACAAGTTAAAATTAAAAGTTAGCCAGTTGTTAATCCGTTTAACGTGTGCCATGTCAAAGTTGTATTGTTCTAGTTTGTTAATGTGTCATGTGGTACCAAGCCAGATGCCTTTCAGAAGTCTAAATATATTACATCAACATTATTACTTCCATCATCCAAATGTGTAATGTCAACAAAAATATATATTACATTAGTTTTGCAAGATCTATTTTCCATAAACCCATGTTGATTGGCATTAATTACATACCCTCCTTTAATTGTTTCTTAATTGAGTCCTGTATCAGCTATTCCATTATAATGCCCTGAAATGACGTCAGGCTGGCAAGCCTATAATTTCTCGGGTCATCCCATTTACACTTTAAATATTGGCACAACATTAGTTTTCTTCCAGTTCTCTGGAGCTTCCCCAGTATTCCAAGATTTATAGAATGTCAATATTACTGGTTCAGTTGCTCCTCAGCCAACTCCTTTAAAAAACTCTTGGAGGAAAGTAAACTAGACCTGATGATTTTAAAAAGTCTGTCTTTAGTGGCTGCTGTTTTAACATCTTTCTGAGATACTAGTGGAATAGAAAGTATTTCATCATCAAGATATAAATGTATCAGATGGCTTTTTACCAAATACAGAACAGAAATATTTATTAGACACTTCTGCTTTTTTTGCATTGACAATTACCATTTCTATCTAGCAATGGATCAATATCATGGTTAGGATTCCTTTTGTTCCTCATATATTTAAAAAAAAAAACTCCTTATTGACCTTAATTCTGGTGGCCCTTGATTTGACCTTGTGCCTTTTTTGCTTCTTGAATTAATTTTCTACCATTTCAAGCGTCCGATTTATGTTCATTGCTATCAGCTTCCCCTTTTTTTTCATTTGTTCGTGACGAAAAATACACTTTATTTTTTGTATAGTTGTGTTCACCTCTCCCCTAAGCCTGGTTGGTTTTTTAACCAGTGTAGCTTTCTTTCTCTGTTGTGCATTTTTAGGTATCAAATAAAATTATCATGGAGAAGCAGTGTTGCCTAGTGGATAGATCATTAGCCTGGGATTCAGGAGACCTGTGTTCTATTCCCAGCTCGGCCACTGGCCTGCTGGGTAACTTTGGGCAAGATGCTTCACCTCTGTGCCTCAGTTTCCCTCTCTGTACTATGGGGTAATGGTACTGAATTCCTTTGTAAAGTGAGTTGAGATCTACTGCTAAAAAGCAAAGGATTATTACTACTCAAATTTTTCTAATCAAATTCTTTCTTCCAGCTAATTGGGCTCAGTTGTTTTCAGCTTTCTGAAATTGGCCCTTTTTAAAGCATCAGTTATACATATGTGTATATTTCTGGTTTGGACTTTATTCTGTGTGGGTTGGTGTCCAAGTAATGTACTCCAAACAGTTGGCTGTTGCCAGTGTATATCTAATACATTCTATCTATCCATTGAACCTAGGCATTTATATATGTTCACCACAGTGGTATCTAAGTACTAGTTTACATGCTAAGAGATTTTGGACTAATACAGTTAGAAAATGCCAAAACTGAAAAAACTAAAAACACATTGAAAATGTACATAGTACAGATTACAGTACATGTTGTGCCACACACCCTCTAACTGCACTAAATTGGTTTATGACCAATCCAAATCTATTGGCAGTGCTGTTATCTAATGGTAGACTGTGCACCTATGTGTTGGGAGGAATGCAATTCAAATGATCCATCCATCTGATGCTGTATGTAACACCAGCTGCCCTAGCTGTTTCACTACTGCAGGGGTGGCCAACCTGAGCCTGAGAAGGAGCCAGAATTTACCAATGAACATTGCCAAACAGCCACAGTAATATGTCAGCAGCCCCACATCTGCTAACCCCCTCCAGCCCCCAGCGCCTCCCGCCCCACCGGCAGCCTCGCCAAGCAGCGCCTTCCTTTCCCTTCCCTCCTCACGCCTCCCACCCGCCGCAGTCAGCTGTTTTGTGGTGCGCAGGAGGCTCTGGTGGGGAGGAGCAAGGGCATGGCAGGCTCGGGGGAAGGAGTGGAGTGGTGGCAGGACCTGGGGCAGAGCGGGGGGTTGAGCATTGAGTACACCACAGCACATTGGAAAGTTGGCATCTGTAACTCCAGCCTCAGAGTCAGCACCCACACAAGGAGCCACATATTAACCTCTGAAGAGCCGCATACGACTCGGGAGCCACAGGTTGACCACTCCTGCACTACTGCATGATGAGCAGATCTGAACCACAGAGCCTGACGCACAAAAATGTGGTGGGGAGGGGAAAACCTCTGCATTTGTGCTTATTAACCTCCCTAAAACAAACAATGGTGGTCAAAATAATAAATGGCACAAACGTGCACTAACTGAACAGGAAAATGGGGCCATCAGTTTGACTCCTTTCACAAGCTCCTATCACCGTAATAAAAATTTTGCAAGAATTATACAGGAGAGTAATGCTACAAAGCTTTGCCCACATCACCATTAAGGAATTGCACAACACAGCTGTAGTCACCCTTTTTCCTCCCTGCCCCTGTCTTTCCAGAGTTGGTTTCTTCTTCCTACTAAGCTGGAGTGTAAGAGTCCTGAGGTCAATATTGGAACTGATCCAATTTGCCAGTGTTCTATCTACAATGTGGCTTCCTTACCAAATGTAGCAAGTAGTCATAACTAAAGGAGATGGCTCGTGAGCCCAAGCCTTGAGTTTGGAATACCTAGAGCCATAGCTTTAAATCTTAGCAGGGTCAGCTCAGTGCCCTCATACTTCTGAGGTAGATTAATGTGTTCAGTGCAGTGTTTTGTGTGTATATGGTGTGCTGGGTGCAGGGGGGTAGTGGTCGATTTTGGATGAAATCTTAAGAACTGAAGACTGCTCTGTAGCCCTTTACTTAAAATGAGGGGTTTGACCTTATGGTCTTTGTCCAAAGTTTTCCCTCCCTCTACTGATGTGCTTGTGCAGCATCCCACTTGACTGCTGTATTTCAGAGATGCTGTATGTATGTGTTTTGTAAGGTACCTTGTAATGTTAAAGTACTAAACAAATATAAAGTACTGTGTCTTCCTTACTGCATCACATTCTAGATTTACTTTTTAGAGAATATGAGCATAGCCTTAAAAATACATACCTGGATATTTAAAATATGTTCTGGTTCTTACAAAAATAACAAATTGGTTATTTGTTTTGTTTTTTAGTGGAAGACCAGATATTCCAAACTCTTCCTCAGGAAAGCTGATAAGATACCCCAAGAACTTCATCACATAGTGCAAGAAGCCTTTTTGACCTTGCAAAAACATGATTGTTTCTTCCAAGATCTTGTAAGGATCAAAGGAAAAGATTTTCTTACACCAGTATCTCGTATATTAATTGGAAACCCAGGATGCACTTACAAATACTTGAACACAAGACTGTTTACTGTTCCATGGCCTATGGAGGATTATGAAATAAAATATTGCCATCCTGAACTATTTGTAGCTTGTAAAGCATTAATCAAACTTAATGACTACTTGAATGTAGAAGCCGTCCAGGCTTTGCAAGAACAAAATTTATCTGAGACCAAAGAAACTGAAAATACTGCTGTCACAGATAGAGAACAGGATTTTTCTACTTTTATTAAGGGGTCCCTCTTAGAAGTTCAAAGCAGTCTTTATACACCAAGGAATGACTGCACCAGTCTTAAGTACAGAACATCTTATAACTTGACTTTATTGAATTATATGGATCCTCTACAAATGCCGTACTTGAAACAAGAGCCTTATTTTGGAATGGGGAATATGGCAGTGAGCTGGCACCACGATGAAAATCTCATTGAAAGGTCAACAGTAGCTGTGTACAATTACAGCTGTGAAGGTGAGTAGTGGGGAGGTAGCACAATATGATTTGGCAATTGGTCTAAATGCTTTAATGCCTGAAGCTTTTTTATGTTTTACTGTGTGAGCATACGTACATACTGTGACAAAGCTCTGTCCTTGCCTCCGTGGGTCCCATGTTTCCTGGCAGATTTCGCTAGCTTCAGAGGCTCACTGTGACCCTCCACGTAACCCTTCTCTCTCTAGGGACAAGGGTCACAGTCTACTGAGTCATTTTCATCATAAGCCAGCAAGGGAGGTGAGGAGAAGTTATCCTTCCTTGCACAGTCTCTGTTGCTTCCCAGTCTCAGTGATTAATCAGAGGGCAAAGGTGTGGGGGGGAGAGCCCAGGCCCACCTTCTACCCTGGGCTCCAGCCCAGGGACCCTAATAGTATCAGCTATGGTAGCTGACCTTTTAGAAACATGACATGTACAATTCCCTGGGCTACTTCCCCCACAGCAACCCTCACTTCCTCAAGCTCCACTTCACCCTTACCTCAGGGCCTCCTTCCTTGTGCCTGACATGGTGTGTACTACTCAGCCTCTCCAACAGTGCAACTTCCTTCTACAGCTCCTGACATCCACACCCACCTGACTAACTGGGAGGCTTTTAACTAGATTCATCCAGCCCCTGATTGGCTTCAGGTGTCCCAATCAACCTAGCCTTCTCCCTGCCTTCTGGAAAGTTCTTAATTGGACCCAGATGTCTTAATTGACCTGGAGCAGCTTCCATTTCACTTAACCTGGTACCAGGGATTTGTTTAACCTGGAGCTAATATATCTATCTCCCACTACTTTTCTATAGCCACTGGCCTTGCCCCGTCACAATACATACCTGCAAACCTGCCTGCTTGTCCAGATTTGTCACTTGTTTCTGAATATATCATAGTAAATAACATATCTTTTCATGTGTAAGCACTACTGTTACTTCTACCTTTCTTTACCGAAGCAAAATACACCTATGTTTACTGCAGCTGGCCCTATGCATAGTACTAGTAAGTGGATTGAAAAGTTGCTATAATTAACTTGCTGATAAAGAGCCAAGAAAACAAAATCTGTCAAATCTCTATCCCAGGTTCCCACAGGTGCATATTTCTAGTCTGTAAAATGTTTTATTATAGTTGACACCACTGTCTTTAGTGGAGTGATTTGTCAAATATGGACTTGCTCTGCTTCATGCTGATTTTACTACTGTCCTTTCTTTGCAAAGAACATGCTGGCTTGGCTTTATATAAAGGTATTCTTATGTTTACAGAGAACTATATAAATTCTTGCCCAGGCCTGCTGTCGTGTTACATTGTCTTGGAACTCAACAGCCCTGTTGTAGTTAAGAGGAGGGGTGTCTGATAGGATTTCCTTTGTAAATACTTGTTTTATGTCACTTCATACAGGCTCTTCTATTAAAAATCTATTCAAACATAATGTGAATTATGTGAAATGTATAGTTCTAGAGCAATGAAAATAAAATTATCAGTTTTTCATGGTTTAAAATACCTTTTGCCTCTTTGTCCTCTGTTGAAAACTCTGTGTATGTGTGTATTTAAAGTACATAATTCTGTCTAAGGCTGGGTAACTTTCAGCATCTAATTTGAGGGCTACTTTTTTCAAAAATGGCTTCCAGTCTGCAGGCACAAATGATAGAATACAGACATCTAAACGACGTAATTTTTAGATGCTGATGATCCACTGCAAGTTCATAATTAGAAACTGAAACTATGGGCTTTGCTGTACCCTTTGAAATGTAAGAAGACTCACATTGACTTAGTGGTCTTTGGATCAGGACCATAGTGCATAGGCAGCTGCTGGTATTTTTACGTGTATTTTCTCACTTCATATTAATTCCTAAACTATAGCTCATCTTATTATATAACATTTACATTGTAATGGGGTTGTTTTTTCCCCACACACTGTGCACCCTGTAATGAAAGTATCTCATTTGCCCAAGTTTATAAGGAACTTTTTTACCTAACAAAGCTGATTTATTTATGAAAGTATGTTTCTAAATGTCACCCCAGTTGTATATATGATATGGATGGTATACATATACCAAACAGCGGGTGGCCAAACCTCAGCTCACGAGCCACATACAGCTCTTTTACAGTTTGTGTGGCTCGTGGAGCCCCTCATAATTCCCCCCATTCTCCACCAATCAGATTGGGGAGGGGGGGAGATCGGGGCTTCTGCCCTGTGGCGGGGTGTGGGCTAGGGGCTTCTGTCCAGTGCGGTAGAGAGGGGCTCGCAGCTTCAGGCTGGCGGAGCATGCCTGCTGGGGCTCAAGGCTTCAGCTGAAGCCCCGAGCCCCAGCAGATATGCCCTGGCTCTCGAATTTCTGAAGATTAGCATATGCGGCTCAGAGGGTCAGTAAGTTTGGTCACCCCTGTCATATACTTCTATGTCCAGTAAGTTAACACTACCTATTGAGATGATAGTGGGTTGTTAAAAACACGCCCATTTAAATAAGAGAACCATAAGCATGAGGCAAGTGTTCATGCACTCTCATAACACATGAAACACTCTCTACATTAATGTAAGCCTACTTGTGGAAGTGGATGAGAAAACTGGGCCTTTACATTCAGCCATATTTGAGTTAACCAGAGAGAAAAGGGTCTTGCATTTCTTCGTAATTAAAAGCTGCCTCTGGATTGTTATTTTACCCAATGGTGCCTACACAGAGTGCAGCACATAGGATAAGTAAGATCATCCCATGTTTTAAAACCACCATAAAGGCCAAACCAAGGTATGGGTTAGAATACCAAAGAGTTCCTCGGTTGAAAACAGACCCTTTTTTTTTTTTAATCTGTTTTTTAGTGTAATATAGAATGTTAGCACACATTAACCAACCATTGTATGAGACTATTATTACTTTTTTAAAAAATGTGAGCTACATAAAAGAAAGGTTTTGCTTAGAATTAAAAATCATTAAAGAATTTAAAAGTAGAGGCAAAAACTTCCAAATATGAACCATTTTCACAACCATAACAACCATTTTATTTTATTTTTTAAAAATGGGAAGATTACTTCAGATTTGAAGTTTGTTCATTTTCTTCTCCAGTGCATCTCAAAGCCTGACTTTGACACATGTGTTAATAATGGTCTCTTGGCAGTACCTGGAAATCTAAGGAGTATAGCTTAACTGGAGACAGTACGCAGAAGGACAAGAAAAGATTTTATTTATTTATTTATTTATTTATTATATAGAAGTAAATGTTACTAAACTGGGACCTGGTTCTGCAAGGTGCTGAGCACCTCCTGATAGGTGCCAAACACCACTATCTTCCAGTGACTTCAGTGGGAGTTGAGGACACCTAGCAGCTGCCAGGAGGCACTTAATACCTTGCAGAAAATGACCTTTAGTGCACTGGTATGTGATAGCATTACACTGTTACAAAAGTTTCTCCCTGTCCAGATTTACTAAGTATGGTTTGTCAGTAGTCTTATTGTATTTCCCTGCAGTAAAGCTACACAGTATGCAGGAATAGCCCAAGCATTTAATTTCACAAATCCAAGGAAATGGGTAAACTTTTAAAAACAGTTACTACTCCTTAAAAGGTTAATTAAGCAGCAAATAACGTTGTCAATTAATGTTGAATATATACACTTTTTTCTCCTCCTCCATCCAAGAAGCTCTCATTGTCTGAAAAATATCAGACAACTTAAAAGAACTGTTTCTGTAATTTTCCTAGTTATAGTTTTTAACTGCTGGCAGTTCTGAGCCGTGAAAATTTTTGATAAGTCTATCAATATTAATAAGACAATACATTGCAATTCTATAGCACTGTCGATTTGTATATTTCAGCAATTTGCTGTAGTTGGCAAGTATTACCATCTCTATTGTACAGATGAGGTAACTGAAGTACTGAAAGGTGACGAAGTAACTTGATGAGGGTCACACAATAAGTCAGTGGAAGGTTCTTGAATAGACCACATCTCCTGACTGTATTCCCATTCTCAATCTCCTAAACAGAAGCTGCCCCGTTATATGTCAGTGTTCCTTATTGGTATTTAAAACCGATCCCCATTTTACTAATTACAAGCCTGATTGTCCCTGCTAGTGTTTGGTGTGTTTTTACTAAACGAGTGAAAGCTACATCTAACTGAGTAGAGCTGTTTGGAAATTTTCTGATGGAACAGTTTTCCACCAGAAAATGCTGATTCAACAGAATTGAAACATTCCATAGGAATTTACTGAATTTGTTGACATTCTAACTGAAACTAGGCAGGTTTCTGATGCTACCCCATGATCCCAGCTCCTGAGCAGCGTATTTGGCAGGCTGCTGCCAAGCCAGGGCTCCCAGGCTCCTGGCTGCTCACCAGGGGGCTGCCCTGAGAGGCGGGGAGTCAGCTGCCCAGCTCCCTGGGCTGCCTGACTCACATGACTTTTTATTTTAAATGAAATTTAAATTTGTGTGTAATGCTTTAAAGGTATATAATACAATTGTATTTATTTTATTTTATATTTTAATATATTAAATTTAATTTTTATATTTCATTTTTAAAATTATTAAAACATAAAATAAAATAAATACATCTGCTACTCTAATTAAAATGTTCCACTGTACTATCTTATTTTCTTGTTCAAAGTTTCTCTTGTTTGATGTTATAATGAAATAGTTTGATGCTTTGATCGGTATTAATGAGAGTAGCAGCTGCTTTTAATATCCTAGAAAAATGATTCCAGGCTAACACAAGGGTATTAAAAATAGCTGCTACTCCAATTATTTTATTTTCTTGTTCAACAGTTTCATATAAACAACAAAATGTTTTACTCTGCTAATTGGAGTAGCAATTGTTAACAAATTGAAGAATAAAATAATTTAATATAAAACTAAATTTACATTAAAATATAAATTACATTAAAATAATATAAAAATAAAAAACTGCCAAAATCAAAACATAACTTTCAATTTTTCACAATATTCTTTTCTGGAATTCCTATTCAGCAGGAAATTTATAAATTGGAATGGATTTTTTTAGAATTTTCAGCATTTCCCGTGAAAAGGAATTCTGAGTTTCAACCAACTCTATACCAGGAGTATAGAGTTTAGTCTATGAAAGAGATGCTATTCTGAGCTCCCATCACACAGGAGCATTAATATAATGAACAAGACTTACTCAATTTCCTTTGGCCCTGTAGAAAAGTTGGTGTAGCTATCCAAAATAGAGGCACAATAAGGGCCATATATCCGTAATTTTTTATGGACCTGCCTGAAATAATTGTAGTTAAACGAACAACCCAAGAAAAGAGTATGCTTTGCAAGGAGGTTTTTCCTTTAGGCGCACATTGGTCCTCTAGGCCAAGGAGTCTAACCCTTTTCTCATGGAAAATCATGCAGTGACCCTGATTCACTGTCTTTCACTTACGTGGGATTTTCAGAACCTGGTTTAGAGGTTGAAGAAACAGTTTTCCTCTGTATACTTACTGTATTTTGTTTGGCTTGTTGCCCTATAAGAGCTGTGTAAATCTCTTAGAGTAATAAAAAGGCTGGATCTGTTAGCTGACAGGTTAATGTTTAACAGTTTAACAAAACCAATGATTAACTGCAGTAAAGACTAATTTTGAAGGAACCATTATTTTTTACTTTCATAAAGTACAATTTGTTTTTTTCATGTTTTTAAAAGCAACATCCCTTTGCTAAATTTAATAGCTGCCCCATCATTTCTACAATAGCGGGGAAAGAAACTGAGATACGACATTGATCATTTCCTCAGTGGTTAATAATAATAATTAATAATTAACAATTGGAATGATCCTAAAGATTTATAATTGACATGTAATCTCCTCTATTTGCTATTTAATGGACACAAGTCACTCAATAATTTATTTGTATAACATTAAAAGCAATCTTCAGTGGTTTCTAACATGAGTAATATGTTCTAGATACTGATTGTGGAAGAAATGCTATATGTAAAAATATTTCCTCACTGCCTGGCACTGAATATGTAGCCAAAATGCTCATTTCTGTATGTGAATTGTATAATTATGCAATAATTGCTAGAAGTTGGTCATTACTCGTAGACGTTAACCAGCTAGAGGTAATTTTCTGAGGTAGGTTTAGGGCAATTGTTGAGTACTTTTCAACAAGTTAATCACTGTCTGTAACAATGATATACTTGTGAAAAGTTAAGTTAATAGCAGCTCTTCATAATGTTAATATTAAATCTTTATTTGAATTAAAGATGTCAGTTTGTTTTTCTCACCACCATCACTGTTTATATCAATAAGATTTCTCTCCCGCATCAATTTAGAGAGGAAAGAATTTCCCCAAATTCTTTTTTTTTTTTTTTGGTAGTGCTTTTTTTCCTGATGTGTTCAGACACTAACTGTTGGGAGAAAATTGCGACTTCTTTTCAAGGGACAAATTGATAAGAATGCAGTTTCAGGAAATCCCTTTTTTGTATATATAAATCCCAGTTGGAATTGAAAATTTAAATGACACCCTTGTTAATACCAGTATATTGTTTTCAGAGAATCATTTTTTTAAAAGATGGTTAGAGCGCCTGTGATGGAAGTCACAGTCCAAGTTAGATCAGTTGAGCTATAAAGAATCTTGAACTATAAAGAGTTTTTGGCCAGGGTGCATACCACAGAAATATGTGTTCTGTGACTTCCAGATTGGATTATTGTAATATGCTGTATATGGGGCTATCCTTTACCACAACCACTGAAACTTCAGATAGTGAAGAATAAAACTACCCACCTGTTGAATGGTGCTTCTCATTCAGAGTTTTGCATGATTGTTACGGCTTCCAGGTGATTTCTGAGTCCAATTTAAAGTGTGCAATATGGTTTGATTCCTGAGTACCTTTGAGAGGGGGAGGGCTGCTGGTGGGGCATTTTTTTTTTTTTTTAAAAAGAGGTCCTCTACTCTGGACGTCACCATTAGCATTGGTCCTGCAGGGGCTAGATTTGTTGACCTTTAATTCATATTGCAAACCGAATCTTTTCTCCTGGGCTTTTTGTGAGAAAGTGAACTGATTGGGTAATAGTGGGTGACAGTGGAGTCTCAGTTTGGGTGGAACAGGGAGGGATTTTATATTTTGGAAATTGATTCCACTTTGTATGTTTCACAAAACAATATACAAGTGCTCAATATACAAGTGCAGAGCTTAAAAATTGAAATAAATAATTCTCTCAAGCATAATCCTTTGCTCTACCTTGATATGAGAGCTGTTAGTTGGGGTCAACAGCAAAACCAAATATTACAGGTTTTTTTTCTGCATAAGCTGGCAATGATGCTTCTTATTAAGAAATGGGACATGGCATTAGGGTTTGATTTAGGATTAGGTTTGGCATTCCAATTCAAGGTTAAAACAGGGAGCATTTGGGTTTGAAAGTGCTAAAATCTCTCAAACTGTTCTGTTTGGCCCAAAATGACAAAGAAACCTCTGAAAGTCAGCTGCCTTTGCAAGACTTCCTCCATGGTGGGCCAATAACTAAACTAGATCTAGAAAAACAAGCCCTTCATTGTTCTGGGTCCAGATATGACCCAGAATCCTAAGGGCAGTTTGATGTGATGTGTCTGGCCTTCTCTGTTTCCTGTTTGGGGTGTTGCCACCCTGACACACCCCACCTGGAAAAAAGTGTCAGAAGGACCATGAGTTCAGATCTCCAAGCACAGTCTAACATTCAGTCTGTGGTATTGACCGAAGCAATAAGACATGGTCCTCCAGAGTCTAGAAGGCCCGGGAAGGGGCAGTAGCCAATCAGGACCCACCAAGAGAGATAAGAAGGCTTGCCTGCTTCTTCTGTGGAGGAGTGCTGGGTGAAGCTGGACAAGAGAGGAGTTCCCTTGGGTTTAATCCAGAACCCCAGGTCCTGATCAGGGCCTAGCCATCCTCTGTACCTTCACCTGAAGCAATGTGACAAACTGGTTATTTTGTTCTGAGGTTCAAAGATTCAGGTGGCCAATTTTTGAGTCGTACTTTAACTGTTGAAGGACGAGGAAGGAGTTCCTTGCATGAACTGCCTTGCTCTGGGCAAGCTGTGACAGGCAGTTTCAAGATTCTGGGATTCAGAATACCTCTGAAATACCAGACTGGGACATCAAGCCTGGTGTTCTGGCCAAATTTTACTTCAGTTACTATATTCTCTCTATCACAACTTCCTCTTTAATTATGGCCGGGTAGGTACAGTGTGTCCAAACTGTTGTAGGAGTGTTGCTATAAGCTTGTTACATAGTTGCAGCATTTCATTTTGGATGTGAGCAAACTAATACCTGAGGGCCAGATTCTGCAGTCCTTTACGGAGCAGATCAATGGGAGTTTTGCTTTGTTTTTATTAAGTACTGCTAAATTTGGCAATTTCTGTATAGTTTGTTCCAAAGTAAACAAATCTCTTTAAGGTCTGTTTGTATTAAAGGTGCTACGTATATGCAAGACCCATGTGATTACAATACCGATAGTTTAGTTGTAGAACTTGAAACATCCAAATGTTTTAACTTAAACTGGAACCATAGTTGTCTAAACAAATATATGGCCTCATTGCTGCTTGAGGTGACAATAGGATTTTATTATAACTTCTCCCTACATATAAGTTTTGCCAGCTAACGTAGGGATAGGCCACAAATGATGAGAAGCCTTATTTTAAAATCACTTTGGCACAACTGACAGAAGCAAGTAGCAGCTTGCTTCCATTTGTTTCCAAAATAACATGGTAAGAGTCATAAGTTTCAACTGCTGCAGATAATTATTAGGTGCATTCATTGGGAACATAGGGAAAGAGAGTCTGTGAGCTACATCTGAACTCTGTACTTAAGCAATAAAAATTTTATCAAACTGCAAAAAACTAAGTCATTTTAACGAGCACATTCCAAAGGTGCTGGATTTATGAGGAGACCCCAGGAAACTTTGATTGAAATTGCTGTCTCTGATTGTAGTTCTATATTTTATTGGTGCCATATTGTGAACAGTGCTGCTGCCAAAGTGAATGGGAAAGCAGAATAACAGACAGAGTTAACCCACAAAGGTTACCTCTTTTTATAATATCCATGATGTATTGCATTAAAAATGCCTTGAAAGCCATCCTATTTGCAGTTTTCAGAAAGCATTTTTTCTTAAATTAAGTTACGATTTATCCGAACAGGGCAGAAAATATGAAAGCCCCTGAAAGACTTTAGTATTGATTTTTCTCAGAGTATTTGCTAGCTCTTGTTTTCTCATTTGTGTGCTCCTTGATGGAACAGCCTAGAGCTGTGCACTGATCCTGAGACAAAGCTTTAGCAGGATGAGAAGAACAATAGTGAGGGGCAGTATTGTGGGGCTGATCTTATAATAGGAGTTTTGCCTGAGTAAACAAGGACATCAGGTTTGGGTTCTGGGATATTTTTTTTTTCTTCCTGGTTCCAGAATTTAAGCAAAATTTAAATCACCTGGAAAATTATTAGAATTTTATTAACTATTATGCCTTCCCCCAACTAAATAAACACTGTAGTAGCCATATGTGATGAATGACTTGAATATTCTGAAGGCATGAGGTCAATGCTACTCTGTAAGTGTGTGCAGAATAATGAAAGTTATAAATCTTTTTTCTAGTATTTATGTTCTAAAAATAATTAAGCTTAAAGTCTACAAAAATTATGACATTAATGTGTATGTGTCATGGCAGTGAAATAGATCTATTCAACCAATCAGTAGTTATTGATTCTTTAAAAATTAGGCAACATACAATTGTTGATTATTACTAGCCATCGATGGTAGTTGAGTACCAGTTGCTCATTAATAACTGTGTCCTCCCCCTGACAAAATGCTCTGTTACATCAGCCATTAAACTATTACACCATAGCTTCCACGTACCCTATTATAAATGTAGACTGTATCTTTCACTTAATACTGCATTATACTCAGCCTCTGAAAATAGTTCTAGTTGAGAGATTGAGCTCCAAATATTTTTTCATTGCACTGGATTATTATTTTTCTCCTAGTTTATCACATTCAAGTTGTTTAATGATAAAACAACCACATGAAGATTAGATTGTACAGAATCTTCATTGGCTGTTGCCCTCTCTAACGTGTTTGAGTAGTTTAATAAAGGATGGAAGATAGGATACAAGGATTATCTCTTCAACTCTGCTGATTTTTTGTGTGGCTTTATAGAAGTCACTTGAACTTCACTGAACCTTAGTTTATGCTTTGGTAAAATTAGAACTAATGACATGTAAACAAGTTTAATTGTTTTTAAAGTGCTTTGAAATCCTTGTCTCAAAGTTATCTTAGAATTTGTTTCTTCTTACATATGTGGTATCATCTTTCCAGTCTAATATTGGTAAGCATACTACGATAGTTTTAATAATCTGCAATAAAAAACCTCCCAAAACCCCAGATCCAAACATCCCAGAACTGTAGGGAATTTTAAATGTGGTGCCAGACTTTATTGTCCTGATTCTCCATTGTCCTGTGCCTCGTGTATACAGTTTGGGTTTGTAGTGTTTTACACGCACTTTATACTCACTTTCCATTGACATCAGTGACTGCATGAGGTGCAGATCAATGGAGAATTAGGCTCAGTGGCTTATGACCATACCTAACGTATTTGGGTTTGCACTACTAAATTCTTCTTTATATTGTGTGGTTCTAATCCTCCCTCATTTCTTTGCCTTTTTCTTTATGTCTCTCTTCTTTTTTTTTTTTTAGGTTCTGCATGTGACAAAGTTAATGAACAGTATGTGGAAGGGAGAGACCCAGCTGACTGGCACGTAGGCCTGAAGGTAGCATGGGACATAAAGACACCTGGACTGGCAATACCCCTTCACCCAGGAGACTGCTATTTTATGCTGGGTAATTTTCAAAGGTTTAGGAATGCAAATGTTTCTATTGAAAATAGAGGGCAGACCATCAACTGGAGTAAATTTTCATAGCTCCATTGATGTCAGTGGAATGTGGGTGACTTACAACAGCTGAGGATCTGGCCAGAATGTGTAATTACTTTGTGGTTTTTTTGGTCTTCGGAGACTGTTTTCTTCAATTTTTCTTGTTTTCTTTCTTGTTAGTGGTGCACAGTGAAGTTTACCTGTTAAGCCTTTCCCTATCTCATGCTCAGATTGCAATTGAGGTTAGCTTCACCACAATAGGAAAATTTCTTCAGCTTGTACTTTAAGGATAAACTACCTGTGTGAGAAGTTGAGGTGTTATTCCTTATTTTTAATGGAAGCTTCCTCTTCCTCCTTTCAAGACACAGTTTCCTGGGGAACAATAGCCATCTACTTCATTGTCTTATTACAAAATCTCCCCGAAAGTGCAGTTTGGGTGAAGATGGACTATACGTGTATGTCATTTGTTTTTAAAATGTCCAAATATATAGCTATAAAAACAAGCTGTGTATATTGCTGTTGTCATTTATATTTCTGACTCCTCGGCTCAGGATGAGATTTTCTTAGTACTTCTTTGCACTGTTTTCTGATGGTGTGTTGGTCACCTGCTTTAAGTATGAGCCTTTCTCTCATTCTGTTACATTTTGACCAGTGTGTATTCAAGAATACCCTCCTGCAATGTTGGAATTATGCTGTAGAATTGAGCTGTTCTATTCCAAAAAGGAGCCTGGATGCATCACTTGTTTGAGGGCCAAAGAGAATTAAATCGGGCCCACTGTTTCTGGCAGCTGAAGTCCAACATTGCTGTTAATAGTACAAGGCAGCAAGTCAGGGAACATAAGTAGGTTCATTCTGGATTAGCATTTCCCACTAATTAAATCGCCTTGTGAATAAACCGCAGCTACATCACACCATGAGCCATGTGCCCTAAAACTCAGACAATCATTGTGAGACTGCAGTGATTGCCTGTATTGGCTGTTCAGGGATTGGTGAAACCAACACCCTTGTTGACACTCCCAGTTCATGCACTTCTGATATGTTGAGGCCCAAGGTACTTCCACAAAGCAGCTCTTCCTACCTGCTTACTTATTGGGGTAGTTTTCCTTTTCGCTTTTCCCCATTGTCTATCAGGTGAAACTGAACAACTTAGTTACCACAAGTGAATTTTTTTCAGAGTGCCTGCTAATATCTTGTACCTCGTTCTGCTCTTAGCTACACCTCTGCAACCCCACTGAGGTCAACAGTGTGGCATATGTGTAACTAAAAGTAGAGTGTGGCCATATCAGACTTGAGCATCTCACAGAATAAGATACGGAGTTGTTTGAAATCCTTGAATACTGTGATACAGAAGATGTCTAACTTTTCTTCTTCCATTAGGATGAAGGGCTAGCAGTCTTGAGAGAGAGAGATTTTTTTTTTTAAATCAAAGTGAAGGTTATGTGACAGTTAATAATTCCCTTTGTAAGAGTTTGTAATCCATCTTTGTGCAATAGCTATTCTAACATCAGATGGGGAGATTCATCTAATTCTTATTGACTGTAAAGTTTGTGCCTAATCAGCCTTGTTGGCCAGCTGATTCAGAAGACAAATTGTGGAATGGATGTTCATCATCAGTGATTTTAGTACTGTTTATTTTAGTACTGTAAATCATAGCTGGCTAAACTTTCAAATGGTAAGGACATTCCTTATTCCCCTGATAGGAGTTAACTTTATATACTGTAGCTCAGGCACTGCTGGAAATGCTATATAAAGGACGGGTCAAAAAATGTATTTTATTTAACACCTAACAACATCCTGATCATGTTTAGGTGGAAACAGAGGACATATTAAACATTTTTCCAGTTATGGTGTATAAATCACTCTTTCGTATTAATACTTCATAGAAAACTACTGTTTGGGACTCTGTAGAGCAGGTGTTAGATATTCTCTTCTCGGTTTCTAAATCATTTACAATTACCTTTTAGCAGGATTAACAAAAACATCTATTTGAATTTAATAGCAGTAATAATATAGAAGGGTCCATCCTAGAAATGAAACTTTCTGACTAAATTATATCTATTTTATTAGTTGAAGTGAGTGACTTCATATAGCTGGTAATAACCTGTAATTAAGAGACCTATATTAGCATTGGGTTGTTCTGTATCTTCTTCATGTTGTTGGTTTGCAAGCACACTATTTTAAGAGTAGATACAAATGTGGGATGACACATAAGGTGTGATTCAATATATTGGGAGATTTAAAATATGGGAACATTATATAAGAGGTAGCATGATCGCAAATGACCAAATACTAGTTAATTTATCCTGTATTTCTGCATTTCACGCACTCTAGAATCTCATCTTTTCCTTCTCAGTTACCTGGGGTACCTCCTCTATCATGGCTGGAAAACAGTGGAAACAGTTAGAGAACATGCTGTTTGATCCATCTGGAATTTGTACCATCTGGACTTGTACCAGTGTCACTTTGGGAATCAGCTAGTAGATGCTGGTGGAGGGTGGGGGCAGCATGTTTAATGTTTACAATAGGGGGAATGACAGTCAGGACTTCCACGTACTCTTCCTGACTCTGTCTTTGACTCATGTGTTGGTGGTAAGTTGCTTCACCTTTGTGTGCCTCAGTTTTTCCATTTGTAAAATAATACGTTTACTTTACATTGGTGTTGTGAGAAAAGATGTCAGATTCAGCATGCTGTTAATCATTTAAAAGCCAGCATTTATCAACAGTTATTGCATAGTGGTATCTGAGATACTCTATTTCCTTTTCTTATGTGTGTACAGGAAGTAGCACATCTCTTCATCAATACCATTGTGTGAACATTTGATAAATACTGACATTTTTAATGATAACTTCTCAAAATACAAATTATTTTTATTATTAATAAAAGCTGACAGATGGCTAGGTCAACACTATAATTTATACAACCTCCATTAGCCTAGAAGCAGAGCCTTAATTATAAGGTTTTTGTTGGACAGTTTGGTCGTGGCCATCTTAGCACAAAATAAATACAATCCAAATGTGCTGTTTCCATGAACCTCTGCATTTATTTTTGAGAGACATAGTATTATAAATTGTAAATTTTTTTTAATAGCATTTCAAAGAACAGGAAAAAGTGGATGAATTTTTTTGCTCTTCAAAAAAAAAAATATAAGGGTGTCCTACTCACAGGCACTTCTGTGATATGGTTCGTTGTTACTTTGAGAAGAATTGTGTTTAAAAATGCAATATCTAAGGTTAGCTTTACACTTGCTTTCTCAGCTCTTGTCTTCAGTTGAAATATGCTGCTGTATTAAGTCATGTCTTGAACTGTATATTATGTGCCAAATATCAGATGTTCAAATTTGTCCATTTTAAGATATGCTACCACAATATCAAAAAGAACTTTTGATTTTGGGGGGGGGGGAATTAGCTTTAATATGGCATTACTTTTTTTTTATAATCTTTGTTTTTCCTCACATGAAAAATAGCCTTGCAGAGGAACTGCAAACCTGCTGCCTGATAACTGGAATCTGAACTTTATAGCACTTATGAAACGGAAACAGTTTAGCTCAATTTAGAATAATATATTGGTCTGTAGAGGAAACACATACTGAACACTGCTGTCTCAAGTACACAGTCAAGGGGTGTCTAATATGAAACGTGTTGGGTGCATGTAATAAATCCACAGCACGTGGAGGTGAGCGAAGAGCCCCATCTGCTGTGGTCGAGAGCATGCTTAACTAGGGTTGTCGTGGTCTTACAATTAAATGGGAATTTTTCCCCTAAACTTGACCAGATTTGCATGACCAGATTTGCAAATAGACATGACCAGATTTGCAAATAAATTTACAATTTTCACTAATTTTCCTACCATGACTTCAAAACATACTTAACAAAAATACAATCTGGACTTTTTCAAGGGGGGAAGATTTACTTTTCCACAGCTGTTTCCCATAGATCAAATGTTGCTTGAAGGTTAGGGGTTTAAAGCAGCTTGAAGATGAACTTGATGGTGTCTTTTTTTCCTAAACAAATTATAGTTCAAGGAGCATCAGAAATTATTTTCATTAACCAGAATTTAGGCACACACGTTGTGGGGGTGGGCTGTGGTTGGAGATATTCCTTTAATGGAAACATTTCCACATGTATGTAGTGGCTCATTTAAACTATTTCTAGCCAGTTAATCTGCTTGTACTTCTATATATTAACTTGAACCTTTTTTGCTCTTTAGCATCTTGAATATGTTTTTTTTTAACTTTATTGTTTGCTCTCTTGACTCCATGTTTGATCTAAATTCTTTTTTCCCATGATTATTAAGCCTGTTAGCCCCAGAAATTTATTTGTTGTTATGAAACTTTGATCATATAGTTTGGCAAATCCCTGACACATTGTTCAGTTCAATCTTTTAATCCATTCTGTGTTTTCTTTACACACACACTTTTTGGGTTTAAATACTACAAATGTTCCTTGATTAGGGCCAGTTATATATTCCACCTTTTCCCCATGGAGGTGATGAAAGGAGTAGAAGATGGTCCTTTGGCCTATAATTTCTTGGGGGGGAGGAAACGGAATATGTGTGGGGTCATTCCCTCAACATTGCTGCAACAGCCCCATAGTATGCTACCTGTATGTTTGTATCTCTACTATTGAAATGCAGGGATGAAGCTGTGTGTGAAGGGGTAGACCAATGGAGAATTGCTTCCTGTAGCATTACCTCATCCATCCAGACTTGTGGATTGTGTAAGATAATGTTGATAGAATCAAGTTTGTGAATTGTAACTAGTTTTGCAAGTTCAGTTTGTGATGTGCACAACAGATGGCACTGCAAAAGGGTCGTTCATCCCTACTGATGCATGCATCAGATGGTTTTTTGGGGAAAAAGGCTTATGTGTATCTTACTTTTAGAAACTATCTTTTGCATAGCTCATTATAATGGGATACCAATCATCTAAAAACCTCCTTGGTTTCACTCACATGACTAAATCCAAATGGAACCAGAGAGATGGCAGAATGATGGTTAAGCATTTTAGCTCCATGGTGTCTGTATACGTATTTACACTAAAATGATCACAAGAATAAATATGCATCTTTATTTTTATATATATATATTTTGTTTAGGAAAATAAATAGCCCAATTCCATTTCATGTTTTTTGTTAGATATATTTGCATTTTGAATATTGAAAATTATGCTGTGCTTTGAATGAGAAGCATCATACATGGCAACACTGATGACAAAAAAGCAATTATCTGAAGAAGCTCAATAGAAACAATAAGCAGAGAGGAAAGGCAAAAAATTGATGATTGTCATCAGTACTGCAAGCATTACATTGCTATTCCCAGGAATCATTGTGTACTAATAATCAAGAGCTCAGCCCTGCAGTCCTTCTCATTAGAGTAATCCTTATTTGTACAAGTAAGTCTCACTGAACTCAGTAGGAGCTGTGAGCACTCTACACCTCACAGGATTGGGCAAAAAGTTATGTCTTCTTTCCTTCCTGTATTTGGTTTATTTTGATAGTCTGTAGCAGTAGCATGTGGAATTACAACCATCAGTTCCTTGTGTCTGCATTGGTTTGTCACCCCATTGATGCTAGAGTTCAGTTATTCACACACTCATCCATCCACTTCTCCAACAAAGACTGTACATGTACAGATCTAATGCTGTAGCACAGGGATAATCAAATCATGATTGTAATAAAAACAAGCAAACAAAATTAAAAACAACATAGACATACCAGCAAAAAGAAAACCGAGGAGTACTTGTGGCGCCTTAGAGACTAACAAATTTATTTGGGCATAAGCTTTCCAGGGCTAAAACCCACTTCATCGGATGCATGCAGTGGAAAATACAGTAGGAAGATATATATATATATACACAGAGAACATGAAAAAATGGGTGTTGCCATACCAACTGTAACGAGACCAATTAAGCAGGGCTATTATCAACAGGAGGAAAAAAAACCCACCTTTTGTAGTGATAGTCAGGATGGCCCATTTCAAACAGTTGACAAGAAGGTGTGAGTAACAGTAGAGGGGAAAAAGTTAGCATGGGGAAATAGTTTTTACTTTGTATAATGACCCATCCACTCCCAGTCTTTATTCAAGCCTAATTTACTGGTGGCCAGTTTGCAAATTAATTCCAATTCTGCAGTTTCTCGTTGGAGTCTGTTTTTGAAGTTTTTTGTTGGAGAATTGCAACTTTCTGGTCTGAAATTGAGTGACCAGGGAGGTTGAAGTGTTCTCCGACAGGTTTTTGAATGTTATAATTCTTGATGTCCGATTTGTGTCCATTTATTCTTTTGAGTAGAGGTTGTCCAGTTTGGCCAATGTACATGGCAGAGGGGCATTGTTGGCACATGATGGCATATATCACATTGGTAGATGTGCAGGTGAACGAGCCTCTTATGGTATGGCTGATGTGATTAGGTCCTATGATGGTGTCCCTTGAATAAATATGTGGACAGAGTTGGCCATGGGCTTTGTTGCAAGGATAGGTTCCTGGGTTAGTGTTTTTGTTGTGTGGTGTGTGGTTGCTGGTGAGTATTTGCTTCAGGTTGGGGCGCTGTCTGTAAGCGAGGACTGGCCTGTCTCCCAAGATCTGTGAGAGGGAGGGATCGTCCTTCAGGATAGGTTGTAGCTCCCTGATGATGCGCTGGAGAGGTTTAGTTTGGGGGCTGATGGTGACGGCTAGTGGCGTTCTGTTATTTTCTTTGTTGGGCCTGTCCTGTAGTAGGTAACTTCTGGGTACTCTTCTGGCTCTGTCAATCTGTTTCTTCACTTCAGCAGGTGGGTATTGTAGTTGTAAGAATGCTTGATAGAGATCTTGTAGGCGTTTGTCTCTGTCTGAGGGGTTGGAGCAAATGCGGTTGTATCGTAGAGCCTGGCTGTAGACAATGGATTGTGTGGTGTGGTCTGGATGAAAGCTGGAGGCATGTAGGTAAGCATAGTGGTCAGTAGGTTTCCGGCATAGGGTGGTGTTTATGTGGTCATCGCTTATTAGCACTGTAGTGTCCAGGCAGCGGATCTCTTGTGTGGACTGGTCCAGGCTGAGGTTAATAGTGGGATGGAAATTGTTGAAATCATGGTGGAATTCCTCAAGGGCTTCTTTTCCCTGGGTCCAGATGATGAAGATGTCATCAATGTAGCGTAAGTAGAGTAGGGGCGTTAGGGGACGAGAGCTGAGGAAGCTTTGTTCTAAGTCAGCCAAAAAATGTTGGCATACTGTGGGGCCATGCGGGTACCCATAGCAGTGCCGCTGATTTGAAGGTATACATTGTCCCCAAATGTGAAATAGTTATGGGTGAAGACAAAGTCACAAAGTTCAGCCACCAGGTTTGCCGTGACATTATCGGGGATACTGTTCCTGACGGCTTGTAGTCTATCTTTGTGTGGAATGTTGGTGTAGAGGGCTTCTACATTCATAGTGGCCAGGATGGTGTTTTCTGGAAGATGATCAATGGATTCAACACACATCTGAACAGCACACTAATCCATGAGAAACTGCTGAACTGGAATTAATTTGCAAACTAGATACTATTAACTTGGGCTTGAATAGAGACTGGGAGTGGCTGGGTCATTACACAAATTGAATTTATTTCCCCATGTTAAGTATCCTCACATCTTCTTGTCAACTGTCTGAAATGCGCCGTCTTGATTACCACTACAAAAGTTATTTTTTTTCCCCTCCTGCTAATAATAGCTCATCCATCACCAATGGATTGTAGTTTCCTCAGTGGTGTCTCGAAGATAGCTAGGAGTGCTGGTAGCGTAGGGCCTGAGGAGAGAGTCTACATAGTCAGACAATCCTGCTGTCAGGGTGCTAATGCCTGAGATGATGGGGCGTCCAGGATTTCCAGGTTTATGGATCTTGGGTAGCAGATAGAATACCCCTGGTCGTGGTTCTAGGGGTGTGACTGTGCAGATTTCTTCCTGTGCTTTATCAGGGAGTTTCTTGAGCAAATGGTGTAGTTTCTTTTGGTAACCCTCAGTGGGATCAGAGGGTAATGGCCTGTAGAATGTAGTGTTAGAGAGCCATATTTATTCAAGGGACACCATCATAGGACCTAATCACATCAGCCATAGAATAAGAGGCTCATTCACCTGCACATCTACCAATGTGATATATGCCAACAATGCCCCTCTGCCATGTACATTGGCCAAACCAGACAATCTCTACTCAAAAGAATAAATGGACACAAATCAGACATCAAGAATTATAACATTCAAAAACCTGTCGGAGAACACTTCAACCTCCCTGGTCACTCAATTTCAGACCAGAAAGTTGCAATTCTCCAACAAAAAACTTCAAAAACAGACTCCAACGAGAAACTGCAGAATTGGAATTAATTTGCAAACTGGCCACCAGTAAATTAGGCTTGAATAAAGACTGGGAGTGGATGGGTCATTACACAAAGTAAAAACTATTTCCCCTTGCTAATTTTTTCCCCCCTACTGTTACTCACACCTTCTTGTCAACTGTTTGAAATGGGCCATCCTGATTATCACTACAAAAGGTGGGGTTTTTTTTTCTCCTGTTGATAATAGCCCAGCTTAATTAATTGGTCTCGTTACAGTTGGTATGGCAACACCCATTTTTTCATGTTCTCTGTGTGTGTATATATAGATATCTTCCTACTGTATTTTCCACTGCATGCATCCGATGAAGTGGGTTTTAGCCCCGGAAAGCTTATGCCCAAATAAATTTGTTAGTCTCTAAGGTGCCACAAGTACTCCTTGTTGTTTTTCCTGATATAGACTAAAATGGCTACCACTCTGAAACCTATAAACATACCATTTATCTTTAGGCAGCCCAAAAAAGTGGAAAATATAGTTAAGCCAGACATGTCCCATGGAAGCAAAGATCACCATATAAAATATAGTAATAACAGTGAATGATTAACCTCAAGAACTCTGTTTGTTTCAAACTCATTCTCATGTAATAGCCAAGAACTTCAGAAATAGAAAAAAATGTGTTTTTCTGTTTTAAGTCCATTTTGGTGTAATCTTGTGCCATCTTTTTACCTATCTTTTCTAGGAACCTTTCAACTGACTCTAAATCCCTCAAAAGATGTAATTTTCTAAGATATATAACTTTCATTTGAGAGGGTTTCATTGTGTGTAACGTTGACAAACTTTAACTATTTGGTTGAAATTTTCCATGTTAAGCAACTGCCTCAGGCTGAATTTCTTTTTGAAATTTCTTTTTGTTTAAGCAAAAACAGTTCAGTCACTTTAGAGACTGAGGCTGGAGGAATTAGTTTCTTTGCCAGTGTTTAAAAAAAAAAATCGTAACTGTTTTCTCGATAAGCTCTAGCTTCTCAGTGCTTGGGAGCAGGGACTTGAAATTTGGCCGGGTTCTTGCACTGTGGTCCGAGAAGTGCCTTTTGCTGTCCCCTTGAAAATCTGCTCAAATTTGGCTGAGTGATAAACATCTGAAAATTGTCATTTCAACTTCTTTAGCCAGAGGAGTGTTAGGGTTTGGCTGCTAAATTCTCTGAACTTTTTGTCTGCATTGAACATGCTCCATCCCAGGGTTTCAGGGACTAACCAGGAGTTTTCTTGAAATTTCTCTTCTGTGTTCTGACTGTTCCCTCTGCTGGTGCCTACTAAGCAGTGTGGAGGAGAAGGAGGAAGTAGATTGATTCAAAATGAGGAGGACTGAGGAGTGGATAGGGGCTGGGGTGGGGTGTGGCTGGGCAGAGGAGCAGAGGAAGATAGGGTAAGGATGTGGGGGAATAGGAGCAGAAGAGGACACAGGTTAGGCTTTAGTGTGGGAAACGGACAGGCTAGCGTAGTTGTCTTGGAGGGACATGTTGGGGGCAAAGTCAGAAGGAGGAAGGCCAGTGGGGAAAGAGGCAGAAGGTTCTGTAATTAGTAGCACATACTTCCATTCAGAACCTGTAATAGAGTCCAGGATACCTAAGTCCCAACATTCCTTTGCAATCCAGGAAACACTAGCAGGACCTATTTGCACAATATGTGTCAGTGACTGGCCCACACAGGGGATATCGTGACACTTTTGCTGCTCCAAGTTACGCTGATAGCTCAAGTGGCAGAGGTCTGTACTAAAAGAAATTCAGTTCTGCAGCGAATCCTTGCTCCTTCCAGTTCCATATTGTAAGTGGTGTGCTGTTGTGTGCCCTCTGAGGTATCTGTATCAGGTGATTCTGTATCATCTTATGTTTAAAAAAATATTTTTGGCAATAGGAAGACCTGCTTAAACTTGCTCTTTTGCTGTTTCCAAAATTCATCTGTGAAGTAAAACATCCATCCAACACCACCCAAGATTATAAAGACTGC
Organism: Natator depressus; assembly: GCF_965152275.1. NCBI lineage: Eukaryota > Metazoa > Chordata > Testudines > Cheloniidae > Natator > Natator depressus. The sequence goes on along the minus strand of NC_134245.1, from coordinate 13,836,762 downwards.
AAGTTGATAACATTTGTTTTCCAAGGTCACCACCTGTACCCAGTTATGCATGTGATTAATTTCTTCTAATAAATCATGCATTGAATTACCAGAGACAGAAGTCCTATAATGGGACTTTGTTCCAAAGTGGCAGATGATTTGTTGGAAATGGGCAGGCAGAAAGCTGAGGAAATAGGAAATCAACCTTGATCTAACACCTCTTCCCTTCCCCCGAGTTGCGTTATGTGTATCGAAATTATCTTTCCTTCTTTTTTCATAGTACTCCATACAAAATCGGAACTTATCTCTCCCAACACTGAGCAACACTAGATTGCTTGGTTTGTTCTCTTAAGTGTAAGGCCTTTTGCAATCTTGGGCAGTTGATTTAGACATTTCAGTTTTTATCATACCCAAGCAGTTTTTTAGGCCCCAATACAAGGAAACTCAGGATAGTACTTAAGCATATATTGAACTTAAGAGTGTGCTTCAGGTCTTTCATGAATTGTCATCTTAATTTCGGTATAGTTTAGAGATTCTAGAATACTACAAACTTGAGAAATGCCTGATCAAGTTTTAGAGATAAGGTTATAACTACAGAAACTGGCAGTAAGTCCATTGAAGAAAGGTTTCCCAGCTTCTGCACACTTTGGCACTTTAGAAAGGATATACCGGCCATATCATGCAGTAGTACCTGTGCCATTGGTTCTATGTGCTAATATGTGATGAAAAAGGCAATTGACGAAAGAATGCTACCAACTTAAAGAGCATTCTTGTTTCTGAAAATTGTTTATCATGTCCATTGTCTTCCATATATATGTAAAAAGTTTGTGTGTGTAGTGCCTGTTTTTAACTCCTTGTTAGGATTCAGTTGATAGTGATTAAGATGAAAATCGAAAGTGTCCCTTTAAAAAAAATTCACTTTGCATAGTTATTATACTGTTTATATACTTTATTGACTAATGCTCTGAAATTGCAAAGGGATCTGCATGCATGGACCTTACTCCTGTGGGAGTCCCACTGAAACTGTGTTCCATGCTTACCCTTAATCCAACACAAATTCATTGGGACTCCTGCAGTAGTAAAAGTCTATGCAAGCAGATTTTTCTGCGGGACTGATAACCTATTCTCTTCCCCCCACCCCCCAGCCATATGATGTACAATGTTTTTAAAGTTGAGCAGGATGCCGTGGTTTGGGTTTGCAAATCTAATGAGATAGAATTTAATTTTGCAAAAACTAAAAACTGGTGTTGTATCCATATGTATTGTATTTTATCTGAACCATCAGTATGCAAGGAAGCCAAGGTGGGCATGGCAGGGTTGGCCAGGTAAAAGGTGCCAGTTTTGGTCTACCTCTAATACTGATGAAATAATTTGTATGCAACGTTGTTAGTTAAAAGTGACTGCCGCAAAATGGGCAATGTCTCATTTAACAAGCAATTTTTTTTCTTTCAAATTGTAGGGGAAAAAAATCTTTGGAGTAATCTTTTCAGGCCTAGAACATATTTTTCAATATCCTTTGAGACATATGATCCATGAAGCTTCAACCATTTTTATACAATTACAGTTTTAGATGAATTATAAACTCTTAAATTAAAATTACAGGGTTCTTTCTAAAAGTCATAAAGGATTAGAGACAGTTGGAAGCAATTTCAAGAAGAGACAGCTCCACAATGAAAGGGTTGCCAAGGGTTTGAATGAAGGTGCAAATCAAAATGTAATACTTATAATGCTGTGTTTGCTACACAGCCTGCACCAAATTAATTGGTACTGAATGGAACAAGAGTACTTAAGCAATCTGCTTTTTGTGATCATTCTTCATAGAGATGACTGTGATACTTAGTGTTACAAAATCCAGATTTGCTGTGTTTTTGTTTTCAAGATTTGGCTTGATACGCTTTAACTCTCATATGTCTGTACAGCAATGATTTCTCTTTGTTTTAAAAAGTATTGAAATGAAGTTTTGTGCAGGCATCACACAAGCAGATACTGTGCAAGCTTCCACACATAACCTTGCCAGTGCAGCTCAATCCTGATCTGTAAAACTCCTCCTATTCCAGCCCTAAGCCTCTCAGGATTAGAAACTGACATTTTTACCAAATTGGTTGTCTCTCTTCACTCAAATGGTAGCAAAAGAAACAGACTTATAGTATTGCTTTCTCTTTGTGGACCTGAATGACCATGGTTTACAGTAGAAAGAGAGCTGTGAATTCCTAGGTGGCCACAGGTTTAATGTATAAGTGATTAATTATAATATGGTTCTGCAGTAGTCATAATGGATTATTTCTTAAATATATTTATTGGTGATACCTAGATGGTTTGGCATTATTCTGCAGTGGAGAAATGTTCAAATACTAGGAAGTGATGTCAGTTTTCCTAAACCTGATGGGGATATGTGAGCATTTTTCCTTTGCTAGTTTGTTCAATGCATTGGACGAACATCCCTTCTTGGGATCTGTTTTCATGTTTCATATAGCAACAGAAATGGTAAAGGATAAAACCATCCACCTGCATTTTTCTCCTAATATCTATAATGCTAGATGCTGCTTTGTTGTTTATGAATTCTTATAGCTGCCTATAAAATCCATTGAAAGAAGAGAACTCATTCTTGCAAGTGGAATAAATCCAATAAATCTTATCCGAGTGAATTATTATTCATAGTGTGCAGGCCAATTTGAGAATTTCAGACTTATTACAAAATATAGTAAAGATTTCAGATATATTTGTTTTCATTAATAGAGAGAATAGCATATTAAATTTCACACACAGTAAACTACATTAGGGTATTCAGTTTAACAAAGTGTGGTTATGTTCAAAAAAAGGAACTATGACTTAAATTTTTTTAAGTGACTTGGGATTTTGGGTTCCTCAGTTTTGTTCAGTATGCAAACTGTGACATCTTTAAAGGGCTTAAAAGGCAGGGTGTATGTGAGACTGAGCATTTCTGAAATCAGACCCCCTTACTGTGATCAAATTCAGTAGTCACTTGTAATAGCTGAAGTAAAAATGGCACCTTCTTACTCAGAGCACAGCATGCGGAGCCCTCCTGCCTCTCTGTCAGCATCCGGTAGGACTCTATCCCTCGTCCCTTCTTTTCTCCCTTACATTTTTTTGCTGGGTGACTTCCCCTCACAGTTTCATTACAATATCTATACTGATGACTCACAAATCTTTCTCTCCGCACTGATCTGACTGGCAGTCTAGTTGTGACTGCATCGTCCTGGATGTCTTGCTGCCAGCTCAAGCGTAGTATGGCAAACTAGAACTTTTCATTTTTCTTCCTTACCTGCCTCTTCTGTATTCCTTCTCCATCACTGTTGAAAACAGTATCATCCCACCCCATTACCCAGGCTCATTACCTGAGGACAATTTATGACTCCTATCTCTCCTCCTCCCCATACATCCAGCCTTCCCTATAACATATCAAACATCTGTTCCTTCATCACTCTTCCTATGTCCATCCACAGATACCACGATTATCTCCTGCCTATTGTCTAATATTATTATTTCCATTATTAATATTATCTGCTGTATCCCGCGTATCCCTGACCTCCTTTAACACATTTCGCTCCCCTCCAGCAGCCACTCAGACCCTCTTCCAGTCCCTCTGCTGCCTTCCTCTTGCTAATCAAATTGAAAATTTTCTTTCTTACCTCCCAGGCTCTATCTTTGACCTTTTTTCTCACTGGATCAATCTCGCTTGCCTCGCTCCATTTATGATGCCAGATTCACCACTTTTCTTCTTCTCTTTCTTGCACTATCTTCCTTGTGCCTTCTCTCTTGCTTGGAATGAGTGCACCTCAGTGGATTAGGCATGCTCCATTTGTCCATTGTAATTTCTACTGAAATTCCATTTTTGTAAGGCCCATAGACTCTAATTTCTGACACTTGAACATCAAAGCCAACTTGATTTAGAACATTTTTTAAAAAGTTCTGAATTATTGCTGCTTCTGAGTCCAATAGCAAAAATGTTATTATTAGGGCTCCTCGGAAATTTTCCAGCTGAATGTTTTTCTACTGGAAAATTCTGATTTGTGAAAATCGAAACATTCTGGGGATCATTCTGTGGGATCATGATGACTTTAGTGGAATTCTGATTGAACTTTGCCTACCAGGGGATACCTGCCTGCTTGCCTACCAGCTCAGCCCACCAGGTGGGCTGTTTGGGAGCCTGGGCTTTCTGCCTCCTCACCAGCCTGGGCTTCTGGGATTCCCAACTCCACAGCAGGATTCAAGGTGGACAGCCTTGAAGCTGGGGATTACTGGGTTCCTGAGCTGCCTGCTTCCTACTTGTTGGATTGCTGGGGCTCCAGGCAGCTCAGAAAGCCTTGGATAAGCTTAGAAAAGATCAAAATGCAAATGTGTTTTGACCTTTTTTTAAACAAAAGTTTTGAGTTGCTGTTCCATGATCAATATTGAAGTTTCTTTTCTTTTTGGTTACATTTCTGAACAGGTTTTTTCAAAGCGGGGGAGGGGGAGAAATTTTGGAATTTCCCACAGAATGGGAATTCCAGGTCCAGACCACTCTAGTTATTACTGATGACAATGCATCAGCCAGAAAGAACACAACTTGTTTATCAGTCCCTGGATTCATGTTACAGAACTGTCTTTTATGAGAGGAGGGAAGGAATTCTCCTTTTACTTGTAAACTGAGCAAATGTGAGAGATAATTGAGACATTTTCAGGCACTGAGAGACTACAAATACAGAACCTCACAGTGCCATTTTTACAGTGTAAACTTGCCAAAGTATAATTACACTTCAAATTGTATTCCAAAATCTTGCTGAACTTCTTCATGATTATTGATGTAAGTAAACAAGAAGTCAGTGCATTAAGTGCAATGAAAATAAGGAAAAGGGAGCTCAGTTTAAAGAAAACACTTTAAAATAATTAAATTTTGTTTATTTAAGTCAGTTCATTTGGGGAGAGAGTGTGGTCCAGTGGATAGGGCAGACAGCAGATTTTCACTTAATCTCTCTGCCTCTGTTTCTCCATTTGTTAAAAACAGGATAATGATATTTACCTTCTGCTAAGCACTTGAAAAACAAATGAAAAACTTTAACTTATAAAACTTTATGAAAAACTTTATAAGAGCTAAATGATATAAAAGAGGAAAGTCCTTGTATTGTGTTCAAAACACTTGCCTTATAGTGACTGTTCATATTTGGTAGGAATAAATTTTGTATTTAGTATATTTTTCTGCATATACTGAAAGTAATTATTATCTGTCCTCAGATGATCTCAATATGACACATCAGCATTGTGTTCTGGCTGGTTTTGAGCCTCGTTTCAGCTCTACCCACAGAGTGGCAGAGGTGAGTAAGAAAGGGGATTTGTTTTTTGGTCATTCGCACTGTTAGTAGTGGCTGACAAAATGAATTTAGGATCACGTGGTCTTGTTTTAAACTATGATTAGTGGTTTTACTGATGACTCCAACTTTTTGTGGGAGGTGTATGTTCTATGCTTTTCGCTTACTGATGGAAGAACTCTTATTGATTTTTATGGGAGAAGGGCAATTTCTTTGTCTATGAGCCACTTATGCCTAACCTCACATAGAGTTTCCGTATTACACTGCATTACCACAGTTTATTAAAGAAATGCAAAAACATGTAATTACATTTTTATAAAAAATGTTTTCATAGAGTTTTTTTGCCATACTCCACTATAAGAGGCATACTGTTGATGGGAAGGGATATGAGGTCTAAACATACTGCACACCAGAAATCCCAACAGCCCTAGGCTGCCACTACAAGTCAGGGCAATGTGGAACAGCCATGAGGCTGGATTCCCCGGCTTCCTCTAGAACTGCAGGTGGAAGCAGAAAAGTGCACAAAGCTCTTGCATCTCTCAGGTAGTCTGAGCATTGCTCTAAGGATTCAGCCCAGTGCTTCCAAGATGGCTGATGTGTGCTGTTTATTGGATTTGTTTCTTCTTTCAATACTCTTGACTACTGATCATAATTGCATGAACTGTAAAGAAAATAGAGGTATTTGTTGCTCATACTGTGATTATTTTTTTGCTTGTTTTCATAATTATTTTTCTCTATACAGCATCCAAAAGGAAAAAAGCAAATAATAGTTATTTTAAAAAAATCATCCCAGATTACACTTTAAAATAATTCTTTCAAAAGTAACTAATCACATTTTACTATTGGTCTTATCAAGCCAAAATGCATTACTGTTGAAGTATCTGTGTGTGTGTGTGTGTGTGTGTGTGTGTGGTGTTTCAACGGTAACGCATTTAATTTTGTTTTCAAAATTATTATTATTTACTATTATTAGCTTTTAATTAAAATTATTATTCACTATTATTAGCTTTTCCCTTTGGCTGTTGTGTAGAGAAAACAATGACGGCAACAAGCAAAAAAATAAATAGATCAGAAAAGAAAGCATCGTAACGTTAAAATTATATCATAGTATTTTTCCAAATTAGATTAAGAATTGGTGGTTAAGGACACGTCTGTCTAACTTCTGTCATGTAGGAACATATTTTTCAAAACAAACACAGATTCTGGTGACTACAGCTGAGCTTTGGAATAAGCCTAATATAATGTGCATTGTACTGTATGCATGAAGCATATGGTTCTTTATTTTTCTTCAGCAGAAAAGATGAACTTTCTAACCTTGTGCTCCCAACACTCTGTTATTCTGATATTAAAATACACACTTGTGTCCACAGTTTGAAAAGCTTCCACTTTAAAAGCTTATGTTTTGTTTTTATAAACCTTTGTGACCTCACATTGTATAGTATGGAAATTCTAATACAAAGAATTATGATACTGGGAGTCCTTACTCAAGGTTTTTCCTGGGAAGTTAGCTAATGTTATAAATATTTAACTGAAAATAATTATACGGTAGACCTATATTTTTATTTTGTGTCAGAAAGATATTTATGTTTCTTTCAGCACTGAAGGAAGTTATATTCCCAAAAACAAAATAAAGGTAGAACAATCAATCTTTGCAACTGTATTATATGCTTTACACTTAGGAGTATATTCTACTTTCATGCTGCATGAGAAACTCCCCTTCCATGTCATTGTGAGTCCGATGCAGGGCAAAATATGACCAACTGTTAAATGCTCTAGAATACTAACTGCAGGGAGGAAAAAAGAAAGAAAATAGAATTTTCAGCCATGCTTTTGAAACTCTAAGATTTCAAATGTGTTTCACAGTGTTTCCAGGTTTCCCCCCTCCCTAAAATCTGTAGGGTATTTTTAATAGTCTATTATATCTTTAATGAGTTAGTTTTTTAAATGTAAACTTTTTTGTATCAATGCAAATAATTTTAAATAGCAATACAAACAATCTGGCAGGTATTAAATGTTATAAGCTTTCTTATTTTGCTTTAAAACATAATAAAATTAAAACACAGAAATGCAGCTCCTTTTTCTCTCATTTTACAACATTTTGATTATTTCAGTGGCTGGCACTGAATCTTATTTTCTATTTGCCTTAAACAGTATTACTTCCAAAGGATCTGTAAACTGATTAATTTTTTTATTGTGCTCTTATAGTGCTCAACAGGAACACTGGAATATATTTTTGGACAGTGTGAGGTTGCACTTCAGAATTTACAGGTTGATTCTGATTCAGCGGCTTTGTCTTTGAAATCACTGGAAGTCCAAGTTGTAAAGGAAGTGGAAGGAATCCATAACGAGGTGAGGGGAAGGTTTTCATAGTAAATTAAGTCTGATTCTTTGAGAGTGGTGCAGTCAATGGGCTTAACAAGGGTGTTCAAAAATTCACAAGACCTGGCCTTATGTAGGTATCTCAAATTTGGGTGGCATTGACTCTTGCATTTGTGTGTGTTGGATGGGATTAATGCAAAGTCACAAGGGGGAGGACTCCATTTTTCTAATTGAAGGAGCAGCTATAGCAAGAACATTGGTTACATTATGACAAATTTGATTAATTTCTCCCCTGCTGTTCTACTGTGGCAAAAAGTAAGAGGACAGAGAAATTAAAGGACAGGGGCAAGTGAAACCCTTACAAACCTCTTGAGTTGTTCCTCTGGCTACTGTTTTAGCATTAATCATGTTCAAAACAGATGTATGACAGGACGACGACACAGAGTCTGCTTTAATGCCTGTAATTAGGAAAATACTGTAGAAATCAAGTTCCTGAAAATAAGATCAAGGCCCTGATCCTGTACTGAGTGATCCAATATGCCGTCAAGGAATCCCACTGAATGCACCTCTGTTTTCAGTATAGAAATGGTCCTTAGCAAGCAAATATATTTAACAGACCAAGGTGTCCATCAAGTTAGACAGAAAGTATTAGTGTAGTGTTTAGAAAGATTTGGGAAACTGGTGACTTTATCTGAGATATAAAATTACGTGGTATACTGGATAATGCTGCTTTGCTAATTCTCAGTGTCCGAGGAAAGAGTTGCAGCGTGACATAATGATTAAGATCTTGCAGAGGGTTTGGTAAATTTGCTTACATTCTTTTTATGATGGTGGAAGTGGTGTTTCCAGAGAGGCTCAATTGAATTTTCTTTAAATTTTAACTTATATTTAAAAAAAAAGAGAGAGCCACAGAAAAAGTAGAGTCAACAACACTTTCTAGGGTATTTAAAAACAACAGATTTGACTTGTTTTTTGTTATCCTGATAGCTATATCTCTAGATACAACTTGTGTTGACCTTTATTGGTTAACAAAGCATAAATGGTGAGCACTACATGGAAAATGAGTAACACTGACTAATTAGTATACTATAGTACTAATTTTTTTGACCAATTTGTTCTCTGATTTCAGTGGTGCTTTCCTCAGTACAGTTATATTCATAAATTCCAAAGAGTTATTTTGGATTCCCGCTATTATAAGTTTGAGCAGTATTTGACCTACTGGGACATGTATAGAATATAATTTTCACTTAGAGTATAGGGATGCATTTATAGCTCTAAATATTTTTTTAATTCATTTGGTACAATATATTTATTCAGGAACAAGGCAAACTTTTACAACTTTCATAAAACTTTGAGGGTCAGTGTTTTGGCTGCACTGTGTTTACTCTTGGTGCAGCTGAGGAGAGTAGGGTGGGGAAAGATCTGCTCCCTTGATTTTGGTTGAAATGGCTGCCGGTATAAATTAAATCAGCCTGGTATTTGCAATACTTTACGAAATATTAATCAGGCTTAGTTCATAAGACTGTAGGCATATATCAGTTTGTACAACTAGGGCCACATTCACAGCTGGTGTAAATCAGCATAGCCCCATTGACTTCAAAAGAGCTATGTGATTTACACCATAGGAAGAGTAGACCCCAAGTGTTTGCAGTGACCTGAATAATTTTGCCATGTGACATACATTGGTGTTTCCTGTTATACATATGGGATATACTATCCCAGAAATCACTGGTCAGGCTATATATATTATACACTCTGACTGAATAGAGACATTGGATCTATATTCCATATGAAAAGAGAATCACTCATCCACTCTCTTTTGATTTTTCAAGGTCATCTCTTCGTTTGAGGGATTAATTCCATATGTCAAAGTGCTATGTCAGATATTGTTCTTTTTTTACCACACAAGTAGGCAAGTTTTCTGTGGTTTACATTGTGGTAGATATACGTTCCTTTGCTGTGTATCACTATTAACTGGAACCATAAATGTCTGTGAGGCTAATACAGGTCTTTCATTCTTTTCTTTTGGGGGGGGGGGGGGGGGGCAAGCCACATGCCTTTTTAATACAAGTTATATGATAAAGTTCTGTGTAGTTTCATGGTCTAATACAACTAGTAAGTTCAAACTCTGTAAATTATTTATAGAAAAAGTGCCCAATAATTTCCACACAAAGAGCCAAATCCTGGGTCTAGTGAAGAGTATGCTAGATCTGCCGTTGACTTCGGTGGGATCAGGATTTGGCTACAACTCCTAACACCCTTTCCCCTGCAATTTTCCTCTCCTCAGTGTAAAAAAAAAAAATGTTGAGAAACTTATAGTGCTGGCTAAAGCAAAACACCATATGGGTGAACGTCCATGAGGATCCCAAACAACTCTGCCACTGTGTCTCTGTTCTGATGTGCAACTTCCTTCCTCTTTTAAATCTACGCCGTGGCAGAAAAGTTGTAACTTTTGTATACACTGCAGAGATGGCCTTGAAAACGAGGTACTTGAACTTCTTCCAACTCACAATAGCTGGCTGCCATGTTTTACTTTTAAGTATTGCCACAAATGCAGTTCTTTAGAAACGTTTTCCCAGATAGTGATTGCTAGATGCTGTGACTTTTTCTGAAACTGTTGCTTTGCCTTGATGGCATCTCCAAAATAGGCATCGGAGGAATCATGAATGGTTTGCTGAAAGGCTAGAAGTGACTTGAAGGTTTGAACGTATGGTCTGCTGTACCTCTGGTCTGGCAACAGTCACTTTCTTACGTACATCAAATCCTTCCTTATGGCAAAAGTAGATTGAGTTTACTCCTGAAGATAGCGTGATGTAGAAAAACCTAGTCTAGCTAAATTGAAAGGGGTTTGTGTTGTTAAACTCTTAGGTCACTGCTTAGAAGAGTGGTGATGTACACAACAACAGTAAGGTTAATGTGTGTTTTACCACATCAGCGTGAAATGACAGCACAGTTGGTGGCTGGCTGGTACAAAAGAGAGGAAATATAGATCACCTACATAGGTGGCATTAATAACCAATACCTTTAAATAATTGACTGAGGAGCATAAGCTTTCAAAATGTCAAATGGTGCTGTTGGCCTTTTACTGCCCAGTATTGACTATAAATCTAAAAATCACCCTTTAATCATTGTTTAAAGGACAAATTGAGGATGAGTTGATATTAGACATAACAAGCCTGATTCCAGTCTTACTTACACTGGTGTAAATCAGCAGTGAAAACCGAGTGAGATCAAAGTCAGGCCAACAGTTTGTTTATTTATTTTTAAGTGTTCATATGTTCAGGGTTCTTGCCATTCAGTTTAGTTTTGGTATAAGGAAGTCTCCAGTATAAAATTGCATCAGAGAAACTGTAGCTAAAGATGAGCCACAGCTGTTAACCTGATATTCAAACCTGGTATGTGAATATTCACTGACCTCAGCTACTTTGTGTGTCTAGCTGTTTTGGTGGTTGTACTATGATTTCCATCTGTTGGAATTGCTGCATTTATCTCTCAAAAAGAAAAGGAGTACTTGTGGCACCTTAGAGACTAACCAATTTATTTGAGCATAAGCTTTCGTTATTTCATTTTATTCTAGGGCCTTAAATATTGAACCTAATGATTTATATTACAGACCTTTTGTTTTTATACGGAGTTTGTCCCCCTTACCTTTTTAAAAACCTTCCAGTGTTTGATTTTTTTTTTTCTTCCTCGCATCCTCCTATTCATAGAAAGTGTGGGAAGTAGGTGTGAATGCCTCATTAACCCCAGCTGATCTAAGAAAAGGTGTTGTTAAAGAGTTGCTTTATTTTAATGAAGGAAAGAAGGGGAGAGCATAACTCTGAATATAACTTCTAAGAACTTTGGGGAAAGTATTTAACACATGCTCATCTCAGGGTATGTCTAAACATGATATGAAGATAGCTACCATGCATTAATTTAAAAAAACAAAATGTACTTACCTTTCAGAGGATCCCAAAAAGCTTGTTACAAAAATAAGTAGCAGATGAGTAAACAGATGGTGACATCATGGCCACAGAGAGGTTCCTTTGCAGAGTCAGGAGTCACTTGACTTTCAGTTCTTGCTCTAGCCACCAAATAACTGCCTGCCTGCACTAGTTCAGGAAGATCAGCTTGAAGACTAACCTAGTGGATAAAACATTAATTGACCTTTCATCTTTATTTAACTCAGTGTTGAAGCTAAGTTGAGACACGAGGTAAAATGAATTTGGACCTCAGTTTGAGATCTTTGGTGAACAGTAGTCCATATCATTAAACAAGCACATATGTCATAATTTGGCATGGTTGGCATGCTCTCCTCTAGAGGGACCAACTAATCCTGCACAAAATTAACTAGCTTACCACTAAACTTTACCTCTAAAACCTAGAGAATAATACAGCTCTTCTAGGTCACAAGTCACTAAGCAGTGTGGCTGTAGTTGCAGCACCCATGCTGTGCTAGTAAATGGTGCTGCCACAGTTTCCATTACTGTCTGTCAGTTAAGCCCAGGATGTATTTAAAATGTGACCAGGGTGCCAAAGATTTAAATTAGATATAATTTACATAGATCAAGGGGACAAATCGATGTAATTAGTCAAAAATCAGATTGACTGAATTCACATTCCTGTCACAATGGGTCATGTTGTCACATTGATTTTTTTTTTTTATTTTTAAAGCAGAGTTCTTTATTGATTAATGACCTAGTATGGTTTATTTCCTGAAACATTAAAGTCTGGCAACCACATAGGGTATTGCCTTTTTAGTGGAGAAGGCCAGCAAAAAAATTACCATTGGGCCTTATTTTCAGCAGTGCTGAGCACCCAGAACTCCAGCTAAAGTCAGTAGAAGATGCTAGTGCTCAACACACCTGAAAATCAGTCCCGGAGAAGCCTGGCAAAATGTATCTTGACACTTCAGACCTGGATAATGCTTTAAAAGCAATAAACTTTACTTGAACTTTATTAGGAAGGACGTACGTTGTTAAACCTGAATACTAAGAAAAGCTGAATGACACTCATAGCTTCCTTTCAAAACATTTAAGATTTACCTCAACTAATGTCTTCTAATCCTGTTGATATGTTTTACCAATGGGGTTGTTTTAATATCATATGTGCAGCTTTTTTGTTTAAACTGCTTTTATTGAAATCAGTTACACATATCAAACAAACATTTAGTTAGTGTCGACTAAAACAACTTTCAGTCTTTTGTAGCTGTTCTGTTGGTTAAAAGGTGTTCTCAGGTGAGGGCTTTAAGCCATTTTCATTATTGTTTCACCTTCACAGGTTGTCTTTGTTTGCCTCATCAGAGTTCAGAAGGGGTAAACAAAAGAATTCTTTGTGGTAAAGGTGAAGATTAAAGCAGCTTTGAGCCTCTGTGTGAAACATAACTACCATAACAAAGATAAATACAAAAATCTAAAAGACCAGAACTGTAAATCACTAATAAAAAAAATCAACAAAAAGAACAACAGAGACTGGGGGGTGGGTATTAAGATGAATGGAATGACTATGCTTGAACAATAATCAGTGTGTTATACAGTCTTAATGATGTTTTATAACTACAGTACTGGATGATGTGCAAGTATGGTATTAAAAACAACCCACACAGGTTATCTATTGTGTGTTACCTGCCTAGTGCTCCTGGGCTTAAAGGGGTATGCAGCACATAATAACTATTTTTTAAACATAGCTTTCTTATCATTTTAGCTTCTTGATGTGTGTCAGATCATTGGCTCCATGAGGTGCCTCAGCGTAAACTCTGTTGGTGACATCCCATCTCCCACAGTACTCTACAAGGCTAGTTCTATGCTGCAGCAAAGGAGTCATGAAAATATCTTCTATTATTGTAAATGGAGGTGCGCTGTATGACTTCAAAAGTAGTTTATATTCTGAAGAATATAAAATAATCCTAAAAAATGAAAAGATTGTTGCCAAGCATACCTTGTAGTCTAGGAAAATATTCTCTTATGTGAGCCTGAGAAGGCTGTCTGCATGCTTAAGCGCACTGCTGTGGTAGCTGGAGTCACTAGCATAATGCCTGCTGCTGCATCACTCTCAAAAACTCCCAGAATCTGTGACTTCAGGTGGCCTGGAATTAAGCAGAGAGCACCCTTTTTCGCTTTTGCAGTGTGCATCACTCTGCATAGCTAGAGTAAGAAATGTTTGTTTTCTGTGAATGAAGAATTGATAGAGGGAGCATAAAGAATTGTTTTGGAGCCCCCAAGCAGTGAATGGTAGATCTGATGCGTCAGAGGAATTGGTATTGGGAAATAGATCATTTCATCTCTAGGTCTCCCATTCAGATCTTCTTTGGCCAAAATTTATCATCTGGTGGTAGTTTGGTGACCTATTTGAAATTATCTTGCAGTATCAGTTCTGGTGTCTCCATCATAAAAACCACCTCCACAACTGGCACTAATACATGCACTTCTTGAAAATTTTATCAGATTTGCCAATATTTATGGGGACTGAACTATTTTCTCTCCCACAGTGGTAGTCTAGTGAGCCCAGGGATTGAGGCATGTTTGTGTGTGTGGTGTGAGGAAACTTGCACTATTATCATCTTTACAGTACTGTTCTATAAGTGGAGAGAGGATTTGGGATTCCAGAGCTGTCAATCAGGCACCTTTTATAAGCACCTTGAGGCTAATCTAAAGGCAGTTGAAATCAGTGGGAGGTTTTGCATTGACTATGGTGGGCTTTGGCACAGACCATAAAATGACATGAAAAAGAAAATTAAAAATAGCTTACATTTCTGTGTGTAAAGTTGCCTTTGGAAACTACTTGTTGTTGGAGAAACTGTCAATGACCCCATCTTATAAGCATCAGCAATAGATTCATATGTTTTTCCAAGTAACGAGCACAGACTATTTATGCCTCCTTACATGTCATTCATCTCTTTGCAGGTCGAATTTGAGTGGCTTAGGCAGTTTTGGTTTCAGGGCAAACGCTATAGGAAGTGCACTGATTGGTGGTTTGAACCAATGGCTAAATTGGAAGAATTTTGGAAAAAGATGGAGTTTATGGTAAGTACTAGCAAATAGCCTAAAGCTCTTAAGAACCTAATTCTGCAGATACATTGCATGCAGAACCCATTGTAACTGTGTTGTAGAATCAGGCTTTAAATTTTCAGTATTTGTATGCTCTCTGTAATGCCAGTGCTGCCTTCCAATCCCACAGCAAAGCAGGAGAAGAAATAAAATAGCAAAACAAAATGAACAAAACCAAAAAACAGGAGATGTTGCTTAGTGTCCATTTTGACTACTGTAAGGTAAGATGTCAAAGTATTGGGTTATTACTTGATAATGATTTGTCTTCAATGGAAATTTTCAGCTCTATCCCCACCTTTCATATAGCACCAAGGTAGCTAGCTCTACTGATCTGCTGGTGAAAACATCTCTGTGCAGTTTCACCAGTGCTTGTGCTAGACCAAGAATAGAGAAGAATGCTAGTGAACGCAAGGCTAAATAGTGTCTTGAGCAATGCTAGTGAGTGGCTAAGATCACTATGTCCTTTGAAAATATATCCCTGTCCTTGTCTACACTGGGGATTTGCCCCAGTTGCAGCACTGATGGCCAGCCATTGATCTAGCTACACCTGTGCAATCCATGATGTCTTACTGCAAAACTGGTAGAAGACTCTGTTTGTACTGGCACAGCTTACCGTAGTTTCAAGTATTGCCTGTCTACAAGAAGTTTTTGCACTGGTGACTGGCGGTAGATGGCTGTAACTAGGGCCAGGTCTACGCATTGAACGATTTGCCAGTAAGATATATTATACTGGTAAAGAGCTCCAAGTGTGGACACAGCTTATACCAGCAAAAGTGTCCTTTTGCTGATATAGTTCTTCCAGTGCCTTGAGTGAAATAAGCTACACCAGCAAAAATGCAGTTTTACTGGTATAACTGTGTTTACACTAGGGACTTTTGCCAGCACAGCTATGTCGATCAGGTATCACACAGTTGACTGACATACCTATGTTGGCAAAACTTTGTAGTGTAGACCTGACCTTGGACAAATCCCCACTGTAGACAAGGAGCCTGAATATCTGCTTTGAATAGTTGTTAGGTTTCTGTGGCATTGAATTTGGACCTGATCCTGAGAGTTTGAGTACTGACAACTCATCAATGGTAAAAAGAACAGGAGTACTTGTGGCACCTTAGAGACTAACAAATTTATTAGAGCATAAGCTTTCGTGGGCTACAGCCCACTTCATTGGATGCATAGAATGGAACATGTAGTAGTATACACATACAGATAAGTTGGAAGTTACCATACAAACTGTGAGAGGCTAATTAGTTAAGATGAGCTATTATCAGCAGGAGAAAAAAACTTTTGTAGTGATAATCAAGATGGCCCATTTAGACAGTTGACAAGAAGGTGTGAGGATACTTAACTTAGGGAAATAGATTGAATATGTGTAATGACCCAGCCACTTCTAGTCTCTATTCAAACCCAAGTTAATGGTATCTAGTTTGCATATTAATTCAAGCTCAGCAGTTTCTTCTTGGAGTCTGTTTTTGAAGCTTTTCTGTTGCAAAATTGCCACCCTTAAATCTTTTACTGAGTGCCCAGAGAGGTTGAAGTGTTCTCTTACCCGTTTTTGAATGTTATGATTCCTGATGTCAGATTTGTGTCCATTTATTCTTTTGAGTAGAGGTTGTCCAGTTTGGCCAATGTACATGGCAGAGGGACATTGCTGGCACATGATGGCATATATCACATTGGTAGATGTGCAGGTGAACGAGCCCTTGATGGCGTGGCTAATGTGATTAGGTCCTATGATGGTGTCACTTGAATAAATATGTGGACAGAGTTGGCATCGGGCTTTGTTGCAAGGATAGGTTCCAGGGTTAGTGTTTTTGTTGTGTGGTGTGTGGTTGCTGGTTGTTTCAGGTTGGGGGGGCTGTCGGTAAGTGAGGACTGGTCTGCCTCCCAAGATCTGTGAGAATGAGGGATCATTTTTCAGGATAGGTTGTAATTCTTTGATGATGCGCTGGAGAGGTTTTAGTTGGGGCCTGAAGGTGACAGCTAGTGGCGTTCTGTTATTTTCTTTGTTGGGCCTGTCCTGTAGTAGGTGACTTCTGGGTACTCTTCTGGCTCTGTCAATCTGTTTTTTCACTTCAGCAGGTGGGTATTGTAGTTTTAAGAATGCTTGATAGAGATCTTGTAGGTGTTTGTCTCTGTCTGAGGGATTGGAGCAAATGCAGTTGTATCTTAGAGCTTGGCTGTAGACAATGGATCGTGTGGTGTGTCCTGGATGGAAGCTGGAGGCATGTAGGTAAGTATAGCAGTCAGTAGGTTTCCGGTATAGGGTGGTGTTTATGTGACCATCGCTTATTAGCACAGTAGTGTGCAGGAAATGGACCGCTTGTGTGGATTGGTCTAGGCTGAGGTTGGTGGTGGGATGGAAATTGTCGAAATCATGGTGGAATTCCTCAAAGGCTTCTTTTCCATGGGTCCACTGAAGGAAATAGGTTCAATATGTATAATGACCCAGCCACTCCCAGTCTCTATTCAAACCCAAATGGGCCATCTTGATTATCACTACAAAAGTTTTTTTCTCCTGCTGATAATAGCTCATCTTAACTAATTAGCCCCTCACAGTTTGTATGGTAACTTCCAACTAATCTGTATGTGTATATTACTATATGTTCCATTCTATGCATCCGATGAAGTGCGCTGTAGCCCACGAAAGCTTATTCTCTAATAAATTTGTTAGTCTCTACGGTGCCACAAGTACTCCTTTTCTTTTTACGGATACAGACTAACATGGCTGCTACTCTGAAACCTGTCATCAGTGGTAGTTACAGGTACACAGATCAGGCCCCATGTGTAACTTTCAATTTAAGAAAAGGAGTACTAGTGGCACCTTAGAGACTAACCAATTTATTTGAGCATAATAAATTGATTAGTCTCTAAGGTGCCACTAGTACTCCTTTTCTTTTTGCGAATACAGACTAACATGGCTGCTACTCTGAAACCTTTCAATTTAAGGAAAGTTTCTTCCTTCACCAACAACAGCAGATAACAGTTCACACTATACCATGAAGAGAAAAATGTTTTGGGGGAGGGATAGCTCAGTGGTTTGAGCATTGGCCTGCTAAACCGAGGGTTGTGAGTTCAATCCTTGAGGGGGCCATTTAGGGATCTGGGCCAAAAATTGGGGATTGGTCCTGCTTTGAGCAGGTGGTTGGACTAGATGACCTGCTGAGGTTCCTTCCAACCCTGATATTCTATGATTCTATGATACTGGAGCTCAAGTTCTACATTGTGAGTTTTTTCTGTAGCAATTGGTGTCACAAACACTCAAAACATTACAGAAAACCAGAATGTAGATGTTTGTGCTCCTACCAGCTGCAAAAAGAAATCAGAGAGCCCTGAATTTTACCAGTGAAGAAAGAAGTGATTTGTAACTTTTATCTTTTTTTAATGAATTTGTGTCTCTTTTTTTAAATCCACATGCACTCGCATTCTGCTGGTGTTTTTGGATCTCAAATGACTTATCATTTGTAAAAAAGCTTTTCAGTTTATTTTTCCTTGAAATAACAATCTATTTTCTTGTAACACAAAGACTTAGTGAGGCAGACACAAGATTGTTTGATTGTTATTTTACAACCATTGTGTGTTGGGAACATGGAAAAACAGCACACACAGAAATTCTCAAGGGCTAGGTTTTCTGCAATTGGTGTGACATTACCATGTGTCTCTAATTAGAAACATGGTGGCGTCAGTGTATCTCCTTTCAACAGGCCTCAGGATGATATTTATCAGCAAACTGAAGGCTTAGGCCAAGACAGAAGCTGCTTCTAATTTAAATTTTAAAAATTGCTTTAATGTTTTATGATTTCTAACACATTAATCACAATTAATTTCAGCTATTGAGGGAGACAGTAGAGAATTTTAATTGAGAATGTCTGTTGTTTTGATGAGCCTTTAAGCAAATTTGGTGCTTACTGTGTTTGGGACCCAGAAGCAACCTTTTTCAGTTCAGTTCTTTCTCCTTATACCTGCAGCATGTACCACATTCTTTTAAAAACTGACAGTAGGGGGCATTGTTGAGCTGCAGTTTTAATGTAACAACAATACTGGGTTTGAGAAAATATATAGAAATGTAGCATTAACTGTCAAGAATTATCCCTGTTGCTTCAAGTTAGCTGTAATCTCTAAGATTCCATAACACAGGAAATCAATTGTGGGTTAACAAATTCAACAGCAATTTAACATAAAAAGTGTAGTGTTTTCGTGCACATTTGGATTCTATCGAAATAAGTTAAATCAAAACAACATTTCTAAAGGTACGTGCCAGTCTACAGTGAAAATATTTCTGTAAATTATAATAATTTTAGCTGAATGATTATAAAAAATCATTTTAGTATATAATTTAGAAAAAAATCTAAATTCTGAATGTCTTGCTACTGTTAATTTTGTCTGTACAGAAGCACTATTGAGGTTTCCTTCTAAAAGGGAATACTTTAATAAGCAGTGCATTTTTCTTTACCTCTGTATGAGCTGTACAACTCTTATCATACATTTTTACATGTATGTATCTAGAATTTTACAGAAGTAGGTCTTGGTCTCTTTGTGGGGTTTTTTTTTTTTTATGTTTCCCTGTTTAAAGATGAATTTTTTTAAAAAACATTTTTTTCCAAACTGCTTCCAATTCTGCTAACTGTAACTGCTCCAGTGTCACAACAAAATAATAATTCAAAAAGTTTAACCCAATGTCTTCAAACCTCAAGGCTCTATTTAATATTTTTATACATTATAGTAAGCATACATTTTTTTCATAATGTTTATTCCTGGCATTTCTTTCCCTGAGGATAGTTTTACTCAGGTCTCATTCTTGTGATGTAAATGTTAAACCTTTCATTTGAATGACATTCTGATAAAACATCACTTTTCCCCATAATATTACCTCATGAATTTATGAGCCCTTAAATCCAAAGCAAAGGTTGACCAGTCTTCACCGCCCTTCCTCCCCCCCTTAAAAATATGAAGGCTATTCAAATGTTTGTATTTAAAAAAAAAAAAGTCATCCAAGATTACCACATTATCATGTGCAACATCAGGATAAGTGCTCACTGAATTCAAAGAGAGAGTTACCATTTGAAAGGGACTGTACAAGCTTTGCTTTCTGGGTAAAGAGAAGTCTGAAAAGCTGAAATCTCATGTGATGTGAAGAAGTCTTGCTGTAGCTGTTCTGAGATTCAGGGGAGAGACAATTTGTCTCTCAGGGTCTGATATCATGCAAACCTCACAAACTGACATTTATTTTACCTATAAAAATGTTTAATACTGCCCCAAAGCTGTGGGAAAAGAAAGAATTAAAAATAAGGAAATGGGGAAATTCTAAGACTTTTTTTTAACTCTAATGTGCATTTGGTGAAGTAAAATGTAAATCGCTGGTATGGTTTTGCTGGTGAAATGAAAAGTGAATCGACTTTGATTTTACACATGAATGACAAATCTTCAAGATTTTTAACATATCTGATGTTTCTTTTAAAAAATGAAGACACTAGTAGTGTTGTATGGCATAAATTGTATGTCTGCTTTGACAGACTATTTAGCAATGGAGCAACGTATTTATAGAGCAGTTGGCCTTAATAACCTTTATTGACTTTAGTGGGTAAGAGCCAAGACTGGGATTATTAAAATGTATCAGTTTCATTGCAGTATAAAATCACAACATATATAATTATGTTAGGTAGGCTAGGCTCCATTTAATCCCACCCATTTATGTAGGGATTTGGCAAGAGGAAGAAAATCATGGCACTAAAATGTACAGAAATATAGAAGTGACTGGGAGTTTTAATAGCATAACTGTTTGCCTACTGTAAAAAGGTCTCACTTGAAGGCATGAAACATACAGAAGCTAAGCGTAAACTTTTGACATTTAATTGTTAATAAAGTAGTCTAAATTCAGGAAATCTCACACCATTTGTTTTACTGTTTTGGCATGCTTAAACAGTTAATAATGATTAAATGCAGCATACCATTCATTTTAATATATAAATGTTCTGTACATACAGGAATGTATAAATTTTATGTGATTATAATGAATGAAATGTCATTCCATGCTGTCTGGTATCTTGAAGCACAACTGCTTCATCTTAGAGGTTCGGGGATTTTATTTTTTAGTAACAGAATAATTAATCATGCTCTTCTTGTTGTTGTTATCCTCAATAGTACCCTTCAGTCTTTCTTTCACTTAAATTGAAATTGGAGAGACAAAATATTTACTTGTTAAATTATTTTTCTTTGTTTCCTTTTTGAATTCTATTTCATTATTTGCTACTGTTGCTATATACGAAGATATTTCAGAGTTTTTGCTATAAGCCACTATTGTCAGGAGCTTATAGATTGGCTGTAAAAATTGAGTCTAGGTTGAAGCTTGAGACATAGGATCTCAGTCCAGGACTGTCATATAGTTTATATTTTCCCCAACATTTTAAAAGGTTTAAATGTATATTTACATAAGAGAATGTTTCAGTGCCAAAATAACTATGATGATCTATAAGGCAAACAATCTATCTTTTAAAAAGAAATCCTCTGAATTTTCTGTTATTTTGACAGTTTTAAACAGCTAAAATTAGATTCAAGAAATTGGCAGGTTGATTAGTTCATATCTCTTCAGGGCTTTGAAAATGTAAAGCGTTATGTAAGTGCCAGATATTATTAGGATCTGACTTTGACAGCCAAGAGTCAGGAAATTTTGGTTTAAGGCTTAAATTCCATCCCTAACTTTCACATTGTGCTTCGATATTGCAGATGTCACAGTCCTGTAGTGGAGGGCCTCAGACTGCCAGGTGATCATATTTGCCTACTGAGCTGCAAAACATGGCTACATAAAGGACTGAATTTCAGCCATAACTCCTGAATTTCTGGGCTTTTCTTATCTGCTTATACCAGACCCTTTAAATAAAGATTTTTTTTTGTTAGGTCAATTTTTATGCATACCAGGATTGAAATGTTTATAGAAATTTACCCTTAGTTAAAAAACTAATACTGAAGTCTGGTATTTCATTAGTTTCTTTCCTTTTTCTATCGCACTAATTTCTTTGACTCCAGTATTTCCAGTCCTCAGAAAAGAAAGAGCACATTCAGCATTGTTTACTGGAGAATCATTAACAAAAATTTTAAAAAATAGTTGTGTACAACATCTTCCTAAAAATATATTTACAATTCTGAGAGAATTCAGACATAAGCCTCCAAAACAAAATGTGTGCTGAAAGCACAAAGGAGTGTGTTTATGATTCTCTTTGAAGTGTTTTTGCAACAGGATAAGGAAAATTTTAGAAACTGTCTGATAGTGTTCAGGGTAAATACTTAAACCCCTTTAGAGAATTTCACACACAGATACTGTGCAGTAGAAAAAAGGATACTTATGTTTCCTAAAGCTGCTACAGCCTACAGCTTTGTACTTAAAGACAGAGGTGTTGAATAGAATTCTACTGAGGATACATCCAGTGACAATATCTACAGGAACATCAGAGCAAACCAGTGGATAGCACTTTCTATTTTTAACCCTTACATGAGCTAGTTGAGATCTGAGCTCTGTTGGTATGAAGCACTTCTAACATTTCTATTACTAACTGGGAATGTTGAGATGAAAAGCCCTGTTACTCCCATGGTATACTTAAAAAAACAACTCTTGAAAACATGAGGGTTGGCATAACCTAGCAGACTCAAAGTTGAGGCCTGGCTACCCCAATTTTGTGCCAATAGGGCATCGGATACATGGGGAGGGAGTTAGGACAATGGTGTGAGGTAAGTGTGTGATTGGGGGTGGGGTTACCTTCAGTTTTAAAATACTAGACTTCTGCTGATTTGTGCTACAAAATTTAATGTTGTTTAAATAAATTCCTCTCTCTCACTTTTATATGCATATATATATATAATATACAGATCCCAATTCTACAATCAGATTAATGGAATCTGATCTCTGTGCCCATATTGAACCCTGTAGCCTTGACTGGCACTTTGTGCAGGCATAAGGATCTTCCTGCACTGATCAAGTTGCAGAATCTGTACATGCATGCACATCCACGTACGTATGTGCATATACATCAGTTTATTGCAATTGTTACAAACTAAGCTAGTCTCCTAACTAAAGGTATACAAAGGTATAGATAGACATACAGTATGTCTTCAGTGCTTTATACTGCCCCATCAGAGTCAATGGAAATTATATCATAGACTTCAGTGGGAGCAGAATCAGGCCTTTCATGAGGCTAGCATGGTTTTTATATATATTTATGCTAATATCTTGGATGAACACATATGCACCACAGTGCATGATCTATCTTTGGTTGATCAGGTATTATTTACCCACTTTTAGAGGCTTATAATTTGTCTGTTGTAGTATTATTGTACTGCCACTTTTAATAGGCTGATTATTGATCCAAAGCCCATCATAAGTTTTAGAGAGCCATTTCATTGTTTAATTTTGTAAATCTGATGAAAGTTGTGACAACTTTCTGCTGAAAATATATATGAACGTTTACAGAAAAAAGCAACACCTGTGTGTTTGAAACTTTTTTTTTAAAAAATTAGACCAATTATTCAGTTTATTCTCTGATATACTTCAAGTAAATGGCTATTAGTTTTGAGTTACAGGGCCACAGGAATGATCAGAAACACAAAACTTCTATTTTGTTTATACTCATTACTTAGACGTGTGTGTGTGTGTGTGTAATATGTTAAAAGGTATGGTTTGGGGTTAAAAAGTTTCTGACCAGAGAAGTTTTTATTATGACAAAGTTATAAACTAAGGGAAATAAATCAAATGAGTGGGATTAAAATGTCATCATCTGCTGTAATTTTTTCACAGTACAGCTAATACTTGTTAAATCCTTTTTTACTGCTAGCTCCTTTAAGTGACTTGACCATCACTTTGTGATGGGTGTTGCCATTCCTGTGCTAGCTGCTAAGGCCAAGTGGAATTCTGTAGCATGGACAGATATAGTTGCATTTTACTCATAATTTATAAAAGTGGATGGGGGCAAAAGAGAAGATGCTTTTCTAATAGTCACTATTTCCAGGAACTGTGCCGTTCCTATTCTGTTTGATCCCCAATCCTCTCTCTTATTAGTAAAATCATAGGTGAATAGCTCCTTTTGTAGCTACTACAATTTTTTCAGAATTTCTCTTATGGTAAAAATCACAGCCCAGCTTTTACAGATAAGGAAACTGACGCTCAGAGTAACTCAGTGACTTGCCATGTAAGGCACTGTGGGCTGGTGGATTAGGTCTGGAAAAGGGAATCAGGAAACCTAGGATCTTCTAACCCTAGTTCCATCACCAACTTTGTGTAATCTGAACAAGTAATTTAAGCCTGACTTTCAAAATCTGGTGCCCAAATCAAAATTTCTGTGCCTAAAATAGGTATTTAGGTGGCAAACTTTAAGCACTGTTCTCAGCCTCAATTTCCACACTTGATTTTTACCATAATTGCAAATGTACAGAAATTATGGTAGCTGTAAAAGAACTATTCACTATCTTCTTGCCAGTGAGAGAGAAGATTTGAGTCAGTGCAGATCTGGCTAAGGTGAGTATGAGGTTTATCCACATGGATCCAATTGTAAAGTAAGGTCCAGTGATCACGAGCTCTGCCTCAAGAGGGCAGTGCGTATGGGCAAAGTTCTGCCTGAGTGAATTGAATTGCAGGAGCTAGTCCCCTATGGCATATCCTGATCATTCCCCATATAAAATCCAAAGATCCATTTCAGTTTCCAGTCCTGGCTCTTATGAGCTCTTGGGCAAGACTTTTCTGCACTTTTCATTTATTTTGCTTACTACACACACTTCCGTTTAGTAATCCTGAAGCTGTAGTCACAATAAAATGCAGCTTATCTATTTAATGTTTACCATGCTGCAGCAGGAAAGTAATTATTGGCTTTTCTCAAATGTCTCTACTTAACATCGGGTTTTGGCAGCCCTCCTTGGACCGCCAGTGAATCTGAACTCTAAATAATTCTCACAGCAGAGGCTTTATATTAAAGTTTAAGTGTAACAAATCTTCTTAAGTTGTTTTCTGTGTAATAATGTGATTGTTTATCACAATTGGACTAAATGGCATTCCTTTTCATAGGACTCATTTTGAATCTTTTAAAAATAATAGTAATAGAGTGGCTTAAAGACCAGTGACGGGGTCAGTTCAGACTTGGTGTCAATGAGAATGGTGTCAGTGGAGTTACACCCGTGATGCATTTTCCCCATTACCTCGCAGGTGACATTCAGCAAAATGTGTTGTTGGTGGCTAAGGGAAATTGTTACAGTTTGTGTTGCCTAGATGTTTAGAATCAATATAGTTATGCAATAGCTAACATGACTCAGATTTACATATGTATGTTTAATAACAACATTTTGGCCTTGTGTCTCAAGTGCTTTGCAAATACTAATTGATAAAGCCTGTCAACATTCCTGTGAGCTTGATAAGTAGCAGTCTGGCCATTTTGCAGATGGTGTTGTGGGTCACAGTTTGAATAAGTGAATTGTACAAGTTTACACAGTAATTCAGTGGCAGAGAAAGCAATAGCACTCAGGATTGTCCCATTACCCATTGAACCACTTTAAGTATTAGGCCTCATCTTCTGTCCTGTTCCACATTTCTGTCTAGTGAAATAGCAGTTCTAAGCTGCCAGGACTTTGCAGTATCAGGCTGTTAGCATTTACACCTTTGCACAAAAATAAAGAATGAGCATCTTGTTTCACTATAATGAGGTATGGCAGTGTAGACCGATTTGGATGGCAACTATTTTACAAACCACCATATGCTAATGTTTTTCCCCCAAAACCATGTCTACACAGAGGTCTATGTTGTGCCTCTTGGAGTTCCCAGGTGAACAGAGGCAGAGCACCCACTTGAAAACCTTTATCAGAGACTGCTTTCTATCCCCTGTGCACTAGCCATCTCTTCATGGAGAGAGGGACAGAGCCATGGCATCTCCTCTGTGGTGTGTGCACTCTCAGGACAGCGGGGATGGAGCAAAATACAGACCATGTAACTCTGTATGGCATTCACATGGACACACAGTGGGAGGTGCACAGGGAACCCTGACTCTAAATTAGTCTGAGACTTCATACTCTTTTTGGAAGGCTTAAAAATTCACTGATAATAAATAATAATATTTTTCACTTATATAGGTCTTCTCTAGTTACTCCTCGGCAAGATGTTCATTAGTGCAGCAGCACAGTAATTGACATAGTCTCTCTGAGGAATCACAGTAAAGCTAGGCTTGCTACCCTACTACAATTTTGAAGTTGTACCAAAAATGGGGCAAATGCTTAGTTTCAACTACCTCTCATATGTTTTATTTATATATAATATGTGTGTACATATATATCTGTATAGATATAGTTGTCAACCCTAGCGTTGTTGTAATTTCTCTAATGACCTGTGTCAATCAAAAACTTTTATAGCTTGCATGACCCTTGTAAAAAAAAAAAAATGGAGGCTAGAAAGACAGAGAAATCACTGCTGAAAACTCATCATACTGATGAAAATGTTTAACTAAAGAAAACAAAACAAAAAAAGCCATTTTCTTTAAAAAAAAAAAAAATGTTACTGTGTGACACTAAACTGGGAGGAGTGGTAGATACGCTGGAGGGTAGGGATAGGATACAGAGGGACCTAGACAAATTGGAGGATTGGGCCAAAAGAAATCTGATGAGGTTCAACAAGGACAAGTGCAGAGTCCTGCACTTAGGACGGAAGAATCCAATGCACCGCTACAGACTAGGGACCGAATGGCTCGGCAGCAGTTCTGCAGAAAAGGACCTAGGGGTTACAGTGGACGAGAAGTTGGATATGAGTCAACAGTGTGCCCTTGTTGCCAAGAAGGCCAATGGCATTTTGGGGTGTATAAGTAGGGGCATTGCCAGCAGATCGAGGGACGTGATCGTTCCCCTCTATTTGACATTGGTGAGGCCTCATCTGGAGTACTGTGTCCAGTTTTGGGCCCCACACTACAAGAAGGATGTGGAAAAATTGGAAAGAGTCCAGCGGAGGGCAACAAAAATGATTAGGGGACTGGAACACATGACTTATGAGGAGAGGCTGAGGGAACTGGGGATGTTTAGTCTTCAGAAGAGAAGAATGAGGGGGGATTTGATAGCTGCTTTCAACTACCTGAAAGGGGGTTCCAAAGAGAATGGCTCTAGACTGTTCTCAGTGGTAGCAGAGGACAGAACAAGGAGTAATGGTCTCAAGTTGCAGTGGGGGAGATTTAGGTTGGATATTAGGAAAAACTTTTTCACTATGAGGGTGGTGAAACACTGGAATGCGTTACCTAGGGAGGTGGTGGAATCTTCTTCCCTAGAAGTTTTTAATGTCAGGCTTGACAAAGCCCTGGCTGGGATGATTGAGTCGGGGATCGGTCCTGCTTTGAGCAGGGGGTTGGACTAGATGACCTTCTGAGGTCCCTGCCAACCCTGATATTCTATGATTCTATGAAAACCAGGATACTAAAAGGCTGGTTTCTCAACTCTTTTTTCCTTTGCTTTTCATCTATTAAATGTTCTTGTTAAATCTAAAATATTGTAATTAAATCACAGCATTAAATGGCTTTTCTGACAAAACAGCAGATTTGGGCTCTTTACTGCTAGTTTCAAAAGTAATATATATAGAGAGAGCACAGAGACAAAAATTGAGCACATAGATGTATAATCCCAAAGGAGTAAACTGACTTTTGCTAGACAAGCTGAAAGCTGATTAAAATATTTCTCATCCTTTGGGTATGCAACAGCTTTTGATGATGGAGAGCATATTAATATTCAGCTTAGCTGCTTGTCGACACTTCAGACAGGTCCCAGGAAAGAATCTGAAATTGACCAGGTTTTCTCACTGTGCCAGAAATCTTTCTGAGACACACAGCAGCACCCTTGTACCAGCAGGAGCAAAGATAAGCATTTTGCGTTCCTATTTAGCTACTTTTTTATTTGACTAGAAAATTGCTTTTCGACATTTTGAAAGGTTTAAAGAATTGTTTTAACAATATGAACTCATTAGATGCAGTGAAGGCAAGACACTGAACTAAATTTAGCTGAAAACAAAGATGCTATTATCTATTACGTTTAAACCTCTTTGTATGAGCTGTTTGCAAATACACTGACTCAAATGGTAGTATCAGAAGCTTAACTATACAATAATTGCAGTGAGAGTAGTCCCAGAGATGTGGACTTTTTTGAGTACTGTTCTCTCAGTTTAGGCTATTCCTTTATAGCACAGTACCTTTCAGGCAAGATGGGAGTCTTAGCAGCTGATACTTCTGCTGCTCTTTTGCAGGCAGGCTACCAATGTGGGGTGTTGGCTTCTTCCTACCCGTGACTGAATATACACAGTATCTCTACAAAACATGGAATGTGCTGCATGAGGTGCCTTTAGGATGGCTCCAGGGCTAAATATTTCCGGTAATAGGTGAAAGAGCAAGGCTTAATCAGCTTAGTTAACTTAATTAAGCTGTGATTTTTCTTGTGGAACAGCCTGAAGTATAACATATTTATAAATTCTATTACATAGATGAATCCTATGGTTTTTGTAGTAGGTCTGAAAAATGTTGAAATAGATTACATTTGCCAGTAAATGGACATAATTTAAAAGCCGATATATTTTACTGAGGCTTTCAGTAGATTTTAATAGTCAGCATTTAAAGACATTTATTAAAACTTTGGCCAACTATATTTTGAGATTATCTCTTACCCATTCTCCCCCAATCTCATCATCTTCATATGGAGACAACTTGCCATTCGTGGATATTACCCTTCCTATGTGCAATTAGAAGAGTCAGTTGATTCTGTGGCACTATCCAACTCTGTTTCTGGACTTGGTGGGGAGAAAGAACTGTTGTGGTATGATCAAGGGGATGTGCATCCTTTCTTTCCACCAGTACTTCCGGGTTATCACTACTAAATATGATTAAAAGGTGAATGTAGTTTGAGCTGCACCGTCCTCCATGCTGAGAAACCCTGTTTTAAAAGTCGGTCTGAGTGTATCCTGGGGGAGCTTTGGCATTATGACTCCAATGAAACCCGCCCTGCTAGAAAGCTGGGGAAAGCTGCTTGATTAGAGAGTACAACCTAGTATTCATGGCTTCTAGCCCCGGGCTATTCCTGGCTTGACTTGAACCCTGAGCTGTAATGAAATAAATATTTATTAAAAGTAAAAATATAAAAAACAACAACAAAACCCCCACTTACTATGAATGTGTATGGAAATTCTGTACTGAATATGTTTGTATATACTAATTTTTTATATCTATTGTTCTCAGAAGGCCACCTTTATTCTTTGCCCATTTATATAAGTAAATAATTTAAATGCCAACATACCTATAAATATAATCATGGCAAACAAATGGTCATGTGCATTTTACCTTTGATTATGAGGTACCCAACATACAGATAAGTTGCTCTTTGTAACATCTGCCATGTCATAAACCAGTTAAAGATAAGTTTTGTCATGTTAGCATCCAACCAGCAGAGGGAACTAAGATACATATAAACAGATAGAGAAAACTTTCGTTGCACAACTGGTAGGCAGATGTTAAATGCTAGGACAATGGAGATGATATGATCTGTTTTCACCCTCTTGCTGTCTGAAGAATTTGGTCACTCTTAGATTTCTGAAATCTCTCCATCATATGAAATTACTCTATCATGTATCCCATTGAATTTTTATCTTTATAAGTTGTATAAAGTAGGGCTGAAAATATAGAATTATTTCAATCCTTGATAGGTGTTGGGTGGCTAGTAATTTTCTGTTGTTTTTCACCAGCTATTATTTTAGATATTTGTACCTGAATAAAGGTCTGATCCTTGATTCTTCTGTAAACTTATAATCCTGTGTTTAAATTGCCACCATTTTTTTGCTGTGGAAATATTCCATGATGTTACAAATTCATGGCAGAACCAAATGAGGACTGTAAGGGGGAGAGGAAGCCCTTGTTTAAACAACAAATATTTTTGATACTTAGCCAAAATGGCAAGGGAAGTTATTTAAAGTATGTTGAAAGGTAATGGATTTTAAAGTAATAAAGATGTAACCAAATGTCCACAGTTCAAAAGTCTTTCATTTAGCATTATATAAACATAGTTTTTAGTGTTTTAAAATTATATGTATACTTGTAAAAATGTGTGAATTATTTTGTGAGTGTATAAGGGAGAGATAAAATATGTGTGTTCATACATTTAAGTATTAAGTTGTCCTCCACCATGTTGTGAGTTATTGAATCCTTCTGAACTGATACAATGTTAGTTTCTCATTTTAGTGACCTCCCACTGCTTCTGCATAATTCAATGGAAGACTCTAGCATTTCTTGATTATGTACAGTGTTATAATTTCCTGATGACTGGTTATATTATTTGTAATGCAATGGGTATTAATCCTTTCGGCAATTAACACCCTATTTGAGTCACCAGGGGTCAAAGGTATGTTCTTTCATTAGAGCAGTTAGTGACTTTTCCTTTTTTATATATCTGGGTTTTTTCCGCTGAAGTTTTTGTGTATTCTGTTTTATTTGAAAATGACTATATACCTTTATTTTTTAATTCATTTTTTTATTGTTGTTGTTGTTGTCTACTTCCTTAAGGACCCACTCTGGTCAATGGAAGTGGGAGCACCATAAGGCTCTATATTCTGTGTGTAACAAGTAGCACCTCCAGTATTCCATACTAATAAGGAAGGGCGCCAGAACCTTTATAGAAGTCAGGGGGGACAAGGCCAAAGTGCCCCCTCCTTCTCCAATGGTGAGCCAGCTGCCCTCTCTTCTGGCACTACAGCAGCCCTTGGTGGGCAAAAGGTGTAATTGCAGCACCTCCCTGGCAAAATCTGCAGGGGACATGAATTCTGTGCTTGTTTCTTTTGTTAAAAAGTGGATGGGCATGGCTGGCACTGGTGCTAATAAGTCCTCCTCTCTCCACCAGTGATAGACAGGCAGACGGATGATTTGAAGCAACAGAAATTTCCCATCAGAAGGGATCATTCCTGCTACTGTATGCAGGAACCACTTCCTGCTCGCCCTCTATAGGAGCTGATCCTGTATGTCAGGCTCTCCTCAGGAGCCATTTTAAAGAAAATGCTGGAATACAGCAAAAATAAAAGGGCCTTTACCAGCTGTTCTGAGTGAAGGAGCCTGTTTATAACCTGTAACTGGCCCAACAGAGACAGCAGTTTTACAGGCATCAACATCCAGGCTGCAGAGCCTAGTGATAGGGTACCTCCTTCCCTTCTCCAAACCAGCTGTATGACCTTCTGTCTTTTGATGGGACATAAAGAGGAAAGGTAAAATCATGTGTGTCGCTTCTTCTTGCCCTTCTGCAATTGAGACAGGTAATAGTAATGGGAGATTTGATAGTAAGGTTTGTGATGACCAAGAGAACTGCGTGGTACATTGCTTGCTGGGTGCAAACGTTGCAGACATCTAGACAGACTTATGTGCAGTGTGGGGGAGGAGCCAGTGGCTGTGGTACACGTAGGTACCACTGATATAGGAAAAGGTAGGAGAGAATTCCTGGAGGCCAAATTTAGGCTGCGAGTTAAAGACAGTAAAGTCCAGGACCTCCATGGTGGCTTCTCTGAAATGCTTCCAGTTCCATGCGCAGGGCCAGTTAGGCAGAACTTCTTAATGTGTGGATGAGATGATCATGTTGAGAGGAGGGATTTAGGTTTATTAGGAACTGGGGAACCTTTTGGGAATGAAGGAGTCTATACAGGGGATGGGCTCCACCTAAGCCAAAATGGAACCAGATTGCTGGCATGTAAAATTAAATAGGTCGTACAGCAGTTTTTAAGCCATGGGCTGAGGAAAGCAAACAGGTGTAGAGGAGCACACAGTTTGGACAGACAAATCCCTTAGAAGAGGATTTATTAAAGGTGATATTAGTAAAGAGGAGAGGATAAAAGGTAAAGTACAGGTAGAGAAGAGAAACAGTCAAATGCAAGAGAGTTCCATTCAGTTACATCACATGAAGGCAGACAACTGAATAGTGACAAATTTTATAAGTGTCTCTATACCAGTGGAAGAAGTCTAACTACTAAGATGGGTGACCTTGAGTGCCTGGTATTGATTGAGGATATTGATATAATAAGCATCACAGAAACTTGGTGAAATGATGATAATCAGTGGAACATGGTAATAGCAAGATACAAAATACATAGGAATGGCAGAATAGGTTGCACTGGTGTGGGAGTGGCACTATATGTGAAAGAATCTTTCTGGATAAAAATTCCAAGCTTGAGTAATAAGAGTATAACAGTACTACTAATCACCTGACCAGTATGGTGATGGTGATTGTGAAATGCTCAGGGAGATTAAAGAGGTAACAAAAACAGAAAATCCATGATAATGGGGGATTTCAACCATCGCCATATAGACTGGGAACATGTCATCTCAGGATAGGATGGAGAGAGAACATTTTTAGACACCATTAATGACTGCTTCTTGGAGCAGCTAGTCCTGGAACCAAAAGACAGTTTTAGTACTAAGTAGTGCACAGGATCTGGTCCAAAAGGTGAATATAGCTGAACCACTTGGTAATAGTGACCATAATATAATTAAATGTAACATCCTATGGTGGTGATGGCAGGCGGGGGAGGAGGATACCAAGGAAACCCACCACAGTAGCATTTGACTTCAAAAAGAGGAACTACACAAAAATGAGGAGACTAGTTAATCGGAAATGAAAAGGAACAATGCTTGCAAGCTGCACGAAATCTTTATAAAAACATCATAATAGAGGCTCAAACTAAATTTATCTCAAATAACAATAAAAAAGTAAGAGTACCAAAAAAAAAAAAAAAAGACCACCATGAGTAAACAGAGTAAAAGATGAGGTTAGAGACAAAATGACACCATTTAAAATTGGAAATCATATCTTACTGAGGAAAGTAGAAAGGAGCATAAACTCTGGCAAGTCAAATATAATTAGGCATGCCAAAAAGGAATTTGAAGAGGAACTAGCAAAAGACACAAAATCTAATGGCAAAATTTTTCTTTAAATACATCAGAAGCAGGAAGCCTGCCAAACAGTCAGTGGGACCACTGGACGATCGAGGTGCTAAAGGAGCACGCAAGGAAAACAAGGCTGTTGCAGCACAGAAGCTAAATGAATTATTTCCTTCGGTCTTCACTGCAGAGGATATGAGGGACATTCCCACACCATTCTTTTTCAGTGATAAATCTGAGGAACGGTCACAGACTGAGGTGCCTGTAGAGGAGGTTTTGGAACAAACTGATAAATTAAAAAGTAATAAGTCACCACAACCAGATGGATCTCACCCAAGAGTTCTGAAGGAGCTCAAAATGAAAGTGCAGAACTACTAACTGTGCTATGTAGCCTATCACTTCAGTCAGCTTCTGTACCAGATGACTGGCAGACAGCTAATGTGATGCCATTATTAATAAAGGATTCAGAGGTGATCCTGGCAATTACAGACCAGTAAGCCTAACTTCAGTACCAGGCAAATTGGTTGAACCTATAGTAATGAAATAATTATCAGATACATAGATGAATAGGATAGGTTGGGGAAGAGTCAACATGGCTTTTGTAAAGGAAAATCATGCCTTGCCAATCTATAAGAATTCTTTGAGGGGGTCAACAAGTATTTGGACATTTGGACATAATGTACTTGGACTTTCAGAAAGCCTTTGGCAAGGTCCCATACCAAAGGCTCTTAAGCAAAGTAAGAAACCGTGGGGTAAGAGGGAAGGTCCTCTCATTGATCAGAAACTGGTTAAAAGACAGGAAACAAAGGGCAGGAATAAATGGTCAGTTTTCCCAGTGAAGAGAGGTAAATAGCAGGGTCCCCCAAGGATTAGTCCTGGGTCCAGTGCTGTTCAACATATTCATGAATGATCTGGAAAAAGGAGTAAACAGCGAGGAGGCAAAGATTGCAGACAATACAGAATTACTCAAGATATTTAAGTCCAAAGCAGACTGCAGACTTACAAAGGGAGCTCACTAAAGTGGGTGACTGGGCAACAAAATGGCAGATGAAATTCAGTGTTGATAAATGCAAAATAATACACATTGGAAAACCATAATTCCAACTATACATACAAAATTATGGGTCTAACTGAGTGGTTACCACTCAAGAATGAGATCTTGGAGTCATTATGGATACTTTTCTGAGCACATCAGCTCAATATGCAGAGGCAGTCAAAAAAGCTAACTGTGTTAGGAACCATCAGGAAAGGGATAGATAATAAGACAAGAACTATTGTATCACCACTTTCTAAATCCATGATACACCCACACCTTCACTACCGTGCAGTTCTGGTCGCCCCATCTCAGAAAAGATATATTAGAACTGGAAAAAGTACAGAGGAGGGCAACAAACATGATTGGGGGTATGGAATGGCTTCCCTATTAGGAGAGACTAAAAAGACTGGGACGTTCAGGTTGGAAAAGAGACGACTGAGGAGGGCTGTGATAGAGGTCTATAACGTCATGAATGGTGTAGAGAAAGTGAATAAGGAAGCGTTATTTACCCCTTCGCATAGCACAAGAAGCAGGGGTCACCCAATGACATTAATAGGCAGCAGGTTTAAAACAGACATTAGGAAGTACTGCTTCACACAATACACAGCCAACCTGTGGAACTTGTTGCCATGGGACGTTGTGAATTCCAAAAGTACAAGTGGTATCAATAAAGAATCAGGTAAGTTCATGGAGGATAGCTCTATCAATGGCTGTTAGCCAAGACGATCAGGAACACAAACCCTGGCTTTGGGTTCCCTAAACCTCTGACTGCTAGAAGCTGGCATGGGACAACAGTGGATGGGTCACTTGACAAATTGCCCTGTTCTGTTCTCTCCCTCTGAAGCATCTGGCACCAGCCACTGACAGGATACTGAGTAGATGGATCATTGGTCTGACCCAGTGTGGCTGTTCTTATAATGTGTCTCCTAGGTGCTATCAGAGGTTCCTGCCCCTGAATTTTCAGCTGCCTGACAGTCTCTGCTTTTCCTTTGCTTTCTTGTATACCTCAGTTTAGGCCTTCAGGCATATCAAAACTTTCACTGATACAGCTATTGCTGCCTCAGCCCCATCACTCTGTCACCTAACCATAGAGGTTAGCTGCTCTCTAAACATTATGGCCCTGACCTTTGGGTTCAGCTCAGCTATGCTTGGGGCAGGACCCAAGCAGGGAAGAGGAAGCAATAGTGGCTTTTGCTGGCTTTGTGATCCTTTGATCCCGGGGCTGGCTGAGCACTGATTTGGCTCCCGGGGTCATTTAGAGCTTCCCCGGTGTGCTCAAAATTGTGCCTGGCTGAAGGGGCCCCCAAGGTCCTGTTACAGTAGACAGGATCACTAGAGCATACCTCCACTCTGGCCTTACCCCCATCCCTGGATGTGACCCTAACATACACCCTGTACCCAGGGCCTTCTGGGGAGGGGTGAAGCACAAGACTCTACAGCACCCAGAGATTCCCTCTTGCCGGGGCAGTCCTTCCTAGTTCACTTTCTGTGGGTGTCCCACAAGGGCACCTACCTTGGCCTCTCCTCGTCTCCCTTTGAAACCTTTCTTTGGCTGATCATGTCCATTGATGAAGCTTCTAATATCAGCTAACAGCTGAAGCTCTGTAAGGAGATATGGTCATCTTCTCTAATGGTTAGGCCATATGAGCTGCATGTCTGCACACAGCAAGTGGTCAAAGAGCAAAAAAACGCTTCTTGTTGACAGGCTGAAAATGAAGAGAGCTGCTCACTTGGCACTTCTACACTTCACGCTCCAGATGGTAGTAAATCCAGTCCTACACAGTCCAGGCAATGCTGAAGTGGTGTCTTAGTCCTCCCTCACAGAGGCCTTACCAATTCTGAAATGGGCAGAGAAGGATCCCTCCCTTCTCAAAGCAATCTAGATAGCTAGGAAACTCAGCATTAAAGTAGACTGGCTCAGCTGTTACAGTGTGGGTCCTGGGGAATTGGGGCCTTAGTCCACAAGTATTTCACCAGATTGCAAGATATGGAGAACTCCAATAATACGTTTGCCACCAAATGTCTGTTTTCTCCAGTAGATTCAGTGGTCTTCTAGGGATAGTTCCATTATTTATTCCTTGGAATCACTACTCTTTCTATGCTTTATCCTTTTCCCGCTCATTCCTGAAGGGGAGATGCTTGTGTCTAACTATTCCTCTGATGAAACTTTCCTCTTTCCCCCACTCCTTTGTGTGATTGTACATGCGCTCACTCGCTCACTGATATTACTCTCTGGACTGGTTTCATGGCTTGCTTGAGTACCATGATAGTGCTGTTTTTGCCTTCGTGTCAATATTTCACAATCTCTGTGACAGACAGATGAAGAGATATTACTTGTTCTACTCTACCATGCAAGAAAACCAGTTCAGACACTGTGGACAATTAGCCTTATTTTGTGGGATAAAAAGCAGACATGCTAAAATTTTAGGGGGACTATTTTCCTATACATACTCCAGGGGGAACCTTGCATATGGTAGTGTGGCTTTCTACATGACTTTCTGTTTAAGCTTATTTTACTGCTGTCTGCCATTCAAGTACTGGCCTGTGGTTAGTTTAATTTCACTTGTACAAATATGAAGCAGTCGTTTGGCTTCTTTCTGTCTTTTCCTCTTTCCCCCAGCCTTCAGTCAGACTTCATTAGTTTCATTTATGCTATGAATGGACGACCCGTGCTTCTGTTGTTTTTCTGCTCTGCAGAAGGAAGGTGAATAGGTACCACTCCCATACCACAGAGCATGAGGAGAGTATGGGGAATTGAGGGAGGGAGACTTTGGTTGAAGAAGAGTGTGGAAGATCAAGTGGGGGAGGAGGGAAAGCATGGAGGTATTTAAGGCAAGGGGATATTGTGGGTTGTGCGGGGGAGAACCTGGAAGGATTTAAGCGGAAAGGAAAGGGAGGGTGAGCAAAGGGAATTGAGAGTGAGAGAGAGGGTCTGAAGTAAGGGGGAGGGGCAGAACAGTGTAAAGAGAAGTAGGATCAGAGATTAGGGAGGGAAGACAAACATAAAAAGAATGATGGAAAGTGCGAAAAATTATAACAGGGAAGAAGAGGAAGATTTATATCAGAGAGAGTGAAACTGTGGTTTTAATACCTTTTAAATTTACTTTGTAGTGAACAATGTGAAGAAAATTCTTCACTCTGTAATTAATATAAAAATCTAACCATTTATTTTAAAGCTGGTGTTGCATCTATTTTATGACATGTTTTTCATCATCGTTATGCATGAAGGAAGGTAGAAAATCTACATTAAGTGATGGAAGGGGAAAAATTCAATGGATAGATAGATTTGATATCTAGAAAGATAGATAGATATTGGCTTTCCTGAGCTCATAAGTCTTTCACTATGGTGGCCTATTCCTCACACTTTATTCAGGGAAATCTCTCATTTACCTCAATGGACGTTTTGGCTTAGGTAAGCACTGCAGGATTTTGCCAAAAGAATCCCAAGTCTAGTCTAATAATCTTTTTCTACATATCTACATTTCTCCATTCAGATAAACGTTTAAATAAAAATATAAGCCCTTGCATCTAGGGTCAAGAGGTATACAAATTATTCAAAACAAATGGCACAACTACTCAAAATCTGATTTTTTGTATCTTTATAAACTATTAAATGAGTCCATATTTGACATTTTTGTGAATTATTTTTTCATGTTAGGGCTATTCTACGAGAAAAGCAAATTGGGAATTTGTCTAAAATTTGAGGGTTTGCATACGTCTGATATACAAACAGCTATTTTGTGAAATTCTGTGGAAAAGTGAAACTTCAAAGGTGCAAAGTTACCTGATTTTAAAAAAAGGCAGATATTTGTGAAAGCTTGTTGTGCACAGACCTACTTGCTACTAAAAAAAAGGCAAGGTGAGATTTTTATGTATAGTATTTCTTAACCAAAGCCCTGATTACAAACTCTTACTCATGCAAGTATTACTCAACCCAGACAACTGAGACTTGCTTTAGTAAAGCAGGAGCAGGTTGTCTCTTGGTTCTGTTGTATGACTACCAAAATATATATACTATTCTGATTTTAATCTTACTAGGCCTGATTCAGAGCCTGCTGAAATCAATCAGTCGCCCCTCCCCTCCCCTCTCCTCTCCTCTCCCCCCCTTCCCCCCCCCCCTTTTTTTTTTAACTTCAATGAGTTTTGGATCATGCCTATCAAGTGCAACTATTACTTTGCTCAGGTTAAACTGTAATTATTAGCAGTAGTAATATGCCCTTTTGTATTGATATATGAATTTCATTATAGATTACTGCCATTGAAAAGGCTGGAAAATGGATTTGTATAAGTAACATTAACTCAGCCACTGAAGTTATGAATTTATAACTCATAATATTTTTGCTTCATGACTCTTCCCATAAACAATTATTAGACAACCAGTGTACACAAAATTTAACCAAAAATAAACAAAACCTGTAGGGTTATCAAAATATTCTGTTTTAAACAAATATAGAGATACAAGTCCTTCAAATATGAAACAATATTGATTGTCTTTGAGCGTCTTTTATAGTGCTATATATCCCCAGTTACACTATCCAGAGTAATAAATATATATAAAGCATGAGAACTCTCATGTTTCAGAGGACCATTAGCTCTTAGGGTTAGGAAGAAGCTTCCTCCATAAGCATGTTATTACATGATAGTGCATCACAATTTCTCTCATAGCATCTGAGATTGGCCATGGCTGGGGACAGGACATGGGACTAAATGGACTATGGGTCTGATCTGGCATGGCAGTCCCTTAGTGGTCTGAGGATTCTTGTAATTTGGCCAACATAAATGTTTTCATTTCCTTGGATGTTCTGTAGATGTAAACCTGGTCAGTGTACTCTATTTTCAGTCTCACCAAGTAAAGGACAGATGCAGAAAAACCTGGTGCGGATAATTTCTTAAAAACAATAGTGAACATTTTATTTTTTGTTTGAATCTTATAGTGGAGTCCAGGAAAATTCCAATCCAAGATTCTTTATATTCAAGCATACCTTTTAACAAGCAATTTTCAGATTTTGTTCCTATATATAACACACAATCAACACTGTTCTGAGAATGGGGGGGGAATTTCACCTTTCTGTGTGGATAGTCTTCCTGCAGACGTGACTTGCATTGGATCTGAAATGGATAATGCTCTGAGTGCCTATAAACAATTTTTGGGGGAGGAAAATAGTTTTTTTCTTTGTTCCTTGTTTTCAATTTTCTCATTATTAACCTGACACTTTTTAACTGTAGCCCAGTTTTCAAGAGCTTCAAGACCATTTAGCTTTACTTCATTCTGCTTTAAAATTTCTTCAAACATGGTGTCTTATCCAGATATAAAACTTCCTAGACACACGTCCCTCTGTGTCTGTCTGTTTGGTTTCAAGGGTTACTTTCACGTAGCGGATTGGAAGCGGAGAGAACTTCACATTATGGAGTTTGAGGCAGTTTCCATTAAAGGACTGTGGAAGAAGCAGGGAGGTATTCCCTACCAAACATGGTGGATCCTTGAGATCTGCAAATCACAAGGAATTGACACACAAGCCTTGTGCTTTAGCCCTGATTTATGACTCTCCAGGTCCCTCCAGTCCTCTGATAGCACGATTTCTCCATCAGATGTTTCCGCTAGAACTACCAGAATGGTGACCAAACCTGCCCTGCTTTAGGACTGTTCCGGTTTCACTGCCAGGAGTCTTCCTGATGCTGACTGGGTAGTTCAGTTTGCCTTTTTAGGTGATCCTTCCTGCTCATAGTTGAAACACAAATGGGCATACTTTTGTGGGGCAGCCTGCACTGCTTTTGTCTGTGCTAAATCTTTCTACTTTTG
The DNA here is from genome assembly GCF_965152275.1 of Natator depressus. Lineage (NCBI taxonomy): Eukaryota > Metazoa > Chordata > Testudines > Cheloniidae > Natator > Natator depressus. The sequence continues at coordinate 13,797,403 of NC_134245.1, read as the reverse complement.
ATTTTCCCATGCTGATTTTCTTACATTTCTCCATTTATCAAAATATTCCTTATATATTAAAATGTTAATATTCTTTATATATTAAAATATTCTTTACCAATAGGAGTTGTTTTTATTAATGCCTCTTTCAAACCCTACTAATCACTGGGTCATATTTCTGGATTTTACGTTGAAAACTCAGATTGAACTGTACAGTGCTCAAATTGTTGAATCTTCTGTGAATTTTGTTTTGAAGGCAGAGAAATCATTTATTCTGCATCTCGGTTATGAAGTTGTGAAAAATATTATTGGAATTAAATACAAAAAATCACTGTATCATAACCCACAGGCCATATAGATCTCTCTTAAAAAGTTCATTGCAAATTAAATGGTTAAAACTGAGCCGTAATTACTTGAAAGAGACAAATATAATTTATTAGTTCCTGAGTATATTGTTTTTACAGGAAAAGAAAGGAAAGAAGAGGAAACAATTACTGGGTGTCATCAAGGAGCTGGTGGAAGGTGGTGAAACGAATAATGAGATTTGTAAAGTATCATGGAAACTGAAACACCGTGGTACAAAGTATCACTTATCCTCACAGACATGAGTACTACATGACAACACGGAGGGGAGTTTCTGAAGATTTGAACTGGAGTCTGGGAGACAGGACTCCTGAATATTATTTCTTTTGCACTTCCATTTGCTTGGTATGTGCCTTAGGCAAGTAACTCAAGATCTATCTGTGCTTCTCTCCTTTTTCCCGATCCTTTATTGACAACATCACCATCCCCCTGTCATGGTCACTGAATCTCACTATTGTGGTGTCATCTTCTACTTGCCACTTCTACTTCCTGCTTGTAATCTTGTTATTCCTACTGTAATATTTCTGAAACCATTGTTTTCTTGTCAGTTCCGTCAGTTAAAACACAGGGTCTGGCCCTCTGCTCTGAAACCTTGTTCTCCCCTCTAATAGCATCTCACATCTCTTCTCTCAAGTCTATTCAAAAGGCAGCTTTTAAGAGCTTCCTCTCTCACTATTAAGATTTTCTTGTGCTCTAACAGTGCATCACCTCAACCTCTTGAATCCCTCCTCTGTTCTCTCCTTCCACATCAAGCTCTTCTTCCTTACTCTGTACACTCTGCCATTGCTTAGATCTGTGCTTCTCTTCCCACACACCTCTTTTGGAGTTCAGTGGCTCTGATCCCTGATGGGGTTTTAGAGGGTGGTGAAGGCTCACATAGTTGAAGGGCTGAGCAGTTGAAAACATGACTTTTGATCCACTGGTCATTCTCCTGCGGAGGGCTGGTGGTGGGGTAGGAGATAAAAAATCAGCTAGAATAGGGTGTAGCAGCATGAAAGCAGCTTCAGTTGCACTCCATGGCAGGAAGATTCCTGTCCCCCAGGCCCCATGGAGATCCACCCAGTGAGCCTCATGCTTGGATTTGAGGGTTATACTTAACTAGAGAGTAGTGTTCTTATTAACTTTGAAAACATTCCTGACATTAAAGTAAAATGTCCTTGCTAATAATTTGTTAAATATAGTTTAGTAATATTGAATAGAATTTGTTCTGTGCTGTGCTAACTGGATCATTTTTAACCAGAATTCTGGTGTCTTGAGGTGGCATGTGTTTGTTTATTTTTCAGATTTAAACTTTTTCCAAAGTATTTGCTTAAAAACAAAGTCTCCACTTACAGTGATGCGCCAAGGTATTAATATTACTTGTGATGACTTGATGTTCACCAGGCAATATACTGCTGTACAGTACCTGTCAAATGGGAGAGAGCATAATTACCTAGGTCTAAATCCCTGCCTATTTTGCTGCCACTTCTCTTCTAGCTTTCAACTGCTTCATCTCTCATCTTATGAGAAACACCATTAAATATACAGTACCTGATTCTGCTCTCACTTATCCTGTTGTAAATCAACAGTAATTCCATGGAATCACTGCAGGTAGCACTAGTGAAAGCAGTATCAGTAGAGTTGCCAACTTTCTAGTTGCACAAAACTGAACACCTAGCCCCTCCCCTCCCCTGAGGCCCTGCCCCTTCCCGAAGGCCCCGTCCCCCCGCTAACTACATTCCCCCTCCCTCGGTGGCTCGCTCTCCGCCACCTTCTCTCACTTTCACTGGGCTGGGGCAGGGGGTTGGGGTGTGGGAGGGGGTGAGAATTCTAACTGGGAATGTGGGCTTTGGGGTGGGGCTGGGGATGAGAGGTACAGGGTGCAGGAGGGAGCTCCAGGCTGGAGGGTGGGGCCAAGGGATTCAGAATGCGGGTGGGGGCTGCGGGTTGAGGCAAGGGGTTGGGGTGTGGGAGTGGGTGAGGGCTCTAACTGGGGGTGCTGGCTCTGGGGTGGGGCCAGGGATGAGGGGTTTGGGGTACAGGAGGGGGCTCCAGGCTGGGGGGGTGGGGCCGAAGGATTCAGAGTGGGGGAGGGGGCTTCGGGTTGAGGCAGGTGGTTGGGTGCAGGTGGGGGTGAGGGCTCTGGGGTGGGGCTGGGGATGAGGGGTTATGGGTGGGGGTGGAGGAGAGGGCTCTGAGCAGGGGGTTAGGGTACAAGGGAGGGTGAAGGCTCTGGGCTGGGGCCAGGGATGAGAGGTTTGGGGTGCAGGAGGGGGCTCTGGGCTTGGGGGGGGGCTCTGGGTTCAGGCAGGGGGCTCAGGGTTGGGGCGCGGGCCTACCTCAGGCAGCTCCCATTCAGCATTGCAGTGGCAGGGCTAAGGCAGGCTGCCTGCCTGTCTGTCCTGGCACCGCACTACACGCACCCTGGAAGCAACTAGCAGGTCCAGGTCCTGGGCAGCAGGGGGGGTGGGTCAGGAGGCTCCACACACCACTCTCGCCCGCAGGCACGCCTCCCCCAGCGGAGCCAGTGCTCGGGGCAGGGGCAGCGCGCATAGCCCCGTGGCCTTCCCACCTAGGAGCTGGACCTGCTGCTGGCTGCTTCCGGGGCTCAGCACAGTGCCAGCCAGGACAGGTAGGGACTAGTCTCCCTTAGCACCTCAGCAACACCAACCAGACTTTTAATGGCCTAGTTGGCAGTACTGACTGGAGCCGCCAGCGTCCCTTTTCTACCAGGTGTTCTGGTCGAAAACCGGACACCTGGTCACCCTGAGTATCAGGCCCAGTTTGACTTAGAAATTATCACTATAAAAGGTAAAACAAGAAAAGAGAGTTCAAGCCATTGGAAGAGTGGGCGTAAGAGCAAGGCAGTTCCACAGAATGGGAATCAAGTATGTCATTTGGGCAGCCTTTGAAACACAATTTTTATGCTTGCTTTGTTGTAATTTTTTGGAAAATATTACTGCTTCTTTTGATATGTCAGGCTCTGTTATGGGCATGTAGTGGGGATATCATATATGATAATTTATCACTCTTCTTACCCAAACTATATATTTTTCTCCTAATTTTAGCACCAGAAATACATGCTATTTAGTGGTTCTGTCTGTGCAGATATTTGAACTCTCCATTCCTATGGTCTAGGAAAACTGACATTTTACAAAGTATTTCATTGTTTCAATGGTCATAATTACACCATGATCCAGATGGTTTCTCAGAGCTTTACTCACTGGAAAACTAACTTATTTATGTGGGAGAAATGCTATATTTAAGTAAAAAAGATACCCAAATTCCTGTTCTCTGAAGAAATTCTTAATCTTACACACACATCAGGGGATAGACTAAGTCTAATATATTCTTAATCTCAGATAGGAGAAAAATGAAATATGAAACTATTCCCAGTAGAAATGCTGTAAATCTTACAAAATATATAAGATTTCTGTTTTGGCATACATCAAAGCTGGGTGACTCGGGAGATTAAAATATGTTTTTAATCTTAGTTTGATGAGCAAAACTTTCACTGTAATATTTATTATGAGAGGTTCGGCTTGTGTTGCCTCTTCCCTTTGTTCTGTTTATATACGACTTCCTTTCTTGCAAAGAAAGTAGGATGTATCACTTTCACAAAGCCAAAGGATATTGCAACGGTTTGTTCATTTAAGCCCAGTGGTAGGCCCACGTGCCGGACACAAACTTTTCTTTTATTGTCCTGTGTCCCAGAGGAAGACCAATGCTTTCTGATGCATTCCCATGAATGCCTTTCATTTGTGGAGGAGTTTCAGTGGCTTATGCGGACTGTAGGAAGATCAAAAAGGCAGGAAAATTGTGGTTTTGAGAAACTTAGCCAACATCTCTGTTCTTTTCTTAGAAGTTTTGTTTCTCTTACCTTATTTTTTCAGGCTTCTGCTATAAGAAATAATTCTATCAACTGGTAAAAAGGAGAAAAAAGTATTGCATAAATACAGTAATTTTACATTATCTACTAGTGTTTACACCCCCCAATTATTAGAATATTTTCAGGAGCATATAAAGAAAATAACTAACCATAACTACAGCTTCTTCAGAGAAAAGGTTTTTCTTAATTATATTTGGTATTGTTGCCTCCCGAAATGCATCTCACAAAGAAGTATGGCCCCAGTCCCGCAATTGGATCCACTCAATGGTACCCTTATGCCAGCACAGAGTTTCCGGGAAGTCAATGGGACTCTGCATGGTACAAAGGTTTGCCCATGCTGATTTAATTGCAGGATTTGGGCCATTGTTTGTTTCTTTTTCTGCCTTTGAAATACACTGTTTATGAAACACTGTTTCTTCCATCCTTTTTAAGCAATATATTTAAAGGTTTCATTTTCCTTAGCCTTATCTGTACTTATAAATATTCCATAGGCTGACAAAAAGATGCATAGACCATAATATCCTATTATGCTGTGTATATTAGCATATTCTGCAAATAATATTCAGTTTTAATTGCATGACTTTTCCAGAGTAAAACCTAATTTTTTTCATAAACACTTAGTTTTATAAAGGAGCGTTTCAATAAACAACACTAAAATGTATTAAGTTGTTGAAGTACAACACACACCATTTTCAGAGGTCATATGGAGCTGAAACTTGAACAGCTGTACAACAAGCATCCTAGATTGTTGTTAATTGTCTTCCCTTTCTGTAACAGCGGTAACTCTTGTTTATATTGTCAAGACCCTTTCCACTGAACACAAAAGCACCATACTTTGAAGTCACATGCTTAACCCCATTGCATAGTTACAATGTAAATGGGCCCCCTTTGTTTTTCATTAATGTGTACTGAAGTAGTATACACGGCGGATGCGAGGCAAGGGTGTTCACAAGGCTGATTGTAAAAGCGTCACAAAGACAGCATATTTTTGTCTCCATACCACAGTTGTTTAGCATTAGCCTTGTGCATCCAACTGCAAGCCAGTTTATTCATTTGTCAATGCATAGAAAATTTTTGTGCCGTTTTGCTCTTTTGACCTGTGATACTTTTTACTGACCTTACAGATTCACGTTTTAAACAAATGCTTTCTCACTTTCACTGTTTAGTATGTTCTTAACAGTTGACTTAGAGTTGGCTTTTCCTCCAAAAACTTTTACATGCCAATTTACCAGATAACACCTGTTACTGTAGTGACATATAATTACAAATCATTGTAAAAGTTTTTACTTGAAAACTGCAGCTAAGAAATAGAAATACAGTACATCAGCATTTGGTATTTTATGTATCACTGCTGTACTATAATTTTTGTTAAAGATGAACAAAATATATATATATATATATATTTTTAAATGTATTTGGGAGAACGCAATAATGTATTTATGGTGCTTTCATGGGTGACGTAGGAGAAAAAGTACCTTTCAACCAACAGTAAATATATTCCTTAAACATGAAAAAGTCACCTTGTTACTGAAACTAATGACACAAAAGCCAGTGGTAGACTCAGTTTGAGAGATAAATCATTACTGTTGGCTTCTTTTGCTTTAGTTTATCCAGGATTGGGCATGAACCTAGCCCCAAAACTCTGGGAAATTTCATATCCAGTTCTGGATCCAAACTGTGACTCATGTCCATCTCTAATTTTATCCTATGTACATTTAGGCATATAGACTCAGACCAAGATTTTAAAAACAGCAGTCTAAAGTTAGGCTCCTAAATAAGTGCTCAATGCTTTTAAAAATCAGACCACTAATTTAGGAGCTTAAATATAGACATCGGAACCTGGGCTCCTGTTTTAGAAAATCTTGGACCTTGAGTTTAACTTATTTCAGGTCTGTTTCAATCAGACACACTAACTCAGATCCTGGGCTGGTATAAATCATTATATCTCCCAGGTAAGTACCTGACCCACTATATTTTATACAAAAAGACTGTATGCTAGAGTTTCTCTGTGTGTACTGACAGGTTTCAGAGTAGCAGCCGTGTTAGTCTCTATCCGCGAAAAGAAAAGGAGTACTTGTGGCACCTTAGAGACTAACAAATTTATTTGAGCATAAGCTTTCGTGAGCTACAGCTCACTTCATCGGATGCATGCAATGGAAAATACAGTCAGGAGATTTTATATACACAGAAAACATGACACAATGGGTGTTACCATACACACTGTAAGAAGAGTGATTAGGTAAGTTGAGCTATTACCAGCAGTAGAGAGAGAGAACCCCCCCCCCCCAACCTTTTGTAGTGATAATCAAGGTGGGCCATTTCCAGCAGTTGACAAGAAAGTGTGAGGAACGGGGGGAGTGGGGGGAGGAAAAAAATGGGGAAATAGCTTATGCTCAAATAAATTTGTTAGTCTCTAGGGTGCCACAAGTCCTCCTTTTCTTTCTGTGTGTACTGAATTTATAAACACTGAACAAGGCAAAGGGAGACCATTATCTCTAGAAGATGAGCCAATAATACATGCTTATCAAAGCAGAACACTGTTCTGAATACTGCAAGTTGTAGGTTAGTAGGAATTCATGCCAAGAGCAATAGTATTTTGTGGGTTTTGAATTGTATTAATCAGGATAGAAAATTGTTTTTTGTTTACCAACCTGCTGTTGAAAGGAAAACAGGTAGAGTTCTCTGAGGTGAAAGCTGTTCAACATGAAGTTCAATTCATAACATTCAGTTCTTGTGTTTTAAAAGCTAGATACATGACAATAGCCTGTTTTCCAGAATGGATTGTGAAACGTTTATTTCTAAGTGTAATTGCTATATTATTAGGGTACAGACGCAGATAAGTTGACATGAAGAGTTTTGGCTTTTTAGCTTCTTAGAACTGATATAGAAATGGTTGTTTCTGTTTCACTAGTATTATATAATAGTTTAACCAAGTAAATCTAATGACCTCTGGGCACAAGAAAAGTTGTTGGATTGAATAGCCATAAAAATGTAAATAAGATGGCATCTGCTGACCTTGATAGAAGATTTTAAGCACTTAGAAACATATTTCAATATTAGTGGAATTAAAAAACATTCCTTTAAAATGTAACAGAAAAATTAAACATGTCATTTTAAACCGCAAAATTTAATACCAACAACACAAATGTTTAGAAATGTGCCTTCCTCCTAACAGCAGAATCACTGATAAATGTGAAAAAGCAATTGTATGTTCTAAAAAGATAATACATTTCCTCTGAAAATGTTTTAACTTGCTTCTTTCCATGTGATTTTAGATTTATCCCTGAAATAATCGGAATGTTCATAAATTAAAAATCTGCCATTAAAATACTATATGCAAAATTTAAAAAAGGCTTAAAATATGCAGATGACCAAGTTAATGGCAGAATGGCTATGGGTTTTTTAGATTTATACCCAGCATCTTTATAACATGGGTTATTGTTATAGTAGTGTATATCCTCTGTGTAGACTCAGATTTTTTTAATACCCTGAACTCAGATTTTGACTGTTGTGGGTAAATACTTGTTAAAATTGAGTGTGGAGTGGATGGGATATAATACTGTAATTGAGTTTTAGACAGTATGTCTCTGTTGAAAGAACATTGAGGGACAGATCCTAGCCTGGATAAAGCTCCTTTGCATTGCTTTAGCAGTGCAAAAGAACCATGAAGCTTTCCTCATTGGGTCTCTGAGGACTCCTCCATTATGGAATATCCCTAGCAGGCTGTAGCTCTCTCTGTTATAGAGGACCCCTAGTCAGCATCCATTAATGCAGCCCTGAAGCTGCTTTAACCTGTGCCAAGGATTAAACCAGCCTTCAGCAGCTTCCAGTATCAGGAAAACATAAAAGTCGTGCACAACCACATTTGTTCCTGTCTCCCTCAGATCCTGTGCTGAGTGCAGAGTATCTGCAACTGAGCATTAGGCCTTGTATTTTATTTGTTGCTCATATACAGGTGCACATTGATGAATGGTGACACTAAAGCAGAGTGAATAACAGCAAGTAATCATTTGAACAAATTTTATTTACTTGTTTTGTTTTGTTTATGAGGAGATCATGGAATCTCTTGTTTGTTATTCCAGATGACTTGTCAAAATCTTCAGCAATTAACTCTTGTTCTGCAGATAATTCACCACTGGTTCATTGTGAACACCTGTATTTTTGCTGCATGGTTAGTTTCACAGGTCACATGATGATGTTTCAGTTATCTGATTGGATGATTTATGTAGCTAAACAAACTTGTGCAAATTCTGAGTTTGAAAAATTAAAGTACAAATTTGAAATTCTTTACTATTCAGTCTTAAAATTAACTTTTTTTTCAATAATTCATCTGGGAGCCCTTGAATATTTATGGAAAGAGAATACAACAAGATCACACAGAAGGCTGAACTGAAATGCATTTTCAAACCTGAAACATTTTTTCACTTACCTGTAGGTGACCCTAAGGATACATTTTTCTTACCTGATTTAGCTTTATCCTGCTACTGCTTTACTCCCAGGTATGTTTTAATTGTTGTGTCAGTGAGAGCGTGAGCTTCCTTTCAAGGGTGAAAAATATCTGAGAACAAGTTTCCTCAAGGAGATGGACTAGTTAGTAGTTCAGGCCCATTGCTCCCTTCCTCAGTAGAGTGCAGAGGAGAGCAAAAGTGCATAAAGCCCCTGAGAATGTGGAAAAATTGAATCCAAGAAGGGAAAAGTGGCATCTCATTGAATTGACCAGTGATGTAGCCATCTGCCACGCCTGCATGGCTACAACATAAGATCTCAGCTGTGGTTTGAAGGAAGCTTGTCTAGACTGAGGGGCAGAAATCAAGGGAACAGCCACTTTATAGGAGGTCCTCAGTTGGGTAGCATAATCTATTGCCAGCAGTAACTCCCATCTGAAGCTTTTATAAACCACAGAGTGTTTATAGACATGTAGCAGACAGAGGGCCAGTAACTGGTGGCGTGGCATGGCAGAGTGGCATGCTTCTGGCATTGTGGAAGTCTGTGTGTGACAACAGACGGGCCAGGATCTTTGGAAACTGGCCCTGTTGTTGGAAGAAGTGGTGACCATGCGCCTGGTTGTTCTGCTCACGCACTACCTCCACCTCTCAGTCAGGATGATGAAGTTGGGTGGGATCCAACGGAGGCCACACAACTGTTCAACTTGGTACATGGAGTAGAGAATATGGCCTTGAGTTCACTTTTAGTTTTAACTGCAAATAATTTTTCACCAATGTTTTGGAAATGTCTTAGACTTAGCTATTTGTGCTGCAGACAGATAAGTACATTTGGTCAGAAATATCAACCAAAGTCAAATCTTGCCTTTGTTAGAGCCTGAAGTGTATTGTAACTGTTTTACTATCAGTCTTTTGTTTTCAAAAACAAGAAATATTTTTACTGACTGAATGGAACATTTAGTAACAGGCTGGACATATATCCCTTTATCACGTCTAATGAGAAATCAGGGTCCGTACAAGGCATCAGGACTGTAAGAATTATATGCTTCCCGGCTGGATAAATCAGTACAAAAGAAATGCAGCTGCTTATTCCTAAAAATGCACTGAGCCATGCAAAGTAAAAAATGTGCCATAGCCTGCCCTCCTAAATTACATACATAGCAAAGAGCATGACTATGAGGCCAACCAAATAAGCACACATAACTTACTTGATGACCGCATTATTTTATTAATATAATTCTTGTCCTTCTTGTTCTCTCCCCCATCATTCCTATTGTTAAATTCACTTGTGCATCATGTCTAAAATTAGACTGCAAGCTCGTAATAGGTGAGGGCCATGCCATCTATTTGTACTATAAAGCACTGTATAAATAATAATATGGAAAAATTGTAAAAGATGAAACTGCACTGAAACAGCTATATAAAACCCTTGTAACACTCAGGTCCTTTAACTTTCAAGTGTTCAACAACACTGTTCTCTGCAATGTACAGAGAAGTTTATTGTCCGGCTATGCCAGAAGGAGGACAGAGGCGCTGGATGTGATTTAATTAGGTTGCAATTTTATTCCTAAATGAGACCAGGAGTACCTGGCAGGTAAGTGAAGAATGCAGGTAATTCCATAATCATTTACGTATACTGGGGGGGGGAGGGGGGTACTGTCAGCCCTCCCCCTTTACCAGTCCTGTCCCTAGCCAACTCACTGCTGGCTCGAATGAGGGTTAAGGGAGGGTATAAAGGAGGGAGGGGTTGGCTTCCTGCCATACCAGTCATAGGAGCTCCAAACTCCCTGTTTCTGCTTTTTTAAAGATTCCCTCCTTTAAATCCTTTACTAATGCATTTTATCTGATCGCCACACCCCTTCCCTACAGAGTACCTGCACGGGACATCCACCCCATGCTAACATAATGAGTTGCGACATCATAGCCGAACCCCTGTTTCATGTTTGCCCCAACTAAGCCCCCAACCCACTGTGGGGAAGGCAAAAAAATCCCTCACTTTGCCTTGGCCAATCTGGTGGTGAGAGAAAAATTCCTTCCCAGACCCCCAGGAAAAGAGCTACTAGTGTAATGCCCACATAGGCTCATGACAAAACCTGATATTTAACTAATTCCTTGCTGCTCCATCCAGGTAAAAGAGGGCCTTTCCTGCACCAACATGGACCTAAATAGTCCCCCTCTCTTCCAGTCACCTGGGGAAGGATGGGTCAGCTTCCCCATGCTGACCCTGGTTTGAAGGTGCTGCAACAAGTCACTCTCTGGCTCTCTAGCCCTTAAAAGAGGCCACACACTTTTTCCAACAACCCAGACAATGGCCCCCACTTCTTTATGTGCAGTGAGGCCGTTATCAGTCCCCAGCTACTGTCATCATGACAACCTCTAACAATGGGCATTGTGTGTTTTAATTTGCCTTTTAGCAGCCTGAATTATTTCACGTTCCCTGAACATGAATAAAAGCAACTTGTGATGCTGTTTTGCTTCCATTTCCTGTACTCTTCCAGGCACTGTGATATTCTACTGAATTCTGTGTGTTTGGCCCTTTGTAACTTGCTGGCGAGTTTGTATATGTATCCTGTCCTCTAATGGATGGAAATGCCAGATCTGTTTGAGGGTGCAGTAATACTGCAGCTAATACAGATGTTCTTTTTAGCTAATGCGGTAAGAGCCAGTACTTTTGTAACAGAAAGGCCTGAGTTCCATTCTTATTATGACCATGAATTCCTCATGGACATAGTGTGTAATCTTGTGATGTTTGTGAACTCCTTGATCATAGCATTAATATGGCCCTCTGTGTTTTAAATTGTTTCAATAAAAGTAACGAGCATTGTAAATGCATCCAAACACTTGCCCACCTATATCTATAACAGGCTAGATAGGGACATGGCTGAGACAAGAAACTGGTGGGCTGCAACAGATGATGGCTTCACTCAAGTGAGAGAAAGTTCAGTGCTGCTCTAGGCTTTCCCATTTTAAGCAGACATCAAGCATTGTGTTCAAGGAAATCAGTAATTTGATTTCTAGTAAAATGTTTAGATATGGGTTCCAGCTTCAAAATCCAGTTCTGGATCCAGAATTTGACATCCCTTTGCATCTCTATCCTTCTCAAAGTTTGGGGATGTATGAAACTGATAATTTGGTTTGACTGATTATATAAGGCCCATGTGCAAATTTAGGTATGGTTCTGGGTTTGGATTTTGAGCACCCATAAAGTTTGGGGTGTTTGAATCTAGGGTTTTGGTCTGGCCCGTTAAGAGCAACTGGTCAATAGGAAAATTTGGATCTGGATCCCAGTTTGGATTCTGAATGCCATGAAGTCTGGGTGTTTAGTTCTCTGGGTTTGGTTTGGGCCCATGTCTAAAAATATTCAAAATGTGGTAAATGACCAATATTGAAGCTTGGATGTAATTTAGAGCAGCTGCTTTATCAGGCAGACTAAGCCACATTTATCCCTAGTATTATTCCACTGACCTCAATGGAGTTATACTGGCAATGATTTGATCCAATACATATTCATATAATTGTGTAGCCTCATATTGCTAGACAATTGAGTTTAATTACCTGTTACTAACTTTGATTTGAAACTTATGGTTCTCTTTCACCTTCTTTTGAAATCATTAGTAGATAACACCAGTAGATAACACCTCAATTCCAGTCCTATTAATTTCTATATTGTAAAAATGTGTAGTTACAGGAGCCATAATGAGATTTTCCAACAGATAAAACCATTGTGCTGGTTTTTACAAACATTTTGTTTAAAACTGAGAGCCCACTTGATAGTGGCTAAGGTTCTCAGCAGCTGCCGAGTTAGCTATATGGCTTGTGCTAGGCATGATTTGGTATCACAAAGTGTGGGCTATCCAGAGTGCATGTTAGTGAAGTGACTCTCACTGTGCATCCTAGCTCAACTGTTTTCAGCAATAGTAAATTATCACTGAAGCATACGCTGCTGTGGCAGTCCTTCAGAACTTAAGTGCTCAGAGTAACTACTGTTTGGATGTGACCAAAAAGGGAAAAGAGAGATACATACAAAGGAATGAATTATAACAAAGAGCCCCTTTCTGCTTCAGTTCTTGTGCAGAAAACATATGTTCAGCCATGCAGGCAGCAGTTGGGTTAAAGACACACGGTAGGATTGGAAACAAAAGGCATGCTCTTTTCTTGCATTCACAATGTTTTCAAACATATTCACTTGTTTCACTTGTTAGAGACTAGCTTGTCATCTGGATCTTCTTGCAAGTGTGATTTCTTTTTCCCGCTTCCTTTCAAAAGCTTTTACCCCCAATGTTTTACACTTCATATAATCCACTATGCATGGTAGGCCAACTTCAGGCTTTGTATTATTGATGTTTGGGAGGCAGAGGGGGTTGTGCTGAGGGAGAAAGTGGCTAAAGGGTAACCTTTCACTCACCCATAGATCTAAGGGTGCTAAGCCAATGTCTTGAGTGATTCAGTCACTCTCTCTCTCAGTGTGATGCGTTATACTTCACTTTTAGAGGCTTGCTGAACAGTTTAGTAAAGACACCTAAAAAGTGATGATCTTTTCACACCCATTTCCTAGACCTTGTTTAAATGGGTTTCGGCTGTTAACCAGATTGAAATGTCCCAGGTAAAAAGACTAAGCCATTATCACCAAGAATCCATTCAGGTTTGAGATGCCAAAGTAATTTAGAATAAATCAGTCATTAACTTTTTTGTAGGTGTTTTTGAATACTTCTGAGAATAATGTTATTAGCTTTTACCTTCTGTATCTGAAAATACCATATCACCCACTTTCTGCTATGACAAAAGCTTCTTTTGTCTTTACTAATTAGTAATCCTTAAAACTGTTTTACAGTCAACAACAACAAATTATAGCTAAATTTTCAAAGGGGCTGATGGGAATTAGGTGCCAAACTCCCATTATATTTAAATGGCAATTGGGTGCCTAACTGTTAGGCCTGGTCTACATTTGAAAATGTTACTGCTTCATCTGTTTTTGTTAGAAGTGTGATTTTCTTTTTAACCTAAATAGTTACATTGGCAAAATCCGTCATGTGGATGCATTTATATTGGTAAGGTAATTTATATGGTATAGTTGTTTCCCTTCCTTATGGGACTAGCTCTACCGCTACAAAGCACCCGAGATAACTGCGTCCACACTAGGTGAGTTGTACCACTTTAGCTATAGTGATATAGTTAAAGTGGAACAAGTTTCTAATGCAGATATGCCCTTCGGCCTGGTCTATATCTAAAACTTCAGTAGACCTGGCTGTGTCGTGCAGGGGTCTGAAACATTCACACCCCTGAGAGACACAGGCTGACCTAAGCACTGGCATAGACACCACTAGGTTGATGGAAGAATTCTTCTGTCCATCTAACTACTGCCTTTCAAAGGGGTGGATTTACTACAGTGACAGAAACCCCCCTTCTGTTGGTGTAGTAAACATCTGTGGTACAGTGGCATAGCTGCAGTGCCAGAGGTCCGCTGCTGTAGTGCGTGAAGACATGCCCTTAGACTCTTTTGAAAATCTCTTCCCATGTTGTTTACTCTATATAGGTTTTGTCAGATCAAATCTCTCACCCATCGAGTCCAATATTCCACTGGTGTTGTGGTCAGCACTGATTATTTCAGTGGGATGCAGAACACCCTGCCCCTTAAGCACATGCCTCACTTTAAGCATGAGGATACTCCCACTGAAATCAATGACACTATTCAGATATTTAAATTTAGGCGTGTCCTTCAGTGCTTTGCTGTACTGGGGCGTTAGCTAGTTGTGCAGTACTGTAAGTGAGGGAAGGGGTGAATCCTTCTTAATCTTTGAGGCAATCACCTCACATCCTGAAGCATGAGATTTTAGTACTTTAACATGTAAAAAGTACAGAGATGGTACATTTGTCATACCATTATCTAGTTGTTCTTTTTTCAGTGCAGATGCAGTATTTGACTCAAAGTCACACCATTTAATTTAATTTTTAATGTTATAAATGCTCAAATCTCCCCCCCCCTTCCAAAAAAAAACCAAACCTTTTTGCATCTGTTTCTTAGTATTCTACCCCTACTTGAATTTCTGAGCTTGAAACGTCCCTAGGAAACAGAAAAAGGAGAATAGTTATGGAATTTTATATTGGCCTGAGCTCCTAATGTATCCTCTTGGAGTACTAAGTGGGTTGTTAGCTGAATTCAGCAACCTGGGAAAGTACTACTGATGAACATCCAGTCAATAGGATTTCTCACATATGGTTCCTTAGAGTATGATGATAATTTGGACATCTAGCAAATCCACAGACAAAAAACCATGTAAATATTTTCTAATGGAAGGTGCCAACAAAGACATCCCTGCCAACACATGTCAAAACTGCCAAAAGATCTGTGCAGATGGGGATTAAACTTTTTAGCACTGTCATTTAAGAGCCTTGAAAGGAAAACATTATTTAAACATTTTTCTTTAACTGAATTTAACTGTCTGAAAAGATGTTAACGGCAGATAAAACTAATATACTGTTAGCAATACTGACATATATTCCAAGTCTGCACCTTTTTCTTTTCATTGCGATCTGTGTCAGACATCCCCAAGAATAGTACAGTTTTAAAATAAATTGGTCGGTCTTCTCAAATGAAATTTGATGATTTGTCTCCAGTCTGATAAAAGAAAGCATACGTTAGTATATTGCTTTCTTTCAGGAATTTTTAGTTTTGTTTTATAGGCTCTTTGAAGGAAGATGATGTTTTAGATATTGTAGTGATTTCTATAACTCTTAGAAAGAAAACATATAATAATAATTTGTTTCTTTTCAGCTCCCCTGAGTATGCCTTCATTGTACAGGTTGCATATAACAGCTAGTAAGAGTAAAATGTAGTGAACCTTAAACAAATCTATTAGGATCACCATGGCAAGAAGCTTGGAAAATGGCAGGAAAAACGAACAATGATTTTGTAAACCCTCCAAAGGTCAGAAAAAGGCTTTCAGTAAGTATGCAGAGGCTAGAAATCAAATCCCATTTCCTATCGTAAGAAACCAGTTGTTTTAGCAGCAGTGGTTAATGTACTGTATGTGAAAGATTTAAGACTAGTTGGAAAGCTTTGCTTCTGTTTTATTAGGCTGCTATTGAAAAGCCAACAGCATAACTTCAACTAGGTGCTTTGAGATTTCTTAATGGGCTGTCAAGGGCAAGACACCAGGTCTGTGCTATACTAGCTCTTTCCTGTACATTAAAACAACAGGGACCAAATGATCATATACAGAAGTATGAATTACTTGATGCTTTTTCTGTTCCATATGGTCAGCCACGTCTTTGGCAATTAATCATGTACAGAATCAGTTGAGTGCTCTCTGAAGCATTGAAGTCAACATTTAGTTGTACCTGTGCCAATGGGGGCAGTGGGGGTTGCAGGCGTAAAATAGCAGGATGAAGAGCTGCTGGCGCCAAAGTCTGAGCAGCTGGCTTCTATAAACAACACTTTTTCCCTCCTCACCTTTTTTTTTTTTCCACTTTCTTTGACAAACATGAGCCATTTTTCAACATCATCCAAAGCCCAAAAGTTGCTGAGTGAAACTTTGCTATCTAGCATGGTGGACTAATAAACAAAAGGCTGTCAGTTGTGTTTAAAATGTCCAAATTGTTGGTGATAACCTAAAACATACTGGCTAATTCCGTCCTATCATTGAGAATGGGGTGCATTAATACACGCTTTAAATAACCAAAAAAAAAAGTCATTGCTTACAAAATACTACTAAGTTCTCTGCTATATACCAATGAAGTCATGTTAAACAAGCATGTCATATAGATTTCAGGTTTGTTTTCCATAAAAGCTGCCATGTTGCAGCTGCACAGACCATCAGGATCCTTCTTGCAGCGAGTAATAGCATTGTAACTAATTAAAATAACAAGAAAGACGTGCAGTAGGGACTGAAATAGCTCGCTGTGCTTGCACATGTAATAACACCTGATTTTTCTCTTCCTCTGTTAGTTATGGATTATTGATAGTTGAGTGCTGCCCTGGAGTGGAAGAGATTAGTAAGGATTCAGAAGTTTATCCTGCTAATCTATTTAAAGAGCTAATGAGTAAATTAAATCTTTACTCAAAGAGGTGAAAAGTGCATTTGTTGGCCAAATAAAGTGGGACCAAGAAACAAACAGTCCCAAGTGCCACTTTAGTTCAGACTGATAGAATAATTCATTTGCCAGAATATTAGGTATCATGTCTCTGGCTATGCAGTATTTCTAAACATATGTGTACCTCCCTGTTAAGTCTGTCAAGGAAGAAAAATATGTAGCTTTAGAAGAAAAAAAAGCAAGTATGAAATCTACTCGTTCAAGTAACATGATTAAACATGGTAGTGGCCCAATCATATTGTAATATTCTTTCTTCTTTTGTAGGGTTGCCAACCCTCCTGGAATCAAGCTCTATCTCCCGGAGGCTACTGAAGCCAAACCGGGAGATTTTAGGCTGTTAAAAGTCCGCGGCGCGGCACAGCAGGGCTAAGGCAGGCTTCCTACGTCACTCCCGGAAGTGGCCTGCACGTCCCTGCAGCCCCTGGGGAGGGTGGGGGGCAGGGGGCTCTGAGTGCTACCTCTGCCGCTCCCATTGGCGGGAACTGAAGCCAATGGGAGTTGTGGGGGTGGTGTCTGCAGGCAGGGGTAGCGCACAGAGACCCACTTCCCCCCACATCTAGGGGCCGCAGGGACGTGCCGGCCGCTTCCGGGAGTGTCAGGGAGCCTGCCTTAGCCCCAGTGTGCTGCCGACCAGGAGCTGCTCAAGGTAAGCGCTGCCTGGCTGGAGCCCGTACCTCTCACCCCGTCCTGCACCCCTGCCCCAGCCCTGAGCCCCCTCCCTCACTCAAACTCCCTCCCAGTGCCTGCACCCAACCCCCTTCCCCAGGTTCAGCCCAGAGCCCTCTCCCACACTCCGAACCCCTTGGCGAGAGCCCGGAGCCTGCGCTCCCTCCTGCTCTCCAACCCCCTGCTCCAGTCCAGTGCAAGTGGGGGGGGGAGTGATGGAGCGAGTGGGGCGGGGCCTCAGAGAAGGGGCGGGGCAAGGGTGTTTGTGTAATTAGACAGTTGGCAACCCTATTTGGATGGTATTAAATATGTTGTTATAACCATGTAAGAAGCCGAAGTTTAGCTGTGTTAAGACTGGTAGAAATATATATAATTATGAATGCTTATCAAAGGTAAAGGTCAGGGCATGGTTATAACACGGTTTTATCCAATACCATATTGTTGTTGTTTGATTTTATTAGTAGGACTGGTGGAGGAGGAGGATTTTACTATCAAAATCTCACTGTAGTATGCATGTCTGAGGGAATAGCTTTGGTAGCTACTACCTTTTAGGTCAGCAGAGCTTTTCCTCCAACTCTGCCTTCTTACCAGGAGATAGGCAAAGGGCGTAATTGCTAAACTCAATCACTAATTTAACACAGATGGCAAGGTTGTCAGCTGGTGTGAACTGGCATAGTTCTAGAGAAGTTGATGGAGGTATGTTGATTTGCACCAGCTGAGCATCTGGCCCATTTCTTTTTAAAAGCTGGATCATTTTGGCAATTATCTAAGAAAGCCCTATCTATTCGTATAAGTGGCCCCTAGTGTAAAAATAGGGGAGACCAATCCAAAGCACTAATAATGCTATATAAAAAGACACCCCACCCAGTAAGAGAGCCAGTGACTTCCCAAGCAAGTGAGATGCAGTTTGTGTTATCTCTTTGCTGAGGTTGTCCAGGATGTTTTCGCCAGTTCAGGAAACAGAGGAAAGAAAGTTTCAACAATTCCTAAACATTAGCACCCTCAAAACCCTCTGCTAACAGAAGGATGAGATAAGGCAGGCCATAGGACTGCTTGCACTGTTTGTTTATTCTCCTGCCCTATAGTCCCAAGTGTTTTGAAAAAAACCTAAGCCAGTGTTGAGTTCAGTTTAGAAATGTAAAGGCTTCACTCAGCATCGGAGAAAAGGGGCCTCAGTAGACAATTATCTGTCATTAAAGATGATTAAATGAATGAAGACACAGGGTCAGCCTTTCTTTGATGGGATGTGCAACTATAGGAATGTTCAACAGAAGGCTGTCCCTGCCCTTTAAAACAGGGGTGGTATCGGCTGGGTTTTTGATGGATTTTTATCAGTGTTGATGTGAGGAAATGGCTTTCCCAGCTGATAACATCTTTGACCAAGTTTCTTGAACCCTTGACCTTTATCAGTCAGGGTGCATTGGATCCTTTCTAGTCTCTCTTAAAAATAAATCCTAAAATAAGGTATATGTAGGAAATACCTTGCAAGTATGACATTCTTGCAAAAAAGGAGGGTATTTTACATTTTCCTTTCACCCTAGACTATTGCTTTGTTGTTTCAATTTGGAAATTTTTACTATAAGAGCAAACAGAACATATCATTCAGAAACATATAAACACTATATACTATATCCTACACTCAGGCCCCAGGTGACTTGATTGACTTCAGTGGTCTTAGATAAGAAGTAAGCTGAACTGCTGTGTAGTGTTGGTGCATGCTGCTTAATAGTTCTCTTTCACCCCAGAGCTAGTAGCATTTGTATCTCATCAGGCATTGTAAGGTTTAAATGTATGTGAAGCATTTTGAGACTCTGAAATGAAATCTGCTGCAGAAGTGCAGATTATGATGATAACCACGTTTTCTTCATTGACAGAAACACCACTGAAACACACTCATAGTGCCAATCTCTGAGTAGACGTAAACCTCAGTCCAATCCTCTTGAAGTCAGTGGAGTTACTTGGGGTATTAGTGCGAAACTTGGCATGTAGTACTTTCATATTTCCAAATGACATGTTATACTTACCCTCTCAGTAAAAATTAAATTACTCCTAAATTGCCACAATAAAGCTGCATCCTAGAGTGAAATGAAAATGTAATTGTAGAGTAGTTTAGGTAGCAGAATGTAATTACCCAAGTTGGAATTTGGCCAGGACATAAGGGTTAACACCCCTACTTTTACTAAAAGCATCATTTGACCTGAGTGTTTAGAGGACTTTGATTCGATGTCTCATCCAAAAGACTGCATCTCCACCACTGCAGAGCCCTAAACCCTATGCAAAAGCATGGGTTTGGTACTGACTCAGAAAGAAGAGTGCTACTAATGGATCACTTGCATTATCATTTCCTGCAGAACCTTCCCAGTATTGAACCAAAGAGTGACCTAGATTATCCCTGAGTTTCTTGTGAGATCTGACATGTGTCGCCACATAAATGACATGGCTGTAATTTGATTGCACTAAAATATACAGAAAAAATATTTTACAAAATAGTGGTTCTCAACAAGGGATCTGGGGCTCCCTGATGGGCCGCGAGCAGGTTTCAGGGAGTCCGTCAAGCAGGGCCAGTGTTAGACTCACTGGGGCCCAGGGCAGAAAGCCAAAGCCCCACCGGATGGGGCTGAAGACTGGGGCTCTGAGCCCCGCCACCCAGGGCTGAAGCCGAAGCCTGAGCAATGTAGCTTTGTGGGGGTCCTGTGGCATGGGGCCCCAGGAAATTGCCCTGCTTGCTACCCCCTAACGCCATCCATGGCTTTTATATGAAGAAAATCAGTTGTTGTGGCACAGTGGGCCATGGAGTGTTTAGAGCATGTTGGGGTGGGCCTCAGAACAAAAAAGGTTGACAACCCCTGCTATAAAACAGCATTAAACATGTATGCACAGGTAAGTGTAAAAGTTTAGGGGTTAAAAGGTATATTTGTCTTGAAAGTCAAGTGAAGTGTGTTACCATCCATGAAAGGGTAGAAGTTCCTTCTAATAATGTGAGCACATACCACTGATCAGAGCCTCACCAGTGCCAGAGGTCCTCCCGTTGCAACTGAAGAAAGGGAGAAGCAAAGGTGGTTTTGAGCTGAATGAGTCAGTTTACCTCCTTAGAGCTATTGTGTCAAGTTCTCTCAGCCCGATATCACTGCTTTGGTTACACTCGAGTTGTGTTTTCAAACTTATCTCTATTACCATGAGAGCTAGAATTTATTTTTTAAATGAAAGATTACAATCTGATGTAATCACATGACTCCCAAGAGTCCCTGTGCTGGGACTGAGTAATGTATTTTCAAAAATCAGTCATTTAAGTTTACCATGGATTTGACGGTTTTCTGCTGTGGAACTGCAGAGTGGAATTTGAATTTGTTGTATGGCAGAGTAGACCAGGTCTTGGTTAAGGTTATGCTGAATAAACGTGGCAATGAAGAAGAAAACACTGCATTGTATTCATAGCTATAGAATAAGACTGCCACAAACTGAAGTGTAATATGATCTCTGGGGTGAATATTTATCTTGGTCCAAGGATGACTGAATTTCATTGCATTTATACTTTCTGACTGTATGTAATTCATTTCAGAAACTGAAAAAAATTGTTTGATTGTTTACTTCCTTGAAACATGAGTATTCGACAGAAAAAAGAAAAAGGGGGAAAAATAAGAGTAGCACTAACCATAGAAATTCTCTGTACAAAGATATAGTACAGAGAGATTGAACCAGGAGTCGGGGGAAAAAAACAATTCAGTGTTACTCTGCAAACATTAAAGAAAAAAGTTGTATTAGTAAAATAACTTCTAATAATTATTTATACAAGAAAGCACAAAAGAAAAGGAATCATGTCTTGAGAAAATGAGAGCTAGAATGCACAATATCTCGTTGGGTTACTTAAGGCAATGAAGCTTTAAGGTTTACCTTATGTGCCATGTACATTGATTAAATACCAAATCTATGGTGGCCATCTTTGACCATCATTTACTGTATTGATTTGTCACGAGAGCAACTGTAATAAAAAAAACATTGATTTACTGTCCTTATTTGCTTATGGGCTTTTTATTAATTTTATGCTTTTTTGGATTATAATTTTTTATGTTTTTTTTTTCCTTTAAGACAAGCCTGGTGCTCTGTGAAGTTGGAAAAGGGGAACGAACCATGGAACAAAGGAATGAAATCATCAGCTGCTTCTTGCCACTTCTTACTGAGCGACAAGAGCTACGCAAAGAATGGACCGCAAGGTGAGAGCCCTAAGGAAAAGGAAAATATAGTGAGACCTTGAAATAAAAAAAAAAACCAAAAACACATGATCAACTATTCTCATAAAGACGCACATGGGGGTTGGGGGGGGGAAACAGCTGGGCAAGTCTTTTTAAAAAAGAGTTTTACTGTTTGCTTTTCCAGTTACATTTCTGTATGGATTAAATAGTCAAACGTTACTATATATGATTTCACAGTTAATTTAACAGTGTGATGTTGTATTACTATCTTGATACAGCAATCTATTCAATTGATACCCTGATAAACAGCATGCCCATTTAAAGGATGCTGTCAATTTAATCACACTTTGTCTGAAAAGGTTTTCCCTACTATTGTTACAAATAATACCTGCTAATGTCTCATGGTTGTGATAGGCTCAGAATAAGAGCCTGAACAGAAAGTGCTGTGGTACAAACTCTGCCTTTAGATGTGTCAGTGCGGATGCTTACAACCACACAAAGTTCAGATAACATCTGTGGGACTCCACATGGGCAAGTCTGTTTACAGAATCACAGTCAATAGCTGAAAAAAGCTGAGGGAGAATCCTCCATTTTTTCCCATTCAGATGGCTTGTTTTTTGCATTTAGCAACACTTTGTGTATAGGCAGTTTTACTGATTCAGCCGAATGACAAAAATGGGTAAGGGGGTTCCATGATGCATTCAGTAACTGAAACTACTTTTAACACATTTTTAAAATTGCCTAAATTTTTAGTTGACAGTGTTCCTTTAACTGTGATAAATGCCTAGGAACATATTCAGTGGGATGCATTTCAGTGACTATCGATAAATGATATTCTTAGCCTGTTTGAAATGCTGTGCCTGTTCTTGTTGGAAAACCTGTTTATAGCAGATGTGATTTGGTGTTTACTAGAGTAAATTTCCACTGTGTGCCGCCTTGCTTTCTTCATTCCACTCTGCTGCATTGGTAATGGCTGCTAAATGAGTCCATTTTACTTTACTATTCTAAAAGCTGCAGATGTATACATGCTTTAATAATCTCTTGTTTTTTCTTGTTTTTAAGACAACCGATTAAATAAATAAAAAGACCTACTTCAAAAGTGGGCCAAATTCTTCACTTGGATATGTGCACACATCTCCCATTAAAATCAATAGGAGTCCTGTATTTGCATGTATGACCAAACTTTGGCCTAATGTATGTATTATTGTGACACTTGTGGTATTCAGGGTAATTGCTTCATTGGTGTGAATTTGTTTCCAGTGGTGTGTGCCAGTTAAGAGAATTCTGTTGTACCCTTACTATGGTGCTTCATATGGATGCTGAAAGTTCTGTAGATTTGACCTCCGTTACTTCAGAAAGTCAGTAGAGGCTGCTAGACCTGACGTTTGATTGGATTTGCTGTTCTCAATATTGCTGCACTACATGGGCTCTTGAAACACTTCAAAAACTCAAGGGACTGAGCACTACAACAGAGGAACAATTATTGGAACAAATTAGCGACCTTGTCTAGTAAGGTTTCTTCTAGTGGGTAGGGAGTTGGTATTATGATATTAATCCGAAGAGGTCTCAGAATGAAAAATACCTATCTAAGAGTAGTTTGCAGTTTCCTCATGTTATGTCACTCACTTCTCCATTTAGTTTCCTGCTTTCCAAAGAATCTCCTGGATGTTTTTTAAAGTCTCTGATTCTGCATCATTTGTCTTATTAAATTAAACCAAATGAGTTGCGGGACGGGGATGTCATTAACTGGAGAGATCTCTAAGGGCTTTTCTTCACCTGGAACTCTCCACTCTTCTATGTTAAACAAAATAGAGGGCTTTCTAGAGACAGGGAAAGAATAAACGGTTGTGATGACTGACATGTCTTCTTAGGGTCCATTTAGTTTTACAATAATTTTCTAATATACCAAATCATCAGGGATCACGACAAAAAATGACTTGTTTTGAAAGGACTCTGGTTACATTGTTTCTGGCCTTTGCTTACAACTAACAATTTAATCAGAAGCTGGAGCCAGCACTGATGTGGCAGACAAAGTCTAGTCTCTGACACAAAAATGCTAAAGTACTTTGGGGGATGGTGGTGAGAAAGCTTAGAAGCAGACAAAGTGCAGGCCTCCTTAAAACTAAACACCTGAAAGAAAATTTCAAGAGCATGGTGTCTTGAAAGCTCAGAAAGAAAGTGTCCCTTGAGTATTAAGTAACCATAATCCTTTTTTCCCATTTGATGTTTCCCATCCTAGTGACCTATCTAAGAGTCTCATCCATATGATCTACATAAACAGACTGTTACCATACACCTCACTTTACCTCATCAAAGCTTCAGCTAGATGTCTGGAATGAAGCCGTGACTGTGGGAGCCATCAAGCATGCAGTGGTGAAAGTTCTGAAACGTCCGCCCCAGTGCTCGCAGGGGCTGCCCGTGTTTTAGAGATCAGTCTATTGCGTACTTTGGAATTACATGAGAAAAATGTGCTTGGACAGGAAATAATTAGCACTTGTCAAAGGGCAGGCAACAGGCTACAGTATTTTACTTTCAGTAGGCTATCAGGGGATCCGCTAGATTAGATAATAGATTTTTTTTTTCCCCCCTCTGGAAGTTAAATACAGATGACTCTAATTACCTTCCATTGCACATTATTAGAGAGCACATTATGAACAGTACAACTTGAAGAAATTTAGGTCAACTAAGAGACTAGCTGGCAAAAACTTTACCGTGTTCTGAGAGTAATGTAGCCATTCTGTTGTTTCAGCAGGTTCACTTGTGGCACTGATACCTTAATTTTAAAAAAAAAATAATAAAAAGAAATACATGGTTGGAACAGTAACACAGCTCTAAGGGGATTGTGCTTTTACAGGCCGGTGAGTCTTCCTCGCAGAAGTATCAGGATTTTCACTAACATGAATTTCTGTCTTAGTCAGACAAATCATGTCCCTGTGGATTTTGCTTCTGGCTATGCCAGTGTTTCTGCATAATGACTGGCTGAAATTACACAATGAGTTTGTGTTACAGCACAACAGTTCAGATCACACAGTAGTAGGCTGAGTATTATGACCTGCCACTTTGCATACTGGTAACCCCTAGACAATGCTATCCAAGCAGGTCTTTCAGGGATACAAATTAATCTATATTGAGTGGTAGTGATCCAAAATATCTCCGGTAGAACTATGTGAATGTGCTCTAAGTGTTAACAGAAATGACCCAGAGTTTCTAAAGGCTCATATTTGTTTATACTGCTTGATAGTGTCTGATGGACAGGTTGTTATAGCTGTTAAAGAGCTGCTCAAGCCCTTTGAACTGACCCCTTCTTGACCTCAGCTTACAAAAGGTCAGTCTTCAGCTAATAAAGCAGGCGGAACCTTAGCTTCTACTGTAGTGAGCAGAGGCTAAAGAGAACAGCTGTGAATTTTGAACTGACCATGCAAACTGGTGCAGGTTTTTTGGGGTCACCATGTGATAATGAAAATTATTACTGAATGATATGGATGTTTAACTGCATAGTGGGCAAGAGAGGGCAGAGTCTAATGTATTGGGTTTGATAAATGAAGTGTGAAGTTTCCCATCTGGATTTAGACAGCGCTTGCATTCTCTCTCTCTTTTTTTTTTTTTTTTTTTTTTACAAAAGGGAAACATTTTAAAATAACCACAGTACATATAGAATCATTGACCCAGGCGGAGAGCTGGAATAGATTAAGATTTAATGGTGACCATGGAAGAAATTATCATTTGAAAAGTGAGACCAAAGTGGGGGAAAGTACAATCCAAGAACAGCACCTGATTCATTTTTTAGGACACTCTTAATACTTTAATAATGTTGTTGTTGTTTTCAAATATGAGCATAGAGTTCGAGACACATTTACGATGAACATGGAATAAGAAGTAAAGTCGCAAAATTATGCCATGTAATAATAATTGCTTGAAAAATATTTGTTTGAAATTGTAGAAGTGGGTGTTAACACCTTTCATGTCCTTGAAATGCACAGGAGAAGTGTATGATAGTCTGAATAAAAATCCATGCTTTTCATTCCTCTTCTAAATCTTATTGATATCATAGATCTTTTCTATACTATGTTTTCTTAAAGATTTGTTTGTCTTGCTTTTTGTGTTGCTTTCTCTGTTAGATTTTAGGGTTCATTTTGCAACATTTTGTGAATGAACACATTTGTTACCAAATTGTCACCAAGAAATCAACAATAGGTTTGATATACAAAACAAAGATTAATTGTGTCCTCTCATACTTTAATATCACTAATTTCTGGTAAAATTTTGTTTGTTTTTTTTAATTATTAAGTTAATTGTTGAAATCAATCCTTTTCACTGAAATTCTGCTTGTGTTTAAAGGTGTAATATTGAGAGTCAGATTCTGATTAGTTTACCGCAGTGAAATCTGCAATAACCTCAGACTAGAATCTTGAACTGTGCTGTCCAGTGGTTGGGGAGAGGAACATAATGAAATTACAAGTCTGATTATGGGGAAAGTAAAATTGTTTATGATGTTTTCTGTTTACTTTTAAAAATAGTAATACTCAGCCAAATCCTGACGTCCGTACTTTAACAACAGTTTTGACTGAGTGAAATCAGAATAAAGGTTTTATAAGGAATAAGGACTAAAGTAAACAAGGAATTCCTTTGGTTCATGCAACAAACATAGCAGAGAAGTGTTAACTGATTAAATCTTGTAAGAATTAATAGCTTAAATCCAAGTTCCTTGGCTCATTGAAATAATACAGTGAGAAAATCCGTTTTATGGGATGATAATACAACTAACATTTGGTAGATAGGTCACTGTATAAGAGTATCTTTACATTTGTTACTTTACACACATGCACCCCTTTTAGATAGTATAAGGTTTTTGTCATGCAACTATTGCCAATAAGTTTTTTGGCTTCCACTATCCTCCCATTTCTACTAAATTTGTCACAGTCTAGCTCCTCAAAAAGCAAATACAAACAAAAAACTGTTTCTTGATCCTGACGCTCACACCCTATCTCTACTTTCTGTGTATTAGTAAAGTACTTGGAGAAGTTGCCCCCTCTCATTTTTTCAGTCATCTCTGATTCTATACTTCATGGGGCTCACTTTGGGTTTTGTTTTGGCCTGTTCCTCCATGTAGCTCATTAACTACTTATTTCTGCTAAGCAAAGTTCTTTCTTCCTTGTTGTTCTCATTTATCTTTTTCCAAACTATGGCCCACTCCTTCCTATCCTTTTCAGACCTATCACTTTTATCCTCAACTGGTCATATATTTTTGACCTCCTTTGACTCATCCCTTTTTTGACCTGTCCAAGTGAACATGTGATTTTTACCTCATCTTTTAGCTTAAAAATCTAGAGATGGAAGAGTTTATCTTAACTTAGAAGAGCATCCTCATTTTTCCATTTTTTATATTTCCCCTCATATCAGAGCCCTCCATTCTTCATTACTTTACCTCCCTGCTTAATTTTACAAGCCTTGAGAAATGCGAGTTCATCTCACAGGCAACCCATTGACTTTCCCACATTCCAACTAGAACCAGAATAAGTAAGACAGGCCAAAACTTAGAAAGAAAGTAGAGATTCATGGTGATCATATCAATAGTTAAAAACAAAAGATTATCATAATGTCCTATGAGGTTACTGAGAGAAAAATCTGAACCCCATTTGGGTCTGCTGATCTCCATGGATGCACCAATGAAATAGGTCCTCCACTCCCAAAGGATCAGTAGTGAGCCGGATGCCAATATGAGGGATGTGATGGTCTGACTGTGACAGAGATTTTATTTTTACCCGCTGTTAACCACCAAATCCCACCCAGAAATGTGATCCAAGTTTTTGTGTAGAGCCTGAAGGCTTTTTATGTAGGTCCTTGGTTTTCAAGGCATCCATAAAATTCCAGGCCAACCCAGAAGAGCTACTGTGTGCTCGAACACTAAATTCATCCAGAACAATAAGTCTGGGTGTCTCCAAGACCAGGTGGGTCAGAAACTCAGTTAGCTCAGACTGGAATTATGAAGTGCTGTACACTACAACTTTTGCCATTTTAACCGTATTCTAAACTCTCAAACAAGGATGAATGTGGTTTTGAAATTGGGTATTACCTGCAGCTGAAGTAAGGATATTACATACCAGTCCTGCCTCAGCACCAAGGGAAGGACCAGTTGTCCTCTTGATGTCTCTTCCAGATTTATGTGATTCTTTGATTACATTATCTCCTGGTTTCTCTCGGCTGGTATTATACCAGCTACCAATTTAGACAGAGCTGAGCTAACAAAGGGCAAGCCAAATTATTCATCCAGGTTTTGGTTCTAAAAGCACATTTGGAGGCCTCACTCATGATTAATTTATGAATCCATAGTCATTATTAGCTACTGACCTTGCATTAAGCAATGTTCTTGGTCAATGAATAGACCCAACAGTCAGGGCCCTATCAGCTGATGACGTTTGCCCGAAATGAGATCTCAGAAGAGACTATAACCAGATACTAGTTGTCATACAGCTGGTCTGAGTCTGAAAAATGGTTCCTTTCACCTTCACTTTCCATGCTTGTTGCAACAGGAAACAGAAAATTGGGGTTTCTAGAAATGGTCCCACTTGACTGGCTAGTCAATGCCTATGGCACTACATGCAAATGTTAAATCAGAATCATCGTAACTCTACTTACTTTCTTCCAAGGTATGCCATTAATTTGAAACAAATTTACCTCACACTACACTGGAGTTACTTGGCTGTTGATCATTCTGCGTTAGTGACATCAGAAATATTTAGATTAATAGAAATACTTAGATTGTAAACTCTTTGGGGGCAGGGCCTGTCTTTTGTTCTATGTTTGTACAGCATCTAGCACAAAGGGATTCCTGGTCCATGACTGGGGCTCATAAGCATTACAGTAATAAAAATAATAATGGAAAGCTGACATTCAGTAAGTGTTGTCTATGTTGACAATGACCTTCCAAGGAGGTTGAGAGATGAGTGGGAAGATTTGGCTTATTTTGTTGGTTCATGGCATATGAAGAAGGTCCTAAAGGTTTTCTTTTTTTCCTGCTTCTTTTTTACATTAGCATTTCAGATCTTGTCTACCCAGGAAGACCCTCTGGAAGGACAGAGAACTAGTAGTTACTCTGTTAGCTCAAGTGGTAGAGGCCTGTATTGTGGATCTAAAGATTCAAACCCTGAAATACGGTCCACTGGTTAGGGCATTAGCCTAGGCCTTGGGAGTCCCAGGGAGTCCCTCTTTTGCCACAGGCTTCCTGTGTGACTTTGGGCAAATCACTTAGGACCAGAACAGATTTTGAAAGGTATTTATGTGCCTAAAGATGCTGCGCAGGAATTTCAAAAGGATTATCTCAAATATCTGGCCCTTAGTTTCTCCCAGCCTTAGTTTCCCATCTGTAAAATTAAAATAACATTCCTGTACCGCACAGGTATGATGTGAGAATAAATATATTAAATTTATATTGTGAGTTGCTCAGATACAGTAATAGGAGCTATTTAAGTATCCAAGATGAATAGTTCTCAAGTACCAAAGACACAAAACTAAATGAATACAAGGGAGATTTGTATTCAGATTATTTAAAACTCTTAATTTTTGTTTATTTTCATTAATGCCTGTTTAACTAACACAGGTAGAAGAACATCTCTCTCTATAGGAATTCAGCACTCCTACTTCTTAAATTAAGAGCTCATTCTGCACATCTCTGACACCCCCAATAGGCTTGTCTATACTACAAAAATAATCCAGTGCTGACAATGTATGTCAGTATCAGGAGCTGTTGAACTGCTGCTGAAGAAGTGTTACCTGCAAGTGTGCACAAGAACAAGTCATATTCACCATTTTGGATACTGTGGCTAACAAATCTCCAAGAAAAGTAAAGGAAGAGCAGACTTGACTTATTTTTTATTAAAAAGAAGCAAAACTTTCAAGTCTTCACTATGTATCAGAAAGCAAACGTGTGGAAAGCATAGTTTTCTTAATATCACTTATTTTAAGTCAAAGGTATTTTGTGGTATGGACACTGTGGCAGTGCATATTGTACGTACATCATGAAAACTCTGTAAAGAAGATTGAAAGTCCAAACTTACAGCCTTTAAATGAATGTACAAAACTCTGAGACCTTAGTGAAGGTGTCAGTCCTCTTCATGTTGTGTTTGAGGATCATCTGTCCCTGGTGACCTTTGCCATCTCTTTGGTTGGTTATTGCCAGCTCTTTTGCTTCTTGTGACCCTTCCTGTTTTCTGCTTTAGTCTTTCACCTGTGTTTCTTTGATTCAAAAGCCTTTGAACCAGCCAGGCTTGGTATCAGTAGATGCCAGTACTCTAAAGAACAATGGAAATGATGCTTGATTAAATACTGCTGTTTAAGAGCCATGATTTTTTTTTCTTTGAAACTATCTTGACTCTCTAACCTTGAAAAGACTTTGCGTCTAAAAGCTGTGGATATTTACAAATAACGCTGCTTTCTGCCTCATGATACAATCAGTTCATGAAAAACTTCAGTTGATGCAAAGAACCTTATAGATTCAGTATAAAATCCATTGAGAGGACTCACATTGTATGGCATTTTAGAGATGTCCATTGTAAAAGTTTGTCACAAAACTTGAGTCCCAGTTACTTACTCTGTTTTTTATGAGTCTTGCAGGCTCTTTCATTACAGCAAACTGTACAAATCGTTTGCTCTGAAGCCACTTGATCACTTTATTTCAATTTTAGAACTTAGAAGCCATGCTCATGAGTAGCATTAACAGACATAATACCCCAAATTTAGACAGAAATCATATAGTCACATAGAAATCTTAGTTGACAGTTTTTGTTTGATTTCATACCCGCTTTATGGGTGTCTGCCAGGTCTTCAAAGAGAGATCCAATTGCCTGGCAAGTGACACAGATTTAGCCCTCGTTACAGTATGATTAAAGTTTCCAAGCCAAAAAAGCAGTGTTGGTGATTCAGACAGCCCACTTTTTCCCTAATAGAGAATTTGTTGAAATTGCTGCAGTTTTATGGAGTGCGCTTGATGCTCATTTTATGATGGAAAAATACCTATAATTCCCTGTTAATAAAATATTGTAATATTATATGTTGGTCTGAATTCAGTTCATCTGGACAAGGCTTTAAAGTCAACACTAGTGACCATTCCTTATTTATAAGATTTCATGATTGCAAGGCAAGAAAAATAGATAGTGCTGTTTTTCCAGTGATTTGGCAACAGTTTACTCACTACCACTTGCAGATCTGAATTCAGTTATTATGGGGTTTTCAGGCTGCAAGATGGTGGAGATCAAGTATGTCACAGAGGTGACAAATTTATAATCTTTGGAGACAGAGTGTTAGCTACATCATCTGACAGCTGAACCACAAAGTGGCATTAGCATCAGCTGTCATCCTTCTTGCTACAGACAATGGTGTCTGCTAGAGGCAGAAGAGGAGGCGAAAAGCAGGAGTGTGCATGTGTATATGGAGCTGTTGTCTGTTGCTCTCCAGCTAAAGAACTGGCGTTTTGAGCTAGGAATGTGGAATGACTGGCCCAGTGAATGAAAGAATGTCATAGGTGTATTTTGAAACTATCCATTGAGGTTTCTTATTTTCCTCTGCTCTTAGCAGAATGTCCTTTATGCCTCAAAACCTGATATCTCCATAAAACCAGCTCACAAATTTAGTACAAACTGAAACTTTGTCTAAAAATATAAGTTTGGGATTAAGTGAGGTTAGAGATGGAACTACCTTTTCTCTCCAAGAACTGGTGCCTTATCCTATGGGGACTTTGTTGTTAATGTTATTATAGTTGTTATTGTATTAAATTCAGCTTTATGTAGTATAAAACTATTTGAACTTTGAGGATCTGGGTTATAAAATCAGCATATAGTGTTAATATGGAAAAATTGTGGGATAGCATGGGGAAATTAAATGCAGTCAGCCAAATTCTGTGCTATTCTCACCATTCCAAAAAGATGTAAGTGAACAGGTACAAGTACAGGACTTAAGTCTTGGATACTGTCAATCTTGTGTGTTACTAAATTTTCATCACATATATGGGACTTCATGATGTTGGGAATTAATAATGAAAAGCAAAGCCTTTCATTTCCAGTTACCAGCTCAGTTGTGGGTCAGGTTGGTAGTGCCAAAATGTTATTCCTTTTGGATTTCTGTTCGATGGCCTATGGAAAATGCACTGGTTCTTCAGTCCTAGTAGGCAAGTGTGTATTTAATATAATGCCACTATCACAACAGACACTAATTTATACCTTTGATGTTTTAAGAGAAGCCAAAAATCAAATGGACATAGCAACAGAACAATATGTCCTCAACAGGAGAAGTGATTTCTCCATGCCAGGGTTGTGACAAGTTATTTTTCCAATGAGTGGGGGACTTGCACTATTATTACCTGCTCTGTACCTTCCATATGAAGAGAGGATACCCGTCTGTAGTCTTCTTCATAAAGAACTTTACATGTATTTAAAAATGTGTGGGTATAAATATGTGCAGATTTACACATTTATCACACATATACTGCTGATAGCCATGTTACAGATTGCAGGAACATGTCAGCAATAGTGGACAGGAAGGGAGGCAACTTTTGTCTGGAGACCAGAGGCTGGGTCTCAGGCTAAGGGGAATGAGACGAACTGGAAAGAAGTCTTTAGAAATATAGTCTGTAGCTGCAAAGATGGCATCTTTCTAACATTTGCGCAGTTTATGGTTAGATATGTTATTTTAAAAAGATAAGGACTAAGGGACCTCTTACATAAGCTGTATTGTTTTCATATCCATGGTCCTAATGACATGTAGGGAATGTCTATAGATCATGAATGAGAAAACAGTTTAGGGATTATAAAGTGGTAGTAGAAAGAAAAATACTTTGTAAACCACTGAAACTTACTGGGATCTATGCCTACAAAAGGAAACCTTTAGAAGGAAAGCAATACCTTTGAATTACTAACAAATATGCTCCTGAGTTGCAATACCATTGAAAAGTTTCATATTACCATATTGAGTGTACCTAACCTGGGTTGGTGATGAAGCAGAAATAATGCATGGGCAAAAAGCTTATTAAAGAATATTAATGAAGGACTCTGGTGTCATCTAGGAAAAGAATTGCAAAATCATAAACACAGATGGAGATGGACCGAAAATAATTTCTTAGACAGAGGCAGTGAATATGCAGAGTATAGAAAAAGAAGTTAGGGGAAGTGTTAGGCAATTAAAAGCAGAGGTGGTGAGAGCTCGGAAGGAGAGAGGGAAAGAGAGAGTAGCCTGCTTTCAGAGAGAGAGAGAGAGTTCTGAGAGCTTTTGGACCTGATACTGAGAGGGTATACCAGACTCATTGAAAGACTGGCAATTTTTTTTCATCAGTTATATTTGTAAGGTTGGTGTAACCGATGTTAGAATTTGGCCCAAAATATGTTGTGAATAAAACAGAACAAATAATTTGTTATATTAGTTTCACCACTTTCTCTGCAAATTCTCTTTGAGCAGATTGCTATCTTCTCAGATTTATTCACTTTATCTGAAATTATTTGGTAAATAATTATGGAGAATTTTGGTCTGCAGATTGTTTGGGGAAAGGTCATTGCAATTATGTATCTGAAGCTGAAACCATATTGGTTAGTTTTGATTGAACACACAGCTCATTTAATATGTTTCTGCGTCCTGATTGGATGAGAGTGACTATTTAGAATTGGGTTCTCGCATGACTGTGTGATTATGAATTCAGAATGTACTTTCTGGAAATCTCCAACATTTGCTTAAAATTTGCTGTTTCTGCAAACATTCCTGATAGTAAATTAATTTGCTAGAATATCTGGCAAGTTAACAGAAAAGTGTGATGCAAATACAGTAAAAAGAATTTTCTTTAAAAATTAAAAGAATATTCACAGTTTTTTTCCTGTATTCACAATCTTTAGTTTTCCACTAATATGATCAATCTTGACTTGTGGTAAATAAGGAAGGTGTTTTACTCTCTACAAATTGCACCCTCAGCAGCATTTTAATAAAGGTTATGGGTTGTGGGGAGGGGTTTATCTGCTACTGGGGATATATTTATATATCTTAGAAGGCCAAAATGTGTCTTTCTAGAGTTTTCAGATCCTTTAATAAGAATGATTTTTGACCATCATGGTCAAGGTTGATTTGAGGAGATGCCCTGGAGATGAAAGGTTAACAATTTGTCCAGTTTATAATGGATTAATCACTCACTGTACACAGTGTTTATCGTAGCAGACGATTTGCCACACACTAAGAGCAGTAATTTTATTTTATATTAGGGTGTCCCAAGTGTATCTTAGACATTTCCCCTTCAATGTATTTTCCAGCTTATAGGTAAAGCCTAAATTTAGCTGTCACTTGCAAAGTGATAGAATGGGAGTTGGGTTATTAACAGCTTTGCTTGCCTGTAGGTGACACTGTTTCACCATTTATCTGAACGTTGTCCAATATCTTGTCTAGGGACAAAAAAAAAAAAGTTATGTAAGAATAATTTGAGAGAGATTCAAATAAATACATTGCATTAATGGTTCCTTCCGTCTTGGTTAGAATAGTGGAGTATTAGGTATGGGTGGATAAATGGCATGTTATCCTTTTCAAAGACGGCTGCAGTTTATGAAATTATTTCTGATTAATTAGCTCACTAGCATCTCTACGTCTGTTCAGTATCCCCTTGACAGACAAGATGCTAAAAAGATCACTCTACAGTGTTTCTAAAGGCTAATGTAATAAACCTGGAGGATAATACACTAGTGGAAAATCCTAATTCACTGCTAACTTGTGGCAATATAAAAGTAAAGTTAAAATGTTCTTAGTCATGCAAGTCATTTAAATTAATAATGTGTACCATTAAGTGAAATCTCAGGGAGGATTTTTTTCCTACAGGAAAAAGGATACTGCTTACAGAGAAAATAAAAAATTCTATGAGGCTTGAGCAATCATCTATCTCAAAGCTACAGTGTTCATACTGCCAGATGTTCCGGTGCTGCGGCTGCTTTGACATGTATATCTCTCTTCCCGGCAGAAAACAATATATACATCAGCCCAGGTGCAA
The DNA here is from genome assembly GCF_965152275.1 of Natator depressus. Classification (NCBI taxonomy): domain Eukaryota; kingdom Metazoa; phylum Chordata; order Testudines; family Cheloniidae; genus Natator; species Natator depressus. The sequence continues at coordinate 13,762,801 of NC_134245.1, read as the reverse complement.
GGTGGCCTTGCCAGCAAATCCTCCTCCTCCTCCTAGCTGTGACACTCATCCACTTCCCATCACAATGTGTACATTAGAAGGAGATTGCAATTAATGCCTGGAAAGAATAGGTTTCACTAAAGTGATGTGCACAGTAATGATATTGTTAGCTTCCTTAATTTCCAGTTTCACCATCAATTATGCCACGTGTTTCATCCAGTTGGTGCTACCCTCCCAGTGTTAATTATAACCTACAAGACTGTTACAGTTAATGTTATGGCAAGCATATTGTCTCTTCAAGGCTCCAGAGCAGCTCATAAATTATCTTGAAGGTAAAATGTAACTTGGGGAACTAGTTATGAAAATTCCATCCATCTCGCTTAGGAGGTGCAGCTGCTACTGTCAGCTGCCTTGCTGCTGCATTGTGAAGGAATTATGGTGGGTCAAGTTTAAGATGCTAGGCCCAGACTGTCACTGAGGAGAGAGGCTGTCCTGGCCCTGTCAGACAAGTACCTTCTGCCAATCCCTTGTGGTTTCACTTTGCAGGCAGTAAAAGGCAGGCAGTGCAGGTGGATGGTCCCCAAGCTGTCTCTATTCATTACTTTACAGAAACTTGTTTTAGTTAGGCAGGTACGGAGACCTTTTCTCTTCACTGTTGTCATGATGTTAGGCATCATCTGCAAAGTCTCAGATAGATAACTCTATAAATAACTCAGTGTTATGTTGGGTCTGTGGTGGTGGTGGGGAGTGTGGGGGAATGATTAGCACCAGACGCACACACCCAGTAATTCACTGGGTTGTAAAATGATTGTTAATTTACTTGTAGGAAGGGGTGGGTTTGGAGGAGCACATCTGTTCCTTTTTATTTCACATACATAATTTGATGAGGTGAGATTTAATTGCTAAGTAATTTGTATGAAAGTTTGGCATTACATAAGCATGTTTTTATATTGGGATTATTTTTATGAAGTGTGTGTTTGTTTAATTTTTCTCTCACAAGAATTGCAAACTCTGTTCAAGCCCTTGGGGCTTTAAAAAAAAAAAAAGACAAAGTACTCACAACTAGATGAGACTTTCATTAAACATATTTGTATAGTTACTGTAAATGCCCTTTTATTGCTGACGGATCTTCCTTTGAAATTCTGGATCATGAGTTAGTTTGGAAAGCTTTCAAGCTTTGGAAGTGCCCCGTAAGCATTTGTCTTTATTAACTACAAGTCAGGTTTTCTGATGGCGCAGTTTTCTCTGCTCTTTCATACCATTCAAAAGCATCCCATGTTTAGTCACTGGTGTCTCTCCCGTTGCCTATAGCTGGGAGGGCAGATGAATGAACACTGAAAGTTGGTGCTTGTGCAATTCCACATAGAGTCAGAGGTGCTGCGGACGCAAATACACAGGGCCGTTGTGAATGAATAAATGTTGTGAACTGACTCAAGGAGAATATGCACAATAATAAAAATCAGCAAGGACAATGCATCACAAAATGCGGTTTGTTCATTTGTTTTAACAGCTGTAATTCAATTTTAATTATTTTTGATAATTTATAATGTCCCAGAGCAAATTTTTCAAAATAATGAAGATTTGGTAAGTGAGACCTTAATTTATAAGCACCCTGCCTTTAAACCTTTGCAAAGTGGGGAATGAAGGCATCTGCATGTAGAAATTACTGAAAAGTGCATTAGCTAGGTGCTACCATAGATGCATTGTCACTTTCTTTTTTCCCCTGGAAATTCCAGGAAATGTGTCTTTGATACATTTCGAGGTCCACTGTCCCCCCAAATATGGGACACTTGGGCTATGTCTATGCTACAGCCTATGTTGGCAAAACTTATGTTGCTCAGGGTTGTGAATATTCTCACCCCAAGTGATACAAGTTACACCGACATAAGTGCTCGTGTGCACAGCGCTATGTCAGTGGGAGAGCTTCTGCTGCCGACATTGCTTCTGCTGCTCGCCTGGGTGGTTTTTTAAGGCCAATGGGAGAGTCTCTGTCTCTCTCCTCCCTCCCCCTCATCAGCATAGAGCATGTTCTTCTCTTGAGAAGAGAATAGACTCCTAAATTTCAGCCTTTTTAAGGAACCGGAACTCCGAATCTTATCTTATCTTTGTTATTCAGGGCTAGATTATGCCTTAAGGGACAGCCTTGAGCAGGTGTGATATGCAAACTGCATCATCCTGCCCAGAAGCATTGTGCCTCAGAGACATAATTCCTCCCTTGCTTCCTCCTTTCTTTGCTCCCAGGGGCGGGGGAGGAGGAAAAGGGAAGGGAGAAAGAGTTATTTATTTTTGGTGTATACCATTTAGTGGTACATTGCTCCACCCTGCGCGGCTCCTATATGTAACACCTTGTGTGACCAACTAAAGTTTGCAGTGTAGTTGTAGCCATGTCAGTCCCAGGATACCAGAGAGACAATGTGGGTGAGATAATAGCTTTTATTGGACCAACTTCTGTGGCTTGAAAGCTTCTCTCTCTCACCAACAAAAGTTGGTCCAATACAAAATATTACCTCATCCACCTTGTCTCTCAACTAAAGTTTGACTTCTGACCATAACTATATGGAGATCAGAGTAACAGCCGTGTTAGCCTGTATTCGCAAAAAGAAAAGGAGTACTTGTGGCACCTTAGAGACTAACCAATTTTTTTGAGAATAAGCTTTCGTGAGCTACTGCTCACTTCATCGGATGCATCAGATGAAGTGAGCTGTAGCTCACGAAAGCTTATGCTCAAATAAATTGGTTAGTCTCTAAGGTGCCACAAGTACTCCTTTTCTTTATATGGAGATCATCCATCAGTGTCACCAAAATGGTCCCAATATTGTGGCTCAGTCTGCATTCTGGTTGAGAAGGATTAAGGATATCTGCATTGATTAGCAGTTGTTAAAGTATGGTTGTCTCTAATTTTTGGATGAGTTTTCTTAGGAAAAGAAGATTAGGGATAGAGCAGTAATTTTTAAGATTGCTGGAGTCCAGTACTGGTTTCAGAAGGACTGGTCAGACTATTGCATGCTTCAAAGAGGTAGGTATATTGATTTATATGAAAAAAGTGTTAATGAATCCTCGAGGCTTAATTCTTTTCTCACATACATTGGTTTTACATCAGTGTATCTCCACTGACTTCAGTAAAGTTACCGTTGATTTAACTTAATGTAACAGAGACCAGAATAAGGCCTCAGTAAATGTCTTTCAAACTGTCAATATGAGGGTCTGTCAGAGTTCCATTTTAATACTGTTTCAGGAGAGAGAGATTTGGTTGGAAACAGTCTTTTCTGACTGAACTTGGCATGCAAAACTATCAGCACAGAAGTATTTCTTTTAAATATAAAAATTTTGTTTTATGCAACTGAAAAAGAAAACCTTACCAGAATAAAGTGCTTTTGTTTCCCTGCACTGTATAGCCTGAGGCCAACTTCAAAAGAAAACTATAACTTGGAAAGTGATTGAACTACTGATATTATGAAGCCATAGGTCATTTGGGAAAATATATTAAAGTTACTTTAAAAAGGGGGGTGGAGGGGAGCCTAAAAAGTGGCTGCCACAGAAATCTGCTGTCACACTTGAAGAGTTTTTAAAAAATCATTGGAAATTTTAGAGTTTGGGCTGTTGCATTTTGGGGGTTTTTTTGGATGCAGCTGGATTGACATAATAGAACAAAACTGCACCAAAGGAGTCATTATATTCTGTTGAGTCAACAACTCAGGAAGAAAATGAATTTTTAAGGTAGGGTCAGTAATAGGTCAAAACACTTTGGGGAAAATGCAATTTATTTAGAGTTATAAACTCTTATTTATGAATATGCAGTTTGTAAAACAAACTCGATCAGACATTTTTCTTTGCATAAAGGAAGACATTTTTGAAATAGTATATATATGAAAGTATGCATTTTCCCAGTGCAATTGAAATCTACCAGGTACACAAATATGTAAATATTAAAAAAAGTTTTGTAAAACAAATATGTACAAATACTGAAAGCACTTATATCAAAGTTTTGAGAAGAAAACATAATGTATTTCAAAAACAAAAACAGAATATTATAAAAAAGTGCAACAGTTACATGAATTCCAAATAGCTATAGAGCAGGATTCTTTATAGAAATTCTCGATGAGAAAGCAGATCTCTAAATGTAACCCCATGAAGCACATAAGTCTCTATGCAAAAATGTACTTTATTATATTATTGCCACAAATAAACATTAAAGCCTGAGTATTCTTCTTTAAAAAAAAAAAAAATCACTGTGGTGTTAGTTTGTTTCCAGCACCTAAAATTAGCATGATGGCTTTAACTTTGGATTTTCTTATTTGGGACATGAATTAATCATAAACTCTAATCCATATATGAGTACCTATATGTACATGTGGAATTTGGAAGTTGTCAAGGCTCTGAATGAACACAGAAGTCTGCCCATGCAGATCATATTGCATAGTTATTTCTTGTCCCTCCCATTAACCTCTTATCATAGTACTTTTTCCTTTGTCAAACTCTACTATGGGAGAAATGTTGGGATTATTTTTGTTTGCCAATACTGCTAAACCTTTTTTTTTTCTTTATTGTAGTGAGATAAAAAATAAATTTGTCACACTTTGCCCCTTTTCAGTGTTTCATGGTCAATTTCTGATAAATGGGTCTCTTGTAAGAGAGCCATTTTACAATTGGTCTTGAGTCAGAACTTTAAAATTTTTCTTCAGTAGGATTGTTCAAACCACATACATTCCATATAATTGTATTTGCATAATTCATTTTATATGGTCAAGAAACAAGAACTTCATTACACACCTAGGCCACAGTCCAACAGAGCACTTAGGTACACGAGTACCTTTAAGCAGAGAAATGGTCCCACTGAAGGAATATACCTTGTAATCAAATCAGTGGCTCTACTTATGTACTTAAGTTACACATGTTTTTAAGGTCCCAGTTCAGCTAAGCATCTTAAGCATGTGCCTAACCTTAAGTATGTTCTTAGGTCCCATTGTCAATGGACTTTCAGTCAATGGGATTTAAGCCAGCGGTTCTCAAACTGTGGGTCGGGTGACGACCCTGTTTTAATGGGGTCACCAGGACTGGTGTTAGACTTTCTGGGGCCTGGGGCTGAAGCTGAACTTCGAGCTCCACCACCTGGGGCTGAAGCCTGAGGGCTTCAGCCCTGGGTAGCAGGGCTCAGGCTTCGGCTTCAGCCCTGGTTACAGGCCCCCTGCCCAGGGCTGAAGACCTTGGGCTTTCCCCCCCACACCCCTGTTCCTCCCCCCCAGCCAGGGCAGCAGGGCTCAGGCTTTCGTTCCCCCCCCCCCCATGGGGTCGTGTAGTAATTTTGTCAGAAGGGGGTTGCGGTGCAATGAAGTCTGAGAACCGCTAACCTAAGCACATGCTTTAAAACATGAGCTTAAAGTACATTGCTGAATAGACACCTATATGCTTCACAGACCAGGGTTACATTTAGAGATCTGCTTTCTCATCAAGTATTTCTATATAGAATCCTGCTCTGTATCTATTTGGAATTCATGTAACTGTTGCACTTTTTATAATATCCTGTCTTTGTTTATGAAATACATAATGATTTCCTCTCAAAATTTAAATTAATGACTCAAAGTTGTAAACATTTTTATAATCTTAACATAATTTCCACCAATGTAGAGGTTGATCCTGAAAGATGCTGATCAACCCTTGCTGAGTGCTCTCAGCTGTCATTGAAATGAAAAATATTAGTCCAGGAATTCTCACCTTATTTTTTTTCCTCTTCATCTGATGAAAGGAAACTTTAAGAAAACCACAAATTATCAGAAACATTATGAAGAAAAAGATTAGTGTTCCTTTTATTTTAATTTTTTTGTAATTACAAATTGTGATTTAAATATGCTTAAGTGTCATTAGGTGCCATCAATTATGAATCCTAAAATAGAATTCACCTTTAATTTTTAATTGGCTCGCTTTTTAAGTCAAAACCTTAGCTTTATTTAAGCACATTATTTTCTGTTTCACACAAAAGTATGTACAAGATTTATTGGCGTTTGCATGAAAAAATAAAAGAATTTTCATGTTTTATAAGAAACTTAATACACTCTCACAGATGGTCCCGCTCAGGTGTGATTTTAATTACGAGCTACAACAAAGCCCAGCACAGTAGGAAGTCTCTTAATAAATGTCCTGAGGCTTTTGTCTTCACATGTCAAAAAGCCTTTTTATTGAGTGATTAAAATATTTTCTTTTATTGGCTGATTTTAAAAATGAACAAAATGCTTGGAATAGAAATATGAGGGCTTCCAGAGTTCAAAATTTGTTGATTTGCATTGTTTGGGGGGAGTGAAAAAGACGTTTTATTTTGGAATTACTTTTCACCCCGCTCTCTAAATTTCCTTTTCAAAAAACAAATGCTAGACAAATGTGTTAATAATATATTAAAAATGTGCATGAACATGAATAATGTATTAACAAATGAAAATGTGTTCTCTTTACATACGGTGCTTGATTTTGGCTTGTCACTTTGTTTAGGCAGTAAAGAGCTAGGTTTTGTAAAACACTGTATAAAATGCACAGAGAAACCAATAATAATTTAATCCCAGCCATAACATACATCTTCCATTAATAAAACACAAAAGATATGGTCTTACTGTTAAATATTAGTAATATATTATAATAATTTTATACTGTCTTTCCCTTAGTGGGGAATTATGAGGACCTCATGTAAGGACCTCAGTGTCCTGACATGGTTAATTATCCATAGATAATGGTTATCAGCAATAGCTGTTATAAGCACCACAGCCTCACTGTTGAGGGGTTATTAAGTGTTTGCACTCTCAGGTGCAGTGCACCTATGCACTTCTCTACAGAAACAAACAGCTGTGTTTTCTTTACTGTATTATACATCACATTCAGTGCATCATTTATTATAGCAAAGCTAATGATGCACATGCAAACCTTTATGTCCCATATTATACTGTGGTAATATATTTGCTATAGATATGTTAATTTAGCTTTCATAAGTCATTTATCTTTGCTAATATATAATGTATCTTATTTAGAATGCTGAGGCTCTGGGGTTTATTACGTATGAGTGTATTTAAATAATGTTAAAAAATTTCTTTTGAGGGTCATAACAAATGAGTAGAACTAACTTAACCATGTTGAGTGGCTAAAAATTTCCAGGTCCCCAAATCCTGTTTCATAATATCTGAGAACTTTCTTCTTAAGGACACAGTTATTGGTAATCATTATTCCAAATCTGGGACAGTGAAAAGAGTGAAAATAATGAGCATATACAAGTATCATAGGTTGTTTTTTCAATGAGGTTGAATGCACCTCATGGGAGGAAGTTCCTTTAAATTTAGATAGTTATGGATCACTTTAAATCATGGTTTGGAAAATGTTTTACTCCTTACACATGTAGCTTAGGACTTAGCCTATGGGTTAACGTATTAGTTTAAAGTTAGCTTTTAAGTAAAAAGATAAGATACATGTATAAAGCAGTAATGCAAGAAGCCTCCAGGCCCAAACCTGTAAGACATTAGTGTAATCACTTAGCATAAGGAAGTTAGGGCTATAAGTCTTAGCATAAATAAGCTGACCAGCAGTAACCCTAAGTTACAAGTTGGCATAAGATATAATTTTGCAATAAACAGTTCTTCTGATATTTTGTATAAAGTGCTGACAGGTACCTGCAAAAAGTTAGTTGATGCCAGTTTCAGTATTGTAGGATAGGAACATCAGCAGATGCTTAACAGCAGGATTGCTATAATAACCAGTTGATGTATATGCTAATAAAATTAAGATAATTCATATGCTCACCTATAGAATAGGGACACTGCAACAATATGAGGGAGAGGAAATTAATTAAGGGCAAAGGAGGCTAAACACCCTTATGAATATTCATGGCAGTCATCAGATCCTGTAATAGGGCTAACTACAGCCTAGACCAGAGGTTCTCAAACTGTGGTCCATGGACCACCAGTGGTCCACGAGCTCCATTCAGGTGGTCTGCGGATAGATCCCTCTAAGATGCACGTCTGGGCTGCTGCACACAAGAGAATGAAGGGCCACCCACCTAATTAGTAGAGACGTGCAGGCGTGGCTCCATTAATTAGGTGCCTGGACCCTGGAGAACACACACATGTAAGGTGAGGTGGTGGCCTTGGGGGGAATAGAGGGTAGGTGGGAGGGGGAAGAGGAGCGAGAAGAGGGAGTGGGGGGAATTTGGGATGTGCAGGGCTGCGGCAGCCAGAGAAAGAGGCAACTTTCCCCAGCTCTAGGGCTCCATCTGCCAGGGAGAGATGGCCCTCCTTCTCAGCCTCAGCTCTATGGCTGCTGTGGCGGGGGGAGAGAGGGAGAGACCCCCCTCCTTCCAAGCCCCAGCTCGGGGGCTGCCGCAGTGGGGGATATCCCCCTCCTTCCCAGCCCGAGCTTGGGGGCTGCTGTGGTGGGGGAGAGGGGAAGAGATTCCACTCCTTCCCAGCCCCAGCTCAGGGGCTGGCGCGGCGGGGGAGAGAGGGCACATCCATTGCATTAGAAAGGTAAGACTACTGATATTAAAATATGAGTTGTGTGCTTTTATTTGTAGAACAAAAAACGTTAATTATTATTAAGGGTGTTTTTTTTATATAACGCTTTTATCCAAAGCGCTTTACAATAGTTAGCTAACAGTACAAACAACATTTGAAAAGATCATTAAGTGGTCTGCCAAGACCCTCAGAAGTTTTCAAGTGGTCCACGAAAAAAAAGTTTGAGAACCACTGGCCTAGGCCAGTGAGACTTGACCATTGGATCACTTGGCATGCCAGAGATAGGATAGAACCCTAATGGACCACCACCTGTCTCCACAGGAATTGGGAGAGTATGTGTATGACACTGGACCTAAAGTTAATAATGCATTACCGTTACATTCTTGTTTGGATCGGAACTTATGTATTTACTAATTGTGTTAATAAGACTATTGCAAAGTCAAAAGCTTTTTCCCAAGTATGAGTGTTGCAGCCATGCATATTGAGGTTTCCAACTGAATTGTAATTCTAATAACTCTGGGCTTGATCTTGGAGCTGAAACCTGCCAAACCTCAGAGTACTAATTTGTCATTTGGGGTTTCGAAAGTAATCAATGGACAATCAACAGATCAGGCAACATACATTTCTTATAACGTACCACATTGAATGAGTGTTGAATAATGGAATGAAAAGATAAAGTGCTAATTTTATATAAATGAAACCACGTTCAGCCTGGGGCCTACCGAAAGTAGGATGAGTTTTATGGTCTTTGAAGATCATTGGTCCATATCACTCCTTATCTAATAAGAGCTAAATTGCATTTAAAGATGCCAGATTGTTAGAAGGACAGCACTGGGCCTGTGCTCACATATTGCCTGGGAAGTTGAGGATGTGGACATTGTTGGGCTTGGTGATGCTAGCGCTAACAGTTTTATCATGAATCTCACATTATTTGGTATTTTTGGAGTCATGTGATCACATGAATATCTTAGCTTACAGTTTTTTTTAAAAGTAAGTTTCCAGCCCTCATGGCTGCTGAGAAGGCAAGTAAAGAGACCCCAGATTTATTATGCTATGTAGCCAGGATTTTTTGGAACCTGACTCATGATTTTTGAATGCTTCACATTGGCAGTGCTGCACGCACAATGGGAAAGCTGCATCAGTCTGCGTCATAGCTACATGAAGAATAACTTCATCAGTTAAGAATAAGAAATAGAAGTATGATTTTTATTTAGGGAAAAATCTTACAAACATTTCCTCTTATTAGTAATTTTAGGAGCTTTTTATCTTTAGTGAATATCTGGTAAACTCTTGTGGTCTTAGTTAAACTGATGCTGAAGACTCTTCTGTGCTATTTCAGCTACTATTATAGGGTCACAGACATACTAGTTAATTTGTCTGCTGACACTGGTATAAATTGGGAACTACCCAGTGGAAATCAGTGGAGTTATACCAGTGTTAGACCTGGGGCTTTATCTTGTACTGTATTCTTATCCTGTATTCCAACTCATCCTGTGTTATGAAAAGGTACAATAGAACCTAGGAATTTGGAGCGAAAGGTCTGCTGGCTTGTTTCAAGTTGTTATTGATTATTTGCTGAGTGGCAGCAGAGTGTGATGCTTTAGAAAAATAGGATGGTGCCTGTCCCCAGGAGTTTAGGCAAGAAAATTTTTCTTTTCCCCTAATCTTGTGTGGGTTCTGTATGGGGAGAGCAGTCCTGTATGGGAAGTAGTAGAGTAGGAGATGGTATGGAGTTGGGTTGCCAACTACTCTGTTTAACATTAATTTACATTGGTTCTGCCGCTCCACAGTGAATCCTGCCCCCTGTTACTGATGAGTAATAAGAGGACAATAGCAGTCATGGATACCATGAGACTGTGGCTCCTTGAGGTTGGGGGCTGTCTTGTGTGGCATGTGGAGGGACACAGCTTCTGCACTGATGGACCACTCCACTTCAAGAGAACAAAACGTTCCAACTCCTGGCTGCTACACAGGAAAAACATGCGCAGGGAGTGATTTGGCTCTCTGTGGTACTACCCCAGAAACAGAAGGATTCATCATGCACTTATAAGCTCAAAAGTTAGGCCCAATGGCCTGATATTCAGAGGTGCTAAGCATTACAGGCAATGGGAGCTGTGATGCTTGAAAATTAGGCCTGGCTCTTTGTGAACCAGGTGCAATCAATTTCCCTTTAATTCACTGGTTACTGCTTTGGGGTGTATCTCTTAAAATGAATTTGCCTAGTTAGAGCTCAGTTGTGGCTTTGCCATAAGCCCTGATTTAAGGAGGCAGCACGTGTTTGAGGCCTAGGAATCACAATGTAGTTCCTAGTTATACTTTTGCACCAGAGGGAAAGTAATCTGCTTTATACCTTGCACAGGTTATTTTCTCCTCTATGCTGTTCCAATTCACACTTTAGAGGAGTGAAGTCCAGGTTCTTCCCATGCCCACCCTCTTTCATCCATTTGCCTGGAAGTGTGGGGAGTATGAGCCCCGCATATGTTGCTCTCCCCTCAACACTGCTATTAGACATGGGTAGTTCATGCAGAGGAGTAAGAGGATGCCTTAAGACCACTTAGCCATCTGCACGGGCATCTGACAGTCCATATTTGTGCCCTTAATATCTACTAATGTAACAATGCAAACAATTTTTAGTGTTCATGAAGAAAGGTGGGTTGGCAATCCTGGAGACTGAAGTCCTCTCTCACTGAACAGTTATGGTATGGACAATGCCTGTTTCCCCCTCAGTTTTTAATATTATAACTTAAAAAAAAAAAGAAACTTACAGAATCTAAAGGCTTAAAAAAAAACAAAAAGTGTGTGAGACTGGTTTCAATGTAATTATGTGCATTTTAAAGCAGAGACTAAAATCAAGTTTCACACTGTTGGTAACCTACCATTGTTAAATTCATTAATAAAATATAACTGATCTTGAGCTGTATTTTCTATCTCCATTATAATCTAAACAAGAAGCATTTGGCTCATGAAAGTAAATATTTTTGATCCTTTGTTGTCAGATTCCACAATTTTCTCTACGGAATTCTTTGGTGAGACAGAAAACTAATATTCTGAGCAACTGGAATTGCAGGCTTGTAATTTAGAAATATCCATTTTATCCCATGTAATTTCTTCCCTAAAATTCCTTAGTCTGAATCTGATACAGGTAGGAGCCAAGGCAAACAGTAACCATTTATAGTCATTCAGACTAGTTTGGGTTTCACTATAATGTAAAAGAAAAAGAGCTCTTGGCTTCCTTTCACGTGTGTTACAGGAGTAGAAAATGCATTAAAATTTACCATTAAATGTTGCCACGTTTCTATAACAATTGCAAACTTCTGTTTGAAAAAATCTAGAGATGTAGAAATCTTCATACAATAAACTTTGCCAAATAAAAAGTCAGTTTCCAAGGTTTTTTTCAGTCCAGAATGAATACATACCTTGAGTTCTCCCAGTCCTCCAGGTAATAGCTTTAACCTATTATAACACTCAAATCTTTGCAATTAACAGTGAGTTATGACAGTTTATTAAGGGGAAAATTGTGGCCTAGACTGAAGTCCACAGCTTCTATTGAATTACATTCCGACTCCTTTCAAAGTCAGAGGCACTTCTATGCAGGCACTTGTGACACAAAGATGAGGTCTCATAATAAGGTTCATGGGATGGTCTGTGCACAATCGTGTAGCCACAAAGACAGCAATGACAACTGTGCATTGTGCTACACACATGCAGGTGCAGAGAACGGGAAAAATGTGTATGTAGGTGGGCTATTCCTAGCAAGAATACAGGCATATATTAAAGGACCATTCCTTCAAAACATTTACTACTGGCTGTAGTGCTGTCTATTGTGAGTAGTAATGGTAGTAAGTACTAGAGCAGACAGTAAGTGTTTGCAGGACTGAGTCCTAAATTTGTTTGTATGTGGACTACATACCTGCTTGTTCCAGAGGTTGTTACACAGTAGCTAGATTCTGGCCAAAATGCTTCATTGTTCACCACCACTCACTCAGCAAAAAAAAATTGAGTAAGGAAATAAATTTTGTTTTCAAGACTTTAATTTAAAAACTTCATGAACAATACTGAAATGAGTTCTGTCTTGGCTTAGTCAGGTTACTCAATTTGAATAACTCCCTACCCCACCCACTGTGCATGCACGTACGCTCACACACACATCTGTTAAATACATGCTGTATTGATGGAAAGTATGACCTCTTACTTCCCCCTAGTAAGCAAGGTTTGCCGAAACATAATTCAGAGTCTGCAGGGGGCCAGTTCTGAGTAACTTTGGGGTGTAGAACTATGATTTAATTTCTCTGTCTCAAATTTTCACACACAAATGTAGTTAAAATACTTATTCTACCTCTGTTAAAGTACTTTGACATCCTTGAATGAATGGTGTTATGTTATAATATATAATGACTTTCATAGAAGCCAGGTTGGTGAATCTGTATAGCTAAAAATACACATACTTTTTGTGGTGGGAAGGGGATTGACAATGTTATGCTTTTTATATATGAGAAAAATGAGATAAAGTACAGTAATATATTTTGATAAAAACAGTTGTAGTAACAAGAAGGGTAGTATTGCAGGTTAGTAACTCTGATATATCTATTAGAAGGTGGCATAAGTCAATAAGCCAAATGCATGTTAACTATGAAAAGCTATGTTCAGAGGAGGTATCGTGCATAGGGGTGTAGGGGTGAGAAGGAGACCCTGCCAGCATGTGAAAAACTTCATAATGGTAAGTTATGTATTGAAATAGATAAACAACCTGTAATACCTAATGAAAATACATGTCAAAATACAAACTAATTATATTACTTCATAAAGGAGAGAGATCCTAAAAACTGCCTACAATGTCTCCGCTGAAGAATTATATCTTTGGGTATGATTAGGAGTCATATGTTAGTGCAAGAAAAGATATCACATTATCTATTTTACCTATTTCTGCTGCTTATAAAGAACTTCACTGGATCCAAAAATCTCATTACTGAGATGGATTTCCAGGACCAAAGTAATACTGTTTTTTAGTACCATAAAAATCTACAAAATTCACTTTGCCATCTATAGAGACATAGTGGAGCAAAGTAAGTTAGCCTCAAATGAAGAGTTTTGTCCTCCCTCTGTGGGAGAAATCCAAACCAGAATTAGCAAGACATCACTTTTGGCCTAGCCCATTGACATTTGAAGAGGCAGCCTGCCAGAGATGTGAATTTTCAGAAGCAGTATGAAGAATTGGTTTTATGGAATTGGATTTTAGCTGCAGCATGGCAAAATCTGAAGTTTTTACAATGTTATTGCCAATAGATTCTTAACAATTTAGAAATGGCCACTTGACATCATTGCTTCACTCTGTTATTAAAGGAACTATATGCTATATGCCTGTTTCAATTAGAAAGATATTTACTCTAGAAGCTGGACTCTTGGTTGCCTTCAAGGAAACAGGTAATCAATAAATGAACAATTTAATGGAGTAGAGTCCAGCAAATTATTATCACCCTGGGTAAAAGGAAGCTAAATTTGGAAGATATTCCACCAAAAAACAAACCCCAAAGCCCAGAACAATGTTGAAAAGAATAAAGTTTTGAAATTACAAAATTATTGCTTTGATAACATCAAGCCTTTTTATATTAAAAAAATTGAGTGGATTATAAACTAGGGAAATATTAACAAAGATCTGTGTGCTTCCTAAAAAACATCTGTTAAAAATGTCCACTGAACACTGCTACCTTTTTGATGATCTGCACGTTTCACTCTGGGGATGGATAACCTTAAGATGACCTTTTCACATCTGGGTCATGTCCTAGTAAAACTTGTCTTTTTTCTTAGACTTCAGCTGGGCTGGCGTTTCTGACAGACGTGTAAACAGATGCAAGCATTGTTGCTAATGACAGGTGATTATAAGTGGCATGGGTGCCAAGGTAATTAAACCATGCTTTGACAGGAACATTTGGTGATGTGGTATTTCAGCATTAGAAAAATTGTTACAACACATTTTCCCCTGCTAGGCTTCTCCTGAATATCATTAATTTTGAGTATTTGGCCATAGGACTTTGGGATCTTGAACACTGCTCACTGTCTGAAATATAGAACCATTCAGTGCAGGAAAATAGGGGAAATCCCTAGTAGAAAAAAATGGGTATATGAACAGAATTTTGGGCTTTTTAGATGAAACATCATTCTAGGACGCTCTTTCACGTATAGGTGCATTACATTAATTATAGGAGCTATGTTATCCTGCTTTATTTTGGGTTATTGTGCTATTCTTTACCATATACTGTATTTCTTACTGAATATCAAAACTGTGTTTTTATTGCTGCATATTGCAGTTCCTAAATCTGTTTAAAAGCAGTGTGTGGATCTGTACTTCACAGTACAATACAAATTATTATCAAACTAGAAATGCATCATAAGCTTAGAAACCATAAATGATGAAGTAAATGCTATAAAACGTTTATACTATTTAAGCCATGTAGTATCAAATCTTAATGATTTACTAGTCCATGCCCCTCACTCAGATACTTCTGCTGATTTCAGGTTTTTCTTTTTGCTTTTGGTGCCCAGCAAAACAACCAATGGGAGTCTAGTAACTATTTTAGTGGTAAGAAAAGTTGATACATTTATATGGAATTTTAAACATGGTGTAGTCATTTTCTCACCAATGGCTTTTAAAGCTTTAGTCAAATGGGTTGAAAGATCTCACCCCCATACATTTTACAGGAACTGATTAAATGTACTAAGCCTACCTAAATCACAATAAAATATTCAATAAAAGTACTTGCATCACGATTGGCCTGTACTAGACTGAGGCATAAGCACTTTTACAGAGGAAAAAAATGCATTGTCTGTGATGATAAATTATGTTCTGTGACAGGGTCAGGCCAGATGGCTACAGGAGAATGATAAAAGGCAGATATATTAGCCCCAGGTTAGGTAGGTCCCTTTTCCCTAGGTAAGGTAACAAGGAAGGTTCCAGAACAATCAGGAACTTTCTGGAAACAAGGCAGACAGGCTGATTAGAACACCTGCAGCCAATCAGGAAGCTGCCAGAATCAATTAAGACAGGCAGGCTAATCAGGGCACCTGGGTTTTAAAAAGGAGCTCACTTCAGTTTGTGGTATGCGTGCGAGGAGCTGGGTGCAAGAAGCTGAGAGGGAGAAGGCGTTCTACTGGAAGGCTGAGAAGTACAAGCATTATCAGACATCAGGAGGAAGGTCCTGTGGTGAGAATAAAGAAGGTGATGGGAGGAGGCCATGGGGAAGTAGCCCAGGGAGTTGTAGCTGTCGCGCAGCAGTTACAGGAGCCACTGTAGACAACTGCAATCCACAGGGCCCTGGGCTGGAACCTGGAGTAGAGGGCGGGGTCTGGGTTTCCCCCATCCCTCCATCCCCCCAACTCCCTACTTGATACCGAGGAGTTGACCTGGACTGTGGGTTCCACCAGAGGGGAAGGTCTCTGGCCTGTTCCCTGATCCACTAGATCCACTGGATCAGCAGAGACTGCGGGGATTGTTCTTCCTTTTCCCCATGCTGGCCAGTGATGAGGCTAACTGAGTGAATGGCAGATTTGAGCCACGAAAGTGGCCAAACTGAGGACTGCTGTGAACCTCTGGGGCGAGCAACTCCGCCAATAAGCACAGGACCTACCAAGGCAAAGGAGGAACTTTGTCACAGTTCCTTCCAATGAAAGTGAGAAGGCCCTGACAAAGTATAGTGATACCTCTGAGGAATAACGGAATATGGTGTCTCTTGTAAAGTTTCCCAGTGGGACAACTCTGAAAATTAGGAGGCTGATTTCAGTGTTCTACTCAAGGCAGTTAAGTCCAAAGCAGACTGCAAAGAGCTCCAAAGGGATCTCATAAAACTGGGTGACTGGGGCAACAAAATGGCAGATGAAATTCAATGTTGATAAATGCAAAGTAATGCACATTGGAAAATATAACCCCAGCTATACATATAAAATGATGGGGTCTAAATTAGCTGTTATCACTCAAGAAAGAGATCTTGAAGTCATTGTGGATAGTTCTCTGAAAACACCCACTCAATGTGCAGTCACCAAAAAAGCGAACAGAATGTTGGGAATCATTAAGAAAAGGATAGATAATAAGACAAAAAATATCATATTGCCTCTATATAAATCCATGGTAAGCCCACATCTTGAATACTGCATGCAGATGTGGTCGCTCCATCTCAAAAACGATATATTGGAATTGTAAAAGGTTCAGAAAAGAACAAGAAAAATCATTAGGTGTATGGAACAGCTTCCATACGAGGAGAGATTAATAAAATTGAGACTTCTTCAGCTTGGAAAAGAGATGACTAAGGAGAGGTATTATAGAGGTCTATAAAATCATGACTGGTGTGGAGAAAGTAAATAAGGGAGTGTTATTTATGCTTTCTCATAACACACAAACTAGGGGTCACCCAATGAAATTAATAGGCAGTAGGTTTTAAACAAAAGGAAGTATTTGTTTACACAAAACACAGTCAACCTGTGGAACTCC
The DNA here is from genome assembly GCF_965152275.1 of Natator depressus. Taxonomy (NCBI): domain Eukaryota; kingdom Metazoa; phylum Chordata; order Testudines; family Cheloniidae; genus Natator; species Natator depressus. The sequence goes on along the minus strand of NC_134245.1, from coordinate 13,745,860 downwards.
TTGCCAGAGGATGTTGTGAAGGCCAAGACTATAAAAGGTTAAAAAAAGAACTAGATAAGTTCATGGAGGATAGGTCCATCAATGGCTATTAGCCAGCATGGGCAGGGATGGTGTCCCTAGCCTCTGTTTGCTAGCAGCTGGGAATGGGCGACAGGGGATGGATCCACTTGATGATTACCTGTTCTGTTCATTCCTTCTGAGGCACCTGGCATTGGGCAATGTTGGAAGACAGGATACTGGGCTAGATGAACCTTTGGTCTGAGCCAGTCTGGCCATTCTTATGTTCTCAGAAACATGGTCTCTCTCCTGTAGAGGGAGTACAGCACAGGCAACAATTACTTCAAAAGCTAAGGCATTAGACTTTGTCTTTTACATATGGTAAGATTATTCTCTTTAAACAGCCACATTCTGCTGCCCACTTGCTCTTTGTAGTTTATAGGCTTATAAACTGTGAAAGAAAGAAGAGAATTTGATTGCTGTGATTAGCAAATGAATGAAAAAGGTACGGCCCATCTTGCTAGAAATAAAATGAATCTCGTATATTGGCACATTTTAAGCGAGAGCGTGCGTGTGTGTGTGTGTGTGTGTGTAGACCTTTTTGTAAAGACATAGTGTTTTTGTACAAATGGCCTTGGAGCTGTCAGTTTTTTATTTTGGATATTGCCTGGTAGTCTCTGAAGTAGATAAAGTATGGTTTTGTTTTAATCTTCCATTTACTAGGCTTTCATTGGATTGCAGTTACAGTCACAATGTCAGCACATAAAACGTTAAACATCACCGGTCTGAAAGAAGCTTCCATTGTCTTCTACCTTTGGTGCTGGGGGAATCTTGCCAGTCTTGCAGTGGTGGTTCTGTCAGTGTAATATGTCATGAAACATTTCTCAGTAATGACAGACATTGAATATGAGTGACAGGAACTCTGACCGAATGGAATGGGTTTAATTACCAGAGATGTGGGGTTACCTGAGATAAAACCAAATGGTTCAATTGTGCTTGGTTTTGACCCCTTGACTCAAAGTTACAGAGCAGCAAAGACAAATGGCTGATTAACCACCCTCTAACCCTCCTTTTCTGTGATAAACTTGTTTGGATTTCCCTGTCTGAAAAAATCTAAGTGTGGTATGTTTCTAAAAGGAAATATGATAGGAAAACAAAGGGTCCTGGTACTAGTCATTTTCTCCTCTTACAGACACAAAGCAGAAAGCTGTCATTCTATCTTGAAATGTATCTAGGACACAGTGTCCAGAAATCAATACAAGATAAATGATTGCTCTCTTAACCTCACCTTTCTTCTGCTGCAGCGGTTACATTGCTCCCGTTCACCTGTAGCCAACCTGACGCCAGAGTAAATGAGAGACCCTGCCATCAAAAGTGTCTTCTTTTTGGTTGTTGTTGCTCCTCACTATTGAGTGCAGTTTTACATTTATTTCTGGTCCTGTGCCTACAGCTCCCAGATGGAGTTATAGCAAGCTGCCTAATTAAACTGTCGCTGTCTTCCCTCACTTGACTGCCTTTACAAAGTCATTTAACTAACAGACATTCCTGACTATTATAGCTAGTAGCAGCGTGTCTCCAGTACTGGAGATAAAATGAATGAAATTTGTTAATCTGCACTGACACTTGATCCTAGATGTTGAACTAACGCTGTAGCACCTGAATTTTTTTCTTTATTGTAATTACTTCTCATGTTATTATTTCATATAATAAATTGGAGAAAATTGCAACAGGTATTAAATTCTTCAAGTTGATTTATGGGTGCTGGGTGAATACAGCATTCATCTTTTGCATTCTTGAAAAGCACACTCAATGTACGCTCAGATCCAGGATCCAGGATTGTACTAACCAAATACGGTAATAGGATGATGTATTTCCTTCATCTAAGAGGAATGCCATTTTTAACTCTCAATGCTTCTGGTAATAAAGATAAATTTTGCCTTTGTAGTTTTATCAAGTGTTGATTTAAAACAAATATTTTGAATGCAAATTTAATACATTCTTAAATAGCACATCAAAAGAAGTACATGCCATCAATGACAAAATTAAAATCGGGTTGGAATTACACAGTGGAATTCAGTTCTGTTTGAAGGGGCAAACATTAAAAATGACTTGCAATTTTTTCCATCTAATTTAGTTTGTGTTTTTTGTTCAGAGAATTCAGGGTGATTTTCCTTGCTGGGTGGGGAGGTCTCTTAGAGCCTCAAAAGATTACTACCACTCCACTTCCCAAATGCTTCCCTTAACTTCCTCCCTCTCTAAAAAGCCAGGCAGTCCCTCCTGAGTCTTTTCTTCCAGCTCTTTCGACAAGACAGATTAACTGGAGGCTTCCAGCTTGCCCTGTATGCATGATAACATAACTAGGTAACATAACCTTAACTAACTAGGGAATAAGATTTATCCCTGTGCATAGCTTTTGGTAAAATAATAAATGGGCTAGGCACAGGATTACTCCATGGAGTGAAGGAAACCCTCTTCTCCATTGCTTCTAATGAAGCCTCACAGCTACAGTAGCTCCTGAAGCTACTGGTCTCCATTGTCCCAGGGAGTTAGCTAGAGGAGCTGTGAACTCATGGGTCCATTTAATGTGTTCCTCTCCAGCACAAGATCTGCCTCCATGCTAACAGGAGCAATCTCCACACACTTGTGCTCGACACCAAGCAGAAAATGGTGGACCCATACATACATCGGTGTCTGGCATCCAGTGTCCCACAGCACAGGGGAATTTCATTAGCACGGCCGTGTTCAGGGCCATCCATGGCTGTCATTTGGGCTGAAGAGTTTGTCCCTTAATGTTTATATAGTGCTTTGAAGAGTGAAAGTGCAGTAGTATTACATCTAGACTCAGATGGCTTTTTTGTTTGTTTCTTTGTTAAGAGTGGCCTGAACCAGGCAACAAAGCCTAAAGCTTCCTGCCACAGCCCATACCTTTGGGCGATTCAGATACAAATCTGAATGTTATAGCTTAGATCTGTCTCTTTCATGTGTCAGGCTGGAACCCCCAGTCTGAACAATTCCAGAGGGTGTTCTCCATTTGACATTAGATGTCCATGAAATATCTAGCTCTCATCAGTTGTCCATACCATGCTGCAAGAGGGAAACATAAGCTTTATGGCCTTTTGCTCGGTATATTATCATTAGGCAGTCACTTAAAAAAAGGTAATTTATGATACACAAAGGTATGAGCCTCTAGCCATTTGTGTTGAATTTGGTGACCTTAGGTAACTACGGAGAGTCTATTTGAAAGGCCACTTGGTTCATTTCACTTGGTATGATTTTATTGGGACAGTAGAAGGAAGACCTTTACAAGTAAAACTTGAGACTGTTAACATACAGTAACTAATCTTTGCATAGTACTCTATGTATAACTTGTTCCAAAAGTGATTCAGATGAAGGAAGCTGAGTTACTGTATGTCAGGAGACCTCTCCATAATAAAGTTTGGGAGGTAGTTTGGGAATATGCATTTCCTTTAATGGGATCTTTCCATCTGTCTTGATTAAAAGTGAGTCCTCCCTTGACATACCGATTGTGTGTATTCTTGGTTTATATTAATTATAGCTCAGACTGTTTGACCCTTGGGGTCTCTAGCCTTATTTTTACATTTTTGCTTAGGATTTGATCCTGCAAGTTGCGTAGTAGCTTCAAGGTGCTGAGCATTAACATTTCCTAGGTCAGCATCCTTAACAGAATATACCATATGCTCTCCCTGCACCATAGCCTAAGCTGCAGCCACAGGGGGCCCCTATATCATGGGGCCCTCAACCCAGCAAGGAAAGGTTGAAATCTGAGTGTGATGCTCAGTGCATGTACCCCAGTGTCATGTGCTATCGAGGACAAGCTGTTTCGTGCTGAGGCAGATCTCTGTGCTGGTAATAACTTCAGCCTGTTGGGGCTATTGGGCTGTTGAACTTTTATCACAGTTGGGGTGGGGCCCTTCTGAGATTCCCCAGTTCTTTCTGTTTAAAAGGAAACAAGCATTAAGCATTGAAGATGCAATATTCTGATGCATCAGCTGATATTATTGTTAAAGCATTCCTCCAGAGCAAGACCAAGTGTGTATGTTCTATTGAGCAAGATATAGTTTTGTATGAAAAGATCACTGATGATACTCTATTATTTGGAAATATTCATACCAAGACCTGTTCTGTATACATTGAATAAAATAGAAAATGGCAAATAGCAATCTTAAAGATGCCACATTTCAAATCATTTGGACATAAGGGGCAATTGGTCATCACCAGCAGTTCACTTCCATCTTCTGTGTATCGCTGGTAGCACATCTGTGTACAGGTATAAAGTAAAACAAGCCTTGTTGTATTAGAAACCCATTACTTCCTTCTCTTCACTGCTCCTAATGTAGTCACTCTTCCTCCATTCTAAGTCTTAGCTGATAGTCCCATTTGGCTCACCTGTATATATCTTTGTCAACACTGTTCAGGCTATTTCCAGTGAGCACAACAGTACATGGAAAACATTCTTTATATGTTCGGCCTTTTGCACACAAATCTACTGAAAGTGAATTGCTGCAATCTACAAACAAATAGCAGATAAAGTGCTATTTTTTTCCTTGGGAACACTGCACCCGACAAAGTTCTCATACAGCTTCTTTTGGAAATAGCAGGAGCTTTATTTTTATAGTCTTATTTTTCTATTGCAGAAAAATGCAACTTTACCTTAAACAAAACACTGCTTGTTGTACTACTTTAAAAATCAATATCACAAAAGCAGTTGAACATGAAATAACTTTTTAAAGGAAATATTGAAATTACAATGCTGATCTATTTTCAATGCAAGACCTTTATATTTAAAATATGTATTAAAAATAATTTGTCATTTACCAGTAGAAGTGCATAAGTAGGTGGAGTTTCAGCCATGCCTTTGACAAGAGGTTACACACATTGAGTGAAGTCCAAATTTATATTTGTCCTCAATTTTAAGTCCTAAAAACAACAAAAAAAGTATCAGTCTAAGCTTTCTCCCCAAATGTAGCTGTTCCTGTAGTTCATCCTCATCTTTAGTTCCCTCTGCCTCCGCAAGAGGCTGCAACTGTTTTGATACTCTTATATTGGTGCTTATTGCATTCTAGTTATAATCCTGGATTTTCATTTAAATTACGTTACTTTTATTTTGGTGTTTGGTGTTCTGTAAAGTAGAATGTAGCTTTAAATTGCTCAGACTTCACACATGAAAGTCATACTGTCTTGCTAATCATTGTCCTGCATTTTTTTTAAAATGACTAAGTAAAATAGATCCTGAGCTGTAATCTAACCCATTGTTTAGGGAGGGATAGCTCAGTGGTTTGAGCACTGGCCTGCTAAACCCAGGATTGTGAGTTCAATCCTTGAGGGGGCCATTTAGGGATCTGGGGAGTTGGGGATTGGTCCTGCTTTGAGCAGGGGGTTGGACTAGATGACCTCCTGAGGTCCCTTCCAACCCTCATATTCTATGATTCTATGATTGTGCCTCTCTGGCACAGGAAAAAAAAGCAAGAAAGCACATAGACCTTCCTAGCTGAGGATTCCGTTACCGTCATTTACAATAAGGCTCCTCTACACCAGTGCTACTGAAAGTGGTGGTCCGCGGACTGGTGCCAGTCCGCGAGCCATCGGCTGCCGGTCTGCGCGCACATTGGAAAAAAAAATTGTCGGTCCCCCACATTAGATAGCTTGAGAAGCACTGCTCTACACCACTCTAGCAAGGTAAAGGATCCTTAATCGACTAACAATGGGAACATTAGCAGCCTGCTTGCTTAGTTGTTACGTTTCTGCTCTGTGTCAGGGACAGAGCCTGCTTCACACATCCCTACGCCTCCAAGCCTGGGATGCAGCAACAGCGAGCAAGCAAGAGGGACAGAGTGAGTTTCTCTCACTCGTTCGCATGCAAGCACAGGCCCAGCCCCACCACCTTAAAATCTCTTAATGCATGCACACATAGCTTCCCTTCTCCCCACCATGGTGATCTACCCCCTGCTGTTGGCTGCTCCCAGCATTTGTTCCCCACAGATTTTTTGCTCCCCCATTTTTCTGCGGGGGAGCCAAGAAATCTGCAGAAGATATAAATTCTGTACCTCCCCAGGGGTAGTGCTGTGTTTGCTGAAGCGATAATATTCCAATGGGATGTTGGTGATGTACCTGGTACATGGGGCTGCATCAGAGATGTGTTTTGCTACCATGCTAGATACATGAGGCATCAACAGTGTAGTAAATTTTATGGGATGTAGCCTCATACTTGTAAAAAGAAAAGGAGGACTTGTGGCACCTTAGAGACTAACCAATTTATTTGAGCATAAGCTTTCGTGAGCTACAGCTCACTTCATCGGATGCATACTGTGGAAAGTAGAAGATCTTTTTATTCACACAAAGCATGAAAAAATACCTCCCTCCACCCCACTCTCTTGCTGGTAATAGCTTATCTAAAGTGATCACTCTCCTTACAATGTGTATGATAATCAAGTTGGGCCATTTCCAGCACAAATCCAGGGTTTAACAAGAACGTCTGGGGGAGGACGGGGGGGTAGGAAAAAACAAGGGGAAATAGGTTACCTTGCATAATGACTTAGCCACTCCCAGTCTCTATTCAAGCCTAAGATAATTGTATCCAATTTGCAAATGAATTCCAATTCAGCAGTCTCTCGCTGGAGTCTGGATTTGAAGTTTTTTTGTTGTAATATCGCAACTTTCATGTCTGTAATCGCGTGACCAGAGAGATTGAAGTGTTCTCCGACTGGTTTATGAATGTTATAATTCTTGACAGCTGATTTGTGTCCATTTATTCTTTTATGTAGAGACTGTCCAGTTTGACCAATGTACATGGCAGAGGGGCATTGCTGGCACATGATGGCATATATCACATTGGTGGATGTGCAGGTGAACAAGCCTCTGATAGTGTGGCTGATGTTATTAGGCCCTTTGATGGTGTCCCCTGAATAGATATGTGGGCACAGTTGGCAACGGGCTTTGTTGCAAGGATAGGTTCCTGGGTTAGTGGTTCTGTTGTGTGGTGTGTGGTTGCTGGTGAGTATTTGCTTCAGGTTGGGGGGCTGTCTGTAGGCAAGGACTGACCTGTCTCCCAAGATTTGTGAGAGTGTTGGGTCATCCTTCAGGATAGGTTGTAGATCCTTAATAATGCGTTGGAGGGGTTTTAGTTGGGGGCTGAAGGTGACGGCTAGTGGCGTTCTGTTATTTTCTTTGTTAGGCCTGTCCTGTAGTAGGTGACTTCTGGGAACTCTTCTGGCTCTATCAATCTGTTTCTTCACTTCCGCAGCTGGGTATTGTAGTTGTAAGAATGCTTGATAGAGATCTTGTAGGTGTTTGTCTCTGTCTGAGGGGTTGGAGCAAATGTGGTTGTATCGCAGAGGTTGGCTGTAGACAATGGATCGTGTGGTGTGGTCAGGGTGAAAGCTGGAGGCATGTAGGTAGGAATAGCGGTCCGAAGGTTTCCGGTATAGGGTGGTGTTTATGTAACCATCGTTTATTAGCACTGTAGTGTCCAGGAAGTGGATCTCTTGTGTGGACTGGACCAGGCTGAGGTTGATGGTGGGATGGAAATTGTTGAAATCATGGTGGAATTCCTCAAGGGCTTTGTTTCCATGGGTCCAGATGATGAAGATGTCATCAATATAGCGCAAGTAGAGTAGGGGCGTTAGGGGACGAGAGCTGAGGAAGCGTTGTTCTAAGTCAGCCATACAAATGTTGGCATACTGTGGGGCCATGCGGGTACCCATAGCAGTGCCGCTGATCTGAAGGTATACATTGTCCCCAAATGTAAAATAGTTATGGGTAAGGACAAAGTCACAAAGTTCAGCCACCAGGTTAGCCGTGACATTATCGGGGATAGTGTTCTTGACGCCTTGTAGTCCATCTTTGTGTGGAATGTTGGTGTAGAGGGCTTCTACATCCATAGTGGCCAGGATGGTGTTATCAGGAAGATCACCGATGGATTGTAGTTTCCTCAGGAAGTCAGTGGTGTCTCGAAGGTAGCTGGGAGTGCTGGTAGCGTAGGGCCTGAGGAGGGAGTCTACATAGCCAGACAATCCTGCTGTCAGGGTGCCAATGCCTGAGATGATGGGGCGCCCAGGATTTCCAGGTTTATGGATCTTGGGTAGTAGATAGACTATCCCAGGTCGGGGTTCCAGAAGTGTGTCTGTGCAGATTTGATCTTGTGCTTTTTCAGGGAGTTTCTTGAGCAAATGCTGTAGTTTCTTTTGGTAACTCTCAGTGGGATCAGAGGGTAATGGCTTGTAGAAAGTGGTGCTGGAGAGCTGCCAAGCAGCCTCTTGTTCATATTCCAACCTATTCATGATGACAACAGCACCTCCTTCGTCAGCCTTTTTGATTATGATGTCAGAGTTGTTTCTGAGGCTTTGGATGGCATTGTGTTCCGCACAGCTGAGGTTATGGGGCAAGTGATGCTGCTTTGTGTGTATAAAAAGATCTTCTACACTTTCCACAGTATGCATCCGATGAAGTGAGCTGTAGCTCACGAAAGCTTATGCTCAAATAAATTGGTTAGTCTCTAAGGTGCCACAAGTACTCCTTTTCTTTTTGCGAATACAGACTAACACGGCTGTTACTCTGAAACCCCTCATAGTTGTGTAATTTATGCAGAAAAGTGATACCTGTGTTTTTTCCATCTGATACAAAAATCAGTATTGCCCCCCTTAGAATTTTACTCCACAAAAGGAAGACAAAGCGGCCAGAGCTTCAACTGGACTACTTTACTTGAGTAAAATTACTCACTTGAGTAAGTGGTTGCAGGCTTGCGCCTTTGGAGATTAATGGCAGCAGTCACCAGATTTGGGAAGAATAAAGAGATATGTTCATTTACAAGTCTAAGAAAATTGTCATCTAAATATCAATAGGCACAAAAACTAATGAATCAGACTTTCAAAGGTAAGTAATATACTGAAACAAAGAAACACTAATACTGTCTCAGTACGGAAAAGTAAAAGGAACTGTTTGCCAGTCATAAATGAATATTTATTTCCTCACATAGGTGCCTATGTTGTATGAAGTCCTTACCACACTGTTTCTCCCCAAGACTTATTAGACTGAATCTTTTCCCTTAGATCCTGGAACAAGATCCTTATTCCATGTGTCTGAGCAAACCATTTCTACCTATTTTGGATGCCAATCCCAGACTGGTTTTACAAGCTGAGAAACCCAGTCAAAAATGCACTCCGTGACTGCACCTCTAGCTGCCATTATGAGACCTTGCAGAAAACCCAACATTGCATGGCACCTGAAGAAATGAACCCCACACTGCTCCATAAGCCTGACATGGGCAGGAGTTAACAATGTGATTAGTGAACTGATGGATGATGCACAGTTCCATGCCTCAATAGCAACTTGTTCCCAGGGGGACTTTTCTGACCTGCTAAAATCATGTCCAGTCCCAAAACAGTTAAAGGTGTCTTTGCTATTTGCCATGGAAAATTTGAAACCAATCTGGGGTAGTGAGAAGATTTAGCACTTTTCAGAATATTAGATATCCTGATTTAAAAAAACAAAAAATTTTCAGCAAAAGAACATAGGGAGTATTATATCCTGTATCTTAAATTTCCACAATTTTGAAAAAAAAAATAGGGCTAAATTTTCAAAATTGGATATGTAAGGTTAGGTCATCCAGCTTTGCATTTGGATTCACAAATCAGCCTTTAGTTCCTTAAATTCACATTATACTGCCTAAGTGCTGATTTGTGCATTGCAATGTATTCTGCCCTTTGTGCCTTTAGGTCCGGTCAACACTGAAAAGCTCTGCCAGCATATGAAAAACTCGTACCCTTAACCAACATAATTATGCCAACCGAAGTCCCACTGTAGACACCATTATACTGGGAAAAAAAGACTTTTTGATTGTATAGCTTATTTTGTTTCGGGAATTGGTATAAAATAAACTATACCAGCAAAAACTTTTGCACATATAAGCTGCATCTCTACTAGCAGGGTTTACCAGTATAGCTATACCTAGTGTAGACATAGGTCTAAATGACTGTATGTTTCCCACAACGTGAGAAGAGCACACAGAAGGGCTTCCCTTTTGTTTTCTAGGGGCACTTAAAAATGATAATGGGTTCTATTGTGCTTTTAGCAACAGCTATACTTTGGGGGTCCTGCAGAGTCACACTCCCCAGTGGGGCAACAGGAAGCATTGCTCAATGAAGCTCTCAGACACTCGGGGGAGTATGGGTGCTGCTAGATCCCTTAAAGGGAAATGGCATACAGTCTCCGTGTGTGGCTAGCAAACTCTTCTGGTCAGTGTGGGGCTGGGGGGAAAGGACGAAGAACTATGCTTCCTCCCTGTTTTTTTTCAGGGTGTCTAGTGCACTGAAGAGGTTTCAGGGACTGAAATTATGGTCAGTCCCTGAAAATGAAAGGTATATGCAAAGTTGGGAAGCTTCTTGTGCCCCGCTCCTCTCTTGTCCATCTTTGTAGAGGCAGCCACAGTCTGTCTCAGAACCTTTGACAGCATAATTATCAAAAGCATCAGAAAATGAATTCAGCCTCAATATTTCCTAGTGCAAATAAAAGAATGTTTGCAAAGAAGTGCTCTTAAAGCAAAGGTTTAACCAAAAGATAGCAAGGAAGCTAAATAAATGAATCACCAGAGAGTTTTGTGGCACTATATGTTGAGAGAACTATTTAGAAGAGTCTGGTTTGGTCCTGCTCCCATTAAAACACTGTTGATTCCCAAGGGACTAGAATTGGTCCATTATGTACATTTTTAAAGATTAAGTGGAAAGAATAACATGCTTTCTTTAAAAGAGTATTCTTTAAATTGTGGAAATATATGTAAGTACAGATAGCATGTAGCTGACATCATATTGCTATGGTCCATCTGGCAAATACATATTTTAGAATGGGCACTAGTTTAAAATGATATGTATTTCAGTTGAGTAAATATGTACTTTGGTAATTTTCCAAAATGTTTATTAGTTACCCTATTATAATAATCATTGTGGCCTAAGCAATTATTTACATGTGATTTCGAACAAGAATGGTTGAGAAGGATTTTAGTATATTTATATATAGGATGAGTTTATAACAATAAAAGAATTACAAGTCCTTTTTTTTACATAATTCTTTTGGCTCTTACAGAGTTTGCTGATTGAACGTAATTTCAACAGTAACACCAGTTCTCTGAATTAGTAATAATTAATTTCTGCATCCCTTTAGCATTCAAGGACAATATCTTATTAAGAGTGACATTTCGTTTCACGGATCCTAAAAAAAAAGTCCCATTATCTTAAATTAATGTCCTTCATATCACTTCTATTAATATGGTTTGTTATAACTGGAGAAGCATAATTTGTTCTACATTTTAAATATATTAATAAGTATAACCATCTCTATCAAATAGCAAGGAGAGGAGAGGAATCTCTTTAAGGCAGGCTTTGATCTTACGAGGCCTACAAGGCTGAATCATAGCTAAATGTACCTGTCATGTGATTGTTATCCAGAAAACACCTGGGTTGCTACTAGTTTTCATATTCAAAGTTCTGTTTTGTTTTACGTTAAATCTAAAGCTCTTGTAGCTCATGTCTCTGCAATTAAAGCTCCTCCTGCAAACCAGCCAGGAAAACATATGATACCATTTGCAATTGCAGAATGCGGCATGCTGTTCTTCTGTAATTATAATGGCCTGAGCAGTGTGGGGTTGGTTAGCCTTCCTTAACAATCATTAATCTATTGAGTCTTAGTTACTGTGGCCCATCTTGGAGAACAGCAGTCCTTGGCGTGAGGCACCTTGGGCTGTGAATTCGTTGTGAGCAAGGGATAGCCTTGTTTGTTACATTCTGCTGCTTGCTATTCCCCAAGGAGTCTGGCAAGAGATTTTTTTCATCTTGGTGATTGCTGCTTGCCCTCTCCCTCGCTCTCCTGCTTGTCCCTTTATTTCTCCTTGTTGTGAAAGTTTCTTTCTGTGTGACTAGGAGTCTGTTTAGCAGACCATATTGCGAGTGAAGGTGCATCGTTTGTTGCCTGATTTTGGCAACACTGGGCAGTCAGCTGGGATGTAATTAAGACTCTGAGAACAGGCTGTCTTCTCCACAGGAAGGGCATGTTAGATGTTGCTGGGATTTGGGGCTGTCAGTTTGGCCAAGGCTGGAGAGTGAAAGCTAGGGACAGTGATCTTTCCTTTCATTTATAATCCCTTTATGTACAGTGTATGCACTTGGCAAAGTTTACATATAACCTAGTGACTGGAGCGTACAAGCCAATGCGGCTAAATTAGCATATGTTACATGTATATTTTAGTAATATTTTAAAGCAAGTGCAAATTTCCAAAGTGAATTATGCATGTATGACAGAAATGGGGTTGTGTTGCATTGGATGTCAAATCCCACAACTTTTTGTCAAGACCATGGATTTTACATTAAAGAGGCAGAGAGACTAAACGAAGTAAAACAGTTTTAATTTTTAACAGTTTGGTCAAGCCCAAGGAGCCACTCTGACAGTTATAACTGACATTTGAATAATTGGAATAATTTAGAGAGGAGCAAATCCTGTATCGATAGTTATGCTTGTTCTATAATTTTTTTTATGTAGGGATGGAGTTGAGTGGCTTAATTATTTAAAGTTCACTTAATGCAATACAAAATACTGCTGTTCTGAAACTTGAGTGAATTGCAGGAGGAAAAAAAATCCTGCTTAAAATATTTCATTTTCTACAGAAGCAAGCTTAAGAAAGCATTATAAAACATTATTTTCCAACTTTTATGTTACATCAGTACAATGTAAAGAAAACTCAGAGATAAAAAGTGTCATTTGTGGCCTAAATTACTAGTTTCAGAGTTGCACATAGGTCAGTGGAGCAGATTCTGATCATCTTTACACAAGTATAAATCCAGAGTAATATCATTGACTTTAGCATTATCCCAGGTTTATGAGGAAACTGAAATCAGAAACTGTCCCAGTTTTTTTAAAGCAGTATCAAATTCCTTTGGATTCACATTACATTTCAAGTCTCTTTTCATAAGAAAATTAACATTAAAATGAATAGTAGCTATGAACTAATGAGCCTTTCCTGATAATTCTGTTAATGAACTGCTTTTACTAAATTGTGGCACAAAGCTAGGAGGGCTAACTATAGACATAAAGAGTCTAGAATACTGTTTGCTGCTGGCTTTATCATTGTTTTACTCAGCGGGACATTAACAGATATTAACACTCACACAAGAAGTGTTAATCCACTGTTTATGATATTAACACCTAGTTAGACAAGTATAAAACATGCACATGGAATCCAACACAGAGACATGTACGTATGCATTCAAATAGGTAGAAATGTTCATTTAAAGGTTATAAATTTCACTTGAGCTTTGGTAGTTGTAAAACTATTGCACCACATTTAAAAACAAAACATAACAAGTAAACTATATCCTTACCATGCTATTGTACCTGCCATGTTGCACTTAAATGTTACACCGTCAGAAATTATGTTAATAAAATAATGTTGTGTAGGAAAGGACAATCAGTCTTGCATGATTCTTACAATGGAGATAAGGGAGCACATTGTTTGAACTAATTTTGTACATTTTAGTCTTGAAGAGCGTCTAAACATTATTGAAATGCTGTATCGTTTGCTGTGCAAACAGGGTAGTCAGACTTCCTTGTAACCAGACTAGCAATCCTTGGGGGATTCTCAAAGCTTTTTAAAATTATGGTGGGGTTTTTTTTCTGGGTCAGTCTAAGTCAGTCCCAGGGGTGAAGTTGCCATCTGTCCTTTATATTAAAATAATCTCCTATATTATATACCTGATGTTCTTGTCCCAGAGATAAATGTTGTTAATTAAAGGACAGCATTTGTCCTTTATGTAGAATAAAGATTCTTTCCATCCTTAATAATTTCTGGGTTCTGTGCATGCCCTTAAATATTGCCTAACCTAAATGTGATTTCTTATTCATTCAAGATCTTTGGTACACGTGGGGAGTTTAGTGGATGGTTTAGTAACCCAAACAATCAATATATATTAATCCAGATTAGTTGGTGTTCATTTCAGACACTGATGGTAGAGCAGAGGATATAGGTTTTTGATGTACAGTAGTTAATTTATTTGAGGCAAATCCCCATTTGGGAGTGTTGCCTAAGAAAGGACTGCAGGTTTCAACCCCTTGTAATACAATTTTCTCTATCTCCACCTTCTTGACTACCTCCTTCCAGCATTCACTTGTTCTTGAGCAATGCTGCACCTTTTCATCTAACCCTATAACTTTAATGTCCATTATACCCCCAATACTCCTTCCATTTAGTGAGCATCTCAAGATTATACTTATTTGAGAGGTCCCATTCCAAACACAAACTACACATGTTCTATAACAGCATATTTACATGAGCCAGGCAATAAAAAATTGTATTACTGTTTTAGTAGAATCTTGTAAATGAGGATTTCTCATTAGCAGAGGGGCATTAAGAAGAAGAGGGAGTGTGCCTTTGTGGTTGTAGTGGTACCTCTGGCCCATGGTCACTCTTAGTAACTCAATCACCTTTAAATACCACCGGTTTTTATGCTGTTTTCTGTCAGGATGTCTCAGGATTTTCATTGTTTATATTGCATCCTTCTCTTGCCTGGCTGACTTGTAGCTTATAAGCTGTGCACTCGGGCCGTGGGCATTCTCTGTGTGCCTCCAAAAGTTCCTAGAGAGTTGTGGGTATCATCATAAATAATTTAATTATTATTATTTTAATCTGTTATTAGATGCTTGTCATCTTCATACATCTTCTTTCCTCTCATAATCTTGTGTGGTATGAAAACAAAGTATGGAAGGTGAACCATATCAGAGTTCATCCATGTGCCATGAAGGAAAACTAACATATATATTCTGATTGCTAGGCCGGATTCTGATGTCAGAGGAACTCCACAGATGTCTGGAGAATAGTGTCAGGTGTGGAAAACACTTGGAAACAATAAACTGGGATCTAATTCCAGTATGCAGGAGGCGGGCAAATCCCTTCTGAATATCATGTTTATGGTCCATGGAAAGAGAGTATGCAGAATTCTCTCACAGTATTCAGGGTACAAGCGTCATATAAGCATAGTGACAGGCATTTTATTTCAATCCCTTGGAGGTGATAGACTCATGATAGTTCACAAAGCTATGTTTCCTGTGCAGAAGGTCAATTCATGGCTCCCACAGCCTCAGGTCAGCAGGTTATCCCTTTTTAAATATCTTTTTTAATTAATGGAGATTCCTTTGAGTGATTTAGTTTGCTTTTTTTGAAGTGAAAAAATCTGCAAATCTATTACATTCTTAGGTGTTTTTTGTTTGTTCTGTCTGAACTAATTGCAGTAAGTGAACAGTGTTCTCTGGAATTTCACATATTAAAGTAGGTTGAGAAATTACTCCAGGGGTATGATAGAAAATGGGTAGTTGTAGCTCTGGTTCAGTCAAAGTTAAAGACTGGGCCAGATCCTAAGGGATTCTCTGGTAGGGCAGAGTAGCCATAAATCCAGGGATCTGGCCAATTGAGGATTTCCTCTGCATGGTGGAGTGATCTGGTGATGCAAAGGTGACACAGTGCTACCTGTGCCACTCTTCCTCTCACTCTGTCTTTATGCCCTGGGTGACTCCCAGCTGCTGTAAGTGCCACTTGGGCACAAAAGTAGAACATCTCTGAGGTCTGCCTAATGTTCCGGAGTAACATAAAGATGGGTTCATAGCTACTATTTCCCTTCTCTTTCAAGCTGCACCAAGCTCAGGAGAGACATGAGTCAGGATATGGTCCCTACTGTTAAGACAGTAAAAAATAAAAACTGTAGTTAGACAAAGAATGTAAGTTAAAAGACAGTGTAACAACCATTTGCCTAATTATGAGAGTGAGTAACCAGCAAATTCATTTCTTGGTTAGAACACAAGTGAACATGCAGAGAATTCATCTTTCAGCAAATAAAAAGGTGTATGTTGACAGATGATCCTTGTTGTTTTAAATGACCATATTAAAAATTATGCAAAAATATGATTAACTCACATATAAAACACAGCTGAAGGATATAACAACACTCAACTGATATTACACTACAGGTTCATTTTCAAAGACAATCACTACCTAGCAATTCTGAATGCTACGAGGTTGTCACTGACATTTTGTGTACAAGAGATAGTGATAAATGGATTATTTTAAATGTCATTCTACAGCTTCTTAGAGTTGCAAGTTAGACTTCTAATATACAGTTGTTGGTTAATACTGTATATACTTCACCAATCCTTTGTGATGAAATAATCTTCCCAAGTTGCCTGCAGAAATGTCAGTTCCTTTCTTCTTAAAATCACTCTTAAAATACACAGTATGTGTGGAGTCACGTGTAACTGTTTATAGAAAACTTCCCTAAGAATTCCGACTCTCCAGTCGCTTTTCATATCATATGTTTAACACTGTCCTTGTTACCTTGGTGTTTCCCCCCTGTTAATGTTAATTAAACTGCAGAAGGTTTCTTTGCAGTTAATGGGGGGCACACTTTAAAATTTAGATCATTAACATTTAAAAAGATTTTAATTGTTAAGCATAACAAATTTATACAGGTAGATTCAATTAATTGACATTTACATGTTCAGAGATCTTTTGCTGGGGCTATTCTCATAAAACTTTAAAGGTCCCAGAAGGAGTTCTCTATGCCATTCTTTCCATTTTATGTCTTCTGTTCTCTCCATATTATATCTTTGAAAGTGCTGGGCTCTTTCTAACTGCTAGTTACTAAAATCAAATTGCTTTTAGCCTGTAACACGGAGAGAGGTTGGTTTCTACAGATTTACATGGAAAGACCCAAATAAAATTTTAATATGTGCATATGTCATGCGTAATTGATAAAGTGGCTTTAAAAAACATTGTGTTTGATCATCCCCCTCCACTTACACAAGTGGAGGAGAACTCAAGTGGGTGCATATATGATAGAAACATGCAAAGTAGGGAAAGCAATAATTCCAAGATATGTCCCTCCATTCCCAGAGGCTGCAGAAGCCCACAGCAGATACATCCTGAGTTTCATGTCTCCATTGGCTCCTTCACGTGCACAGTTGGAGGAGAAATAAACTGGGTGCAAATGAGGTGGGAGTTTGCAAAGGGTGGTAAGTAACAGCTCCTTGGAATGGGTTGTGGCAGGACGGGGATGGATAGAGACAGGGATATGACAGCTCTTTGTGGCATTGTCTTTCATCAGCTTGTGGTGGGGGATCCTAGAGCAGTGGTTTTCAACCAGGGGTCTGGGGCCTCCTGGGGTGCCATGAGCGGGTTTCAGGGGGGCCGCCAAGCAAGGCCAGCATTAGACTCGCTGAGGCTCAGGGCAGAAAGTCTCACTGCATGGCACTGAAGCCCAAGGCGCTGAGCCCTGTCACCTGGGGCTGAAGCCGAAGCCTGAGCATTGTAGCTTCGCAGGGGATCCCTGTGGTGTGAGGCCCCAGGCAATTGCCCTGCTTGCTGCCCCCTAATGCCAGTCCTGGCTTTCATATGCCGAGAAACAGTGGTTGTGACACAGGTGGCCCATGGAGTTTTTATAGTATGTTGGGAGGGTCCTCAGAAAGAAAAAGGTTGAGAGCCCCTAGTGTTTGGACACTACACCAGTGTCTGCTGCCCCAAGATCCAGGGGATGTCCCTGCTGTTCTCAGGGCATCTTCAGGTTACGGGAAAGTAAGGTCCTTGCCTTTCTTGTTAGAAGCAAACCACATTTCCACATTCTCCTGTCTGAAGGAAACTCAGGGCTTGTCTACACTTACAAGAGAAAAATCACCCCCCTGAGTACAGGAAGTCTGAGCGCTTTAAAGCACTAGTGTAGATAGCCTCTGAGCGCTGGGAGTTAATCCCCTCGTGGAGGTAGATTACCAGGAGCGCTGGGAGAGCTCTCTCCCAGCGCTCACGCATGACCACACTCGCAATTCCAAGCTCTTTGAAGTTTCCAGTGTAGCCATGCCCTCAGTGACTTTCAGCTCATGGAGTTTTCTGTTCCTTCTACATTTTTTCTGGCACACGGCTCTGGCTCTTTTTTCAGGATATTATCTTATTGGATGTAGTCACTGTTTTATACATTCAAAGTACATTGATTTTACTACACCTCAACTATGAGAACATAATATGGGGTATCTTTTTAAGCAGCAAAGTACTATCAAGTTTACCTTACTACCTAATCAACCCATTAAGATAATACTAAATTATATGAACCCTGTACAATTATATAGAGTATTACTGGAGGCAAGGGGAACTGGAGGTGGACTATCTCTAGCTCCGTTATGCACCATAAAATAGTATATAATGGAAAAGTAGCAAAGGCACTCCTCTGTTTCTTTAGAAACATTCTGGCCACTGGGGTTAGTGCATAACTGTGTATATATATAATCCCAAATATGTTGGTAGAGGATACACTCTATTAATGGAAACTTGGTTGTGTACCTTGGGATAGCCTTCTGAGTCACCAAGTCCATTGTACAGTGACAGAGAAGAGAAGAATTGGAGGGGGCCCAGGGAAGAGAGTGCAGTTTTGGTCATATTAAGGTTACATTGATGGCAAAACATCCAAGAAGTGATGTCAGAGAGAGAGAGGTGGGGGGGAGTTGAGGTCTGGGAACTAGGTCAGGAGTGGAGAGAAAGAGCTGTAAATTGTTGGCATAAAGTTATTAGTTAAAGCTGTGTGAATAGATAGGATTGCTTAGAGAAAAGATGTTAACAGAGAAGAAGAGTGGACTAAGGAGAGATCCCTGTCGGTCATGGGAAGAGGAGGACCCTCTGAAACAAACAAACGTTGGAAGAGTGATCACTGATGTGGTTTTAGAGACATGAAAGCCACGGGATTACAAGATTTAATGGATGTGTGATCAACAGTGTTGAAAGCCGCAGAGAGGTGGAAGAGGAGGGAATGGAATACACACCTGGGATTTGGCTACAGAAATAAGATTAGAAACTTTGGTGAAGGCAATTTCAGGGCAGTGGAGAAGGCAGAAGCCAGATTGAGAGGATTTAGAAAGGAATTTGAGGGGAGGAGCTCGAAGCAACATTTGTAGATGTTCAGTGAGCAGAAAGGTGAAAGGAGTTGGAGCAGTAGTTAAAGACGAAGTTGGGGTTTCAGAGGGTTTTCCAAGCTTCTGGTTGAAGAGGAGCTTACTATAGTAAGGGTAAGGAATGGTGTCCCTAGCCTCTGTTTGTCAGAGGGTGGAGATGGATGGCAGGAGAGAGATCACTTGATCATTACCTGTTAGGTTCACTCCTTCTGGGGCACCTGGCATTGCCCACTGTCAGTAGACAGCATACTGGGCTGGATGGACCTTTGGTCTGACCCACTATGGCCATTCTTATGTTCTTATATACCAAGCAAAAGGTTGAGGAGGAGAGAGGAGAAGGGAAGGGGTAAGTAAAGTTAGTAGCCCAGAGGGGATATGGTCAAAGGGGCATGATACTGGAATCTGCTGACCAGTTACCACTAACAGGTTTCTTGAGGAAGACTAGCCTTGTCCTTGAAGCTGGAGGTAGGACCTGTCTTATGGAAGACAACTTGTGTCAGGAGCTGGGGTGTTTTTCTTGGTAGCTAGTGATTTACCCTGCTGGTTGGATTGATCCTAGCTGTGTGGCAGATAATCTAGGAAAAATAGCAACCTCACTATGACAGCACTCCACAAATCTTTGACTAGCAGGCTTACATCCAGAGCCTCTGCCTTCAGTGGTGATAGCAGCCATTTTGTGAGGGAAGGATACCCTCATCTGAAAAGGGAGCAAATATGGATGAAAAATGAAATGACTTCTTCACTAAATAAGTATCTTTTTCCTGTAATAATATTCCAGATTGAGGAAAAATTAGAATGGAATGACTAGAGATTAATATAAGGAAAGGCAGTACATTTTTTTACCCATACACATGTGCACTCTGTTTTATGCATCTGATTCTGAAGTTAGAAACTGGTAAGAAGACAGGACAGTTTCAAGTATGGAAAGTGTAAAATGTACTTTTGCATTGCAGCATCATGCTACTTTAGGGTTTCTACTAACATGAAAATAAGAATATTTACTCCAGAGGGACTGAGATCTACACATAGATATTTTATGAAGGAAATAAATATTTTAAAATGCAAACACCAGAGTATGTTGGTCCTTCAAAACAGGGTCAGAGACTTATTCATCTTTTAGAAGTGTTGGTTTTTTAATGTATATCACTACAAACACTGAGCCTTTCATGATAAAATAACTACTGTGTTACTTTTGCCAGTTGAAAAGAAACATACAGAGCTCCTTTTTGTTTCTAAAGATCACAAGATTTCTATAAATAGTGTAACAAGGCTTTGCTATATTGGGGAAGATGGAAGTTTTTAAAAAGTTGATTTATTCTATCCGGACCGCACAGAGGAGACCACCTGAATAGCATCTGACTGACAAGTTAAGTCATGTTACTTTTAATGAAGATAATTTTCTCAAGATGAGCAAAGCCATAGCAATGCTTTTATTAAGGCAAATGCTCCTTTTCTCTAGTTGGTCATTGTCTCTTTACCACCAAAATATTTAACAAAACACTTGGGGGATCATATTGTGTCTGGCCTTAGCAGGGATGTGGAAAGGGGATAGAGGTACAAAGTGCTGTTCACAAGAGCCAGGAACATTTGCAGTCCCTGCACTCTTCTGACTACCATCAGCTAGAACCTCCGTGTGCTCTAGGCAGGCTAAAAAGGGAGCTGGGAAGATTCAGAGCCATTACCTTGCAGCTCTCTAGCACATATACACACACACACACTAGATAGTGGAGGTGTTGTATTATGCTCCTTTGTAATGAGTAGTGCAATGGGCTGCTTCTCTTTGTGCACCACAAATTCGGAGAGTCATTGTGTCTAACTGTGTTAGAATTGCATCCTGGAGTTCCTTACGGCCTCCAAAGCAGGCCTGTGCCCTAACAGTTAAATCTGGTTTTGGTTGCCCGGCCATTAATTTTAACACGCATTTGGGTTTTTTAGGCAAGAATCTAATTGTACTTTGTGCACCCAAGTAAAAATTGTCAAGCTACATTTGCTCTTTGAGTGGTTTCTAGACTGGTGTTAGGTAAAAGCAACAAAGGGCTAAACTGCAATAATGTACAAAAAAAGAATGTAGACAATGGAGTCCCTAAAAGGAATTTTTTTCTCCATTTGTTTGCAAATAATATCCTGTTCATTGTGGGCCTTATTCTGATTGCAACGAGGTATTGAGCATCCTCCATTGCTGTTGACTTAAGTGGGAGCTGAGATTGCTTAGAATCTCAGAGGATTGATCCATATCAATTAGCAGCCACAAGGTTTCCAATTTAAAGATTATATGTGTGCGTGGCAACAGGAAGTTAGAACAATTTCTGTAGCTGCAGTTCTTCACTCAGCTTCTCCTGTTGCTATCAGTACTAGTGATAGATACATGTTCAACTCTGCCATTGCTTAGAATTTGCGGTGGTGTTCAAGATTAAAATTCCAAGAAATATAAGAAAAGAACAAGGGGTGTAACTTATCAGGGAGGATTCTCCCAAACTGAAACCTGGAGACTTGTAGCTGTCATTCTGCTGCATTGCTGTAGTGTCAGCAAAGTGATTCCTTTGAAAAGTGAGATTTTTACAAAGTTGAGGTGGGACTGCTTTAAAAAATATTTATAAATATATAATAACTTTTTGCTCTGTGTGTGTGTGTGTAGTGACTTAAAAAGGAAAGCAAACAAAAGACAAATACCAGAGAAGAGTGAGCAAACAAACACTTCTAGAAGAGTGTTTGGGCATAGTAAGCAGGAGGATTCACAGCAGATTGAAGTTAACTGTTACTCTTTTCTTAAAGCAATATTGTAACTAGGGCTGTCAAGCGATTAAAAAGATTAATCGTGCAATTAAAAAAAATAATTGCGATTAATCACACAATTAATTGAACTGTTAAACAATAATAGAATACCATTTATTTAAATATTTTGGATGTTTTCTACATTTTCAAATATATTGATTTCGGTTGCAACACAGAATACAAAGTGTATAGTGCTTACTTTATATTTATTTTTGATTACAAGTATTTGCACAGAGCCCCCCCCCCCAAAAGAAATAGTATTTTTCAATTCACTTTATACAGCTACTGTAGTGCAATTTCTTTATCATGAAAGTTGAACTTTACAAATGTAGAAATATGTATACAAAAAACTGCATTAAAAAATAAATCAAAAATAATATACACTTTGATTTCAGTTACAACACAGAATAGAATATATATGAAAATGTAGAAAAAACATCCAAAATACTTAATAAATTTCAGTTGGTATGCTATTGTTTAACAGTGCAATTAAAACTGTGATTAATTTTTTTAACAGCGAATTTTTTTTAGTTAATCGCGTGAGTTAACTGCGATTAATCGACAGCCCTAATTGTAACCAATGTTAAAGTGACATTTGTGAAATATAAAATAATTAATGCAAAATTTTACCAAATGTCTTCATTTCCCTTGGAAAAGAATCATATATTTTTGTGATTGCAAAACCTTGAATCTGCGTGGGCCAACTTGTCATTGTGCTCTCAGGTTCCCAACTGCATGTGCAGTTACGCAGTCTGGCAGCCAAATGCACAGTTTTGGCCATGTCATGGATGTGTGTGTGTGTTTGTGACCATGTCCAGCCTTTGATATCTTAGCCCTGTGTGTTTAAATTTAATCTCAATGTTTGTTAGAGTGGTTTTTTTTGTTTGTTTTATTCTTCCAAACTAAGAGAATGGGACAAAGCCAAATGAAGTCAATAGGGAGTCTTTCCATTGAGCTCAGTGGGTTTTGGATTAGGCCCATAAAATTTAGTTTTACTGGACATACAGCATTTTCATAGTGAAAGATGGAAATTAATATGGTACTCTTTTAAAGACTAGACTTCTCTGATAAAAATAAAAAACCCCTGTGCTCTGATTTCACTCTTAGGACTTGAGTCCTGAGTCTAGCTCAGAGAGGCCTATCTAAAACTATAATCAAGATGATTGTATGGCATTGCTGTTCTAATTTCCAATTTGAGATTTTGCTACATAATCTCAACTACAGTGTATCTAATCTTCATGAAACCCAGAGTCTTCATATAAACTTTATGGATTTCCCTCCATGTGTCTTTGCTAAACTGAGATGTGTCTTCTGGCTGAGCAGTAGAGACATTAAATTACTGAGTAAATCAATACAGCGTTGTAATGTCACTGTATCTTTTTCAAAGACCAGCTCAAATTTTGTATGCTGTAGCTTTGATCCTTTTCATTTAATTCTAAGTACACTTGTTATTATAGTAACTGTTGTTTGTATGTTATTTTAGCTTTTTACTTAAGTAGCTATTTAGCAATTTAAATGAAAATGTAATTAGCTTACATCTGTTTTACATACGTGTAATACCACGCAGATGTATACTTCTATTAAAGCCATATTTTCTTTTTGGCAAAAAGACATGAAAACAAAATTGTACCAATCATATGATACATCTTTTTTTTAACACAAAATTAGTATACACAAAATGTATGTTGTGATGGTAACAACATTCTATATTTATGGGGGGAGACAAAGTGAAAAGCTAAAATAAGAGGATTGGTATATCATTTAGTTGCACAGTTAGTTGCTCTCAGTGACACTAGTGTAAATCCAGAGGCACTCCATTGAAGTTAGTTATGATTAATTACAAAACTCATCATCCTTAATAACCCTTCTCTTTATGAGCTAAATACTATTCTCTGGAATTCCACTGAAGTCTATAGAGTCCCTCTGGATTTATATGAATGTAAATGACAATATTTGGCTGTTAGTGAGTTGAATTACTAAAAATGGTAAATTTTCTGTCTATTGTCATGATCTTACAAGTTACGGACCACCATCAACTAGCTTTAAAGGAGATGAGGAAGGATGGTCTTGTGTTTTATGTCATGGACAAGGACACAGAAGCTCTGTGTTCAGTTCTCCACTCTGCCACAGACTCTCTGTGACGTTGGGGAATCACTAAATCTCTGTGTGAATCAGTTCTTCCATCTGTACAACCAGGATAATAATACTTCCTTTCTTCCATCCTTCATCTGACTTTTCTATTTAGATTCTAAGCTCTTTAGGACTGTGTCTTACTATGTGT
Source organism: Natator depressus (assembly GCF_965152275.1). Lineage (NCBI taxonomy): Eukaryota > Metazoa > Chordata > Testudines > Cheloniidae > Natator > Natator depressus. The sequence goes on along the minus strand of NC_134245.1, from coordinate 13,721,832 downwards.
GGATACAATGCCAAGCACAATGGGGCTGTGGTCACTCGGCAGCTCACTGAAGACACTCGGTATCTTGTAGGACAGGTCCCTTTATCTGTCTCTGGAATATCCAGTTTATCTGTTTGGAACAAACTAACAATGGCCTAAAAATGCTAACAGTTACAGTGTTTATTCAATAATATATTACACTGCACTTCATACTGGTAAATAATACTCTAAAACCTGCATTAGTAAGATAAGGCAACTCTGATTTATTTGTTTATTTCATCTATTTTGAATGTATTCTCACATAATTTCTGCTACTTGGAACAAGTGAATACTTTAATAACTTGCGATTGTTTCTGTACATGTCAGTGTTCAACTCTCTGCCTATTCAGAGAATAATTTTAAAGGAAGCTTTTTCTTGTATTTCTTTCTTTTGTATATGTAAATTGCCAATCCTGCAGCTGCATGTGTAAGTGAGGCTGCATACAGGCACATGATTCTGCCCATCTCATGGAGCTGCGGGGACAGAATCTAAATTTAAGTTTCCCCCCATTATTTCATTATTAAATAGTTTAGGGCCAAATCTTGCTGCCCTTCAGTGGGAGTTTTGCCTGAGTGAGGACTATAAGGTTTGCCCCTAAAGATTGTTTAAACTCTTCACTTAATGCATGGGCAAGAGGAGGCTACAAAAGGTCAGTTTTATGGGATTGTTTCTCATTACAGTGGTGCCTGGTAGCCCTGCTATACAAAGTTTGTATTTCAGGAGTTTATAATATGGTGTCTCCTTGAGAGCCATTAAGACCTACTGAGGCAATTCCCATGTAATCCAATGAGACATTTTTCTTTTATCTTTTTTTTAAATAATCAACATTATAATGCAGAGAGACTGAAATACAGAAAAGTTTATTAAAATAATGTAAGGAAGGGATTGAAAGCTGAGACACTGAGTTGTAGCCTGACCTTCCTGCATAGAAATGCGTGGCAGGAGAAAAACTCACACACACTTGAATGATCTAGTGCTTTTTCGTTTGTGGAGATCCATGGTATGCTCCCCTCATGCAGTCAGAGGCAGACACATTGGCCTCTAGCTCTGGTGTTAGACTAAGATTGGTGGCTATGTATTTTTAAAATATTTGGGTCTTAACTGTCTGTGTGTGGCACAAAGCCACATGCTTGGCACTGGGAGCATGACTCACTTTCTGTGCTACCACTGCTTATCAGTATGTGTTAGTTCTCCGTGACCTCTCTGATGGTAGTCACAGAATAGGTTGACAAATTATATTAAAGATAACTCTGTATTGTTACATTGCAACTGGCCATATGATTTACAGTGGCTTTAGGTAGGACCATGCTGTATACAGGGGCTTGCACAGAGTTGGTAAATAAAGCTACTGTTAGCTACATGGTGATGGAAAGCACAATTGTTACCTGCTTTGCCTTCCAAACTGTTTCCCATTTCAACATAATTTTTCCAGTTACTGCTCAATTGCTCCCCTCTGCTCCTGGCAACAGAATGGAACTCAGTGCACATTGTCCATAACTTGTCCTTTTTTTTGTGTAGGTATTGCAACACTTGTGGTAAATAAAGTTACTCTGGTGCATTGAGGTGGGTTAAGGTTTTAGCCTTAACTTGGATTTTTGTGGCTTTTGATCAGTTAAGCCCTTAACACCCTTAACATTTTAACACATTTTTTGCCCTTTTAACACATTTCCCCCCCCCCCTTTTTTTAAACTTTTGTGGTATAAATAAAACTGTTAGACATGTTCTAGGATGGTGTGGTAGGGCAAGGGGGGAAAGAACCCAGTTACACGATTAATCACAGTTATTAAAATGCTTATGTAGTATGTAACATCTTTGCATTTGTGTTATGACAGCTCTCTTTGTTGATGAGGTAAATGAGTATGAGTATCTGTTATAACTGCCAAAGTCAGGAAAGAGCCTGTGAAACCTGGACACAGTATCAGATCATGTTTCACCGACAGAACAAGATTGATTTATTGTGTTACATCAGGGTTAGATGGACCTAGTACTGCTTCACCACATGCTATTTCATTCCCTTGTCTATTAAGTATGCAAGTACAAACAGCTTTAACACAGTTCTTTACCTAGAAACAAGCCTGGGGCTTCATCCAAATACTTGTAACATATGAAAATTGAGCTGCTTTGAACTTGTATGTTTTTGATAACTGCTTGGTATGCTTCCTGGAGGATCACCTGTAGGCTTTTCTTTCCAAATTCTAATCCCTTTGATTAAGTGCCAGGACAGATAGCTCTCATTGAATAACTCCAGTCTCATAATTCTTCCTTCATTCAGAGTTGAAAGGGAACTGCTCAAGCTTCAGTAGGTAAATCCTCAGATTTAGTTAAAGTAAGTCAAACACTTAGAACAAAACAATTTCAGTTTATAAAATAGGGTTCAGATGGGCTACTGAATGTTTACATACCACTTGCTGCCAGAAGCTGTAGGATGAAAAAAACAAAACCATTTTTTTAGCAAGTAGGATTAGGAGAAGGAAAACTTTGAGAAGCAGAAGTTTAAAAGACAACTTGGCATGAAAATTTAAGCCTAAGTGTAGTTACTTTGCCTGACTGTTCTTGTTCTCTTTTCTACAAAATCAGGCTTTAGTGCTGAGCTAAACATTCCATCCCCTCTCCAGCCTCTTCCCCTCCCCCTCCTCCCCTCCCCAAATAACTACCACAATATGGAGGAAGGGAAAACATCCTTGTTCTTTTTATCTTTACAAATGTGCCTGCTGGGGACTAATGTAAACCAGCTCAAGATGTTTCTATTTAAAACAGTTTGCAGCATCAGAAGGAGATGGGGAATTAAAAATAAAGTGACATGCTGGCTGTTTGTCTCCTAAGAATACTGTTATATCTGATATTTTTATGGATTTCTAATGCATATATGCATGCACACCATTTTGAAAGTTAATCAAATTGCCCATTGTCACACACAATGAAATGTCTTCCTTTCTACAGCATTCACTGGACATTCACCCTCCAGATGAGAATGTCTCTGATGTGAAGAATATTGGTTCAGCTTAATTCTGATGCAACAACAAATAGAGTAGTCCAATTAGATAACTCACAATAATCGCACACAACTAATTCAGATGATGCACACTTTTGTGGCTGCTTTCATCCTGAAGGATCTCAAAGCTCTGTGAGTCCACATCCTGAAAAATAGTGCAAAGCCCAAGGATGCAGGCTCTGGTTGTAGGAAAATGCAAGCAGATGTCGCAGAACTGGAGAATAAAATCTTTTAGTCCCAGCATGATATATCTGGGTAAGCTGTCCATCAAGCTGAGCTGTGGACACTAAAGCGTGGCACAGAGGAACTAGCAGACATAGTCCATATAGAAAGGGTTTTGGTTCTACTGGCCACAGCTGTTGTCGCTGGCCTGATCCAAAGCCCACTGAAGTAAATGGGAATCATTTGACTGATCAGGCACTTAATGGCCTTTGGTAGATCCATTCTGTAAGCTTCCCTGTGTATCTGATCTGAGGGCACGAAATGCAATTGCTGAGTTCTGTTCCCTCACTCTTCTATATTGCCTAGTGTGACAGCAATAATGTGTCATTTCTGCAGCTTTTTGGACCTACAGACTTGTGCTGGCTGATTGGAGATAAGGCCCAATTGCTAACGTGAATGGAAATCTGATAGAAGTTTACAGCATACAAACAGTATTGTTAGCCCGAGATGTTCAAAAATCATGAGTGAGTTTACCCTTAAAATCATGAGATTTATAAAAAAAATAAAAATAGTGGTTCTTTTTATTTGACTTCTGGTTTTTGAGTCTTACACTTAGGTTACTTTCCAAGCTTTTCTCGGCATTTTTACTTCTAAAAAAATGTAGACTGAAATTTTCATACCATAACATGACTTCAGGAGCCGGGGATTTCAGAAAAACACCAAATATCAGAGACTTGCAATAAAATTGGCTTCTCTGATACATTAATGCTGCACAACAGTTAAGGCAGGCAGTGAAAAAGAATAGTGTTCAACTCGAACTGCAGGGGGGACGTTTGTAGTCAGAATGCAATGGAAAAGCAAGAACTTTGCAAGGATCCCAGGGCCAATACCCCTACTAATGCAAAAAGTGCTTCAAGGTATTAGATGCTACAGATTATCAGGACGTCAGCCTTACATCTCATCCAATATATGTTACCTCCAGCAGAACAACCCCCCATCACGCTAAGGCTGGTCTTCACGACCGGGAGATCAACACTGCTGCAATCGATGCAGCAGGGATAGATTTAGTGGGTCTAGTGAAGACCCGCTAAATCGACAGCAGAGCACTTTCCAGTCAACCCTGGTATTCAGTTCCCTGAGAAGATTAAGGTAAGTCGATGGGAAAGCGTCTCCCATTGACACAGTGCAGTGAAGACACCCTAGTTAGTCGAGCTAGCTACGTCAACTCCAGCTACATTATTCACATTGCTGGAGTAGCGTAACTTAGGTCGACTTACCCCCGTTGTGAAGACAAGCCCTTCATCAGTGCCTCTCATTGAGTCACCAACACCAGTCACTTCCTCCAGAAACCAAAGCCAAATGTCATCTGTCCATATGCTAACTGGGTTTGAGTCGGCTAAGCTTGTGATATTGGACAAGATCTTAGTCCTGATTTATGATTGGAGTCCTTGACTAGCTTGACAAATGAACCCAGTAGATCTTTAGATTCCCATAGTTAATGACAACTTGAGGGTTCTTCCTGTTAATAAGGTAATAATAACAGTAGCTCTGGCCAAATAAACTTGGAGGCGGGGGGCTGAAGGCTTCATGTTATTACCTCATTAACAAGAAACTCCATTAAGTTATTATTACTGTGTAATGTGTTCTTTGTCTTATCACCTCTGCGCTCTGATCAGCTAGGATATTTAATGAAATAGTAATAAATTTAAAAGAAATTACAGATAGCTAATCAAGACTATAAATAAAATAAAGAAAACAAAAGGCTTTCACATGTGAACATATGCCGTTAAAATAGCATGAGATTCAGTATGTTCTTAACACAAAAGCTTTGGAATGAAAGCAAAAGTTTATGACTCATTTTATTATACCTGTAAATCTGAAACCATAGCTATAGTTTTTAATTTTTATTTTGCCTCTGTAACTATTTTTATACTCTTTTTATTGCTGGCTGGACCAAGGTTTAAAATAACCTCTACTGGGAGCCTATGCCCCATTAGTCTTCTGTAATAAAATGTGAACCAGGCTAAACTAAAACACAAAGCCATAAGAGCAATTAAGAGTGATTTTTTGTAGATAACTGCTAACATGAAATACAATTGCTATTTTTATTAAAGGATTTAGGGAAAGCAGCACAACAATTTATAACGAAATAGGTTATTTTACATTTTTCGTTTGTCTCTCACTCTGCCTCGCTGTCGTACCAAAAAAAATTAAATATATATATATATATCTTTCAAGGTCCCTGAAATAGTCAACTCCTACTTTTAAAATGTGCATCATGTTACCATAAACTTCCATCTCTGTTTTATGTGTGGAATGTTATGATGTCACATAAGAAAGTGTTTCTCTCCAAAAAGCATTATTTCTGAATGAAAATCTGGTTGATGTTTTATAAGAGTGATAAAAAGTAAAGCTGTGCTTTGTGCTTCAATAACGGCAGGATTTGTAGGACGTAGACATAATCTACAGGGCAATTGTCTGAGCACAAAGCATAGCATCTCATTATCTCATAGTTTCTTAAAAACTATAAACACAGTTGACAGATGTTTCTCTAATTGTATAATAATAGCTTCTTTGTGATTATTAGATTAAGCTTGTAATAACTTAGGAGGAGTGCTTGAGCTTTGTATTTATTAAAGCTGGAAACAGAATCCGCTATGTTAAACTTGGACAGGCTGTAGTTATTTTTATGTTTGAAGCATTAAGGAAGACTTCTTTTAAAATTAACTTTTTATTATGATTTAAACAAAGCACAGCATGAACATGTTACCTCATACTCCTGTTACCTGCAAATGGAATATGTACACTTGGGGTTATCATTTAATATGGGGGAAAGGAGGAAATGACCAAAATCATCTTTCACGCTTGAGAGTGTGAAGGTTGCCATGACTGTAATGTGTGGAGTTCTCTTTGCTTATCAAGATCCAAATTTTCTAAGAGGCCTGAAACTGCCTTCTAAGTTTCTACAGAGACAAATCAGTTAGTTAGAGGCGATATCTTAAACAGGCCATTTGTACCTCAAAATGTGACTGCTGGGACCAGCAAAAGCTTGGGGCAGCAAAAGCTTGGCTATACAAATTTAGGAATGTTTTAGCTAAGCTTTGAGCTAATATATTAACATTTCTCAAATAAACTGTGATCTATAGAGTGCAAGTAAACATGAGGACGTATTTGAGAAAAGATGATGTAGTATGTGGGATTGGGGACTGTGTCTTTAAGCCCTGAGCTTTCCAGACAGACAGGGCAGGACGCCATGAAGCTCTTGTTACGCACACCCAGTTGGAACTGGACACAGAATAAATATTTCTTGCAAGCACATTAAGTACTGAGTGATCACTGGACACCATGTAATATACTTTGTCTTTAAGGGTACCACTAGACTAAGGGCTGTATTGTAGCTTTAGAAACCACTGACACAAGGAGGGAGTGTGGAGGACCACAGCAGTGAACCAGCACTAGTGGCTGGAGGCATTCAGTGCGTGCAGGACAGAGGTAGACAGAATGTCTCCTTGAGCGCACGGGTAGCAAACGCTGGTCTTGTCAAGACTAGGAAAGGCTATAACTCAAAGTGCTAAAATTGACCTTGAATGGTTGTCCTGTAACTACACTACAAAAAGTGCGCAAGGTGGGCTTAGCTGGTTTGTGTTACCTAATCCTGACCTAACTCAACCTTTTTCCTAGTGTGGAAGCCAAGAGAGCAGCAGCTGCATACGCCCGTTGGAAGGGTGCAGTGTATATTACCTCATTGATAGGCCCAGGTTGCCAACATTTCTAGAATAGATATGGGGCATTACCCTGCCCATCCACACTCTGGCTGATGCTGCTGACAATGCTAACAATCCTCCTTGGTACATAATAACTCCAGAGCTCTGGGGAGGACCATACATTGTACAAAAGGGCGTGCTCCCCTGCAGTAAAGCTCACCAGATGTTAGATGCTGTAGCGCTGGGCAGGAATCCTAGCACTTTTGAAGGATGCAATAATAGTGACAATGCTAGCAGCACTCATCCTTACATTCAGGCAGCAAAAAGCAACCTTATTATGGCTGCCTCTTGCATGTGCGTGGGGTAGAAATGGGTGTCTTGTTTCCATTTCTGCTCCTCCACAGTTTTGCAGGAGCAGCCATAATTTGGTCCAAATTCTCCATTTTATTTCCAAATGGTGTTGACTGGCAAGTAATATATTTCAGATTAAAAGCAAATCTGTTAAGCAAAAATAGGAAGTTAGAAAGGGCTAAAAGACTTGCAGAAATTCCAGTGATTCCATTAGAATCTTTCAAATGGTCTGTATGGTTGTCTGCATTTCTCTCTTGTAGAGCACCAGTAAGCCCAGGGGAAAGTGCTCCATTAGGACTGTTGGCCTGTTCCAAAATCTAGTTGCAAACTCAAACCAGTAACATCCAGTTTAAAATGGAATTTCCACTAGGGTGAGTATCACCTACAGCCTTAAGGGCCATGGTTTTTTAAAAAGCCTAGTTTTGCACTTACAATCAAATGTAGGTGCAAATGATAGAATGTCTGACAACAAAATACCTGATTTGCAGGCGTATTTGTAAAGGTCATTGTGCCCATGCTCTAATTTTGTACCTGCAGTTTTGTTCCAGCAATGAATTCTGGGCTCAGATTGGCTGGCTCCCAAATTAGAGGCTGGTTGAGTCCTCTTGAAAATCTGACCCTATATATATGTAAATAGAAACAAATTATAACCCTGGTGCAGCAGATAAACACTGAGTCAGCAATATCCTCTATCTGTGTAACCATAGCCATCTCTAGCCAGTGTCACACCCCATGTTTGGAATGCGCTTAGTCACAATGTGAAGCGCAAGGTTGCAGTCACCTTGCACACTGCCAGTGGACATGCCCTCCCCAAGAGCCCTGCATTAGAATCTACACCTACCTTATAGTAAATTTTGCCTCTGGCATTTTGTAAGGCACTGGTAACATTTCAAGATAAGCTATGTAGCTATGAAATAAATCTTTCTCTGGAAACTTGTACAGTAGCTATTGGCATAAGAATCTAGCCTTCACTTAAAATCAGAAGCATATTACGATCACTACCCATGTCACTCAGAAATCATTATGTGGATTTATACAGTGATTCATATTTTAGAGAAAAGGAGTTCTGGGATTGGATTTCTTTTAGCTTAGCCCACTTCAGAAATGTAGCAAAAAAAAAAAAAAAAGTAAAAGATTTTAAGTGCAAAACTTTAAGTGTAAAATAATGTGTAGATCTCTGGTGCATAAATCCACTTCACAAATAATGGTGTTTGTGTTCATAACTCATCCGGCACAGCTTTGAAATGAACCCCTGAAATAACAAGTGGCCAGAAGGCTGAAATAGATGTAGTTTGATGATAGAAGGGATGCATTTTCAAAATGTTCCTAGACCAGTAAGTCTACCCCAGATCAGCCTCCTGAAGAGACTCTTGAGGGGCAGAGTGGCTGGCTGACAGCCTCTGACCACTCAGTAGACTGTCAGAGGCATCTGTCCAGTCTCCAGAATAGTGGTGGAGGAAAGGATGATTTTTAATACTAAGTGGGGGTGTATGTACATAGAGTCCTGCAAGTGGTGTCACATTTGAATAACTACATGAACCAAAGCCTCCAAAGGAACCATGCCAGTGCCATCCACAGCGTACTGAATCTTGATGCATTTAATTCATGTAATCCACACAAAGTGAGCACAACCATATAAAACTGAAGAAACAAATATTCATTCTGGCAGCATTATATGGGAGCATTAATTTACTGTGCTATGCAGAGCTGTCCCTTGGGTACAGAGAATCAGGGCAACTGCGGGAAGTGAGGGGGGAGGCTGGCAGGCGAGAGGGGTGAGAAGGCAAACAGGCAGGCAAGCTACAGGCAGGCGGGGGGGGGGTGTAGGCAAGGAGGAGCCCCCCTACCAGAACCTCTCCCTCCCTCCAGTGTTTCCTGCCCGCCGGCAGGCCCCGCCAATCAGCACCTCCCCTTCCCTCTCAGTTCCTACTGCAGATCAGATGTTTCGCAGCTTCCGGAGGTGCTGGGCGGGGAAGAGGTGGGGGTGGGGCCTTTGCGGAAGGGGTGGAGTGGGAGCGGGGCCTGGGCGGAGACTGGGGGAGCACCCCCAGGCAGATTAGAAACTCGGCGCTTATGTCCCGGGCCCTTCCCCCACCGCCCAAGGGACAGCCCTATGCAATCTCCAAAATTATGTGTTGGGTATCTTAGCTGCTGCTTTATGCTTTGAGGAAAACGCTCACATGGGTGGCATAATGACCATATGATAAAATTTTCTGTTTTCATTTTAAGAGTTACTTTAAAAATACCCAAACAAATCTGCTTTTCTAGAATAGTGAATGGGAATTATTTTGTACAGTGACAGACAGTTTTGCTCAGCTCCTCTCTCTGAGATAGCTGTGGCCAGTTCTCAAGAATCTTCATGTTGTTTGGGTTTTTTTTAATATGTCATCATTTGGCATGCCATTCAGACCAGTGAGAGGTTGTGTCTCTGCTTGCCCTGTAGCCTCAGGTGCTTTAAATGCTCTGCTGCTGTGGCTCACAGCCCAGACACCAACAGCCAGCAGAAAAGCATTCAGTTCCCTCAGTGGCTGTGTGCTGTGCAGCCCTGGTTCAGCACTCTAACCCCAGCAACCTGCTGAAAACACAACAGCCCCACGTTGGTCTCCACCAGCCCTGCTTACTATTTGCAGGGTGACCCCAAAACAACCCCACTCCCAAATTTCTCCAAAACCATCTACCCTGAAGTGTCCACCCCTCCTGGAACACTCAGAGAATTAATAAGGTTTGTTGCTCCTTAAAAGAGACAAAAGCACAGCTTTTTACTTTAACTGGGATTAAAATCACTTCAGTTCAAACTCAGCACTGGGTTGGTTTAGATTAAAAGTAAAACAAGTGTATTAACAAAAAGAGAGAGGTGTTACGTGAGTTCAAGTGTCAGGGATAAAGACACAATGGTGACAAGCAAATAAGAGGAAAGTAGGTGTTGTAGTGTCTAAGACTTAACTCAGTAAGGTACGGCCTTGGCTCAAGGTAGATTTCTTACCAATATTTTTCTTTCCAGACTTGGCTGACTTTTCCTCAATCAGGACCTTCCACAGAAATACAAGATGCGGGGTTCCCTTGTCTTCCTGAGTGAAAGATCATTGTCTAAGCAGATTTTTCGCCTATATTCAGTTCCCAGAAACTTCAGCCTCCTTAGTTGAGGGATCCATCCTTCTTAGCTTGGCCCCTTGTGTCTGCCCAGTGATGGACTTCTTCTCTCTCCTTATAGCTTCCCAAACTCACTGTCTTGTCCTCTGTCTCAGGATGATCACATGCTGTTCTTCCTTTCCTGTGACTTCCCATCCTCCTGCTTATTTGTACATACATCAGGTTTCCATTGTTTCGATTCCACAATGCTACCTTTCCTCCTGTCTGGGAGAAAACCTATTTCTCCTCGTGTCTGGTGACAGACTTGAAAGCATAATATTAGTGTGAATCCATATTTCCTCATATAGTACTAATATATACATTTCACAATGATCTTAGTCACCGGTGTATCATTAGCCTTCAGAAAAGACCTTACTTGATCCACTTTTAAAATACAATATTATATAGTCAGTTGGTTCAATTATTTATCATTTGTGGTTCAGGCCCCCTTTTGTAGTCCCGTAAACCATTGAAATGTACTCTCAGATAAAGTTCCTTTTCTCCTCCTGGGAAGAGACTCCATATGACCTGGTGGAGACGTCATGCTGGTTTCTCTCTCACTGATGATAGTTGACTCATTATCTCCTCCCCTTGATGGAACTTGATGGCTTTGTTTACCTTTTATATACCTGCACCTTTATTGTCTCTGCCTGGTGACCAGGCTGGTCAGCCAAGCAATACACAATCCATTGTCTAGGGCAGACTGGGCTTATACATTGCTTGCCAAACACATTTCAAGAACATAATTCTAGCACATATTCATAACTCTTTGTACACACCCTGAACATGCATCACACAAGAATATTACTGATCAGTAATTTATTAGTTTTCAAATGATATATTACATTTTACATAAATATTGTGATACAGTGTGTTAGATGTAGTGAGTAGTCACACTTGACAAGAGTTGCTGACAAAGAGTAGTAAACTACCAATGGGTTCTTTATCACAACATGGTATTTCTATTCTTTTGTGAAAACTTTCTGTATGGTTAGGAGATTATGTTGCATGAGGATTTACTCATCACACATTTTTGACATTTCAAGTTTAAGCAACTTGTGGAAAAAGTTAAATGGTAAATATGTTCATAGAAGTAAAAAAGGAATTATCTCCCTTCTGTGAGAGAATTTTTTCATATTTCAGAGAAGGGAATGGCCATGATGATGGGGATATTGGAAAGAAAAAATGGTTATCATTCCATAGTGAAAACTCACTTTAGTTATGGATCTTTCTCTACTGTAGTTATTAAATCAGTTTAACAAATACACGTTTAATACTTAGTTAATTTGTAAGATTGCAAAGCACATTCAGACCTTTTTGAAGGTTACTGTGCACTGGAAGGAGGAGATGTGTTTTATTAAAGGAGATAGAAGCTTTCAGGTAGCTTATTAAAAGTATTAATTTGAAGCCAATGATGCAGAGTTTAAGGTATACAAAATTCACACATTTAGGGCTTTATATTGGGTGTGAAGACTTTCCATGTTGCCCCACTCCTTCTTTATGACCTTTCCTATGAATCCCAGCATATGGTTGCCTTCCTTACATATTCCAAACAGCAGGTGTGGATTTGGCAGTGGTGCTATATTTTAGTCTGCACTGGGCACTGGGAGCACCTTTCTATTTAAAATTCCACATACTTTTGATTTTCTCTGTGTGGAGAACTGCAGACTGGATTACACATAAGGGGTGAAATCCTGGCCTCATTAATATCAATAGGAGTTTTGCCATTGACTTCAGTGGGGCCAGGATTTCATCCAAGATATGCACAGAGATTGGGTCCATCATGGATGCAGAGCTGCACATGCTGCTAGAGGCAATGCCTCCCCAGGGGATTGTCAGAAATGTAAGGCCATATCCACATTAAAAAGTTAGGTCAACCAAAAAATAAATGAAAAATTCACACCCCCTGAGCAACACAGTTCAGGTTCCCTCCCTGCCAGTGTAGACAGCGCTAGGTTGACAGAAGAATTCTTCCTCCTGGAGAGGTTCATTAACGACAGTGACGGGAGAAGTCCTCCCATTGCTGTAATGAGTGCCGACACTGAAGCACTACAGTGCTGCTGCTGCAGCATTTCTAGTGAAGACATAGCCTGAGTCAGAATTTGGAGGAAGTGAACTAACAACCTTATAGAAAATGAGCTAAAGGCCAAAGACCCAGCACTTGGGAGTGGACAGGCACAAATATCACATAGATGTTGGTGCTATTCTGGTGTTCATTGTTTTTGTAATCATTCACATCACTAGCCAGCACTGGACTATGACAAGTATTTATATCATGATTCACAAGGTGGTTGCTTACAAATTGACAGCAAATGGTGGTGGTGTTTTTGGCAGCTGCAGATATTATTGACTTAGCAATGACAAATGCAGTGGTGGGTTTATATTGCCCTAAAAAAACCAACCTTTTACTCATTTTACTTTGCATAAATAACAACATAAAGGTCATATGGGAAGAAACCATTGTCTCTGTTTAGGAATGAAAGAAGTCGTCTGTGCTACTGAGCGTTTCTCAGTAAAAATGATCTTTTTAAAAAATTGTGAGACTGCAGGATGCTGGAGCGTGGATAAGCCAAGCTCAGTTTGACTTTATTTTGGTTTGCAGTGCTCTGCATTCATGGTAGTCCTTCATGCACAATAACCCCCATTACACACCCTTTGGGCTCCCTATTTATGTCCAACAGCTACACAATTAACACATTGTTAAACTGCACACCTGTGGCAGCTTTATTGTCAGACCACTGCACTGCAGCTGTTAACTGCCCAACATTACACTAGCAGTCTGGGTGCCCAATTATAGGAGATGGTGAAACATCCCATTTTAAATCTATGTAAATATGAAACATTTTGTGTAACTATTAAACATTAAAGTTCTTTTTATCTTAAAGTAGTTTAAGGGTGACCTATAAACAGATACAGAAAACTGAAATGTACCTAAATTTGCTTAAAATCCTACTAACTAGATGGGGGCCAATCAGCACAGGAAAAAAAAATGTAATTTAACTGACCTTGATTTTTTTCCCCTCTGGAATCCTTTTGCTGTTTCCTGGTTCACTGAAGTTACCCTAGTACCCATCATTCTGTGACCTCACATATAAATAGATTGTATTGAGCCTTCTAGTAGTTAGGATGTCTCATGCTGAAATTTCTTCAGTGAACCAAGTAGTATGCAGAGAAATTAAATTAGGTGGGGGGAATGTTTTTAAAAGGTTAGTTTAAACTATTTTTTTGTGCTGACTGCCCACAACAGAGTGTTCAGTGAGATCATTCACCGCAGAGATTTGTGCAAACTGTAATTTACATTTTAATTGTTGCTTTTTGACTTACCTTTGAAAGGAGAATGGAAGCTGGTTGCATAGTAGAGAAGAAGGTTGGTCTTGTGGTGAAAGCACTGAACTGGGGGATGTGGTTCAGTTCCTGGCTCTATCAGACTCCTTGCCTCCTTGGGCAGATGTGACTGGGCAGTTTATTAGCACGTATACTGTAAGGAGCCATCCTGCAGTGGCAGAAGAATAGACAGGATTATTTAGTCAATCTTTTGTCTCTAATATCTATGCATATGGCATATTTAATGTCAGATTTATTCACAGTCTATGGATATTTGAAAAAAAAGCGTCTGGTAAATCTATTGCAGCTGGAGGCGGAAGGAAAATGTTAGTGAGTACATAATGGGCCAACAGCTACCTTCAGGCAGAACTTGGACCAATATCTTAAAAAGGAAACTAAAAGATTAACATTACAGATTCTGAACCCATGAACCAGTATTTGGTGTTGCTGTTTTACAGACCCTGCAAAGATTCTGTCACAAAACACTCTTGCATGCTATGTATTAGTGATTAGGATGTGGTAAGATAAGGTCATGGAACTGCTAATTAATATTTTAGAAGTTATTTTGTATGACAGTGTGGCTTAATTGACAACATTCTCCTTGTATTAGGAAAGAATACTTTAGAATCCTGCACAGAGCTGCGGGGCTTCTCTGTGGAGTCATCAACATATCAGGTGCTTGAATATCATTACTGCTACATCATATGAACAGAGAGAACCTTGTTAGATCCAGCAGGATATAAGAGGAGTTGGGTTATCTCTCTGGGGACAGGGAGCTAAGGTCTGGAACCGAGAATTCCTTCAGGGGAAACCACAGGAAGAGCCAAGTATGGGAAGAAAGCTTAGGTTGGGATTTATGTTTGGTGGTAGTTATTTGAGTTACCAATCCAATGGAACCATAGCAAAGGGCTAAATTTGGGCAACATATAATGTATTGTGTTCAGAGCAGGCTGGGAACTACACTGTAGTTGAAAAGAATGTTATAAACAAACAATAACGTACAGACTCTTAGTCCAATATGTGTTACCACAATGAGTTGGAGTTAAGATTGTTCTCTCTTGAATAGTCCTTCTGCATAAGAAACTACTGTATATACCTGAACTTCATATACTCCTGGGTCCATGGGTTTTGACAATGTGAGATCTTCTTTCAGTGGTTAGTATTCTTTCTCTACCTTTTCTAATGCGCACAGGAGAAACAGCTAAAAAACAGTCCATTTTAAAACACAAATTGGATGTGGTTGTTTCAGAACTCGTGATTCTTTTATCAAATGTTATTTCAAAGGCACAGAATCCATAGCTCAGACATGGCTGCTTCTTGTGTTTAGGGTTTAGGGAACATCCATAAAGTTCAGAAAATCCACTTAGGGATCACCATTAGAGAGTGAAAAAGGTAAAAAGTTTTCACAGTGGTTGACAACCTGGCTTGGTCTCATGAATGAAAAAGCAGCATATTTCAACTATACAATATATGGGAAGTGTTTATGACTTTCCATAGGAGAAATTCAGCCCAGTACAAGGGCCAGCAGGAAGCCTATGCATACTGCAGTCTCACTTGAGCACTGTTTTGAAAGCCTTCTGCCCAGAGGTAAATTTATCTATGTATTTTCGTAGGACACTATGTGCCTGTACTTGTTTTGAAGACTTTCTCTCTTTTCTGAGGACAGAGCCTATTTGCTTCAAGCCAGATGTAAAGGGAATTAAGAATTAAATAATGTTGCTGATATATAGTACCTGGGAGCACTAC
Source organism: Natator depressus (assembly GCF_965152275.1). Taxonomy (NCBI): domain Eukaryota; kingdom Metazoa; phylum Chordata; order Testudines; family Cheloniidae; genus Natator; species Natator depressus. The sequence goes on along the minus strand of NC_134245.1, from coordinate 13,706,405 downwards.
ATTATTCTAGTGTGTAAACTTTCAGTGTTCTGATTTTCTGTTGGAATAAACAAGAGTTGAAAGATGATCAGTTCCTCCTGATTATGTACAAGCTTTATCACTCAGCTGTTACCATCTGAAGATGAGTGTAAACATTGTATCACAGGGGACTTTTCTAAATTGCCAGGGTTTCTGGTTTGCTACTATAAAGGAATGACTTCTAATAAGGTTTTGTTAGCTAGTGTTAAAACAGCCAAAGTCCCTGTGTTAGGTCATGTATTAAAGAGGCATCTTTCTTCCAAATCAAATTAGGCTGGTTCTGTGCATCTGCTCCTCATCACAGAAATTGCTAGGCTGCTAGAATACCATGTTATCATGGACCTAGCAGTTCTTCTTACTGGAGCAATAAGTAACTTCTTATGGTTTGTATAGGCTTATGCATGAATTTGTTTATGTGCATGTTGCATCTGTGTGAATTGGTGACAGAGAAAGTTATGAGTTCTATTTTGGCTAATAATTTTATATTTACTGAAGATGGGTCTGAGTAACGATGTTTGGATCTGATCTTCCCCAAAACTTGGGGATGAAGAACTTTGGTACAGGTCCATCTGTCACATTTATGATAGCAACACCCACTGATGGTGGCAAGTAGAAATAGCCAGTCAGGGAGAAAAGGCAATACTCAGAAGCTACCAAAAAATAGTTTCAGCTAGGCACTTGGGAAGAAGTTCTTACAGAAGAGAAATTGTGAAGTGGAATAATCTTCTAAATCAGTTGACTGAGGATTAGACTTGCAAATAAAAGGGGGCAAACTGTACATCCTCCTGTTCTGGACCTGGAAGTCAGATATAAGTTAGGATTTCCTTATCCACAATCTGTTGCTGGCAGTAGACTTTCAAAGGGTTAAAGCAATGCTCACAAGTACATATGACTGAAAATTGGTTGAATATGATTTCAAAAGGATTTTTTAAAAAGAAAATTCCAATTACAGATAAGTAATTTCCCTTTCTAGCTTACTAAGCTCCATTTCATCCTTCTGCAATTTCAAGATCCATATCCCTTTCCCCTTATTTCCACAGATATTTTGAATATGAAAATCTTATGTCAAAACTTAGCTGAAGCCTTCATCAGGTTTTTCAAAACCTAAGTTAGAATTCTGTTTCTAAGATAAACAGATTTGGATCAGAAAGATGTTTCCACTAGCTGGTATTCCTTTTTGGATGAGATTTCAAGCAGTGTCTTTAATCATATTTTTGTTGATTATTTATTAGTTTCTGTGGGAAATCAAAGGATGGACAACCTAAAATATGTCTTCCATAAAATACTTTCTGAATCAAAAGCTGTAGTGGAGAATTTATAGGACGTGTCTTTCATGTGCCGATATGAACTGATTGAGAGAGAAAATATTTCAGCATGTGTATAACATGCAAATGAAGGTTGACCCAAAAATGGAAAATTGAATCTCTCATATCTGGCTGGGGTAGCTATTACTCTTGTACTACCAGACGAGGTAAACCTATTGTGGTTAGCATAGTGGGAGAGAAGAGTGTTTTTGTTCTGTTCCATGACATCTGAATATGGATAGTTAGAACTAATTCAGAATGTAAAAGAAAAATGCCCCGAGCCAGAAGCTTCAATAAGTGCATACTGAAAAGAAACAATTGCTAACTTGGGAAACTTCAGATAATATATACTTCCATAATTGGCCTCTACTTCTATGTGGTATTAATAAATTCCATAATCACCTAAATATAGCTGCCAACCCCCAGTCATCCTTTAGGAATAGCTGTACATTGTATGTATATTTTAGAACTGATAGACTAGGACTGGCTGCAGTGCTGACACTAATTGGGAGAAAATAATGTCTCACTGTAGGAAAGTAAAACATACTGTACTTTTTATTGCAAAAATCAGCAATGTAAAAACCCTTTGTCATTTAAAAAAGTAAGTGATTACATACAAGCAGCTTCTAGCCTTTGAATCTCCTCTGAGAAGCGCTATTCTAAACCTCTTAACATCTCCAGACCGTCAAATGACCCATTTTTCATATGGATAACCCACTAGCCCATGGGAAGCAGCCCCACCTTGCATCAGTGAGTGAACAGCACTTGGTTAATGCCTCCGGCAGTAATTTCTGACAGATTATGTGTTTGAGAGAGTAAATTTTTCTCTGGCTTCTTTAGCCTATAAAAGGGAACATCATCTACCTTCCCCAGTGGGTCCTGCTGAATGTCTATTTACCATACCTCCTGCCTCAGTAGTAACAGGGCACCTCTCAGCTCCATAAAAGGCTACCAGGAGAAGCACAATCAAACTACTACAGCTGCTTGATGGTAATTGAGCAGACAAACTGACTGCTCCCAGAGGGTATGGCTCTATGTTCCTAGCTGCCTGAAGAAGGATGGGGGGACCTGGAGAGTCATTTATCTTCTGTGGGTATTGGAGTAGGGCTGATCTAAAATGGCAGGTATTTTCAATATAAAAATTAAATTAAATGAAAATTTTAGTTTTGTTTGAAAACTTTCACAGAATTTTTCAATGTCAGGAATTAAAACAAAATTTTTCATTTTGTTTTATTTCTAATCAAAACTTTTCCTTTCATTTCAGTCTAAATAGAAAATATCCTTTTCAATTAGATTTTTTTACAGGGACGAGTTCACCCTTTTCCATTCTTTTTCCAGAAAAAACAAAGAAAGAAAGAAAACAATTGAAATTAAATTAAAATTTTCTATTTGAAACAAAACAAAAATTTTATTTGCATTTGTTTCCTCAAAAATTGAACATTTTTGAAGGGAATTATTATTTTTTTCATTAAGATGTTTGCTTCCTACAAAAAATACATTGTTGGTAGAAACAAAAATTAAATGATTTTTTTTTGAGTTCTGTGTTGGAGAGAGCGGAGGAAATGGTCTGCCCTCAGAAAAGTGGTGGAGAAGAGAGGTCAGCTAGGAACAGAAGAGAGGGATTCAGTCATGTATTTGGAACTGGCGGATATTTGAATTTGGAAATCTCAATCTCAATGATGCCAAATTCAATATCAATCTATTTACCCACAACTAATAGTTTGTAGTTAGCTGTGTCGGATTTTGTCCACAAAAATTGTGCAAAGCTCAATTTTAGAATGATGTTATCCTAAGGCAATAATGCAGAGTAAGGAAAAGTGCAATCCAAATTGTGGCACTAGTTCTATAGTGAGGCCAGCTATCCTTAATATATCAGTGCTGTCTGTCAAGGCCGTAGGCCCCAACATCAGATATAAATTTTTTTATTAAAGCTAATGTTAAAAAAGTATATAATACACAGGTTAAGAAAAGTGTATCTGTACACTCTGGGTATAATGGTTAGGTTATCCAAAAATACAAAGTTTGTTTTAAAAGACATGAGATACATATAGTACATAATCAGCAATAACCCGAATGTAGATGAATAAATTTAACAATACAGTTTAGATATTAGCATCCAAATATTTGGGTACATCACTCATAAAAAGTTATACAGAGAGTTGGTTGTCGAAAGCAAATATATCAATGGGGGAAGATTGTCCCTCAGTAATTGAGAATTTAGGATAGGTTGTCCATATTTGAGTTACTTTCCTGACCGTGCTTCTCATCGTCACTCCAGCTCATCCCTCCTGGTATTGCCCACGTCCAGTCATGTGTTCTAGGTAGATGTCCCTCGACCACCTGATGGCATCTGACGCCATGAGTTGACGCATCAGCTGAGCGTAGTGTTGACCGATTCTACATTCTTTCAACACTCGCTTGTTACTGGGGTCCCATGTGCTCAGTGCTCCGACGGTCAGTGCCTGAGTTTGAACCTTGTAGCCCATAGCTCTCAAGGTGTCAGCCAGAGGGGCGTATTCCTCCAGCTTTCGAGATCGGGCATCGCAGAAGGCCTGGGTCCTGTTTTCAAAGGAAACTGTGACATCCACCATGATGGTCTTCTTCCAATCCTCATTGGTGATGACGATGTTCAGTCGCAGTTAACTGTCCATTCCAGGGATGGCGGAGCTCACGACAACCTTCCCCATGAGTGGGGGGATGGCTCTGATCAGGCGATCTTGGATGGCATTGTGGTGCAGCTGCGAGGCTCTGGAATGGGGCTTGCAGCTACACAAAATGTAGGTTAGCGTCTCATTGGCATAGCTGCACTTCCTGCATTGCTTGTCCCAATTCCTGTGGTGGACTGCTCCATTTAGCGGCACACAGTTGAGCCCAGCCCTGTGGATGAACTTCCAGTTGGCAAATTGGGTGAAGCTGCCCACAGGGAGAAAGCAGTTGCTGGCGTCCCACTTGCACGTCACCTCGAAGGCCTTGCCATGGTCCAGCTTCCGTTTCAGGTTTTCCATGTACTGGCAGCGGATGGCATCTTTCAGGGTCCTCTTCAGCATTGTTCTAGCTCTTGGAGTTATACTACATCTTTTCCAACTTGCCAAACCTCCAACTGAAAAATAAAGAGAGCTGCAGTCTTTTTTTTTTTTTTTTTTGGTATGCTAATTGAGTGCATCGATCAGGACCTGGGAGGTTGCCAGGGAAGCCTTCAGTTTGGCAAGCTTGGGTGCTTCCAGTTTTGAAAGGCTGAGGTTACCACTGCACTTTTCCTCCACTGTCTTATCTCTGAATAAGGAGGTGATTTAGCTTGGTGTTTTCTTGTATTTTCTGCTAAACTTTTTAGAAAGCAAGGGGTGGGGGTGTAATGAAGTTGAGTGATTTAGTACATTGGGAGTTAGTCTTTTTAACAGGTCATTATTTAATTCCTAGGTGTGTGTGGTGAGGAAACAAAGATGACCTTGTTCACAAGTGAATCAGTGCCTCAGGTTAATGTCCAGGTGTTCTTTCAACTGAACTGTGAGACTAATTTCTTCCTGGCCCTCTGGTAACCAGCTGAAGCAGTAGACCAGCTGGTATATCTTCAATCTTGCATACCAACATCTTTCACTGATTCAAAGATTTCCTTATATCCTTTATACTTCCTCTGGGGCTTATACCCTTTGAATAACAGCAGTTTGAAGAGAAGTGCTGTTAAGCTTTGCAAGTCCCATTTCTAAGCCATAGAGAGAAAAATGGAGGCCTCACTGAAATACTCCCCAGAAGCCTCATTTTGACTCATCCCACCTCTCAAATTATATCAACTCTGAGAACTCAACTAATGATATCTAAGGAGGACGCTGGACACTGAGTATTATCTATTATTTAACTGACTTTTTTCCTCTGAATTCTTCAGTGGCACATGAGGAAGGGGGGAAATTAATTCTTATGAATTTGCATAGTATTTCAATAGCTGATACTACAAAACAGGAATCTCTTAAACCTACAATAGATATCAGATTTGAGCCTACAGATACATTGTGCAGTGGAGGAAAACCTAAGTGGCTTGTGATATCACTGGACTTATATAGAGAATTCAGAATTTTGTAATTTATCATTTACTTTATTTTTGTGTCAAGCATGATTAGGATTTACAGGCCTGATGTGCTCACCCCAATCTCTGCTTGGGAAGGTGCAGTTCTGTGCACTGAAAGCTGCACACACAGGTGAGAGAATGTTTACATGCAAAACCTGTTTGGATGAGTGGGGAAAAGAGGGAGAGGAGCAAGGACAATGAGACAGCTACTAATTTTGGCCCTCTCTTGGGGAAGAGGATGCACCAGAGGGGGGAAACTCCCGGTCCTGGAGGAAATAGAGAAAGAGGTGACAAAAAGGTAGAGACCCCCTCCTGCTTAGGGGAAGAGAAGACTGTATAAGGGGAAGACAAAGAAGAGATATTTGAAGGTGGTGGAGACAGAAAGGTGGCTGATGTACCAGACGGATGCTGGGGAAGAAGCAGATTGGCTGCATACCTTGTTGAAGACACCAGAGGGAGTACATAGCTTAACTAAAGATACTTAGCTACCCCCAGTTGCCCTTGGTGGAGATAGTAGGCCATCTCTTCTGCCTTCTTTCCCACAAGAAGAATAATTAGGAGAAAGCAGAATTGTTGGTGAGAGGGACGGTGGTTAGGGTTGCAGTGATTAGCGGGAGGGCAGACAAAAGTCTGAATAAGTATTCAAACTTTAAGATGCTTATATGAACCAATGCAACACAATTAAGGTTTTTTTAACATTACTTCTGAGTGTGTGGGGTTTTTTTTATTGTTTTAGGGATGTTTTTAAAAAATGAATTCACTAGGTCTTGGTGAAAAATATAGGGAAGAATAAGATTTGGTGGCTGGTAGAGCAAATCTTTAAGATCAGCCTTTGAACTTCATTAGTTTTGAGGCTCTAACAATTAAGATACTCCTGTAAAAAGAAAACTTGTAATGCACCAGAATACACACATAACCTAGCTAGAGCTGTAGGTCTAGCAGTTCACAGATAATCCTCTTGGTAAAAAAAAAAAAAATCCATTGGAAACTATGGAAGGGGGGAAATGGAGGCCAGTCAGAGTGAATCACAAAAAAGGATCATATCTTTGAATGGTTCCTACCACAAAGTCATGTGGGTGAATCCCTTTGAATTGTTTGGAAAAACAAAGTTAAAAGTAGGTGAACTCTGATAATTGGCTACTGTATACATGCAGTATCTTTGGGTTTTTTAACAGTTTCACAAGGGCCTTTACAACATGATTAGATGTTCTAATTATATGATTACATATTTTATACCACTTATGTCATTAAGTGCAATTACACTTATTACGTGAACATGCCATGATAGTGCAAAAATTACTTTGAGAAAATTACACAACAAAACCATAATTAAAAGACCATTAATTATAGGAGACACACCTACTGAAATAGGGTAATTCATACTCAAAGGAAAAAACTCTTTTATGCATAAGCTATATGCACAGCAGCACTACCTTAATGCTAATTGTCTGTGCACTGTTGTGTTTAACCATAAAGTTTATTCTTTCACTGTCAATGCCTTTAGTGTAGTTTTTGTGTGTGTAACTTTTAGTTAGTATGGTGTCTTCGCTATGTAGGAAAGACATTGGAAGTTTCAAATGCCGCCATAGCTGTTTGTGTATTGATCCTCCCTTGACGTCTCACCATCTAAGCATGGACAAGCTGAGTCAGTAATTGGGTAGACCACTGCAATGGGAACATCTTGGTTCTGCAGGAAGTAAGGTTGATTGTTCTGTGGGTGTCACTCTTCTGTCTGTCACTGATCAATACATGCCCAGTTGTGCTAGGAAACTGCTGGAACTGTCGTATTGTGGGTGATATATTTAAACAAAGTCCCAGCGTCTAGTGGTCATGAGAAGTTCCAGGATATGTTTTATAAGTATGCTAGCTAACCTCAGGGCCCTTAAAATGTCAATGTAGGTATCTCCATTCTGTCTACTTAAAAGAGGTAATTTTTATAATTGAGGTGTATCAGAATTGTATCAATACATTGGAGTATTCTTTGGGGCAGTTTCAGGACATGAGATTTTCTTATAAGAATGGTTTGTTGTATAGGTTTCACCTCATATAATTTAAATATCAGTTTATTTATTTATTTCTTAGGTGCTATGAGAGCCTTTTGGATTAAAGTTGAAGTTTACAGTTAGGATGTTATTGTATAATGAAAGTAGAGACATGCTGCATTATCGTGATTATAAATCTGTATGTATAATAATGCTGCAAAGACATAACAAGTTTAAATAGCTCTGCCTATTCATTCCAGTGAGTACAGTCAACAAGACCTGGTTCTTCAACTATTCTATGCACAGTTCTTCTCATATTGTAAATAAGGATATTGGAGGATTTGAGCAAACCTTTCAGATGTGCACATTTTTCTTCTTTGTTAGCCATCAACTCATCCTTCAGATGTTATTAACATTAGCTTATGGTATCCATTGAAGTTTCTTGTCCTCACAGCCGAAACAGCTATTTCATCAATTACCCGTCTATGAAGTTTCTGTTTTGTTGTAAAAAATGTTTTCAAAATCACCTGTACCTTTATTATAAATCACTGGTGAGGGCAGAACCCTATTTTGAGTAATCTCCTGAGGATGATGTCTGGTAGGTACCCCACTCATGTTACATATGGGCTTAATTACTGAGCAAAGGAATTGAACCTCCACTGTTTCAGATTGGTTACGGTGGTAAAGAGCTGGCTCATGCTGCTCTGCAGAAGAAGGATGGATAAAATGCTCTTTGAACACTGAAGATTTTTTTTAAATGTCGGTGCAGAAGGGTTGCATTTATATTTGGCTTCTAGACCTGTCTCTTGACCTTCTAATTACTTTATTTGAAACAGCACTGAGGGTACAATAAAACTGGAGGTTGTCTCTCGTTTGCTTTATCATAAATTAAAGCTGTTAGTTTGGTGAGGTGAAAGTAGAGGCAGAGTGTTCATTACTGCACAAGTGACGGCTTGTCAATAGCACTGCTTTTTAGTTTGTTCTAGTCAGCACTTGCTGTGCATTTTGTTGGACCACTGGGAAATAATACAACAAGATTTTACATTTGGAATACCACAAGAGTTCATGGGGAAAAAAAAGATAAATTATACACTTGGTAAAAAGTGACATGCTATCTTGTGCTATTAACAACCAGAGATAATTGCAGTGAATTGTAATTGCAGTTTGCAACTTACAGTATAGTGTGTCCAACATCAATCTTAATAGTGAACAAAGCTATTTATATTAAAACTTAATTCACTTGGTAACTTTCTGGTGTATACAAGGGAGCTAACAGATGTAGCTTTTCAGAAAGTTCAAAGGCATTTAGAACATGGAATGAAATGCTAATGTAGTAAGCCTTAGAGAAAGATTGCATTACTACTTGTAATGAAAACAAATGTATGCCATTATATCCCATTTTGTGTTTATTTAATTAAATATTACAGTTTGCACATCGATGAATTTAGTGTTCCTGAATGAAAATGGAATGATGTCCTCTTTTTATTCACAGATCAGACAGGAACAGCAGTTATGCAAACAGTATAAATGGGATCTGGACTTCTACATATTGTTTCTATATTGCATTTTAATTTAAGAATACTAGTCTTTTACGGGATACAGTGCTAAGTGGAGATTTTTTTTATGGGAATTCTTCAAATCTAGGGTTCTATTCTGAAATTATTTACAATACCAGGGTTGTCTGATAACCACTGAAGGTTTTGAATGAAATCTCTAAACTGGGTAGTCAAAGTAACATTTTATTCTTCTCATTCATATATTTTATAATAAAGTTTGGCATCTCTTTCTACTAGATGCAATAATCTTACCTTGTGTGGTGTTCTCATGTCTATAAAAGATTCCATATACCACTCAGCAGAATTTCTGTTTTGTGGGCTAGAGCACATTTATTTTAACAAGTTGTCCCTTTCTTGCAGTATTCTGGTCAGTCTGTGGTGTTTATCACAAATGACAGAGAATTCCCTGGATTATGCAGTCAAGATCAATCATCTTATTGTTTGACCATCTGGTTGATTTCAGACTTGTATGTGATTGTCAAAATACAGTTTGACGTACTATAGTGTATGTGCCTGCCATTTTGGGTACTGCTCTGTATCAGTGAAAGAGTTTCTGAATCCAAATATGATTGGAATCACCTAATAAATAAATAACATCTTTGAATAGAGAGGATGAAAAGTGAGCAGCATGACTCTTCTGAGAGGAGCTCCCTGTTCTTTTACTTTTGGTTGGTTTTTGTCCCACTGGTACAGACCGCATTTCAAGGAGTGGCCCATTACGGGTAGAAGAGTATCCCTGCCTTTTAATGCAATAATTTGTTTTCCCGTACATTTCTCATCTTGGACTCAGGGAGAAATATTAGGGCTCGATAGGCAGATTCTTAGATGATGTAAACTGTCATAGCTCTACCTATATGTATGCAGTGGAGCTATGGCAATTTATATCAATTGCTGATTGAATTCGATGGGAGTTGTGGGTTTGCCAGAGAAAGAGAACAAGGCCTGGCATTCTGCTTTTTAAATAATAGCTAGTCATGGGAGAGCATGGGAGGAAAAGATGCTAAGGCAGCAGTGCAGTTCATAACCAAATGGTTTCTTTTAATATATGGCATTGGTCTTTACTTGCCTGTGGTGCAGGAATTCCACGGTTGCTCCAAACCCCGGATTTCTTATCTAGCGCTACCACATACTGCTGGCAACCTAGTGGGCTGGCCTTCAGAAATTCTTAACATCCTTATTAAAAAAATGTACAATTTTAAATTATATTATTAAAAGTGAATGTTGTGTTACAATATGGAGGTGAACGTGCAGTAATTATTGGCAGGCTTTTAAATTTGAAGGAAAATATTTGTAATGTCATTTTTAGAGAGCGATGTAGTGGAGAAAAATATTTCCCTTTGCTGTTGATGAATTTTCTTCTTTATAGCAATATACTATGCGACATAACTTGGCAAAAGACGCAACTTGAGAATCTCAGTGCAGAAACCTTAGCAAATACTTTTCCATTTGTTTTAGCGAAAGCTTTCTATAAATCTCAGTAATGTCTTTGACAGCCAGTCATTCTGGATGTAGAATAGACATTTAGAGCTCTATTTATTGTGTTCCCTTTTTAATAGATTAAAGTGGGATTTTTAAAAAAATATAAATCCAAGTTGGTTTTATTCAGGACAAACTTTTCTGAATATATGAATATCAGTGATCAGTGATATTCACTAAATTGAGTTTGCTTTATCTCCTGTAAATCTCCATTTTAAACACAATGCATAAATAATTATCTGGCTCATTTCCATGTAATTCCTATGAACTTTATTGGGTGGAGTGTACACTATGCATTTTCAGAAAGAGGCCAAGTTCTGCTGTCAGATATGCAGCTCTCACTGTAGAGTTTCACACTCATATTTGAAGGCACAAATTAGCCAAAAATGTGCTGCTTGAATTTCTTTATGAAAACGCTTTTGCTGTCTGTAGTATGTAATACTAATAACAGGCCAGATTGTGCCATTGCAAGGGAGAAAGGGGGCATAAGACCTCATTGCCCAGTGTACTGTTACTTTAGTCTCACAGGTGAGTGGAAAGGGGCAGAGAGGGAATGGAGCCTTGAATCTGTCCCCCCACCCTCCTCACCAGAACCAATTCAGTGACTATGCTGGTGCATCAGACACTATACTCTGCACTAGGTATTGACCTGTTGCAGTTTACTGTGTCCATGGAGCAATGGGGAGACATGGAGGGATACTATGACTCTCAGTCTCCCTTCCAGGTGCCCCAAAGACAGCGTAGCAGTGAACTACTCCTTGCTTAAGGCTGGAAAGCAGTGTCCCAGTCTAGCCCTGCAGGAGGCGTGTGTAACTGCAAGAAGGGCAGATGTAGACATAAAGGTTCCAGAGTTTCAAAAGAGCTCAGTAGCCAGAACCTGCCATTTAAGCATATAAATAAGGGGACAGGTTTTCAGAAGAGCTATTTATATATTTATCTACTTTCAATTTACACACACATTCCATAAAACAGGCACACCCATGCTTTGCTGTAGGCACTCCTTGACATATGTTAAAAATGCAGTTATACAAACAGACTACTCCAGGAACCCTCTTTCAGCCAATAATTAATGTAAATCCCAACCCAGCAGCAAAAAGCTCATTTCCACTCTTTATTGTCTCCCATCAGATCACTTAAATGAAGTGGCCAGATAGTATAAAGGGTTCCACACTTGGCAACTCCCAGATGTGGTCTCAAAAACCTAATCCAAGTTCTGGTTGATACCTCCCTGTATTTCCAAATTTTTGCATATATGTGACACTAACCAGTGATGATGTTAGTAAGAACCCAAGTATTTTCATAAATAATATCACTGTGTCAGATACACCTCTACCCCGATATAATGCTGTCCTTGGGAGCCAAAAAATCTTACCAGGTTATAGGTGAAACCGCGTTATATCGAACTTGCTTTGATCCACTGGAGCGCACAGCCCCACCCCCTGGAGAGCTGCTTTACCGCGTTATAGCCGAACTCGTGTTATATCGGGTCGTGTTATATCGGGGTAGAGGTGTACTTGGTGTTTTCAGCACTGTACCTCATTCTGAGACATACAGTAGGAAGAATTAAGGGTGTGACATATGGCAATTTCCTGCAATATGCTTGGACAATCTTCTTAAATTAAGTTTAAGTATCCTTGGAGTCCTTTGTATTAAATGCATTGGTTATGTATTAATGTTAGGGCTTTGTGTCTGTCATTGGGGGTCGCAGAAGTCACGGATTCCATGACTTTCCATGATCTCCATGACTTATGTAGTGGCTAGTGTGGCTAACCCCAGGGCCGCCCAAGCAACTGGCTGCAGGGACAGCTGCTCAGGTGGCCCCACAGCCAGCTACACCAGCCTCTGCTGGAGCCACCCCAGGGCCAGCCACAGCTGCCGAGGTGGTTGGCCCCAGGGACTGCCTGAGCAGTGGTCCCAGGGGCCACCAGGGCAGCCACTGCTTGGCAGCCCCTGGCAGCAGTTCCAGGGTGGGCAGAGCAGCAGTGGGGTGGTGGCCCTCAGCCGCTGGTGTCACTTGCCTCAGGCCCCCCCAGGGGCCTCCCAACCCCTCCACAGTAGCTGCCCCCTAGGGTGCCACCATGAGCAGCGGGCCCCTCGGGGCACGCTCCCTGAGCAGCAGGCCCCCCTGCCCTTAGCAGTGCCCCCCCGCTAAGATTTAGTCAGGGGTCTTTATGGTATAATTCATGGACAGGTCACGGGCCATGAATTTTTGTTTATTGCCAGTGACCTGTCCTAGACTTTTACTAAAAATAACTATAACTAAATTGTAGCCTTAATTATTATGTGCAGGGATGATCAAAGGACTATACTGAACAACATGTGAGACAAGGATGTTTTTTGGAACAATATGTATGAAGTGGATTTTCTGGGAACTATTTAGGGGGAGATGAATGCAAATTCCCCACTCCTGGTTATGCAAAATCCCAGCCTTTTGAAGCTACTCCTTGAGGAGTGGGTCTTTGTTTCCTGATCACCTATTACATGAGGCCATGATCAAAGGCCCAAACTCTATAATAGAAAGACTAAAGTATTCATGGTTGTTCTGGTCCTGAGCTAAGGCTGCTATTGATTGTAACCACGGGAAAAACCCTTGGTGGGGTTTGAAGGACTGACTCCTACCAGAGCCCTTCTTGGTGTTGGGGGGTGATCTCTGATAAACTTATTAGCATGCATGTAAGTTCTTTTATTGTTTTCATATGTTATCTCTGTAATGCTTTCACCATAAGAATAAATGTGCTTGCTCATAAAGATTTGTAATGCTTAAAACTTAAAACTGCTGGCAGTTATGTTGTTTATAGCTGGCCTGTTTAGGTGATCTGACCTGCTGGGGATATTACAGTGTAGGCAGGGAAATGTGCAGCCTGGAAAAACCTCTTGTAAGGGCAAGAGACATGTAGACCTCAAAGCACTTTATAAAGGAGATAAGAATTAACCCCATTTTACAGAAGGGAAAACTAAGTCCCTTAGGGGTTAAAGTGACTTGTCCAAGGTTACTGAGCAGGCCAGTGGCAGAGCTAGTCTTCTACTTAAAAAGGTCCAGGAGCAATCCATTCAAGGAGCAATGCCATAATATGTAGATGACCAATCACACAACATGAATAATGAATACCAAATAACTGAATCAAACAGATATATTTTCCTTCAAAGTATTTGGCCCTTTCTTACAAAGCATGAATGCATTCAAAGAAAACCAGGAACAAGTTACAAGTGATTTGCTAACAAATTCTGGCCCCGATTCTCCTGAATTCTAGTCTGCTTTGTGCTGCTCCAGTCAAAGCTGCTTTAATGTCGACAGATCCATCCACTTGAGCATTGCCCTTGCTAAAGGGCATCCTTAGATATCACAGAGTGACTGTACAGCTCCAGTACTACCCACCTTCCAGACTCCAGTATGGGGAAGTGGCTGGCTTATTTGTGGCTGCTAGATCAGCCCCTGGAAGGAATTGAGAGCCAGCATAAGTAAGAGCTGCATGCAAAGTTTTATTTATTATTTTTACAGTTTTTTCCCATTTCTGTTGAAGATTTCTTCCTGCGTCAGTTAGGCTGCCTGTATACAACAGGGAAAAAAGGGTCTAATCCAGCTGCTGCTGAAGTCAATGGGAGTCCTTCCACTGATTTCCATGGGAATAGGAGCAGGCACAGAGGCCCTGCGTCTGCATCACTGGAGCCAGTGGAACTTTTGCCCTTGAATGCTGTGACAGTCGGATTGGAGCTTAAATGAACAATGGCTTGTATTCTAGGAAGGAGTGTGAACACTCTCAGTTAAAGGGCTGAAAACACAGAGTGCAATTTTTATTTTTGGACACATGTAAAACTCTCATGCTGTTATTTATTAGAAACTAGATCGTTACAGCAGTACAGTTGTTTCTCAAGACCTCAGTCTGATGTCAGGCATTATAAAAAAGATGCCTTTAGGAATAAAACCATTTCAGCGTAAACATTTAAGTGACTGGATTGAAGGAAGAAAAGTTGGGGTTATTAAATAAAGTTCCAACACTTTTTGCTTGCCCAAAATATTTGCTGCAAGTTCTTTGAAGTAGAAAATGAAGGGAAATGTGCTGTGCAATTTTTCTTTAGTGTCTTTGCAATGCAACAGGACAATCGATACAAATCTTTGCAGTAATCATATATTGATTTTCCTAGAATATAACTCCATTTAAAGCATTTTTATCCCCAGGAGTGGAAGCATTGGAGGCTATCAAAGAAGAAAGTAGGTTTCCTTGACCCCCATCTGCAGTTCACAATTGATTAACAGAGGCTGAGTAAATAAATAAATATATAAATAAAAAAGAGAGAGAGAGAAAGAAAGAAAGCTTAATACAGGCTGGCCAAAAACATGATTATACTGTATTAGGCTTTTGTAAAATTGTTAGGTCATGATAAGCTAATAAATGCCTTCTTATAGCCTTACAAATGACTTTGAGATGGTGGGTTCTACACTAAATCACAGCTAAATATTACAGTACCTATTTCTTATTGACACTGCTGTGAGTGGAAATAATTTTGTGCTGTCCAATGATCTGTATCTTCACAAGTATTCAGAAATCAGCTAAGGAAGTTAGGTAAAACTGAATAGAAAGAAATACATTTTAGCCTTATCCTTAAAAAGAAGTACTTTGTATTGAACTTTGGATTGGACAAAATGCATTAAAAATGTTTATGATAATCTCATGTCTATGTATTTTCTTAATCCAAGTTGCTTTCTGATTGAAAAGATCCAGTTCCCCTTGCTACTATATGAAGATACCGTAGAAAACTAAAATAATAAAAAGTGATATCTCTGTTTTCAATTATAGCAGTTTATCATTTATAATTTATATATTACAATAATTATAAATTATATATAACACCCAGAATCACTGAGACTTGCCTTCTAGTAGCAGCATATGAATGAAAATTCTCTAAAAAGTTTCCCCCCGTCTTCATGAGACTGTGCAAATTAGACAAAATCATCTAATATGAAGAAAATGTCACAATCTGTGCTGTTCTACTCCTGAATAATAAAACT
Organism: Natator depressus; assembly: GCF_965152275.1. Classification (NCBI taxonomy): domain Eukaryota; kingdom Metazoa; phylum Chordata; order Testudines; family Cheloniidae; genus Natator; species Natator depressus. The sequence goes on along the minus strand of NC_134245.1, from coordinate 13,691,001 downwards.
AAAATAAACAATAAAACCAAGATGCTTCATTTTAAACAGAGATAAGGTCTAGCCACAAGTTTACATCTGAGGAGCTGAATTTCCCCAGAGTTGAGGGTGCTTGGTTCTGTCACTGAGATAAAGGCCAGGTGCCAAATTCAGTTTGGATCTGAACTTCTGTATTTGTGGATGTTCATTTTTGGAGTTTACTTCATCTACTTTTAAAATCCTAACTTTCTTCCCAGTCCTGCCCACATGGCATACCAATAGTGAATTCCATTCAAGTCCACACAAGCGGATTCCTATTCAGTAATGAGATCTATACTCTCAGCCTTTCAGTTTTACCCTCAGTGTTGATACAGTGATTTCTCTCCCTCGCTGCACACACGTTGATGCTTTCCTTGCCCTGCTTCTCCATTTCCTGTAGTTTTTGTGTCTGAGGCCAGGTTCTCACAGATCAGCCCTTTATTAAATTAAAAGGTGCATGTAGCTTCATTATCCTTCTCAGTGTGTTGTAGTTGATGCTGTTTATTTTACCAACTTCAGAGCTCTTTTGCTCCAGGCAAAGCAACTACTACACATTGTCAGATAAAGTACCTTATCTGTCAGCAGCACTCTTGTGAATTAATCATAATTCAATAGGTTTACTAATCAAGATTTGAGATGAATGTTTTGATAGAGAAATCAGATTTGTCTAATCTATCATTAGTTGACAGTTGCTTTAGGCAGAGTGCTAACTTGGCATTAGTACCTGTTTTTGATCAGTTTGGCATGGGCCCACTAGTCAGTAGCATCAGATATTACAGCAAAGGACCTTTGTACATATATTAATTAAAGTCCTTTTCCAGTTTCAGGACAGAGTGGGTGAAATGTAGCTGAGATCAAACTATTCCCGCCCACCTTGTAGTGCATTATCAACAAATTTTGGAACAAGGAGTTCACTCTGTAATTTTCTCAAATAACAGAGGTACGCAGGGCTTGTTGACAAATCAGAGACATGATTTATGGCAACATGTGCGAGCACTGCTCAGAGCTGAAAGGGTCACTGGGATAGAAAGGAGATAAACTTAATATATTGTTAAGTGTGACTAATTATGAATCCAGTCACGTCTGATGTCACTAAAATTTGTTCTCTATTTTGCCCAGTTATACATTCTTGGGGGTAATTTACAGCATAGCTCGCAGCAGTTTGTTCAATTTGAAAGCATAAATGAAAGCTTTCATTGTATATTGACATATTTTTCTTGTTAAGCAATGTTTAAAGTGCTGATACAAGATGCTGTAATAGTGGGTTAGACTGCAAGTGCAAGTTTGGTACATTGTAGTCAATAATACATTAGAATGGGAAAATGAAGGAGAGAATTGATGTGTTGTAGGCGGAGTCTTGTCTCAGTGTAGAAGGAAAAAAACAACCTTGAAGCATTATGGCCAAATTCCGGCCCTTTTCCTTTTGACCATATATCAGTGCTGTGGAAGAAATGCGTATGTGGGCCCATATTCATATACTGCCCCAATGTATATTCCTTCTGCCATGGACTGGACTAATAATGTGTATGATGCTTAGGTTGGATATTCAGGTCATGTAGCATCCACATGTTAATCACACCCAGATGAAAAGTCCCACACTGGAATGCCCCCCTCTTCAGAGGACCTTTGAGATATGGGTGAAATTCACCCTTGTGCTGTGGGCCAGCCCAAGGAATATTCACCACTTAAGTCCCACTTCAACCCTCAACACAGGCTTTATGCTAGAGTGGTTCTCAAACTTCATTGCACCGCGACTCTCTTCTGACAACAAAAATTACTACATGACCCCGGAAGGGGGAACCCTGAGCCCCGCCTTCAGCCCTGGACAGGGGGGGCTGAAGTCTGAGTCTCGGCTTCAGCCCCAGGCTGGGGGGGGCTTGGGCTTCAGCCCCAGGTCCCAGCAAGTCTAATGCCCACCCTGGCAGTCCCATTAAAATGAGGTCATGATTCACTTTGGGTTCATGACCCACAGTTTGAGAACCGCTGTAAACTGTAGGAGCAGGATGCAGAAGCTGTACCCTTTGGAGTCTCTCCTGGCCATCCTGAAAGCCTGAAATTAATTGGATACATAAGAAACTTAATAAAGTACCAGTTTGATCTAAGAGTTTTCCTAAATCAATTAGAGATATTGTTGAAAGGACAGCTGCTGTACCATGAAAAATTGGGCATCTGCAGGATGGGATGGTGACCATAATTTTAAGTAGAGCTGATTTTTATTTGTTTACGTTTAAGACCAGTTGATGACTATGAACGATGTTTGTTGTTCATTTGGGGGGAAAGAAGTGGCTATAATGGTGAACCCTTATGGCCAGGCTCTGGTTGCTTTTGTGCAGGTATGCAAGTTGGGGTGAGGGCTCAGGAGGCTGCCAACCCCCTAGTTTACCTGCGCAAAGGGCCTCCAAAATTCTGGGGCATACACTTCCTGATTGAGAGGTGCTGGGGAGTGATAACTCCAACACCAGTAGTAACGACCCCAAAGTGGCTATAGTTGGGCTGGGCAGAAGCATGGTGATGGTCCCACTCCTTTCTATACCAACTGATGCTGAGAACAGTGCATGCTATAACCCTTCTCTCCACATCATACCCCCACCCCGGCCCAAAAGCCATTTCCTGCCTCTCTGCACCACCAGCAGAATGCCTCCAGTAACTAGCACCAGTCAGGGGAACCTCTGCATCTCACCCAATAATGTAGCAGCATCAGGTAAAGTGACAGTCTGCCTATCAAGTGCTTAGAACAATATGCATCCTTATGGGTGCTGCTTTCTTAGCTGCGTTCTAGGCCTCCAGACAGCACTAAAAGATTGTTCTGATTTCTGCTTTTTTAGGAATTTTTGTGTTTTTTCTGCTACTGCTTTGTTAAAAGCCAAAGTGAATATTATTTATGCTTGCACTACCAATAGAATACCTCAGGCCTATTTCTTTGGTGGTGATGAGAATTACATTGACTTTGCCACCACAGGATTATTTTTAATATCCTGTCAATAATCCCATGTCCTAGACATCTACTGCTGTTCTCAATCCCATCTCTCCAGGAACATTTAAAGGAACAATAAAAGGATATCCTTTTCAATATCCACCCACTCTGTTTCGTTTGTGCATTGAACTGCTGTGCTGTTGATTTCTTTTCAAGTTCTCCACTATCCTGATGAAGTAAACTGGGAAATCCATATCGAAATGCCTGTGCACATATTTACATGAGGAAAGCTTTCTGATCTCAATGAAGTACTGTGTATGTAAAGTGGCTGATTAAATTTCCTGGCCTCCTCCATCAAATTTCTCAAGTTAAAAAAAAATCCTATTTTGAGGTTCTCTACTCATTCTGTATCCTGCTGTCTTGACAGCCACCTCTGACTTCATTTTCTTCTTGATAAGATCTAGAATGACATGCAACAGTACCTCGCTCATATGTGAGATGAATGATAGTTCTGCACACTCACTACAATAACATGAGATTACCATAGATCAAGGATTTACTGAGACATTAAGAACAGGAAGCCTCAGCATATTTAATTCATTGTGTTTCTTTTTTTCCCCTCTTGCTAGTTAACATATCAAACTATTAAATAGAAATGAGTCAATTCATTTTCCTTCATGCTGCTAAAAATGTATTTGATTTGACAGTTTTATAATGGTAAGGAGATAAAAAAAACTTCTTGGTACAAAGGTGTTCTATGTGATGACTTGTGCACATTTCTGTTCACATGGTCATGCCTATAACACCTGTGCAATCCCTGGGGCAATTCAGTCACTCACTTTTTGCCTGCCAATTTGCTTGCTTCATTTTGATCTATGTTTGCTATCATTTGTCAAATGACACCTAGAGCATGTTTTCACATCTAGTTTCAGAAACCATGTACATTGATAATTATATCAGTCCTGCCCCTGTGCAGGAGAGTTGACTAGACAATCATCTACAGTGCCTTTTGAACCCAAATGATTCTATGACTTTCATGTTTTTCCTACCCTTGTTGATTATTTATTGTGTATTTTCCCCATTGCAGTTTTTAGACATCAACTAAAAAATTTTGGTTTTGGTGGTAGGGAGCTGAGCCAATGGCTGGAGGAAAGACCATGGGAAACTACAACCCCAATCCTATAAGCACTTATGTACACAGAATCATAGAAATGTAGGGCTGGAAGGGATCTCAATATGTCATCTAGTCCATTCCTCCCACTCTGAGGTAAGATTAAGTATACATACTAAACGTTATGCATGTGAGTAGTTCCCTTTGAATTTAGTGGGACTAATCATGTGCATAGGGTTGAAGCATACTTGCAGTACTGGGGCCTAAATTGCTAGATGTTGAGGATAAAGAAAATATTAATTAATAAAAGAGAATATGCATAACAACAACCACTTCTTGTCTTCCAAAAATATCAAATGGCCTTCCAAGTTATATTCCTAGAGGACTAAATTTTATCTTGCGTATTCTCTTTTCCTTTTTATCCGCATGATGGAATGAGACATTCAGACATAATACATAAAGAAAAAGTGAGGGACTCAAAAATAGTTTTATTTTCATCTGTTTACCATTAATATGAGAATTCTCCATGATTTTGTAACTATTTCAATCACCTTCTTGATCAGTTTCTTATTGACATTATCCCTTCATTATTATTGACATTAGTGTTCAGCTGCCCATTTCAGCATAAAATTCTTTGTCACTTTACTTCAAAGTAGCTGTCCCATTAGCTGGTCCTCCATAACAATGTCATTGTGTAAAACTTTTTAATAAGATCTCCTGGCACCAGAGAGTTGGTCATATTTTGCATGGGATTATCAGGACACGTTTGTAATTCTATGAAGATAACAAAAGACTCCTGAAGACCTAAATTAGGATCAGGGTCACTATAAGCAAAGTTGCAGACTTCGGGCCAGATTTTCTGTTGTGAATCATGTGTGTTCATTGCAGCTGAGAAAGGGGGCATGCAAAGGAGCCATTCACAGCTCCCCTATCTTTGGGCTTGTTGTACTCCATGGTGGTCTCTGAAGAGGGAATTTTCAGCTGGATGGGTCTGCTAGGCTTATGATCCTTTTGCACTAATGGATCCCAACAAAGGGGCCATAGCATATTCTGCATCCTGACCAACACCGAGCACCTAATTAGGAAGTTAGACAGCAATTTATAAGGTCAGAAGCTAATATGAATATATTCCTATCAGTGAACATGACAGATAAAATAAGGTCATATTCTGCAACTGGTCACGTACATACAACTCCCATGTACTTCAAGGTGCATGTAGCTAAGGATATGTCTATGCTACAGCCACAACAGCAGCACAACTGTGGTGTAGACATTTCCTACTTTGACAGCAGGGGTTTTTCCGTCGATGTAAATAAGCCACCTCTCTGAGAGATGGCAAAAATTCTTCCATCAACCTAGCTGAGTCGACACATGACTCTCAGGGCATGAAATGTTTCACAGCTGTGCGCGACATAACTCGGTCGATCTAATTTTAGGTGTAGACCGGGCCTGTGTGAAAATTATGGCTTTCACTTACTCATTCTGGCATAGCATCACATTTTAAAACTTTTTCTTGGAAAGAGTTTTCCTATACGTAATCAATAGGTAAAGTTCCACAGTATACGTTGGTCTTAAAGAGCAGGCGTATTTCTCAAGTACACTAAACAATGCTACTACTTTTGAGGCGACTTACCTCAAAGCACTTATTACCACAGTTTTCCAAGTCTTTAATTTATTATGTGTTCCATATTTCATTACCTTTTCCACATTTTAGCTATTTGGGCTCCACTTTTGAGTGCTGAAAGGTTAAAAGGTGTAGTGCAAAGACTGCTGGCATAAAAGCACATCAAGGCTAGAATTTTTACACCATCTGAAACAAAAGAATAAAATGTAAAGCTATTTATTTCCTAACGACATTAAACATTTTATATCATACATTTAAAATCCAACACACACTTCAATTTTTAAACGGATTTTATAATAAACATTTACCTTTCTCGATATATAACTAAATGCCTATGCCCAGGAAGTATGGTAGCACTCAATAGTGGTCTGTCAGACTTTTTCCATTTTAAATACTTGGTTTAGAAGGTTTATGAATCTGACATAAAAATTCCCTTGCCCCACGGAGGCAAAGCGATAAGTTGTACAACAAAAGTGCAGCTTCCTGTGCAGCCCCTCACCCCACATGTGTAGGTGTACTCATGCCATAATGGAGTTAGGGTTTTGGTATTTTTTCCAAAATGTCATCTTACAGTTATACATCACCTTTTATCCCAAAGGATCCCAAAACACTTTAGAAAAATCTCTATATAGGTATGGATCACCTCACATATCACTAAAATACTGACACCTTGGGTGTACAACACAGCAGCTTTTTAAAAGATAAGTAAAATGCTTTTAAAATAAATATCAAAAGAAAAAAAAAGTTAAAGGTCCAAACCAGCTACCACTAAAGTGTTTCCATTGATTTTAGTGGGAGGCCTCTAGATCTTAAGTTAACAGATTATAGTGTTTGATGTAAAAACCATAGGTAAGTACATTTTTTTAAAAAATTGAAACATCTTTCCTCATTTGTGGTATTTACTAGGATCTTACTTTGCGGTTGTGTGTTTTCACCTACATGAGCTGAAGACATGCCTCACACATAACACAGTAAGGACTGCAGCTCCCAGCCTTGTTTAAGGTATTTGAAGTGCTTCAGTTGTTGTCGGAGGCACAGAGAAACCTGACCTCAGGTCTTGGCAGGTTTTAAAAAAAAGCGGGGGGACTTTCTTGGCTTTTCAAATGTAATTATTTGTAATTTTACAGCTACATGTATTCAGATAATGATTTCAGATTCTAAAAGAGCTTTTAGATCAATTTTTACAAGCATTTAGTTCCCCTCCAACATGGCTAAACTCCATAACTAGTTCGGACAGTAAATAGAGAACACTAATTCCAGTTGCAAATGCAAGGCGGGTGTAGTTAGTTAAGTAGCTGAAATGTGGCTAGGACTAGAGCCTGATACTCTGATTAGTATATTTTAAAGACCCAATCTCGTTTTCATTGAAGTGAATGGGAATTTTGCCATTGATTTCAATGGGGAGTGGATTTGAACCCTTAGTAACTGTTAAGAGCAGAGCAGAGTGAAATTTTTGGGACAAATGGTTTATTTGCCAAAACATACAGTTTCAGGTCAACAAAATTAAGAATGAATTCAGGTCAAATTTGGAGAATAGCTTCAGCTGAAAAAAAAGAAGAAAAAAAAAGAAGTTAGTCTAAATGTTTCATTTTGACACTTCCAAAACAAAACATTTTGACTTTTTGTTTTGAAATGAAGTTTTGTTTCAAATTTAGTTTGCATTATTTTAAAGCACAAAGTAGAATAAAAAACACCAGAAAATTAAAAAAAAAAAAATTCACGTTGGTTGAATGAGATGTTTTGTTTGACCTAAAATGAATTTTTTTCAGTTTTTCATTTCAGCAAGAAAAAACAAAAAATGTCTGTTTTGGATCACCACGGCATTAATTATTTTTTAGGCTTGGTGACTGTACCGAAAAATCAATTAAGTACTCAGCTCTAGTTAAGAGTACATATGAAAGACATCAGAAATGAGGGGAGATGTCTTTGGCCGAAGTTATCTAACCAATTGCTTGCTTTATCCAGTCATAATGTTTGTTCTGTGATGTGCACAAATGAGGAAGAACAAATTTATTTTCATTGGTAATTTTGACCAGACTTGACCATCAGAGTTTCAAAATGAAACAAAATGAAAGGTAAATAATTTGGCTGGATTTAAGAGGCTGAAAGAGTCACTTCAGTGGATACTGATTGATTTTTTTTTAACTGAAATAAAGATGATCTTGATTAAAAAAGAATTACTCACTGGGCAAACTACAGTCAAAAATGTCATATTTTCAAGCCTTCAGTCTCTGCCTGCATGCACAATTGTTGAATTTAGATAGTAGATGTAATTTTGTGTGTGAATATTTTTTTACAATCAGATGCCCTGGCTGTAGTTTGGATTATGTAGTTTCCACTGTCCCCAGTTGCATTTTCATCTTCAGACTGCAAAAAAAACCCCATTGATTGCTTTAAAAAATAAAGACTTCACCCAACAAAAACTACAGTAAAACAACAACGAAGAAACAAGAACTGAGTTGTTTAAAGACTGAGGACAGAGTTCCAGCCTTAACTCAGAATTTCTGTGCCTTTGTGGGTTTAGCATAGACCAGTGGTGGGCAACTTGCAGCCCGGGAGCTGTAGGCTCCTTCCTGCGGACGGTCAATGTAAACAAACTGTCTTACGACCTGCCAGCGGATTACCCTGACACGCTGCAGGTTGCCCACCACTGGTGTAGACTCTTAATGTTGCTTTTATGTAATAGTTTGTGATGTATAATATATACATTATTTCTAATTATATGTACAAGAGATAATCCAAGACTTTTAGTGGGAGGGGGAATGAATTAATGAATGGCCACAGAAACTTTTCATTTGCCTTTTTATGCTGGGGGTATTACAGAAGCTTCAGGGTATGTCTACACTGGCAGAGTTACAGTGCCGGCACTTACAGCGTCGCTCAGAGAGCGCTGAAGGGAAACCGCTGTTGTGTGTTCATACTGTCAGCTGCCTGCGCAATAGTGTGTTCACACGTTCGGTATTTGCAGCAGTATTCAGAGTGGTGCACTCTGGGCAGCTATCCCACAGAGCACCTCTTTTTCTTCGGCTGCTAAGAGTTGTGGGAAGGCAGAGGGGGTCTCAGGGCATCCTGGTTCCTGTCCCAATGCCCCGCGATGTATTGCTTCGCATCCCAGCAATCCCTGTGCTTCCGTCCGCATTTGGTGCCATCTTTCAACAGTGCATACTGCGCACTCTGCTCTGTCTCTTCGGTCTGCAGGAATGGATCCCACACTGTTGACCAAAATGCTGCTCTCTCTCACTAACACGCCACGAGTGGCAGTGGAGTTGTTCCTTAAACTAAAAGGCAATAGTAGTTCGACATTTATCTCCCCTGGTTTTATACTGGAAGTGTTGTCTGTGCTTAGTGTAGGAGACTGAGTCAGGCTGTGCCACCCTGGGCAGTTGACTTGACTTCTTTACATTCTTGTAACACGGGTGTAAATACCTTCCTCGCGGAGATGTTGGTCATTTTAATTAATTAATGTTTGCAAACTACCTTGATATCCTAGTTCTATACAATTAGAAAACACTATTACTATATGTACAATAACCCACAGTTCTGAGCCCCATGTAGTACTTAGATATAGGGGGTTAGGGCTAGAAAGTTGTCATTCTTAACTATAAAGTTCTATGCTTTGGGGGTTTATTGCCACAATAGATTCTTAATGGTGTCTTTGGAGCTATTATGGTTTACTGTATCTAAGCCTACCTGAGAACACTTTAATTTGCACATTATTGACACAATGGAGTACAACAGTTCCTTCAGAGCCATTAAGTTCTATCATGATAATATAGCTACCATACACCATTTACTAGAAAAAATGCGCTACCACCATCTTCTAGGAACACATGGAGATTTTGATGAAAAGTAGCTACTATTCATACACAGTATTCTCTTAATGAATAACTCCTTTTTATTTTATTTTTTCAAAATAGTAATCAATGGGGGGGGGAGGGACCTGTAATTGTTTATTAAATTTAAACCTTTTTAATCTCCTTGTATTTTATTTTCAATTCTTTGTCTCTTTGAGTAACACAGTTATCACTTCTGTAGCCCACAGCCTCTTAATTTGAACATGTAACTTCTTCTGCTGAGGAGTGAAGGAAGTATCTGTAGTGCATGGTATAATATATCTGGTAGGCTAATGAACTAAGGCATAAGACCAAAGAGTGAAATCTTGACCCTACTGAAGTCACTGGGAGTTTTCTTATTGAGGTCAGTGGGGCCAGAATTTCACCCAAAAGCTGATGTTCTCAGATGACTGTCCCAGTTTAAGGTATGTTCCATTTCTTGCCTCTCAATATTTAGGCTTCACCCTATTTATCTCAGTCTTATTTTTACTATCATTTAATGATTTAAACAATCTGGTAATACACAGTTTCTAATTTCCAAACAGTGTTTCCTATTACTATCTCCACATTTATAGAAAGCCATTCATCAGGAATGGATTAGGAGTAAATATGGCCTAGAGCCAACTACAATGCTGGGAATTTCAAACTGAGGGCCTGGAGATTTGGGACAGCCATGCAATTGCTGGTCCCCTTGATCCAAGCGTGTGACCCAGATGAACTAGTCCATTTGTCTGGCCATAATTCTCCAATGATTGTCATAAATTATGTAAGCGATCTTTAAACAAGGGTTTTCAAAGTGTAATAATTCACTCTTGGAGTCAGAATCTTTGATGTCTTCAAGCCTTGATTTCACTAAAATTTTGAGGCCATTGTATGAAGAATTCTGGAAGAATGTGGTGATAAATGTTTATCAGGAACAGGACATAAAGCCACTGAGATGAAGGAGGGTCACTGGTGAACCACCAGGGACTCTCTTGGAAAGAGCACTGTATAACAGTCACTTTAGAGGACTTGGATTGCAAAGCAATAATTGGCATCTAAGCACTACTGCAGCACTGGGGAAATATTCTGCTCTGAGAGCCATTTGATTCCCAGTGCAGTTCCTTAGTTTAAAATATCACATTTTTCCAGGCAGCTGTATGAATGAATAAAGCTGCAATAATTAAGATGCTTTGATTAATTCATTTTTATTTAGCTAAAAATGTCACACATGAAAGTTTGAATAAATTCACAGACCCTCTTTTTATTTCTTTATGGCCCCTTCTGTTGGTAGGTTCTCATCAAGGCATATTGAAAGATAAAAAAACAAAATAACCCTAATTTCTCCCAGTGGTAATTTCACTAATATCCCCCTTCATTTAATATAATTAGTCACAGAGTATCCAAATATGTTAAGCCTGGAAAATCTTGTTTACGTTCTCATGAGATCTTTTGGCTTGGGAGTATTTTTCAGTCGCTCCACCCAACACCTTTCTCTCTTCCCTCCTCCCCACAAAACCTCCCACCACCAATGAAAAGATATGTAATTGTGGGTTATTACTGTGTTACAATTTTCTGTGCAGAACTTTGAATGCCTTAGGAGGGTGGAGTGAAGGTAGAACATTTTATAGATACAATTATTGTTAAGAACTCAAAGTACCAGAATAGCAAAAATGGTAATTATTTTCTTTCTTCTAAATCCTAGCTCTTACCAAAGCAGCAGAAGACTAACTTTAGGAACAACTTGATATTATCTTTAATTACTGTACTGTTATTGTTTGGTATTTGCTGGAGGGAAAAAATCTCATCCAGCACTGTGGGAAGTAATCCTAGAAATACCAGTAACACTAATGACACCTTTCTGATCCCTCCCTGGCATTTCATGCAAACTAATGGCTTTAGTATATTTTTTTAATAATGCCAAAACTTGGATCTTATGAAATGTTTAGCTTGTTAAATCATTTGAAACACAAGGTAATTAGATAATGCTTTACATTTTTCATTATATAAATAATAGTTAATGAATGAGCTGTGACAGCTGCCCCTTGATTAGGATAGGAGGTAGCTGAATGAATATTAACAACTTATTTGCTTGTACTCCGCATGTAGGTGGGCCACATTTCAAGTTAATAATAACATACTGTTAATCAGTGAATTGGTTCAGTGTAAACAGTTGTATATTGATGCAACCAAAGCTTTAAATTTTGACATTGTCACTTCTGGGTGTGTCAGGACCGAAAGCTACATTGCAAGCTATGAATTCCCCTGGCCTGATATAGTAATCAGAGAAGAGAATCTGTAAAGGAGATAACTACCCTCCAGAGAATGGAAAGGGTAAGGAGTTCTCTAATGAATATGATGCATCATGATCAAAGCAGATCATCGAAGTATAAGGTAGCTACTGTACCAGCCCTATCTCTACTAATGGCTTTCACTGTCTACCTGTCATTGCACTGTAGAAAAAAAGAGCAGTTCAAGGGACAAAATAACAAGATGGGGAGGCCATTTTCGCAGACACATTCATGATACTGGAGTCTTTGGATCATACCTGACACCATATGTTAAAGTATTTAGATGTAATTTTAGATGTATGAATTCTGTTGAGCTAAAATTTTGTGTTGTAGGAGAAACACTGTGGGTTTCGTCTCCTTTCTCCTGGAGGTACAACTTGGCACAGTGTTTGGTGCATTGCTGTTAGTGGTGCATCAGTTAACAGCTAACAGCTTTTCAGTCTAATTCTCAGTCAGCATAAACAGCTGATCTTCCTCTTCAGTTTAGCAGTGAAGGGAAGTTCACCAAATAATCCTTTGTAGCGAGAAATATACTTGAACCTAGTTGCCTTACCTAGTTTTAATTCCAAAGTAAAAGGAGGTGTGTTGCTTTTTTTTTTTAAATGTGCGTCTCAGGTTCACTTGAATCCAGCTAGGAATACTCTAAAGTCTAAAAGGCCTTTGAATTGCCTCATGTGCATACATACACGCATGAGAGAGAAATGTACTTTTTTACTGGAGTTTGCAAAATCCAAATGAAGAAATAAAATCAAATATGTGCATATGAATGATTTCCTTTTTGTATAAAGTTAACAAACTTAGGCTGTTACAGATTTAGGGATGAAGTACATTCCAAATGTCAGGACCCCAGTGGAGAATGCCTTGCCCTCTACCCACTCTCTTATACCAATGGAATTTCAGCTCCGGCACCTCTGCTGACTACAGCTCGTCATAATATTGGTGGTGGGGTATATCTATACTGCAGTCAGCAGGTATGTAGGCATTGTGACATTCTGTACCTTGGGGAAGCACCCTGTAACCCCTATATTCCTCATTTATATATGATTGTGATCTTGCATATAAAGCATGCCTTGTAAGGTATCAAGGGCAAGGTTATGATCTGCTGAAAGTCATTTCTCTATCCATATATGTGTATCATTAATGCATATGAAGTTGTAAGAATTGTGTTGCATGGTGGTCACTAAAACATGCTGTAAGTTGGGGAATCAGCCAGATATTAGCTCCCCAGAGGCAACAGCAAGGAAAGTAACCAACGCCCGGGTAAGGTGTCAAACAACCCATCAACAGCCATTGTCCAGCAAGGGAGCTACAATGCAGTGACTCACCTGCATGAGGCCACACCAGGGGAATTGCTCAACCTTACCTGGAGACTCAGCAATGCCCCCAGACCTGCCTGGACTTGTGCTCACCAAGCACATGGGACTGAGGTTATAAAACAGAACACAGTGGCCACATGCTGGGCCTTTTTCCTTCACCCACCTACACTGCAAGCAACAAGGACACTCTGAAGACTCTAACTGAGGGGACTGGCCCAGATTTCAAGAGTGAAATCTGTGTACTATGAACTGCAATATCCAGTGGGGTGACAAAAACTGCTTAAGCTAGATGTTGCCCAGTCTAATAGGGTTGAGAGTTTAGGGTTTCTTCAGGTATGTTGGCAACAAGAAGAAAGCCAAGGAAAGTGTGGACCCCTTACTGAATGAGGGAGGCAACCTAGTGACAGAGGATGTGGAAAAAGCTAATGTACTCAATGCTTTTTTTGCCTCTGTTTTCACTAACAAGGTCAGCTCCCAGACTGCTGCGCTGGGCATCACAGAATGGGGAAGAGATGGCCAGCCCTCTGTGGAGATAGAGGTGGTTAGGGACTATTTAGAAAAGCTGGACGTGCACAAGTCCATGGGGCCGGATGAGTTGCATCCGAGAGTGCTGAAGGAATTGGCGGCTGTGATTGCAGAGCCCTTGGCCATTATCTTTGAAAACTCGTGGCGAACGGGGGAAGTCCCGGATGACTGGAAAAAGGCTAATGTAGTGCCAATCTTTAAAAAAGGGAAGAAGGAGGATCCTGGGAACTACAGGCCAGTCAGCCTCACCTCAGTCCCTGGAAAAATCATGGAGCAGGTCCTCAAAGAATCAATCCTGAAGCACTTATATGAGAGGAAAGTGATCAGGAACAGTCAGCATGGATTCACCAAGGGAAGGTCATGCCTGACTAATCTAATCGCCTTTTATGATGAGATTACTGGTCCTGTGGATGAAGGGAAAGCAGTGGATGTATTGTTTCTTGACTTTAGCAAAGCTTTTGACACGGTCTCCCACAGTATTCTTGTCAGCAAGTTAAGGAAGTATGGGCTGGATGAATGCACTATAAGATGGGTAGAAAGCTGGCTAGATTGTCGGGCTCAATGGGTAGTGATCAATGGCTCCATGTCTAGTTGGCAGCCGGTGTCAAGTGGAGTGCCCCAGGGGTCGGTCCTGGGGCCGGTTTTGTTCAATATCTTCATAAATGATCTGGAGGATGGTGTGGATTGCACTCTCAGCAAATTTGCGGATGATACTAAACTGGGAGGAGTGGTAGATACGCTGGAGGGGAGGGATAGGATACAGAAGGACCTAGACAAATTGGAGGATTGGGCCAAAAGAAATCTGATGAGGTTCAATAAGGATAAGTGCAGGGTCCTACACTTAGGATGGAAGAATCCAATGCACCGCTACAGACTAGGGACCGAATGGCTAGGCAGCAGTTCTGCGGAGAAGGACCTAGGGGTGACAGTGGACGAGAAGCTGGATATGAGTCAGCAGTGTGCCCTTGTTGCCAAGAAGGCCAATGGCATTTTGGGATGTATAAGTAGGGGCATAGCGAGCAGATCGAGGGACGTGATCGTTCCCCTCTATTCGACACTGGTGAGGCCTCATCTGGAGTACTGTGTCCAGTTTTGGGCCCCACACTACAAGAAGGATGTGGATAAATTGGAGAGAGTCCAGCGAAGGGCAACAAAAATGATTAGGGGTCTAGAGCACATGACTTATGAGGAGAGGCTGAGGGAGCTGGGATTGTTTAGTCTGCAGAAGAGAAGAATGAGGGGGGATTTGATAGCTGCTTTCAACTACCTGAAAGGGGGTTCCAAAGAGGATGGCTCTAGACTGTTCTCAATGGTAGCAGATGACAGAACGAGGAGTAATGGTCTCAAGTTGCAATGGGGGAGGTTTAGATTGGATATTAGGAAAAACTTTTTCACTAAGAGGGTGGTGAAACACTGGAATGCGTTACCTAGGGAGGTGGTAGAATCTCCTTCCTTAGAGGTTTTTAAGGTCAGGCTTGACAAAGCCCTGGCTGGGATGATTTAACTGGGAATTGGTCCTGCTTCGAGCAGGGGGTTGGACTAGATGACCTTCTGGGGTCCCTTCCAACCCTGATATTCTATGATTCTATGACTGCATGCTTATATTTTATTTCTTTTGGTAACTAACTCTGACATTTTGCCTGTCACTTAATATCACTTACAATCTACCTTTTGTAGTCAATAAACTTCTTTTACTGTTTATCTTTACCAGTGAGTTTTCCTGAAGTGTGCGGCAAAGAATTGCAAAGGCTGGTGTATGTCCACTTTCCATTGATGAAGTGGTGAACCAATTAATAAATCTGCATTGCTCATCTTGAGCAGTGCAAGATGGCATATTCCTGAGGTACAGTGCTGGGAGCTGGGGGGATTTGGCTCTGGTGCCTTTCTCTGTGTGATTCATGAGTGGCTCTGGGAGCATTTATGCAATCTAACCGGGGCTCCACATGCTTCTGTGCTGAGGGATCACAGCGCCTGGAGGGGTTTTCTGCTGCTCACTAGCAAGGCATAGTGAGAGACAGCCCAGGCTGGAGAGAGTTAAGGGGGCACAGCTGTCCCACAGTCCCAGGCTGCACCCCAGGGATCCTGTCACAGGCATACCTTAGCTGCCTTTGATCCGACTAGCTCACTAAAAATAGCAATAAAGCTGCAGCAGCACAGGGAACAGCATGGGTGCCACGTATGTACCCCGGGTATGTACCCACCACGTATGTACCTGGTGTCCTGGATGGGCTTGTACTTGAGCAGCTAGACTATGTCACCACCCATGTTGCTGCTGCAGCTTCACTGCTATTTTTAGCTCAATAGCTCATTCAAAGCTAGCTTGGGTATGCTTGCATGTACTGCAATCACACCTCCCAATTACAGTGCAGACATCCCTTAGACAGGTAAGTTCTGGATCAGATAGGGCTTTATAGGTCAAAACCTACATCTTAAAATCTACCCAGGAACCAACAGGCAGCCAGTGTAGATTGCAGAGCACAGATTTAACATGAGCACAGAAAGAAACGCCTCTTAACAAGCAGATGGTGCACGACCTATAGTTTCCAAATAGATTTAGCGTAGTTATGAAACATTACAGAGCTACTGTCATGGTATTTTGGTAAATGAGGTAATCATTCAGCAGAAAACAAAACCAAGCAAAAACCCAGGAGATTTATTTGGGGTGGGATAGCGGGGGATTATTGCCATCCACTTACTGTTGTAGAGCAGGTCAAAGGTAAAGTAGCTTCAGCCACCTGGAACATTCAGTAATACCACTTTATTACCACCCCCACCACCGCCAGAAGTGTAGTGTATTTTATTATTATTCATATCCAATAAAGTATGAACACTCCAAGATGGGGAATTTCACAAGTCTAGCTTTTAAAGATTTTTTTATTAACATGCATGTTGCAGTAGCAATTATTGTCCCAACCGAGGTTGGGGTTCCATTGTACTAGGACTGTACGGTGGCATAGTGTCAAAAAGTTCCTATTATGAAGAACTCACAAAACAAACAATGATTGAAAAGTAGTCAAGAGGCAAAGAGAGGTGATGTGATTTGCCCAAGGTCACACAGCAAGTCATTGGAGAGCCAGGATTAGAATTCAGGACTCCTGACTCCCAGTTCAGTGATCTGTTCGCTAGACCACACTGCCTCCCTAGCATACGCAAAAGAGGTATTTTCCAGAAGTGCTGCTGTCTGAATTTGAAGACAAACTGCAAGGCTTAGGTGTGGATGCAGATGCATGGGTAACACTTGTGCATCTTTCCTATTACAGAATAGAAATTATTAAAAAACACAAATTAGACAAAACACCCATTGCATATATGGGATTGGTCATTACCGGCTTTATGGTCATAAAGAATAAAAATGAATGCCCAAATTACTTTGATCACCAATATGTGCAGTAATTCTCCTGAAACTACTTTCTTCAGAAAATTCTGGAAACGTGAAGGAACACAAAGGGGAAAGTTTACACCTGCAGTTAGTAATTCTTTTCTAACATTGACAGGCTATCAAAAAATCTCTATTTGAATTTAAGACAATGAAGGTTTATGCCATTCCTTTGCAATGGAGTGTTTGAGAATGCAATTAAATGTCTATGCTGAAACTGTCTTGGAGATGTAGGTTCCCATCAATTTCAATGGGATTTGGTTGAGACTATGTGAGAACAGAAATTAGGCCTGTAGCTTTTGGGTAGACATTGTTCTTCAGGTCAGCGCCATCATTGCCCTCATTGACATGTGGAAGGACGTCCAAACACAGATGGGGGCAGTAATATGGTCCTGACTCATTCGTTAGTCGAATGCAGGAATAATTTCTATGCCTATACACACCAAAACAATACCATTAATGAAGCCCAAGTCCAAGTGTATTGCAAATTAATTGAGCAAAAATCAATTTGCATACAGTTGACACTTCTGTTCTTATATGAATCAGAAGGAACAGTTGGACAGAGATCCTTTTAGGAAAAAGGCAAAAAACGTACGTTATTGTATTCCGTGGGTGGTTTTACGAGGAAAAAGGATGCTGCTTCATTAATAACTCTGACACGCCACACCGATTCTGGTAGGTCTGATAGATGGACGTGAACCTCTCGTTATTCAAGCAGACTAAATATACAGGCTGCTTTACCTACCTAATATTTATTCCTTGCACAGTCAAACTACAGAATTGACATCTTCTTTTAAAATTATATGGCTTTAATAAATTTAGAACTTTCACCACTGATGTAAAGGCATTGCTAGCTGGCATCATTTCCTACCCCTTTTTAATTATTCTTGACACTATGGAGAAACATCTAATATAAATCTGTAATGTGCTCTGATGACAAACTACACGGTTGGAAGACCATGTAATCTCTCCACAATTAATTAAAGTGCACAGAGTTGTGTCCCCTCCCCCCGCGCCCCCCCCCCCCGCAACCAGATGCCACTGACTGGCTCAAATAACACTGCTGTCAACTGTAAAAAATTAAGATCCAAACCCTAAGAAAGGTACTTAGATAAAGAAACCAGATGCCAGGTTATTTTTTGATATTACAGTATACATCTTGATGAAGCCACTATTGTTCAACATCTGTAGCTCTACATCTGTAATTACTCACATAACCTAACAAATCTCTCAGCAATTTAGTTCCAAAAGTATCACTCACTTCAGCAAATCCTTTATTAAAAGTTGAATGATACTAGTCATTGTGAATGGTGCAGCAGTATTTGAAGATCCAATAAATAAGTGAGGATTTGGTCACTGTTAGTTCTATGTGCATACGCTTGTGATTCTGTATGGGTGTGTGGACACTTCAGAAGAGGTTTGGCATCGTGCTAGAAACAGTGTCAGGCTGATATAACACCTGGAACTGATCAAAAGCAAATTAATGTTTGTTTTTAAGCAGGAATGCAATTAAATCAAAAGCAATAAGAATGTTGTTGTAACATTTACTGTAATAATGCTGCTAATAGATTCAAAAATATCTTTGTTAAATATTTCTTGATTAACATTGAAATCCACCATATTTGTGTGTATATATGTGTATTTATAATCTAAATTGTAATATTTAAATATATAACAATAATACATACCACAAAAGACACATACAGACTCACGCTCCTCATATATATTTATTTATTTATATATGTGATTGATAAGTCTGTATGTGTCTTTCATTGTATGTACATTTATGTTATATATTTAATTCTTATACTGTAAAGTCCCAGTCATGCAACTGACTGTGCACAAGTGTTTTCCTCCTACTTCACTGGGGTTCTTCATGGCCACAGGGATCTGCCCAAGAAGATTCAATTGCAGGATCGGGCAAAAGATATTCATTATAAAACAAAGTTATTTAAAATACAAAATGAAAATTTACATCTATATAAAATAATTTTTCATGGACAGTATTGTATTAAAATATATTCTCAGTGACATATTATTATCTAATATGGATATATGTACCTGAAAACTCCAAATCTATTAATTTCTTTTCTGCTGTTTCTGTATAAAGATGAAGTAGAGCAGTATACTAGTGTGTATAGTTTTGTTACTAGTATAAGATTGTGTATTTAGACTGAACAATGGAGTAAAAAATTTAGAAAATTGTAGTTTTGAAAAACTCCATTACGTTTAATTGGTTATCCGTAATAATTCTTTTATGTTTAAAAATGAGGTTTACAAACATTATAACCATATTCTGATTGTTGTTATAGTCAGTGGGGCCTTTTTCTGGTGGAATGTGTAACTGTTTTGACAAGAAAAGGAGTACTTGTGGCACCTTTTCTTGTTGCGGATACAGACTATCACGGCTGCTCCTCTGAAACCTGTTTTGACAAGCAAAGAGCAAGTTTTCTGTATCTTTTACAAACCTATTACATAAATGTGGCCTTTCTCTGCTCTCTCTGTCACCATATCTGCTATACCAACTGCAATTCAGATTTCATAACTATCAATCTCCTTGTGATTAGGAACACTGAGTGATAAATATTTAGTTATAGAAATAACAAGATAGTATTTAAATAACAGTTTGTATCTTTGCTGATTATGTTGTAGTGACGAATTAGGAAGCAGAATAGGATTGGTGGTTCTGTCATGCCTTGGAACAAAAGCTGCTTTTTATGGAATAATGCCAGTATGTATAAACTATTCTATAATCCATAGCTTTCCAGTTCACATTTTACTTTATGCCACTACTCACTCACTCTCCACCCCCTCCCGCATCTAAATCTCATGGTTTGCAATGCATTTCCTCCCTCCATGGTATTCTGCTTGAAAGGAACATTTTACTATTACTACTAACTACAGTGAATTTCCCCCCCATTAAAGTGTTGGCACAACCAGAGCTTAAAACCACACTGTCCTTGTTAACACTCCCAGATAGAAATCGTTTACTTTTTAGGAAAAACACTGACTCAGCAGAACAATAAGCCTTCTGATTTAGTATAGGTAGTCACATTTAAACATTTTTAACCTAGAGTGGTGGAGGCTAAGAAGCAGTTTATATATCGGAAGGTGTGTGTTGAAGGGATGCCATGTGACAATCCTAATCCATATAAAAATGATACAAATACTTTATAAACTGTAGGTCATGATCTAAAATTACCTGAGCTGGAGGTGTTTTTTTCTACACTTTCCTAAATGTTGCCAAGTATATTTTATTTCAGTGAATTTTTTCTTCTACAAATATCCAGTTATATTTTCCATTACTAAGCAATTTTTCATTGTTTTATTTAAGATTATTCATAGTATAATCTTATTATTACATTTACAGTAGAATTGAAGGATCTCAAATTGTGTTACAAACTATGGTCCAAATTCCACCACCAAATGCAACCAAGAAATCCTGTTAGTTTCACTCACTTCAGTGGGATTGCAGCTGCTGCTATTTAGAGATATATGTATACATATATAGAAATATGCAAAGGAATCGCTTCCACCATCACTTGAAATGCAGCCACCTCTGAGGTGAAACGTGGCAAGATTGCAACAGTGCACAACAACACTATATAATATTGGATAGGAAGTGAAGAATACCTTTTCTAACTGAAAAGTCATGGAAAATTTAGACATGCAGGATATTAATTATCCAACCTGGAATGGTCAGTACACTAGAGTTAACACCCTACTTGTGCAGCAAGTGCCATGGGATTTTAATGATCACAAATGGTCAGGACCTTGATTTGACATCTCATCTGACCGATAGTTTATGACACACTGTGGTTTTAGCTACTCCGTTACAACACATTTCTTGGACCATTTAAAGCCTTTGGCTAACAACACATTTGAGGTATGGGTTAGCTCACAGTAACACACACTTTGATGTGTGTTATTGTTAAATTACATAGAGCATACAATATTTTGTTTTATTTAATAAAAATCATTTTATTTACTTAAAAGGAGCAAGCTGTCTTATTATATGTGCTTGGCTTAGAAGCAAAGGAATTATATTCTTTTAAGAGGAGTTTTATGTTTTATGATTGCTGAGAGAAAATGTAGCCTTTTAATAGGCATTTATATAAGTGGTTTCCATGTCTCCACTTTATTATATATTTTCAAATAATTAAAAGTGCTAAAGTAATGTCATACAATGGCCTTACAAAAAAGGGGGAAAGCTATGTGGGTTAGTGATGCCAGAAAATCCCCCTTCCCCAAAAGATTTATTAGGGCAACTTAATTTCTACTGATGCAGCAAACATGCATCAGATGAGGATGTGGGAGTTCAAGTGTGGACTTTACTTATACTGTTCCCTATGGTAACCTGTTCTTCATTGAGACAGTCAATTGACACAGACGCCAGTGCACTTATTACTGAGTCTACTGTAAATGAGACTCTCTGTCTTGCCAGGGATGGATATTTTTCCTGTGTTCGCCACTATCACACATCACGATTGGGGGGAGAAAAAAGGAATTTTTAAAACAATAATATCAAACAACTTGGAAAAAAATGTTAAATATTACCATATGAAGAACTGATTAAATTTGTATGGTTTTCTTTTCAGTAAAAATTGATATGTGATGAAACACAATGCAGCTGGATAACTTGTTTTGGCTAACATTCCAGTGTTCTCTGATCTCTCTACCCGCTCTCTCTATATATATAAATCTGCATCAACATTCTTATTACTGTGGTACAAATTCTGAAATATGTGCCTCTTTTTTTGACTTACACCATGTCATTTGGACTTTAGATGGCTTAATATGCACTCACTAGTTGTATAATCGAACTTCCGTGTCTTCTCTTTTTTCATTGTCTCCTCTTAAACATCGGTATTGTTCTGCACCTCTTCATAGCAACCAATTTACCTTTAATTTGAAATGCCACTTCACTTGGGTGTTTCCACTGGAGCCATAATATAGCAAAGCTACTGCCAATGAACAGGAAACCCAAATTTGGTGTACCCCAAATTTACTGTACCCTTCCGTTGTAGCCCAGCACCAGCAGGGACTGGCAGTGTTGTTGAGGGATTAACCGTAGGATAATGGGAGATTGAAGAGTGTGTTTCACTTACAGAGGTATCCTCTCCAGTCCTCCAGATCCTACAATATCACCACATTTATACAGCACTTCCTCTGTTTTCAGTGCAGCATCCCACCGTCTTCTCTCCCTTTGTGTATCCCACTCATTTTTGTCCATAGTACTTTCAGTATATCAGAAAAATGCAGGCTTAGTTCTATGAATAGGTAACATTTTCAAAAGTTATTATATCCCCTTGAAAGTCAACGGACCTTAGGTTCCCAAGTGAGTTAGGAACTTTTGAAAATTTTACCTATTTTGAACATTTTTTCCAGCATTTGAAATACCAGATGTATGAGATTATCCTAGATAATTCCTTTTAAACTCATCCCTTCAGCAAAATACTCTATGTAGCTCTTGGCTGGCATGTGAAGATAACACTCACTCCTCATCAGTGTAG
The DNA here is from genome assembly GCF_965152275.1 of Natator depressus. Classification (NCBI taxonomy): domain Eukaryota; kingdom Metazoa; phylum Chordata; order Testudines; family Cheloniidae; genus Natator; species Natator depressus. Next base: position 13,668,513 of record NC_134245.1, on the reverse strand, counting down.
ATAGAATTTTTTCTTTTATTTTGAGGGTGGTAAGGGGTTTTTAGAAAGCTTAAGTTTCCATTTTCTTAACTAAGAACATATGCCAAGGGCCTTGGACTCTCTGAAGTTCTGACTGATGTTGAATATAATAGCAATTCTGCATAGGCTGTGGTTGGAGATTCTTGGATTCTGTCCCATTGACACTAGATACTAAAAATTGCACACTTTTTAACTGGGGTGTGTAACCTGGATAATTTGCTTTCCACTTAGGCACTATCTGTTTAATTGCTATCACAGAAGAGTGGAACCATCTGCTAAAATGATCAAGGTTGGGGGTTATGATTTATGAATGTTACAGGAAGTCTGAGATTTACTACTTTCTTGTGGAGAATGCCATAGAGATATGCCCAGTTCCTGATGTATTACTGTTGTTATTTATTATTTGATAAGTGCCAACCACGTATTTCATAGCAGAGTTGACATTCTTCTTCCAGTCCTACAGCACTAAATGCTACTGTGCCATGCTAATCCTGCCTGCTTTATTGGTGTCTTTCATTGGCACCCCTAAAGTCTCTTGCATGTATATTGCACGGTTATTGAAACAAATTTCTGTTGGAAAATCAACATACGTATTATGCAGAAAACTAGGACAGCGAGCAGAGTGAGCACCCTGAAGAGCCTGGCTTTAGCCCACATGGGTCCCTGCCCCCATCTTCATCTGCTACCGCTGCCACTGGGGTATGACAGAAAAGTGCCCAAGCTAAATTTGGAGAAGGACCGCATGTGCCAGGTCACAACACCATGTACTCAAATGACGTAGGGATGGCTGGGCCAAATTTGAGTGAGTGGGGTTACAACCTGGTGCGCAGGGCCACAGCACCATTCAAATTTACAGCAACTATAAAAAGTTGTCATGAGTTGAAAGTTGCAGCTTCCACGCCAAATTTGTGCCCTGCAATTTTCTTACAGCCTTAGTCTTTGATCTATTAAGTGTCAGCAATTTTATTCTAGAACTAAATATGACTAACTTGATGGGCCAGATCCTGGACCAAATTACACTTATGAAATCCCATATGAAGCAAAATTGGAGCTGCACAGGGTGTGAATCAGAGCAGATTTTGGTCCCTTCTGTTACATTTTATAACAACAATATGGGCTGTTGAATAAATAAGATACCTCTATTTATTGAATCAAATGTCTACAGTGTACTTTCTTTCTCAAGAAGCATGTTGAGATGAAGTAGTTGTCTTGACTTTCAATAGAGTTTTGCTATTAATTCTTTTAACGTGTATCATAGGAACAGTAAACTGAAACGTAAATGTTTCACTTTCAGAGGAAATGTAAATCATCGCGTACCTTGTGGTATGTCCTTCACCATTGCTAACTAAATAATTGCCAAGTCCATGGCTTGCTCGCCCATAGAGTACCGGTATACATCCCCCTATCTTACACATCCTGGTATGGGTTTTTCCATGAACACTTTTTGCAGTTTAGTTATTTGTTGTAATTATCAAGTTCATTTTTGTCTAATAGATGTGATTAAGTATATTTAGCACTGTGTAATGAGTTTTCTGCCTGGTTGCATTCCAGCTAATAAGGAATTCCTCAGAGTCTCTTCTGACAGCTGCTGTGAATCCCAGGTTTGTGCTGCCACAAGAGACCTCTTCTATGAATTGCTAACATTAGAGAAATTAACTCGGTTAGACTAACCATAAAATCCAGGCTGAAATTTGATTACTAATAGATCATGCATTAATTTGCAGCAGCAGAGATATTTTGGTGCTTTTTTACACCCAGAGATAGAGAGAGGAGAGTGAGACAAAAGTCTGTGTGTCTGTATATTTGCTTCCCCATACCCACAAAACATCTACTGAAGGGATAATATTTATGGGGCGAGTGCGAAGATGATGAGTCTATAGGTAAAGTATTTTGTGGACACCATACTAACAACAATCTTACTGACTGTCATGACTACTCATTATTATTACTATTATTTGATTGTCTTTCTTTGTTTTATTTTACCATCCCTCCACTAACTTTTTAATGTCTGGATCATACTTTTGGTATCCTGGCCACTTCCTATTGTCACAGTAGCTTCCGCATTTGCAAGGCTGAAAATGCTGGGAACAATTAGTAATTGGTGATGTACTGCTATGGCATAGTTGCTTAGCAACAGGAGCTGCAGTCTCTTCACTAAGTCTCCGGAAGGGGGATACAGAGACAGGAAGATAAAATAAATACAGTTTCAGTGAGATTGACTTTGTTAGTGAATGATTAAGGTTTTAAGTTATTTTTCTGTAAGTGCCAATGACGATAGGAAAAGCCTTCTATAAACAGATGCTTTGATAGAGCAAAGTAGGAACTTGGGCAGTTGGCTTCCTAAATTGTGATAAGAATGGAATGCAGATGTAAGGATAAATATATTTTCTTGTCAACCATGAGCCTGTGTTAAATTATCAGATATTTTTCACTATTGAATCTAATAGTTGCAAAAAAAAAAAAAAAAGAAGAAGCAAGCTCATAACAGTGTTTCTTCTATTTATCACTGCAGTAGAGTACCTAATTTGTGGAGAATGAGTAGTGAAAATGAATGCAGGTATCTCTTAAATTCCCTGCTGGGGAGTTACTCACATATAGACTGTTCATAATAGGGTCAGTGGTTATGTAATAATTATGGATGGGTCTCTAATTTTAAATTGATTGAGATCTGAACAACTCTATGTTTGGGATCACAAAATATTAATTTCCAGATACTATGGCTTAACCTTATTCCATTTTATTTGGTGAAATAATTTACAAAGGTTGATGGGATTAATAAGACATCAAAGCATTATTTTCAATACCATATATCCCAAATCTTGAAACCTTTGGAGTCAGCTTGGTTAGAATCCTCTCTGTGGAGCAAGGAATCACACTGCACTACATGATTTAGTGCAAAATCTCAGCCTCTGGAAAGCAGGTTATGTAAAATGGAGTAGAAAGTAAGTTGATTCGGACCAGATATATTCAACTTTGTTAAGGGACTCTTATCTTCAGTAACCAGCAACATGCTGGCTTTTTCCAAAGTACAAAGGCTCATTACTGCTAGTCCCTGCTACTTTGCAATTAGTGTTGAAGCACCTAGATGAGGTGGGGACACATAGGAATTTAAAACAGATAAGGTAAATGCTAATAAAGAGATTTAATCCTTTTGACTTTTTTCACTTGTTTACTTTTGATCTGAATTTAAAAAAAAGAGAGAGAGAGAGAAAGAGAGCACTGCATTTCAGCCAGGGTTCTTTCAGGGGAAGAAAGCAATTAGAAATTTGAAAGAGCAACCCAATTATACAGTTTTTTACATTCCTATTTTGACTTCCTTGCAATTTGTGCCACCTGCATCATGAGCTTTGTCAAAACACATAAATAATTATAAATAAGACTGCGTTTCTCATGAGAGCAAAGGTTTTTTTCATTTAAATGGTAGTCTTTTTGAAGGTCAGGTTGATAGACAATGTCCAACAGTCTAGATAATGACTCTATGAAACTAATTCTTAAACATACAATTGTACAGTGAATTATTCCTGTCCTGGAAGGTTGGTTATGACCTTTTTGTCCCAGGTATTACTGCTGATCATTGTCTAAGAATAGTTAGAATCAAGCTTTCTATTTCATTATTATATTTTATTTTTTTACATCACAGGTTTTAAGCAAGTATATTTTATAAACCAATTAGTGCATCAGAAATGGTGGGAAAAAACTATTTCTCTTAGAACGTGATAATAAAGCACTCTTACTTTTTCCTGCTAGAGGTCATTGTTTAAAATAAAAACTCAGCTCATGCAGATGGTTTTTTGTGCATTTCATTTTCACATTGATTTCCCATAAAACGTATGCCATCGTTTCAAAAAAAAATTATTCATTTATTTTTGCAAAAATATCTTCACTTGTTTGTTTGCTTTTTTAAAACAAAATACTGGAAGAAATCTTGAAATGAGACTGCATAAAAGATGGGCCTATTTTGTACGTAGATTATTGTCTGTGCTTTAGATCTATGTGTTTTGCTTATGGAATAAACCAAAGTAGGAGAGAGAAACTAATATTTTCTATAAGGTCAGCCAGACAATACACATGATAAAGATGTTTCATCTTCTTATGCATGCAGAAAATATGAAAAATTGTAGTTTACACATATTTTCTCAATTCAAGTGTAAAATTGGGCCCCCAGATTGCCCTGGGCCATGGTGGTTGTGTTAAAGAAGCACTATTTACCTAGCAGCTGAGTGAAAAATGATCAGAATATTAGACTCATCTAGGACACATTAAGGAGCCATTGCATTTCCCGACAATTTTATGCTATCTCAATATGAAAACAGAGCAATTTCAGCTCATATCAGGTTATGATCGGCAATTACAGTTGCATAATTCACCTAGTCTTCTCTTTTCAGGGCCTTTATTTTCCCTCTTGGTGACATTCCTGAGAAAGTGCCTGATAAAAATGTCATATATCATCCTGGCTTTAAAACTCGTAAGGGGGTAATCTGCTATGCCTTGCTGAGCCTATATTCATCACTGGATTTTTGACTTGGAGGGGTCATGACACTCATAATTTCCTTTTTGATATTGTCCTCACTAGATATGACAAGGGGCTGTAAAAGCTCAGTTATATGCTGTGGTTAAGAGCCATTCCGGTGGGGCTCATCACTAGCAATAACAGTGCATTACTGTGGATTGTGCAGTGGTTGGCCGTTTCAAAGATAATTAGATTTGATGTCAACATTTCTTTATCACCTGCATCCTTTTGTGCATCTGCGTGTCAAGTTGTTATTTCTGGATTTATTAGCACCCTCAGAGCTGCTATCTATCTGTCAGACTGTGTGATGTTTGTGTTGACAGTTGTAAAGTTAATTACTAGTACTAATGAGCATCGGGCTTTTGGTGGACATGGCATTTTGGGCATTTAAAACTATAATTAGATTTTTTTTTCTTCATGTACAGCTACAGACCCCCCCCCCAACTTCCAACTCCATTTTGACATTCTGTTTGCAATCATCTTATCTTTTATTCAAAGGCTCAAAAGTCAGTTCTGTTTATTTTTAACTAGACCTTCCTCTCATTGCTTACTCCCTAATAATTTCTTTCAGTTACCGCACACTCTCCAAATTTAGACCTTAAAAATTTTATAGTGTAGGATGATGTTTTTAAAAAAAATAGCGGTCACATATGTGTGTGCATCTTCTCCTCTTCCATAAAAGCAGTTTATTATTATGGATGACTTTTAAAATATATGGAGAATAAGAGCTATGCATAAAAGGGGACAAAAATATGCAGGATGAAAAAATGTATTCCATCTTATAGATTCCTCCCTTATGAATATGCTACTTATGTATTAAAATAGAATTAATATAGTGACAAATTCCTCTTATTTATAACTTCACTGTGTAGTATTAACACAGGTATAACTGAAAGCAGAATTTGACCCTTATTTGCCTTGAGCTCATGTATCGCTCCTTAAAACAATTATCCTACAAATCACATTACTAGATCATTTTTATAGTAGTCCCAGTTATATGCAACTGCTAGGGTTTAGAATAATGGCACTTACATATGACATACTTTATGTAAGTATATTGTTTATTCTGTTGCTGCAACTAAGAACCACTCCCTTGCTGCTGTTTCTATTTGCTATCTATTTATCATTATCAACCATTTTGCTAAACAACTACCCTTCCCAGACATAAATCATCTGTAGAAATACTCTGGCTCAGAGAAAATTTCACCCTGGCACTGAAATGATGAGAGAACCATTTTCATCTCTTGTTGAAGCATTGAGATTTATTGGGCTTTGATGGGCTACAGACCAGACATCACTCTCTGCTAAACAGACTCCCACTTGCATTTATTCTTATTGCATTTAGCGATTCAAAATGGAGCTCCCCAGGTCCCTGGAGACCCCCTTTACAGCTTAGGTGGGGCATGGAACGTCAGTGTTATTACTTTATATTAGATAAGGAAAGGACACACAGGGAAGCATACGGTGAGTCAGATGATTTTTTATTTCCGTTTAGCAGTGATGACAGAATGTCATAGTAAAATGACTTCAAAAGTCATTTTTCCCTCTGCCCTGGTTCTGCAGCCTTGTCCCTCGAGGGCACTTCCATTGTACAGTTTTATTAATTCTGCTAACTTTGAGACTTCATTGCTGACAATAGGCCTTTTGGCTTTCTCAGAGTATTACATTAAATTTCCTATCAAACCATGTCAACCTCTGAGGTCAGAGATTAGATATTTTGCTTTTTGACTTCATGGTCAGGTGTTTTCAAAATTGGTTTTAGGTTTGTTTTTCCAGTGTCAGAAATCGTATTGAACCTAGTTAAAAACCCAGACAATGAGTATTCATCAGGAAACGAACAGAGATGCACGTATACAAATAGTTCTCTTCTCCATTACATGAGTGTTAGTACAGATCAGGTACCCTGAAGCTATGCAACTTACTCAGGTTTTTCACTCATATAAATAGGAGCAGAAGTTGGCCATATTTTTTGTTGTTGCTGTGGCTGTACTTTAAATGGCTCGCCTTCCAAACAGAAAAAAAGCCTCCTACCTTCTGAGTGCTACCTTAATATATGCTTATAGACTCCAGTAGTAATAATATAATATTTACATCTTATACTTTGCATCTGTTGATATCTCAAATTGCTTTATGGAGGAGGTTATGTATTATGTTAGCCATTTTACAGATGGGGAAACTGAGGCACCTAGTGGTGTTTTACGCACGGTCACTGGCAGAGATAGGAAGAGAACCAAAGTCTCCTGACAACTCACCCAATGTCCTATCAGTTAGACTACACTGTCTGGATGCAGTGTAGGTGTAGCCGTATTGGTCCCAGGATATTAGAGAGACAAGCTGGGTAAGGCAATATTTTTTTATTGGACCAACTTCTGTTGGTGAGAGAGACAAGCCTGAGAGAGACAAGCCTGAAGAAGAGCTCTATGTAAGCTTGAAAGTTTGTCTCTCTCACGAAACAGAAGTTTGTCCAATAAACGATACTACCTCACCGACCTTGTCTGTCTAATACACTGTCTAGAAGAGTTAATTAAACATCATTTTGGAGGAGTTTTGAAGTACTGAAGTACAGTATAGATAAAAGTGCAGTAAGTTTTGCCCCATCAAACATGGCTGATACAGGGATCATTGGAAGTCTTGGATTTTACTACATCATCATGTAATCATTTTCAGACCTCCAATAAAGGTTGGTTGGCAAGCACATATTTTAAATCAAGATTTGTAGTCTACTGGAGGTGGCATTATAAATTAGGTGTTTAACTTGACACATTAATTTTTTTTTCTTTGAATGATGTAGCGTTGTGGAAAAGACAAAAAAAAATGTGGACCCTCCCTTAGCTCACAAGATCTTCAATCACAGCAAATTTCTACCCACCAATACATTGAAGAAAACATGTTATTTAAGGGAAATGTAGCTGAGTGCAAAACACAACTACATTTAAAATGCAATGGGAGTGAAGGGAAATGCAAGCTTAACATAATAAAACCACATCAACAGTATAAGAACTTGAGTGGCAAGTTCAATTTAGCAGAATTCACTAGCCACAGCCTTTCAGACATGTTAGGTACAATTTTGCATTTCATAACCGGTTTTCTGTATTCAGACACAGTAGTTCTGTTAGGTTTTCCCCCATTCCCCATCAAAACACTGTATACTTCAAAAATAAGACAAAGCGAATGGGCCTTCACACTTTCTAAGAAAAAATCTCAGCCACAAAACAAGCTCTGCTCATTTCTCACATTAATTTTAAGAGACTGAAAGTAGAACTATCTTCATTTTTTACTGGTAATTATATATTTGTACCTGTGAAAGGGAATAATGGCCCAGCCATATGACTGGAGAAAGATGTGCTTAGAAAGGCAGTGTCGATGTGTTACTACCTGCTTGCAGCCATAAGGATAGGGAATCATTTGTGACACACTGGGGACAATTTTGTCACCCTGACAGTAATGCTGTTATGCACCAACTTGACACACAGGATGAATCTATAAAGACAGATAAGTAACTGTGAAAGTGGCTAGGGATCAGCCTGAGTGCTACCACTCACCTGCAGTGACAAATAGATAGTCATGAAGGATTGAAAATCCTGCCCAACACAGAGATATGTCAGTCCAAAGCTAGAATACTGCATGGTTACACGAAGGCTGTAATAAAAGTACACACGCATGCAAGAGCCCCAGGCATAAGTATGAGAAGGTTAACATCAAAGTATACTATTTTGTTCTTTGTAGTGATCTTTATTTTTATTTCTTTATGGTTTAAAAAAAAGAATCCTATCTGCCTTTAACACACTGGACTTGAAATGGGGTCACTCTGGATTAACGTTGGTATAATTAAGATCAGAATTTGGCCCAGTGTTATTTTAGTCAGAGACAGTGAGGCTATTTCCTTGTAAGTCTTCTTTCTGGTAATTTTTTATACCAATAGAGGTCCCCATCTGCAAATCAAATGAAAACAACTTATGATTATTAACAAAAAAAAATTTCCTTTTGCTCTCTCTCTCTCTCTCTTTCTCTCTAACGACTTTAGCTGCTGCTGTCAACCACAGGAACTAAAACAGAAACTGTCCCTTTCCTATTTATCATGACTGTTAGGGGGATGAATTCACTCTCATTGATGGTGCATTTCTCATCAGAAGATGAAATGTTGCATTGCTGACTTTAAAAAAAAACACTTTTTTTTTTCAAGAACAGTTGTTAAAAAATATTCCTGAAACAAAATCTTACCCTGAAGATCATTGTGGAATCTAATTACTCAGTCTGTCTTTTTCATTATTTCTATTTGTGAATATGAACATTCAGTAACTTATCTGTTAGGGAGGAAGTGAGTTTTAGGTGAGAACAGGAGCATTATTTATTTATTTATAAATAAATTGATTGTTTTATTGATTATAATTTACCCCTTTCATCTCAGCCTGGCTACTTCCTGCTGAATTATGCCTTTAAGGCACTGTACATTACTGGGGTAGTCAGTGGAATCATTTTAACCCAAAATTTAGAGAGCAGCAAAGAAGTGGCTGCCACTCTCATTCCCTGCATCCCTCACATCAAGGACTCTTTCATTCCTGTCTTGGTCTCCCCAAACCTGGGGCTCCTGTTGTTCTCATAGTTCCCTCCCAAGCCAAGTACTCATTTTGCACATCCTCCTGGTCACCCCAGTGGAGTGGGTTTGCCTCCCACACTTACAGAAGTACTTCTTCCTAAATTCTGAATGCACTGTTATCAGCCCCAAGTGTTCCAAAAGTATGAGTCAGGCCCCCAAAACCATGAAACTTGTAATAAAATCACAAGAGTTGGCAACATTCTTCTCCTCCTCCCACATCATTTTGTAGGCTTGTGGGATGGAAGCATTAGAGCTAGTCAGAGAATTCCAAGTCTAAATAATTTTTCTGTGGAAACTGTAATTCTTGCAGAAGTGAAATTTTCTATGGGAAAATTTTCAGTTTTGACAAAAAAATCAGTTTTATTGAAACAAAATATTTTGTTTTGGCTCAGTTTGACTTGAATTGGAATATTTTGGTTTGTTGGACCGACCCAAAACTTTCTGGGTTAACTGGCATTTCTCTAGTGTGGCTCATTGCCTCATGGGAGTTGTAGTTTGGGTCCCCGTTCTCTCCCAATGGTTGGGGTCCTTCACTGGACTACATCTCCTATGATGCAATATGGACGTCCCTTTTGCCAAGTTGTGTGGTGCTTCATGGGAGATGTAGCACAGCAAGAAAGTCGGCTATGCGGAGATTGAGGGCATCAGGCTCACGAATAATAACTCTCATGAGGCAATGTGGCACCCTAAGGAAATTCAGTTTAATGTTAAACTGACTGGAAATGAAGTGTTTTGGGTCAGTTCAACAAACCAAATTGAAATATTTCAATTCGAGAAGATCTCATGTTTCATTCCATGAAAAATTATGATATTTGATGAGCAGGTGTTGAAATACCAGTATTGTCCGCAGGATACAAATTCTGATTTCCCCCCAGCATGCCAGAAAGAAAGCATTTCTCCTCTGCCTTCTGCTCCTCTTGTTGGTTGAGCCGGGTGCTGCTGGGCTGAGCTATTATCTCACTCAACAGCTGTTAGGCAAATCTCAGTCAGAGGAGAGAAGGTGCATAGAGCTGCTGTACTGACTCCTGGCTAGAGAGCTCACCTCTTCCCCATCCCTTCCAAAGGAGACTGAACGTTTTGGAGATCAAAAAACGCTCCTGTTCCCTCCGCACCTGTGAAAGTTGGGGAGAATGTCTGTTTCTTCTTCCCCCAAAAATTACATCCAAAGGGCAGTATAGAGATGCACTGCATGATGGGGAGCTCCTTGTAGAATTCCTCTCTTAGTTCCTAGCAAGCAGGGGAGCACACTTGCTGCGACATACTGTCAGGGTATGCAACGTGCTCTCTCCTGCATACCCAGGAGGCTCTCCATGCTACCTTCCAGGGGTCTTGCCCCCAGGAGATGCCTGACAGGAGCAGTCCTTGTGCTCTGGGGAGTGTAAGGGCTTCAGTTGACCTTGCTGCTGCACAGGGCTGCAAAAGGGGTGGGGAGCTCCTTACATTTCCCTCCCCACATCTCCATACGCTCATGAAACAGCAGAGCATGATCTGTTCCTATATTAGCTAAAGAAATACACAGTATCTGACAAGTAACATTTTATAGGATTTAGTTTAGAGCACTGATAATGGGATATGTGTGTTTCCAATGTTCACATTTCTTCAGATGCTATGGTTTTGCCTAGGAAAACCTTTCTGGGTGTTCTGTATTTAAACATCCATTATCTGTCCCACTGAAAGATTATAAAGCCATGTCCAGCCCTTTCTATCTCCCTGCCTTGATGTATCATGCATGATATAAATATTGTTAGCAATATAAATATTGCTCAGACTATTTTTTCTGAAGGTGTTTTGGGGTGGTTTTTTTTTTGGCGCACAGCGGTATAATGGAAATCTTTAAATGTTCAGGGAATAGTGTTCTTGAATTGACATTAGCTGACCCTACGGTTTAGCAGTGATTTAAAATCTGAAATTTCAGAAGCTTTGGTACAGATGTCAGTTTGTGCACCCAAATGGAAAATGTTTCAGTGAACTTTGACTCTGAAAGGAAACTATTTTTAAAAACGTTTTGCTGATAAATATGGTCTTCATTCAAAATTAATACTTTCAACCTTAATGTTTGATGAGGCAAAACTAAGGTCACAGTCTGACCTAACTTGTTCCTAAATTCTGAGGTCCAGCTCTGTTTTATAGCGTACAGCTTTAGTATTTTATTTCACCAAGATTTTTATTAATGAGATTTAAATCTCAAGGTAAATACCTGATCAGATAGGACAGCAAATGAGTGGAATGGTATAACCATTTGCCATCACTGAGTTATAGGTGACAGCTTTAGATAATCTAAGTTCAATGTACGTATGGAAAGTCTGATAGCTGTTTTTATTAAATAAGATGTCTGTGCATCTCCTAAGGGTGATCATAACCACAGTACTTCCAGTGTTTTGCTTTTTTTAAAAAAAATCAAATAACATCAAATCTGCATTTAAAATAGGGCCCTGGATAAAATTCTGTAGCTCCAGTGCATTGGCTGGTGCAAATTCCCCAGTCATAAAGTAGATAGGGCAGATGGGAAAACTGGGCATTGTCCATCCCCCAGAGCCACTGCTCCAGTCACTGGAACAGATCCTCAGCTGGTGTAAACTGATGTATTTCCATTGACTTCAATGGCACTTGGCCAGTTCACACAAGCTGACTGTGTGGCCCATTGTTCCTACAAAAATTGAAGTGGAGCAGATGTAGTGGCCCCCCAAAGAGCAAAAATGTAAATATCAAGAACTCTGCAGTAGCAGACCCACTACCCAGTTCCTCCAGTACTCTCCAGATTTATGTCTATAGATTACAGGTTGTTCTAGACATTGGGAAGGAGGAACTCTATCCTACAGTTTTGCTATGTGTTCTGTGTCCCTTGGCCACTTGCTGTGGGGCTAGATTTCCCAGTTTTTGACTGAACATTTCCATATATGGCTCTTCCAGGAAGAACAGGGGAAGTACCACCATCATTATGATTGGAGTGAAGGAAGATGATTTGGGTGATGCACAAGACTGGGAATCAGGAGATCTGGGTTTTATTCCCAGCTCTGCCACAGACTTGTGTGGCCTCGTGAAAAATTTCAAGCAGTTCTGCTTCTGAAGGGTGCTGTTTGTGTCCATGGCAGCTCATCCCCGTGCCTTAGACAATGTGTGTGGACACCTCACATCATCCTCCCTCAGTTATGTATGCGTCTTTCATGTGACAAGTGGATAGTCCACAGCTGGCGGTGGTTACGAGTGGTAAATGTGGAGGGTAATGTTAGAGGACCAGCTCATTTGACATGTAGGCCATGATAAGCCTTTCTGATAGAAGCACATGGTGATGAGGTGACTCTTTGAAGCAATGTTTAGCTCTCTAGCTTAGAAGAATGTCCATGGTGGGTGAGAAAGTGTAGTTGTAAAATAGTGCTGGGCACTGTGCTATTAGATCCCAGCATTTCTGCATCTAAATAGCAACAGAAGCTTAGATCTTGAGTGCTTGTAAGTGGCAGTTTATTGGTGGTTAGTGTTCAACTGCACAAAGCCCTGTCTTCCCCTCCCTGCCCCCCAGTTCCCATTTCCAAACCTCTACCAGTTGCTACTGAACGAATAACTCTTTTGCTGGATGCCTCTTCTCCTTCCACATGTGCAGGCAGGTGTACCATGTATTAGGGTCATTACTTGACATGGAACACCTTGTCAGATGAAAACATATGGAAACTTTTTTTCTCATGATGAATTACATGTACAGCTTTATTGGCCAACTGAAGCAAGGCCTGCCACTCAACTTGAAGGCATTGCTTTGATTTTTTTTAATGGGGATCTTGCTGTCAAGGGCATGGAGGGTCCACGCTTTCATCTCCCTAACAAGAACAGCGACCCTCTACTATGGCAGGGTCCCTCTCTTCACCCCAGCTGAGTTATAGCAAGGAGTAACTTTGGTTTGTGTGGCCCTTTTAGATCAGTGTTTCTCAACCTTTTTAATACCAGGGACCGGCTTGCTGCCTTCCTAAACAGTGTCGGGGAGATCTCAGGGGCTGGTTGTTGAGAAACACTGTTTTAGATCAGTTATTTTTCAATCTGTGGTCCAGACCCCTGGGGGTCCACAGATTTTGCCTAAGATTTCCATTCAAAAAATTTTAGGGGCCCACATATGAAAAAAGGTTGAAAACCACTGATTTAGATGAATGTCAGCCAAGTTAAGAACTCACTCTTACACGTTAGGCAATTGGTGCCATGTTCTGTGTCCCCTTGACATCCTCCCTAAGATATTGTTGGCTTGTTTAGCAACTGGATAAGGCAAAATTGCACTCTGCTCCTGGGGAGGGACAATCATAAGTAGCCATGTAATGCCTAAACCAAGATTATACAGTCCCTTTCCAAGGGGAAGGAAAAGAAATGGCCTCTGTGGCTATATAGTTAGGAAGGCCCAGAGAGTTTCCGTCCAGTTAGAACCCACAGTGGCTGAAAATCTAGAAAGGAAGGATCCTTTTATATGAACTATTAATAGGCATTAAAGTGACAACATATAATACATAGAAAATTGGGGAGGTGGAAGAAAGTAACAAAGTTATAGTATAGCTAGAAATACTCATAAAGGTCAAACCTTCAATCACACAAAGGTCACAGTCATATTTCTTTTCCACTTAATTAATTATGTAGCTCCATCATTATATCTCATGCCAGATCTGTGAAAGCATAATATCTTCAGTACAACTGGACTATTTCTTAGTGTTCTACCTGAAAAAAAGGCAGCTTTTTAGTAGAGTTTCAAAACTTCCAGGGTGCATTTCTCGCTAATTTATTTCAAGCACACTGCATTTTATAGGCTTATCTACTAATTCTTTTGATTAAAACACAAGCAAAAACCACCCAACTTGAACAGGTTGAATGCCACATCTGTGCAGAAGATAGCAGCGACACTTATTTATGGCTCAAAGAAATGGAGCCTAAATTAAGCCAGCTATTGCTGTAGAGTGGATAAGCGGCCATTATGAATTATCCTTAATTATAGCGATTTCCTAAACTAATAAACCTGCTAAATCTTTATTGCAAAGGTTAGTTTACGCAGCGCATATAAATTCCGCATGTGCTACGCATCAACCACCAGCTGTCTGACAGTGTGTTGCTATTGCAGTGAGTGTTCACATAAATTTTATGTTGGTTATATTAACAGTCAGTCCATATCACTACCCACAGATGCCAGTAGACATAAAAATTGCTCTCCAGTGAGCCTAAATATCCCTAGAAGCTAGTTGTGTCTAATGTTCCATGTAGTATTTGTACGTGAAAGCAGCAGATTGAAGAGTTATTTACAGATGAATATTTCAATCCAGTTAGTTCATATTGGCCTACTTAGCCTTCTTTGCTGGTTTATTTGTATGCTAAATAATTCACCAAAGGTTCTTGTTTACTTTCAATAGTAGTTTCTATGAAATGCAAACAAGGAAGCTAACTTTAGGTGTTCAAAAGGCTAAGCAGCCCTGTGTGTAAATGCAGGTCAGAGCTACAAACAGAATCTTGAAGATGGGCTGTCACTCACAATTTTACCCGCTTTGCATTTTAAACAAATTACTGGGACTTGCTGTTTTCATATGAATTTTTGGCAGGCGTGGAATAGTCTTAATTTATCTTTTTCACAGACAAATATGAAGTCCTTCAGTGTCTACCATTAACCCAGGAGTGCTGGCAGCATACTGCCCAGTGTGGGCTATTAGAAGGTTTCTTTACAGTGTATTGGGCTAGCAGGTGCACTAGAAATGTGGTCCTTTCTGCTGTAGCTCATAAATACTTTTTTTGAATGATTTTCTGTGGTGCAGTATTTTCATGCCGTTTGTCCCATACTCTGGTCTCCTTTAATCAGTGCACTGCGCAAATTCAGACATTCTGTGTTATCCTCTCTGCACTCAGGGCCCATAGACTTAAAAGCCTGGGAATAACAGCTTCCAGTTCAAACCACAGTACTATGTAGTTCACAGAGAGTTCAACCATGGTGCTAATTTTTTATTTTATAATATTGATTCTATCATTTTTACTGGTAATAATAGGAATTGCTTTGTTGATATTTACTCAATATCTTGTTGTGCAAAAGCTGTAGAATACTTTATTGCCGCTATTGACGTACATTTCTGGTTCACCATCTCCACCATCAGCCTATTTCACCCATATGGTATTCAGATACAGCAATTGTTTCTTGCTATTGATTTTAGATTGTTTTCATAACATACGTACTTCTAAAGACCTTAGCACATATGCAGTGTCTGGCTACAGTGTCATTTCGATCCTAGTAGTAAGAATATGAATCGTGCATATTAAAATCACGACTTTTTAGTATTTACAAGTACTAGTTTTGCTTCAGTATTGCTTACAACCAGCCCTCTCAAGTTAAGAAAGATGAGGCCAATTCAGTTCTTGGACGGGGGACATTCAAGGAACAACATAGAGCTTTCCTAAAAGAAGCTGAAGGAGTTGGATATTTGTAGGTGGCATTCGTCCCTTGGAGTCATTAATTAATAAATGTGCCTGCGTGGTTCTAGAGGACGCTATATTGTCAGAGATGCCCCCCCCCCCATTTTTTTTTGTATGAGATGTGAAACTGAGGGATTAGCCATAATGGTCATTAAAGGTCCCATCATACTGTTTGAAAAATAAGGTATGCTGGGTAAATTCCAACTTGAGTGATTGCTAGAGCTGGGTAAATACTGAAAAACATTTTCTACAACTATTTATTTGAATGTTTCAAAGATTTCACTTTGCCTATCTTCAAGCCCCTTTTGTGTTTCCTTACCACAAATATTCTTATGAACAAGTTTATTGGCAGGCGTGTTCATGGAAGCAGCTTACTTTAAGTGTACATTGTGAATATTCATGGCATGCACATTTTGAATGTATAAATGCAAGTATATGCACCAGAAACTATCCAATCAGGGAACAGAAACATACCATAACGTCTATCAGAATTAACCAGCAGAGCTCTTATGTTACGTATTGAAAACTCTTAATGATCTTCTATGTACAATCTGCAGACCAAGAATTATTCACAGACTCTAGTTGGTGAAAAATTTCAAATAGTGAACAAATTCGAGAACCTCCCCATTCACTTTCAACTGGATATAGTATTCTGCACTTATTTTAATCCATTGTGTACTGCTGTTGAGCACTGTTAAGATAAGCAGTAGTTTTTAAAATAGCGGTTTATATTTGTGTGTGTGTGTGTGTGTGTGTTTATATAATATGTGTGTAGGTCCTGACCTTACATCCTTAGCACAGTCAAAACTATAATTAAAAATTAGCACCTTGCCTGTGTGAGGGGGACTGAGCCAACAAGGCAGGATTGTTCTCATAGATGGTGAGATCCTCAGCTGGTGTAAATCAGCCTAGCCCTGCTGATGTCAATTTAGTTATGCCAATTTACAGCAGCCTAGGATCTGCCTAGAGTGTTTATCAATTTAAGTTTGCGAAGTGCTTTTAGGATCCATTGGGATGAAAGGCACTATATAAATATAGCACCTTTTATCAGTTAGACACATTTTTCTTACCCACTGGCAGCAGCGCTTATTCGTTGTACTCAGCTTACATATTAAGCTTAGGAAAAAAGAATTTCCCGCAACTAATGAGACCATTCGTCAACCATCTATATACAATGATTCAAGAGGAAGCAAATTAAATACACCTCACCATAAAGCGTCATTGAGTCAAATGCTGTGGCTAGAGTTTTTGAAAGGGCTGGATAATTTTAATATGCTAAATTAAAAGTAATCAAGTCTCATGCTGCCAAGTGTAAAATGATTGCTGCAGGGGATAAAAAAGACTTGAAAATATTGCATAGCTGCTAAGGTTTTATTTCTTTCTTTGTATTAACCACTGCTAGACTTAACAGACCACTGGTGTAATCTTGTCTAGCAAATCTTATATTACCATGGCCAGTTATGGAATTAGATATCCATGGAAGATACCCCAGAAGCTGATCTCTGAAGAATCAGATAATAGCTATCAAGCTTACGATGAAGAAACTCTTCTTTATTGTTCTCTGTGCTTTTTATGCAAAGTCTAAGTCAATGTTTAAAGTCATCTTAAGGGGAAAACAATATGTAAGCCAAATACATAGTGCTGGTGAAAGCCAATGGGTCTTTATTCTCCTAAGTCACTTAGGTTCTTTTGAAAATCCCACCTTATATTAAGAAAACTGGAAAACTTCAGAAAGTTTTGTAAACATGCAAAGATCGTACACTCAGCCGTAGAGGCCATTTAGTTTTATGGGTCAAGAATTAGGATAGTTAAGTAAAGAGAACAGCTAGATTTGCCTAAATGTCATGAGACAAATTTAGCCCTGGTGTGACTATACTGGGTTCAGTGAAGTTGGACCCAGGGGACTGGACTTGGCCCCACAGTGCTACCTGTGGATAAAAAACAGAACAGTCGTAACTTTCACACTAATGCAGTGGAACACACAAAAAAATAATCCTTACAGAATATTAGATCTTATGTATGTTATGAGATCTTAGTGTTCCTCAAAAACTATACTGATTTGTAAATAAACACAGACACACTCTCTCTCTCTCTAACTATATATATATTGCTTCTGCCAATGGGTAAGAAAAACGTGTCTAACTGATAGAAGATGCTACATTTATAGGGTGCCTTTCATCCCAAAGGATCCTAAAATCTCGTCACACTTTTAAATTTATATATACATAAAAAAATGTATGAAGTACAAAAAAAATGGATGCCCTGAAAATCAATTCAGATATGCCACCCTCTTTCTGTGGAATGCCAAATATATATTTATAAATATTTTCTATGTATAAAAAATCTTCACTCTATCCAATCATCTGTGGATCTGAGAGACAAGACGTCCATAAAAGAAGTTAAATTACAGATTTTAGGCAATGAACAGAAGTAGCTTTATAAGTGTACATTTTGCAGACAACTGAATATCTGAAATCTGACATTCTAGAAAGGCGAAATTAGATATATTCAGACCTGATTCTGCACACGCAGCTCAGTCAAAACTCCCATTGACTTCAGTGCAAATTTTGTCTGAGTAAAGAGCGCGGGATCAGGCCCTTTATTCATAATTTAATTGGACAGAAGTCTAGCAATTGGAATGCTTGAAAGTAGCATACAAGTGGAAGCAGACAAGCATCCTGCAACAACTAATTCAACCGCATAACACATCTTTGAACTGTCTAAGGCATGCCTAACTACTACATGCTACCAACAAGAGTAAATACTCCAAAGAGAAGGAAGAGATGGAGTTGCTGTGAATAAAGAAAAAGATTACAAGACAGCCCATCTGCTAAAGCTGTGAACAGTGTACCTGTCACCTCTAGTTATAAACTAGAGGCAGCCCTATCTCATAGCAACCATACAGGCCAGTTTATTACAAACACGAGAAGGAAAGAAGCAAACTTAGACCTTCACTTTCCATCTGACATTGTGTCAAAATATTAGCTTCAAGGAATCTCGTGGATGGAAGAGTGAAGATGAGCTGAGGATAAATGCTAACAAGAAAAGAACTGAAAGCATCCACCAGTTCAGTGAAACTACATGGCTATTCCTGCTGAATAACTATGAAAGGAATAGAAAAAAAACTGGCTGGCGGGTGTAGAGTGGAGAACTGTCAGAAAACAAACTGACTAGCAATGGCGACAGGAGAAATATATATTAAATAAGGGCATCTTGATACCCTGACGATATTAATCTTCCTTTTCTCATTATATCAATTTAAATAAACAGTAATCTACTTACGTTGTTTTGGTGTAGCATGGCTTAAGAAGGCACTTTAAAAATGCTTTAAACTGAGCAACCTCATTCTCCTTGAATTGTCCCTGTTCCCTTGGAAGCCATCCACTCCCACCCCATTATCTGCCTCTCTCATACACACACAATCTGGAATCACTGTCATTCCTTCTTTCTCTTTAGTTATCATCCTCAAAGTCAGGAACAATGGTCACAGTCAGTGTTTACTGCTATTATGATGTTTTAGTTTTATCTAGCATCCAGCGGAGAATGGACAAATTGGGTGCATACGGGAAGCGGACCGTCTTGGACATTGATTTTTGAAGGACTGTTAGATAAATGCTGACATCACAGATTGATGTCTCTTTAAAACAGTGCCTAGTGCAGAACCATTGGGGAAATAAAAAAATATTGACTTAACATGTTTGTGCAGAGGGCCCACTGGAGAATTCCTCTGCATTAATGGGATCCATCAATTTAGGTGTTCTTTAATTATTCTAATTCTACACTTCACAGCTGGAAACAGGTTTTGTCAGCTCATCCGTTCCTTGTACCCAGGTATTCGGCACTTTCTTCAGAGAGGAGGTAACACTGGGTGAAGACACTTTCATCTATTTTTCATCATCACATCTTGACCTCTTGTTCAGTAATTAAAATTTTTGATTATAGACTAATTTCCCTGTGCAGCGTGGTGGTGAAATTGAACAGGGACTCAGTTAATGGACCAACTCAGAGGCCAAGAAGCTATTTGGCTGTTTATTTTGCCGGCATGTATTTCACTAAAGTTGATGGTTTTGTTCATGTTTAACCCCTCACCTTGGTACCATCAATAGACTGAAGACATCATTTGTATCTGCAAGTGTTTGTTTAATTAAGACCTCCTAAAAATCTTTGCTATTGATTCATTCCATTATCTTATTGATTAACTGCACTGGATCATGTACTTGCTCTTTAGTGGAAGGCAACAGTTTCAGCCAGCTGTCATTATCCACAGATGTGAACAGTAAGCAATGTTCAGCATCCATGTCTGCCAAAGTGTCTTGTGTTTTAATGAAGTACTGGCTGCAGTTCCCTGTATTACATGAGAAAAGCCAGTTGTCTCCTGCTGGTGGTGTGACCAAGCATAAAGGTTTTCTTCCAGTTATTCATAAAGCAGCTGCTTACTGGGGAACGTTAGAAAGTTGTGCTTTGCATTTGTATGTTAAAATCTAGAGGTTTCAAGTTGGAGCAGCAAATTATTGCAGATGACCTGCATATTTAATTTCCACACTATTGTGTTTTATTTTTCCATATTGAAGAATTATGCAGATCATAATATTTGTAACTTGATTTTGCATGTTTGTATCTTGCATTCTCACCTTTATGAGACTGCTGCATAAACTAGAATTAATATAGCTGTATACCTGACAAAAGCTGTACATTATTTAGTTCTTTTAAGCTGGCAGGAAATGAATCCAGTCAGCAGCATTTGGACCACTGTGAAGATGGGCTCTCCAGTTCACATTTGCAAGGCTGAATGGACTTCACTTCTGCTTGTCAGCTTTTGTTTTTCATAGGACGAAAGCCCTTTTTCACAACATGATGATGCAGAGACAATGCTTTGTTTTGCTGTTTAGGTTCAATGATGGAATCGGGAATCTTACTCCTCGGACCAATGGAGGCTGTCTGCCTTGCAGAAGGATTGAGACTACACAATCACATTGTACCCATTTGCTGGCCCACCCATAGTGAATTTGAGTACTGGTCTTAGAGCAAGCTGCTCATGCATTCTCTCAGATTCTTTGGGG
Source organism: Natator depressus (assembly GCF_965152275.1). Lineage (NCBI taxonomy): Eukaryota > Metazoa > Chordata > Testudines > Cheloniidae > Natator > Natator depressus. The sequence continues at coordinate 13,647,914 of NC_134245.1, read as the reverse complement.
CAGGCACAAGAAAGAAGCAGGAGGTGGGGTCAGGCAATAAAGTTGTGGGTGGAGGAAAAAAGAGGAGAGTTTGGTAAAATGTAGGCAAGAAACATAACCCTGCAATTTCTCCTTCTGCTCTGATACTTGAGTGACAATCCAGATTGGTCCAATATATGCATTCCTTATTGGAGTATTTCATAGGAAATAAGGCATGTATCTTTACTTTCACATGCGGTGCTTCACTGAGATTTCCAGTACACTGTACATAATGTGGGTGGTCTCTTAGTAAGTGCCAGTGGGTACTTTGTTGCCATTGTGAAGGGGAGGTCTTAGAAACTCCGATGAGACAAAAACGCAATTTTCTTCTTCCCAGTTGTATTTAAAATGAAAACTTCACCAGTTGAACTGTTGTAGAGTAAAAGCTCAATCCAGACTTCAGTGTTTAGTTAAGTTTGTATTTCTGCTGGCATGCGTTGTTAATTTCAGCCAAACCCTCATCTTCACCTTGGCAGAGAAACTGATTTTGTTGGGTTCTCTACATCCTGTTAAATGAGTTAGTACCAAAACAATATCCAAAGGACAAATAACTGCTTTCAGAATACTTCTCAGGCTTTTTGATGACAGCTCTAAGTACTGATTCAGTCTTTGTGGTGCTTTAACATGGTAATTTTGAGTTCCTCAGCTTATTTGTAACTACACAAATGCCAAAGTTATGTCATAAAGAGAAAAACACCTGTATAGAGCTTCTTAGAATATGTTCCTAAATCCAGCTGCTGGAGAATGTTACACAATAATTTTATTTTCTGCAAGATAAAATTATGCTGCTATACTTAACATTTTTCTTTTACAATTTAGGAAGTGCTTTGATCATTTGTTGATAAATGTGTAATTTTACTAATACGTGCACATACAATACAAGGTAAGATTTTGAGCTACGTTGTGGAATTGTGTAAGAGGGGGTGTGCAGGGACTGCTTTGCTGCTGGAATCCCCATCTGGTGAATTCTTTCTGTCTAATAGGAGTCTAACTGTCTATAATATTTGAGCATCTCCCATGTGTTTAGAAAAAGAAATAATCTCTCCTTCCCAGGAGAAATAGCTTGATTGGTTGGAATGTGTTTTGTTTATGCTAGTGGGTGTGTTGTGTGTCAGTGAAGAAAGCTGATGGACCACTATATCGAAGAGCTGGATTTTGCAGTTAGTTATTTCAGTGTGTAGTTCCACGGTCATTCTTATCTCTTGAGGAAGTCAGTCTCATAGTCTAGGTCCAGTTCCTGTAAAAGTTCTGCCTCCTGCACTCACAAGCCTCCTCCTGTTAGTTGAGTTTCTTTGCTCCTCATTCTGTATCTGGCTAGCTTGGTTGTCTACCCTCACCCTGATCCTTCTCTCAGGATTAGCGGATAGAGCAGGTACTGCACTGTAAAAAGATTTTGGCCAGCACCTGAACAGTGGCTGGAATGGTGGGAGGAAAGCTCCTTGTGCTCCTTCTCACTTGTTCACTCACATAGGGTATGGCTGCACTGAGTAATAAGTGCTTATATAAGTTGGGAAGAGAGATATATTTAAAGAATGGTGTTGGAAATCAAGAAGTCCCAACTCCAGATCCTGGTTTGGATGTGGACTTCCTCTGTGGCCTTGAATGAGTCATTTAATCTCCCTGGGAATCAGTTTCCACACCTGTAAGATGTGGATAATGATCATGATGATGAAATAAAAATAAGGCTGAGTGAAGATGAGAGCTGGGCAGGAAATGGTTTTCCTGTCCTGGGGAAAAAATTGAGATTTTGAAAAAAAATTCCATCTGAAGTCAGGCCAAAAAGTTAAAATCTCAAAAATTTTCACAAACTAACAATCCAAACAAAATTTCAGTTCAGGTCCATCAGAACGTTTTGTTTCAATAATTTAGAAAATTTGGTTTGATTTTGACCTTTTTACATTTTATTTTTGTAATATAATTAACTAAAATTTTTAAACAAAAAGTTGTTTCAGATAAAAAAAAATTTTTTTGTTTGTTTTGAAAATGTCAAAATGGGACCTTTCAAAATTTCAAGAAAAAAATTTTCAGGTTTTTTTTCAATGGGAGAAATTTGTCACAATGTACCCTTTCCTACAAATAGTTTGTTTTGATGAATCAGCATTATCCAACAAAAAGAAGTTTTTGTTGAAAAATTCCCAACCAGCTTTAGTGAAGAATATTATTTATAATGGACCAAATCCTCCTCTCCCTATTGACGTGAATAGTCAAAAGGAATGCTTCTAAGCATGAAACAAATAGCATCTGATACAGTGTAGGTAAAGTGCTTTGAACGTAGAAGAATGCTGTGCACATTCTAAGTACTGCTATTCTTGTTTCACAGCACTAAGAACTGTTAATTGTCTAAAATTAAAAACAAAGTATGAAAAAAATCCTGCCAGTGTCAGTCCTAAAGAGTTAACTTTCCCCAACCACTACCAGCATTTTATTACAATTGTCAAAAGAAGAACCCAACTCAGTGTTATTGTTTTGATTATTGAGATTCAGCCACAGATCAACTGAGCAATTAAAATCTCTAAATAAAATTCCCTGAATTGTCAAACAAAGGATGAGTTCCCAATGGGAAGGGTTTATTTTTAAAGTTGAAATTTCTCTTTGTAACATCTCTGCCAGTAGATGGTTTTGTTAATTGGAATATACAGAAATATTTTACCGGTTTAACAATGCATGACATCCTACTAAGATTGTGATGACAAGCTTTTCCTTTTATGCAAGGTGAAGTTACTGCATTCATATAATAAATATGTGGGCTCAGTTACAAATAGATTTTTAGAAGGAATTAAATAATGCATTTATTGTTGAAACTCAACAAAAGTGTCTGAAATATTTAGAAGTCTGAATAGAAAGAAAATAACTCACCTTGTTATTTCTAGAACTGATTAAAAAAAATTCAGAATTTGAAGAAAGTATAATGGAACCCTGATTTACATATTAATAATAGTTTTCTCTAAAATCTGACCTCTGAACTTTTGGGGATAATTGACCCTGATAATGCTTCCTATATATTATCTCACCCTTGAATAACTTTGAGCAAAGTAAATGGGAGTACTGTGTGAGTAAAGACTGCAGAATAGTGTGCTATAATATATTTAAGAAGACTATCTAGAACAGGGCATGTAAAAATGGGACACTGACAACTTAAATTTGACCCATAATTTAAATTTGAAAACAAAAAAACAACAACAAAACCCCCCCCATGAAACTAATTGAAGAATTTCCATTAAAAATCCAATAAAAACAGATAAAATAGAATAAAAATTCATAGCAACATTAACAGTGGTTTCTCTGAAATGGAAATTGAATCAACAATAAGTTGCCAAAACAGTTTTTTGTGCTCAAAGGAAGCCATTGGGCCAGAATGTACAGGAACATTAATTGCACTGTTGAACATTTGATAGTAGACAGTATTTGTATTTTTAATAGAGCATTTTGAGTATTTAATAGACGATTTGCAATCTTGATGTTTTTAACTGTGCAGTGTATTTATGTATTTAGAGATGTCCTATGAAATTCAGTGCAATAGCCTCTACTCATCTGATTGAGTGATTACATGAATCCCACTGCAAATTTGGCATTGTAGTAATAATATCTTAATGAACCAAGTTCATAGTGTTAGAGTAGACTTCACTAATGCTTATAAATTAGAGCCAGTTAACATTTTCCAAGTGCTGTAATTCAGAGGCAAAGCTGATATTCCATCCTTTAAGTCCCCTTGGTATTTTAACTCACAAGATCCACAAGATCTGGGAGTTCAGATATTATGGTAACTGGTAGAGTGTGGAAATCGAGATAGTTAATCAGCATTAGCAACCCCAAGTGTTAAAAAAAGTATGAGTTGGGCCTCAAAAAATATCATAATCAGATGGACTTTAAAATCATGAGATTAAAAAAAATAATAAATGTTAAATTCTTTTTATTTGCTGCCTTGTTTCTGCACTTTTAGGGTGCAATATGGTCACATTTTCAAGCATTTATCTACAACTTATAAGGGCTACAAACTTACTTATAAGGGCTACAAAGTGGGGTGAGGGACTCTCTGTGGAGGTTGGCTCATAAAGATTTTTCCTTATTTGTTCTGTCAAGGGAGGTTGCTCCACAGCAGAGCACACTTTCAAATCTTGCAGGATCCCTATAAGCTGTAGGAGGCCAAGACCATCAGTGAGAAGACCCTATGCTGCTGCAGAGGTTCTGTGCCCCTGGTATCAGCCACCCCTGCAGCATGAGTTCTTTAGAGCCTTATGGCCAGGACTATCCCAGCTGTCTTTAAAGGAGGATCTGCACCCTGGAGGGCCCAGTGGAACATTAATACAGCCTCTGTACTTAACAACTTTCTTTGGAGAGCTCAATTCTCCTGCCCTGCCCAACTACAGATCCCTGGAGCCACAGTGTGTCCTTTCTGGGGCCCAGGGGAAGAGTGAGGCAGCCAATTTTCATCTCCCTTTCACAAGGGAATACTCACTGTACTACGGCTGAAGCACAGTGAATTATTTCCTTACTCCTCTATCCCCATCCTTTGTCCGGTTGGTTTCTCTAATCTAGCCCCTGAATTTCACTGTGAGATGTTATGGTTCAACAGAATCTCATTGGACCAAAAAAAAGCTGCAAGCAGCATGGAAATGTACGTTAACATCTACTCTTGGGACTTGGCTTAAACCAAAGAATACTACTAGCTGTGTTTTTTCCCCAGCAATTATTCCATCTCACTAGAGAAAAGCAGCTGGCATCTTACCTGGCAACGTAACGATGTCTGAATCGCCATTGTTGCCTGGTCAGTAATTGTTTAAACAATGAAGTTTATTGTTAATGTTGTCTTATGGTGAATATACTTTAACAAAGCTCCTGGGGAAAAGGAACTGATTTATGTGCAGTTTGGCCTGCAGTACTTGCGTCATCACTTTGGTCCTGGAAGAATATTCTTTGACTTATGTATTGCTTGCTTAATAGTCCACAAAAGTCAACATCCCCTTGGAAGAACAATTTCACAAGTTCCAAGAGATTCTGTTAAGGCAGGATGTTGTAAGAGACCCATAACTGAAGCAAAAATGCATGATTCCTAATTATAGTGTTAATAGTTCGGAAACGTTAAACCACTATGTCCTGGTTTATATCAATAAAGGTTTGGTTTCTCCTCTTCCTCCTCCACCCCAGTCCTGCTTTGGGAAGTTGGACACAAGTCAACATTTTTATTTGCAATATAAGAATGTTCCTATTGTCCATTATTATGTAAGTACTATATTCTGAGTAGCTCCCAGCATGGTCGGAGGTGAACAATCTGCTTTCAAAATATCCATAACCATGCTATTTTTACATAAATAGAGGTACATTGTCATTAATCAAAAACTTTCCCGCCTGTTTCTCTTTTTACAATATTCTGTCAGAGCTTAGTGTCGAAATTACATCAAATGTCTGACTTACTTTAGGGTATAGAAAGGGTGCTTGGTGATGGCTGAGGGAACACTATGGGTATCCCCAGTACGTAGCACGACAGAGGCAGTGCCGTCATTTGACCCAGCCCTAAACAGTGACTCACTCCTAGGACAATCTTTTTTTCTGCAGTGTTTGATCCTATGAGCCTCTGTTAGAAAGACAGGCACTGTGCAAACTCCCACTTCATACAGACAGTATGTCACACAAATGCAGCGGGCCTGATTCTTCACTGTGTGACTCCACTTTTATGTGGGTGAAATTCCATTGAAGTCAATGACTGCACCGCATCTGAAGGGGGGGGCGGGGAGGGGAGGGCGGATGTTGTCTTGGCTTGCCGGAGGAGGGGTAGCAGTGCTTTATTGGCAGAGGGAGAAAGGCAGTCAGAAGCTGCTGCAAAAAGGTGGGTGGGGGTCAGCATGCTAAAGTAAGTGCAGAGGCTTTAAAAGGGTCAAGCCCTGGCATAAGAAGTCCTTTCTCCATGCAGCAGGCAAGGCAGCACCCACCTCCCTCACCTCAAGGTGGTGAATATTAGGACTTGCTGTGGGTATTGTGCTAGTTGCTCCATTATAGGTGGGCTGGGAAGTAATTTTTTTCTCACCACCATATTAGCTTAGGTGGACTGGGTTGTGTTGTTGTTGTTGCTATTTTGCTTGGTTTGTGTGTTGTTTTTTTTTTTGCCTTTCCCCCATCGGGTTTTCAGGGAGGGCTTATTATGGTGGGGAAAACAAGGGGTTAGGCTATATGTTGCAACTCATTATGTAAATGTGGGGCGGATGTCCAGTGCAGATACTCTACAGGGAAGGCATCTAGTGGCCAGATAAATGGCCTGGTGAAGGACTTAAAAAGGAGGTGCTGGTTAAAGGAACGGAACGGGTGGAGTTCTTCTTACAGTCAGTGATATATCCAGCTGATTTGTAGAATAACACTGTAATATGCCATCCATCCACACAGAGTGGCAGATAACCAACTATCTTCAATTGAATATTACTAGGTCATATTACTATGATTTCATTTTACTTCAGGAAAATTAGACATGAAATAAGTTATGCATATTCTTTCCCATTTTCCTTGTGATGAACTGTTTTTGTTGATTCGTAGTAGCTCTGGTAATTTACTAGGCCTTTCCAGATAGAGACGAAGTCATGATCCTTGCTCCATATGCAGTTATGGGCCAGGATCCCGCAAAGCGCTGAGAGTCTAGGCCCAATGACGCAAATCACATGAGCATGGTTTAATTTTGAGAGCATGAGTAATCCCGCTGAAGAGAACACGCTTGAAATTGCTTATGTGTTTTGCTGGACCTGGGTCAGAGGACTCAACACTTTGCAATATTGAGCCTGTATGGCTTGTAAATTGTGCAGCTGACACAAACGTATTCAAGTATGATAAAGTTTAACTTTTCTAATCTCACTTTAACTTTAAACATTATATCTGTTGAGTTGTCCACCAAAAATGTTTTGTGTTTGTCATACACTTAATGCATTTTTGAGGCGGGATACTGGGTTTTTAACAAATATTAGCATTCCAAAATGTTTGTCTTTTTAATTTGTAGTGACATGGTAATTTCTATAGCTATGGACTAGATTTTTATTATAAGTGTTATTTAATAACTGTTGTTTCATCAACAGTTAATTAAATCTACTATCTAAATTGAACAGAAAATTACAGTGGGTTAAAGACCATAAAAGACTGTTGCAGATAAGACTTATTGGTCGTAAGAATTTGAGATCAAATCTACAAGCAGTATCCTGCTCATATTTCTCTTTTAGGCTGCTGTATTCTAGCTCTTTGAAAGTGGCTTATTATTTCCTACCCATTTATTACAGCGTCCTGTTTGCTGCAAACATGCCCACTGTTTAAAGTTACTTTCATTAATTAACTGTAAATTAATTTCTTTGCAAGCAGAATCTCTGATCTCATTATGTTGTCCTTGAAGCTGAACACTTCAGCTTTTCTATTCTACTTCGATGGCACAATAAAAAGAAAATTCTTTAACTTAAAGAGCTATGTCTCCGGGGAGTTAATTTGATAGTCTTTGAAAGAGTGATAGTTTGGGCAATCGTAAAATAATACTCACACTTTTTTTAGAAGAGAGTAAATTCAGTGGCTGATTCAGCTATGGACTGTGGAACATGTCCTTAAAATAACCTGTGTCCCATTGATTACTTCACAATGCTACATGGAAGAATTCTTCTCGCAGGCTGCCTAGCCTCGTTGCTAAACACACAATCAAGTCACTGATAAGTTTGACAAAAACATTTCACCTGCTCTGCATCAGCCTGGATTCTTTTTTGTATGGGACGTGTGCCTATTTTAGGGAACAGCTTCTACATTTGTTATGATTGTCCTTGTTGTGTTACGTTGTGATTCTTTGGAGAAGCTACAAGTTTAAAAGTTTACTTCCTGATCCATGACTCCGGTATACTAACTAGAGTTGTGCTGAGGGATGTTTCTTTGCAGAATAGATTGATCTAGTCATTTTTCTGATGATAGATGCCCATTACCACTACATAGGAACAATGGTCAAATTTGATATGTTGCATATACTATGAATTTAATGTTTTTCCCCATTGCACTTCATCTCCCTAATGCTATCTGAGATATTTTGAGACATATGCAGCCCTGTCTTTCTGTCTTTTAGAGTTAACTTCAACTTGAGCAATAAAATCTGGGTGCTTTTTAGAGCATTAAATCCGGCGAGTTGAAATTTGTCAGGATGTCTTTGAGGACTACAAGGTGTATGTCAGCTAGTGGGAAAGTTATTCCACAGGTAACTCAAATCTCTGTGAGCAAGCCTAGTACATGAAGAAGCCATTTGTATCCCTCTGAGTCCTGTAATGTTGAGCGCGTTGCTGAGATTTACACAAGGCTGATCTATGCAGCTGATGAGATGGCTGCAGCAGGGTAGCAACGATCTGACCTGAATCATAGTTTCTTATGCCTCAAAGACCATGGCCATGGCTCTAAATTTTTTTCCTCCCTGGGTTACAGTTTACTACAAAGGGTGCATTTTATTCAACAAGGCAGTTGGAAATCAGTTAGGTGGAAGAGCTCAGGAAGGAAAACCAGATGGCAGTAGAAGCAACGGGTCAAAGGTAATATATTGGTAAAGGTCCTCAGTGTCTGGTTTTGTATCTTATTTATGGCTAGTTTCAGTGCTTTTAGACAGAAGTATTGTCAATGGTATTGATTAGTTGATCTGATAATCCAGCAGACTCCTTAATGTGTTAAATTTCCTTCTTTCACATGGCTATAAGTGTGGAAGAAGTGTGTGTGACTGCAGAAGCAACTCTCAGTGGACACCGCAAAAGTATGACTGCCTGTGATCAAATTGTGCCAGGCATGCCAATGCCAATTAGTCATTTGCCAGTCTCTTTTAACCCTTTTCAGTAATTCATCGGCATCTGCATTTGATATAAACCTTTTTAGTCCACTCTAGGTTTTTAGGATTTAACATTTATGCATTTCTTGGAATGGGTCATGCATGTGTATTTTTTTAAATGAATTGTATATGGAATAAAATTTCACCACATCCACTGTGTATCCATGGTATCCCTGAAAACATTAAGTTCAGCTTATAGTTATTTTCAAAAGCATGTGACAAAATGCAGAGTCCTGGCAATAGTAAAGCTTTTAAATAATTACTTCCTCTAGATTTAAAAAAACCAGAAAGTATAAATGTCATATTTGTTGTACAAATATTGCTAATGTATAATAAACTTCTAAAACTTTATTATTGTTATATAAAACGATAACCTCTGTGAAAGTATTGTTAACCAGCAGAGAATGCCACATATGCGCCTACATATTGCCGCACATGTTGCCTTGCCTACTTTTCTAAGGCTCTCACAATAACTACACTGAGTTTGAGGGCAATGGCAAAATAGGCCCCATGTTCACCTGCATGTCTACATAGATAAAGAAGTCTGGATCCACAGGAGTAGGGAATTTTGATTCAGCATTTCCCCACCCTGCGGAAATCCCTTCATGGGACCTTTGCCCTGTTCCCGTCCCCATTCTCCTTTCCCCCATGGATGAATTCCTAGGAAGCACTGTGAGTTAAAACTGGTGAGGTTTCTTATCCTTTAGGCAGGCTACTATTGCCTGGGAGAGAATTGGGCTCTGTGTCAGTTCCCTGCTTCTTTGCATAGGGTGTCTCATCAGTAGTTGTAATATAACGTAACTCATACCGCAGAAAGTATTATTGAATTTTAAATCCATTTTATTTTGCACTCTAGCACAAATAGTAACATATGCCTGGAAGCAGTACTCACGTGACTTGTCCCACTTAAGTCAGTTATAACCTGTATACATGCATAAATATAAATCCCTAACAGGTCAGTGTGTAGAAATAGAGGCTCAAATGAAATGTTTTCTTCATGCATAGAGAGGAAACCCTGGAATCACCAAGACAACTTGCATAATCAGTATGGCTTGTGTGTATGTGTTTGTATAAGGTCTGCAAGATAGGGCCCAGTTAAGCCCTTTTTGAAAAAACACATTTAGCCAGGCTGACAACATATGCACCAAGTTTTAAGATCACTTCAGATTAAAAAAAACACAGTTGTAACATAAATTGCCTGAAGAGCAAATTCAGCCCTTATGACACAGTTACATACATTTCACACTTGACTGAACCTTTCTGTTTGGGGGGAGGGGAAAGCATGTTACACTCTGAGACTGCTGAAATGAAGGGCCTGATCCTGTAGACCTTACTCTGTGGCTGCATCTGAACTGGCAAATTTCATTGGTGTTTCTTCACCAGCAGTAGTAATGGTAGAAACTGTACTGTAGACCAGATCCAGATGTCACCGCTGTATTGTCTAACCCTTCAAGTTATACAGCATCATGTCCTGTCAAGACAACAACTTCCCAGTTGTTATAACTGGTGGAACTGCAGTACTGGCAAATCATGGGGCCTGTAGTCACAGCTTGTAAGGGTCCAAATATCAGTTCAATGATATTAAAGTAATTACAGCAACACATGGGTTAATGGCTATATCCATCCCTCAGCAAACGCCCAATTAAGAGCTAGATTAGTAGAGATGAAAAATTTATTGCAAAACTGCTGCAGTATTATGGAAAACAAAATGATTTCATTGAGTAGTAGTTCTGTTGCCATAATCCTAATGATAAACTCTGTTACACTAATAATAGAAGAAAAACTAATTGCAGTGAGGACAGGACAAGTCTTTTTTAATCCTCGTTGCCATCTCAACTAAATCCAAACCCATTTGTATTAACCTTTGCTGACAGAGTCACATGATGGACATAATTTCTTGTAATTTACCAGCAGTAGATCTAACCTTTCTTCATCAAATATTCATAAAGACGGGATTCTCAATGATTTTCTGTCTCTTTTCATATTTACATCTTGTTGTCTTCTTCCTTTTTACTGCAATTTGAACACAGTTGAAGTCAGATGGAATTAAAGTTAAAGTGCTTTAGCAGCTAAGGTACCCAAAAGCAAAGAATAACTAATTAAAATTCCTTACCAGTACAGATCATGCTATATACTGATGTGGCAGCACTATACAGACCAGATGTCCCTCCTTCCACGGGAAAAAAATGAACTCTAGATTTAAGTGCTATGAATTCTTGTCACTAGTATAAAATTGTTTAAATATAAACAATAACAGAGCAAGGTGTACAGTTTTATTGGATTCCTGCATATCTTCTGTAAATTTGAGGAATGAAATGAAAGGCTGTGGGCCTGATTCTCCACTTGCTTTAGATAGGTGTAAATCACGAGTAACTACAGTGAAGCCAGTAAAGTTATTCCAGTGTAAAACTGGTGTCAGTGGATAATGGATAATCAGGCCTTATGTCTTTAACTATCCAAGAAGTGTGGCTATCCAGAGTAACCACACTCTCCAATGTATCTCATGGCTTTGACAACGCTTTAAAAATATATTTTAAAAAAGGAAATTTGATACATTTTCCATAACAAATGTAAGTATAACGCCAAATATTAAACAGCATTTAATAGTTTTAAGAAGTATTTTAACATGAAAATGATTTCTCTGTAAAATACTGTATAGACTGAGGGCTTGTCTATGGTATGGGTGCTATCACGGCACAGCAGCACTGTAACTGTAGTGCTGTAGCAAAGACGCTTCCTTCAGCAACGGAAGCAGTTTTTCCATTGCGCTAGGTAATCCACCACTCTGAGCAGTGGAGCTAGGTCAATGGATGCATTCTTCTGTCAACCTTGATGCATCTACACTAAGGGGAGACAGGTTGGCATAGCTACGGTGCTCAGGGTGTGAAGTGTAGATCAGGGCTGAGTTGTTAGAACCTCACTTAAAAATATCAACTGTGGCTGTCATTCATTCATTTAATCCAATGAGATGCTGAGAGACCTCAGCTCCTGTTTATATCCGTGAGAATGAAGTGCTCAGCACCTTACAGAATCTGGTCTCTAAAGAACCGAGGATTCCATCAAGTTCCTAAGCAGTGTGATGCTTTCACTAAAAATAACATGTAAAAACTAGTGGCCCTCGCAACCTATTACTCCCTCTTATATCATGCGATTTAGGGTGGGCAAAATTGACTGTGCATCCTGGGCAGGTATGCCAATTTCCTGCACATTGAGTCGGCAACCTGGGAGTGGTAGACTGAGTTCCCACACTCCTAAGTAATTTGCATGTTTGAAAAGGTATAAGTGACAGTGCAACCCATGTTAGGAATTTTAAATGAATTACTTCTAGTTAGTTTAGCATCTCTACTATATTGCATTCACTGAGCTTTGAAGAGGTACGATATGCGTCATCTTTTGTTCCTAAAAATATCTCCTAATTGACTAGCCAATCAGTCAAAGAATAAAAACTCACAGCTGATTTTTTACACCCAAGGGATCTGTAGAGATTAAAATGAAACTTTGGCATTTCAAAGTTCATACTTCAATCCCCATGACAGCTGTGAGTAGGTCAGATGTTCTAGGGCAGGAGTGTCCAATACGTTCGCCACTAGCCACATGCGGCTAATAGGCTATTGAATTGTGGCTAATGCATGTGGCTTTTTTATAAAGTGGCTAATAAGAAAAATTCAAAACCACAAGTGTGGCTAGCAGTGTGGCTAGCATCAAATTTCTATTGGACACCGCTGTTCTAGGAGATAAAGCACTGGAATGGGACATTTTTCTTATGTGTTTGCCCTTACTGCCTCCTCTTGCTCCCATTTCCGCTGCAGCCTGTACTAGTGGTGTTCAATGATGATTTGTCAGTAGGTGGTCTGTTATTTCCCCAGTAGCACAGAAAGGAAGGTTAGTGGAAAGGGGAGGAAGAATGGTCCAGAAAATGGTACTGTGCTAGGAGTCAGAAGACCTGGTTCAGTTCTTGGCTTAGCCACTATCATCATGTGTGGCACTGGGCTAGTTATGTAATTTATCAGGGGAATGATGCTGCTCTGACTTACAGGGGTGTTGTGAGGATAAAATACGTTAATTATTGTAAAGTGTTCAGATCCTACAGTGACAAGGGCCATTTAAAATACCCTGTAAATAACACTGTTGCACTAGAAGCAGATGGACTTGCAGATAAATCATGTAAATCCAGAAAAATCAATCTGTACTGGACCATCCAATGTTTCATTGGAAGATATCTTTTTGACATCTAAAATCTTGAATCTGGGTTTGATGCATCTGAAGGAATCTTTAAACATTTCTCAATTGAAAATAAGTCACAGGTGATAGAAAAAATGCACGATCACGTTGTCTTAACATAGAAACATAGTAACAAATTATTAAAGTAATCATGGGTGTTCTCATTAAAGACAATTGGTTATGTTACCTCAGTTCCATATTGTACATATTTAGAGTAAAGATCAAAACACTGAATCATCATAGCCAGAAAATAAGTAAGGCACTTTTCCCTATCGAGATTAGTAATAGATATGTACTTCAAGACATTCAATAGGACAACTCACAGTGCATGAAGTTAATCATATATATAAGTCTTTGAAGGATCAAAGTCTAATTACTAATTTGGTTATGCAAAAGAAAAAATGGATCTAACTGTGTATCATTATCCAAATCCTTACCTAACTTTGGATAATGCTGACTTAAAAGCCTATGTAATTAGAACTATATTATACCCAGGGGCAGCCCTAGACTAGCTTCCAGCAACTGGCGCCGTAGGCAAACCATGCAATCAGCGCCCACACCCCCAAACCCCAAGGGCAGATCTAGGCTGAGGTTTTTGGTAAACTGGGAAACATTTTGCCCCTTTTTTCCTTTTAATGGTTTTAAGGATTTTTTTTTTTAAACAGAGGCTTAATTATTCGGTTTGTCTGTCCATCTGTCCAACTAACGTTTCTAAGGTCAGATAAAATAGACACAAGAAATTTTCAGAATAGATTTGTACACGACAGCTAGATTATACTTCAGTCCAATTTTAAATAAAAATGCATTAAAAATGTTAATTATAATTTTTATTATTACAAATCCAGAATCATCCATTACACTATCCTGCTTTAACAACCTTTTTTGACTTTATAACCCGACACCGGTTCTTTAGAAAGTGATCCCCTTCCTCATGGTTACCCACTTGGAGTGTGATGTCATCACTTTCATAGTCTATTAAGCATTAATGCTGTTTCTTTTCTTTTATGGACCTTATTTATTACATGGGAACCAGTTATAACAAAGAAAAGTTCATAATTATGCAGCCTGATAATAATGCTAAGGTTTAATAATGCTTAAAGATACTCACATTTTGGATTTATAATGCTGAAAGATGTTGTTCTTTATTCTTTGGCACCAAGAAACACAATTTTCCACAGTATTCACTCGATTCTTAACATCTACCTGCGACGTGTGTTAAAATGACCGTTTGACATGTATCAACTCGCGATATCTCCGCTCTACATAAATTCCCACTTATGTGACCTTGATGTATTTTCGAGTTAGGTGTCACTAGCATTGCAGCTCTTGCTGCTGGCGGATGTGTTTAATTGTGGCTGAGTTATTGCTTATCAAAACGCGGAGTGGGTCATCTTGACGCTATGTCGCAAATTGAAAAAAAAATCGCTAAAATATTATTTATTTTTGCAGTAAATAAAAGATTTGACATATTAGTAAATTCACAGAAATGTAGAAAAATGAATTATAATTCATATTCCCTCTGTACGTGCACGGGAATTGAAATAATGACATCTTCATTATTTTATTTGTATTTTTTCAGCTTTTTCATTTTTTTTTTCATTTTATTTATTTTAAAATTGATTTTTCCCTCAAATTTGGCACCCCAGGCAACCACCGAGGTCACCTATATGGACGGGCCACCCCTGATTATACCATAAAATGCAATATTTATAACTAATGAATAGGACCTAATTCTTCTCTTAATTTAATCAGTTTACTCCTGGTTTACACTAGTCTCAAAAAGGAGAAGTAAACCCAATATTCTTAGGTTAAATTTTAGCTTTAATTATACTAATTCTTTTCTTACATTATTTGCTGTATTTGCCCACAAGATGACTAGAGATCTTTGTATTCTGATAAGATTGAGAACTATTGTTATAATTCTACAAAAATTAAAAATGCCTTTTTTATTTTTCCCTCAATATTTTCTTAATGATGTATTTTTTCTAGAATTATTAATAAAATGATTTTATAATAAATTATTTGTAATACTTTACACTACCATAGCTTCTTTCAAAGGGCTTTACAAACTTCAAAGATCTGCACTAATTTTGGGTGTTTTGAGGTGTGGGTGCCCAAATGAGAGATCTCTCAGAGGTGCTGAGTGCCTGTAGCACATTGGGTGTACAAAAAATGGAGGCAACCAAAATTAGCAGACACTTTTGAAAAGTTAAGCCTAATTAATTTTCCCTCTCAACATCTCTCTAATGTAGGATTGTGCTTTCCGCTTTATAGATGGGGGAAATGAGAAGGTTCAGTGGGTCTGTTCACGGTCACACAGCAGGTCAGTGGTGGAGCCACGAGTAGAAACCAAAGCTCCTGAATTTGCCACTGTGCTCGGACCACTGCACAATGCTGCCTTCTTTTATACTGCCAGTTTTAAAATTATAAATCGTTCAGTATAATGCACCATTGTACTTAATGTGTACATGTTTATACCATTCTACTGAAAAGACTGTAGTATTTTGATAACATCATCAACATAGGACATAATTATTTAAAGGGAATGGTTATTGTCATAGCTTCTGTAAGGACTGACAAAATCTCTGTCGAGGGACTATGACAGATGCAAAAAACCAAACCCAATATTCAACAAATATTCAGAATAATTTAGATATAACAAATATAACGTGATAGCAAATATTTCTATGCTAAAAAAAAAGTGTGGTTACTTTGTGGGGAGAATTTTCCTTCCCTACATAATATCTCTATATTTTATTTATTTATTTATTTCATTATGAAATCTCCTCAAATGGCAGGTTAGTACAATATTATGTGTGGCTAGAGCAGTAAATGGTTGTCTAATTTTATGGAACTGATACTTTAAAAATCACAAAGGTATAAGATAATGTCACAGATCTTTCCCCATGTTTGATTTAAAAAAGTAAAATATCTGCATGTATGGGGGTGGGTTCCATGTACATTATAAAAGGTCAAACAAGAGGCAAACAAGAGGTGGATAACATGATTGATTGATTCAATTCAGAGTACACTAAGGGACCATGATCTCTGTATGTATTGAAAGCCTGTTTTTTAGTTTGTGTATATTCCAAAGAGAAAGGTTAAATGTGTCTGACATTATGGTTACAAGTTATTTCCAAAATGTACTTTACCTACTAATGCCATATTCCTGTCCCTTGATTGTATAAATAAATGGAGCAATATGATCAAAAGTTCACAGTTCCAAAGTTTCATTCTCCATTAATTGTTGTGGGTCTTTATAGAACTTTGGATTTATAGAAATATTCATTTTTTTAAAGAGGCATGTTTTAGTATACAAATTATGAGTCTGGTTATCCTATAGATAACCTAATAATGAGCATTGCAGAGAAGCATTAATAGACCCTAAATATTTCAGTTAATTCCCAGGCACTTTCGCCTACAGAACTGTTCATCTAAAAAGTGTGAATGCCACCTTAGCAATCTGCTGAGAAACCTGGCTTTCCATCAGTCTCTTTGCAAGGGCAGAAATTATTGCAGCTAATCAAGTTGGGTAAGCAGTGAGGCCAAGTGGTTTCCCAGGTGACCTTGGTCCTTTAATGCACTGCAAGGAGCTGATTCTCTCCATTAATAGTTTTGTTTGTGAGAGCTGAAAAGGTGACTTGTAATACAGCTCCTTTTTCCTGACTCCTCCATATTGACTTTTTGAACAGGCAGATGATGGCCTTTGATTCAGTATGACCTTCTTAGTTTTAGTGAAAAGAACGAGGAGTACTTGTGGCACCTTAGAGACTAACAAATTTATTTGGGCATAAGCTTTCGTGGGCTAAAACCCGCTTCATCAGATGCAGGTACTGGAAAATACAGATACATATATATACAGAGAACATGAAAAAATGGGGGTTGCCATACCAACTCTAATGAGAGTAATCAATTAAGGTGGGCTATTAGCAGCAGGAGAAAAAAAACTTTACAAGGGATAATCAGGGTGGCCCACTTCAAACAATTGACAAGAAGGTGTGAGTAACAGTAGGGGAAAAATTAGCATGGGGAAATAGCTTTTAGTTTGTGTAATGACCCATCCACTCCCAGTCTTTATTCAAGTCTAATTTAATGGTGGCCAGTTTGCAGATTAATTCCAATTCTGCAGTTTCTCCATTGAAGTCTGTTTTTGAAGTTTTTTTGTTGAAGAATTGCGACTTTTAGGTCTGTAATTGAGTGTCCAGGGAGGTTGAAGTGTTCTCCAACTGGTTTTGAATGTTATAATTCTTGACGTCTGATTTGTGTCCATTTATTCTTTTGTGTAGAGACTGTCTGGTTTGGCCAATGTACATGGCAGAGGGGCATTGCTGGCACATGATGGCATATATCACATTGGTAGATGTGCAGGTGAACGAGCCCCTGATGTTGTGGCTGATGTGATTAGGCCCTATGATGGTGTCCCTTGAATAGATATGTGGACAGAGTTGGCCATGGGCTTTGTTGCAAGGATAGGTTCCTGGGTTCGTGTTTTTGGTGTGTGGTGTGTGGTTGCTGGTGAGTATTTGCTTCAGGTTGGGGGGCTGTCTGTAAGAGAGGACTGGCCTGTCTCCTAAGATCTGTGAGAGTGAGGGATCATCCCTCAGGATAGGTTGTAGATCCTTGATGATGCGCTGGAGAGGTTTTAGTTGGGGGCTGAAGGTGACGGCTAGTGGCGTTCTGTTACTTTCTTTGTCGGGCCTGTCCTGTAGTAGGTGACTTCTGGGTACTCTTCTGGCTCTGTCAATCTGTTTCTTCACTTCAGCAGGTGGGTATTGTAGTTTTAAGAACTCTTGATAGAGATCTTGTAGGTGTTTGTTTCTGTCTGAGGGGTTGGAGCAAATGCGGTTGTATCTTAGAGCTTGGCTGTAGACAATGGGTCGTGTGACGTGGTCTGGATGAGAGCTGGAGGCATGAACAGTGTAAATAAGAAGATAGGTACATTCCATACCTAAGCTTTCCCCTGGAGAGCATCTTTGTAAACTTACACAGAAAATCAAGGGTAATTTTTATATATTTTATATTTTTTTCTTTAACTTTATTATTGCTTGATTATCAGCTAAACTCTTCTGGCCTGATTCCCCTGACCTGTGAAGTCAGTTGAATTACGCCAGTGTGTAAGATGTATAAGAGAAAGAAGAATCTTGCCTGTATGTTCTGTTAATAGATCCAGAGTTGCAATTAGATATTCTCGACAGTCTGCAGTCAGCACTTTAGGGTCTTCCTCTCTACACTGTCATAGGGTTCAAATACCAAAATGCCTTTCCTGGGGCTTTCATGCTAGAAATCCTCTTCCATTCTGTTGGAATATCTATATCAGCTACCAAGCACCATTTTGCACAGAGCTACATTGGAAAGCATTTTTAGCAGTTAGATAAATTCTGTGGTAAAGTTTTATGGAGTTTGGGCCAGGAGGGACCATTTGATCATCAAGTCTGGCCTCCTGTCTATCACTGGCCGTTACATTTTACCGGATACCCTTGTACTGAGCACAATACCTTATGTTTGATTGAAGCATAACTTGTATTACTAAAGCATATCTTCAGGAAAGGCATTCAGTCTTAATTTGTAGACAACAAAATATCAGCTCCTTTGGTAAAGTTTTTTCAAGTAGTTAAGCACCTTCTCTGTTTAAAAAAAAAAATGTGCCTAATTTCTAATTTGAATTTGTCTGGCTACAACTTCCAGCCACTGTTTCTTATGTGTTTCTCTGCTAGAATAAAGAGCCCTTTCGTACCTCGTGTTTTCTCCCCATGAAAGTATTTATTAGGGCTGTCTAGAGATTAAAACATTTAATCGCGATTAATTACGTTGTTAAACAATAATAGAATACCATTTATTTAAATATTTTTGGATGTTTTCTACATTTTCAAATATATTGATTTCAATTACAACACAGAATACAAAGTGTACAATGTTCACTTTATCTTTATTTTTTATTACAAATATTTGCACTGTAAAAAAACAAAAGCAATGGTAGTTTTTCAGTTCACCTAATATTAGTACTGTAGTGCAATCCCTTTATCATGAAAGTTGAACGTAGAAATTTAGAATTATGTACAAAAAATAACTACATTCAAAATAAAACTATGTAAAACTTTACAGCCTACAAGTCCACTCAGTCCTACTTCAGCCAATCACTCAGACAAGTTTGTTTACATTTACAGGAGATAATGCTGTCAGCTTCTTGTTTAGAATGTCACCTGTAAGTGCCAGATGCACTAAAGATTCACCTGTCCTTCGTGCTTCAACCACCATTCCAGAGAACATGCGTCCATGCTGATGATGGGTTCTGCTCAATAACAATCCAAAGCAGAATGGATCTATGCATGTTCATTTTCATCATCTGAGTCAGATGCCACCAACAAAAGGTTGATTTTTTTTGGTGGTTCGGGTTCTGTAGTTTCCGCATCTGAGTGTTGCTCTTTTAAGATTTCTGAAAGCATGCTCCACACTTCGTCCCTCTCAGATTTTGGACGGCACTTCAGATTCTTAAACCTTGGGTCAAGTGCTGTAGTGTTCTTAAAACGAACATGTGCTGAGTCATCATCCAAGACTGCTATAACATGAAATATATGGCAGAATGCAGAAAAAACAGAACAGGAGACATACAATTCTCCCCCAAGGAGTTCAGTCACAAATTTAATTAATGCATTGTTTTTTTTAATGAGCATCATCAGCATGGAAGCATGTCCTCTGGAAACGTGGCCGAAGCATGAAGGGGCATACGAATGTTTAGTATATCTGGCACGTAAATACCTTGCAACTCCAGCTACAAAAGTGCCATGCGAACGCCTGTTCTCAATTTCAGGTGATATTGTAAATCAGAAGCAGGCAGCAGTCTCTCCCGTAAATGTAACCAAACTTGTTTGTCTTAGCGATTGGCTGAACAAGAAGTAGGACTGAGTGGACTTGTAGGCTCTAAAGTTTTACAGTTTTGTTTTTGAGTACAGTTATGTAACAAAAAAATCTATATTTGTAAGTTACACTTTCATGATAAAGAGATTGCACTACAGTACTTTTCTGAGGTGAATTGAAAAATACTGTTTCTTTTATCATTTTTACAGTGCAAATCTTTTTAATCACAAATAATAATATAAAGTGATCACTGTACACTTTGTATCCTGTGTTGTAATAGAAATCAATATATTTTAAAATGTAGAAAAACATCCAAAATATTTAATAAATTTCAATTGGTATTCTATTGTTTACAGTGCAATTAATTGCTATAAATGTTTTTAATCGTGATACATTTTTTGAGTTAATTGCTTGAATTACCTGCCATTAATCAACAGCCCTAATATTTATGCACGGTAGTTAAATCATCTCTTAGTCTTCTTTTTGATAAGCTAACCATATTGAGCTCTTTATGGCTCACATTGTAGGGCATCTTCTTCAGCTCTTGAATCATTTTTGAATGAATTCTTTTCTTCACCCGCTCCAATTTTTCAATATCCTTTTAAAAATGGGGACAACAGAACTGTGTGCAGAATTCCAGTACTGGTCTTGCCAATGCCATACACAGAGGTAAAATTCCTTCCTTTCCCCTCTGTTTATACATCCAAGAATCACATTAGTTCTTTTTGCCACGATAGTACACTGGTAGCTCACGTTCAGTTGCCAGTCCACTATGACCCCAAGATTCAGTCAGAATTCTTTCAGTGCTCCAGGATACAGTGCCCCATTTTGTAGGTCTGACTTGCATTTCTTGCTCCTACGTGTCTAACTCTGTATTTGGCTGTATTAAAACACATTTTTATACCAATGGTATGTAGCCACTATCAGAAAGCAAAATTTGTATGAATTTCCTGGAATTAAGAACAGCTCGATCTGCATTAATTTCGTTTAAACAAAGACTGAGATGAACTGTCATAGTTCAGGACAATATTATAGCAATGTCCATTAGGAAGAGAAATGGGAAGAATTAGATCTGCTGGCCTGCACAAAGAAATGATGACTCTTGTGGAATGGGAAAAAGAAAATATGCATCAGCAATTCATGCAAAGAGGTCACTAATGTGGCTCAGGTGGCAAACAAGAAACCAGGAAAATTGGAGTTTGACAAATAACATTCAAATAAACAAAACAAACTATTTGGAAGGCCAAGACTATCCTGTTTTCATCAGGCTCCAACAACTGTTCTTTTGCAGTCACAGAAGCAAGGGAGTCACATCAGAGGACCCGTTGTCAAAGAGATGGCAAAAATACTTTATTGTATCTGTTCCCTCTGGTCCCATTAATCCACAGAAACTCTGGAAGGATGGACTCACTTATTGATCAAACAGGTCTTGGTATTTAAACCTTTTAGTTAGCCATACTCATCTGGCTTCGTCTGTCTAACAGGCAAGGCTTTTTTTTAAGTGTCTAATGTTACACAGAGATCCATACAGTTTATACGTGACACAATGATTACTGGGCAAAGTCACTATGCACGGCTTCTCAAAGTGTCATTGGTAGATTCTAGAAAAGTCCACCCAGGCATTATTTTGAGCAACATGTGATAAATGTTCGTCACATCACTTAATGCACTACTGGCAGGTGTTCAGATCCTATAATGATGTGCACAGTATAAGAATTTATATATCGAATAGAATTGAAAATACTGCTATCATAAGAAAAGTCTCAGCTAACCAGGTATGCATGTATGGCTAGGGTTCAAACTCTGGTATAATTAGATCAGCCCTAAGGCCCCAATTCAGCAAATTGTTTAAGCACTTAAGTCCATCCTACTCAGCAAAGTACATAAGCACGTGCTTAACTTTAATCACATTCTGACGTATTGTTGAAGTTAGTGGAACTTAAGCACGTGGCTAAGAGCTTTGCTGAATTCTGATGGACTGCTGAATCAGGTCCTAACTTAGCTAATGGAAGTAGGATGTTAAAATTCCTACATGATGGTCTAAAAGGATATTACAGACTAATGCCACAATGGCATTGCAAGTCAGTATGCTCAGCAAATGCCTGTGTTTTCAGCATTGACAAATTTGGTTTCTTAAGTGAGCCATAGTGAATGATTAATCCACAGAAAATTCACAAGTGCTTGCTGGTTAATTTGAATTGTGCGTTGAAAAATGCCCACAAAATACCCATTTGAACTACTTCTTAAGGTAGCGTCACCACCTCCTTTATTATCATTAAAATATTCCTCTGTGGCAATAACTTTATCCAGAAGAAATTTCAAGACTAGGCGCATTATCTGTTGAAAAGCAATTTAGTAGTTTCCATTCAGGCAAGGTAGTTTTAAGAAAAACACTGAAGTTTACTCCGAAGGCAATTGCAATCTTCCATAGATCTCAGGATATTATATTACCTTCATTCTTTTCGAATCCACAGCATAAGAAAGAGAAAGACTGACATAAATTGGATGTTCGAAGAGCTCTGAAGATAGACATCAGAAGGACTCAAGAGTAAGGAAAGATCTCAGAATTATTTGTTCTTTTCCATCTTAAAGTAAAAGAGAACAAAGCATCAAAGGCATCAGTAGTGAGGTTCAAAGGTTCAAAGTCAGTACTGTATATCATATTGTATAAAGCAAATGGTTTGGCAACACCAAAAAATCTAAAGTCACATTCTGTGGGAGCAGTACTGACATTGTGGTTAGAAAGATCCTTTGCTCTGTAGAAAATAAATATGGAAAGTTTACTATACTAGGCGCTACACGTTTTATCTGTTGGAAACATTTGGCAGGTGAGTTCTGCAGTCCATGGTGGCTCAGTCGTGGATGGTGGACAAAATTAATGACTTTGACTTGTGCATTCTAGAGCTGGACTCTGCATTCCTTATAGGCTTCAATAGGAGTTCTGTCTGTGCAAGGAGTGCAGGATCAGATAGATACATGTAATTCATCTTATCGGTTTTATTCTTATTCTTTCAATAAGATGGATGTGATCAGGATCCAGACAAGAAAATTTGTTCTTATCTGATAATCTCTTATTCATTCTCCAGTCCACACTGGAGTTTTAATGGGATTAAAATCAAATATTTAAGAATGTTTTTAACTGTAATCTTTTGGGATCTGATTCTGTTCCCAAACTACTTTTACACTGGAGTTACTCCTGGTCTGTACCAGTGTAACAGAGTTCAGAATGTGATCCTTTGACTCTGTATATGGATCGGGATAGTCTTTTATTACACTGATATCTGTATTTTATTACAATAGATATCTCTGTATATTGCTTTGGAAGATTTCATACTGGAATGCAAAAAGATAATTACAGAAAACCCAGGGGTAGACAATTTGATACCTACCAGAGTTACTGATGGGGAGGAAAACCCTATTGTTAGAATTGGTGAACACAGTAAGTAGCAGAAATTCTAAGTTATGGCTGCACCATTTATAAAACACTAAACCAAACCTATATTCATTATATATACAATTCATAACACTAGTTCATTGGAACCTCACCTGGACAAATCATCTTAGCTGTTTCTGCTATATTGAAATAAAGTTCTTCAGCAAAAACAGGAATATGTATATGCACACACACACTCCTTGAATAGCTTAGGATATATTGCAGCTATTTGTAGGAAAAGACACATATAACCCCCTCCTTTGTCTGAGAGCTGAACATTTTGACATTTCTCTCAATACAAATAGAACTGCTCAGCAAGTCATCGTCGTGGGTGTGACTGAGAGATGGCAATTGAAAGATGTTCTTCTGCTTCCCATTTCTCTCATTGATTATTTTATGACAAACGAGCAATTGCTTTTCATCTCCTGCATGACCACTGATAATCAGGAACACTTGTTGATAGTGATTGCAATGGTAAGTGATTGCAATGGTGATTATATTTCCAGGATTTAGAATCCCTAGTAGACTGTTTTCCAGCATTTCATTGGTGTTACGCAATTTTTATTTGTACCAGCATGAACATTCAATCAGAGATGTTAGAGGAAAAGACCTCTTAGGTAGTCTAGCCCATCCCCCTCCTGCCAGTGCACGAGTGTTCCTTACAGTACATTTCTAAGTGCTTTATCCATAAAATATGGATGGATAGAGAAATAGACATGTAGAAGTTCAGGGATTATTAAAATACCTGTTTGGATATTGTAGGAGTGTATTTGACTAAAAAAAAAATTTCTCTCTCGCTCCTTTTGTGGCTCTTTGTCCTTTTGTTTCCCACTTTCCCCAGAGTCTGCCCCTTCCTGCTTCCCTCTCACCTTGCTATGACCAATGGGAAAAGATTATTTTTTAAAAACACTGCTTTTCGATCTTAGCATCGTGTTTCACTTGTGGGACACAGGCCCAATCTTCGTTATAAATTTTTCCCCTTACTGCGGGATTCAGTGTTTAAGACAGCATAGTCTTGTAGTATAGATAGGACTGAACCATGTTTTAATTGTGCTCCCCAAGGTATGGATTCCAAGGCTCAAGCATGCTTCAGGAATACTTTGGAAAATGTGACTTAATTCCTTCTACACTGCAAGATTAAACCATTTTTTCAAATTTCAGGCAATAGGTTGTGCCTCAATACATTAGATTTTCACACTGCAGAGAGGGCTTTAGTCGGCCTGCCACCATTTCTTTGCTGCACTGAGCTCACTTTGACTAACCTAGTTTCGTTTCAGTCAATAAAGATCCCGTTTCACTCAGATGGACCAAAGTTGGCGGGAGCAGCACAATGATAGGAATTAGTGGTGGTGGTGGGGAAGTGATTTGGGTGTTGGGTTTTGGGTGGGGAGGGATTGAGAGGTGGGTTGCAGGCGAGAACTGATGCTAGTGAAATGGGACATTTGGAGGTACTACTAACAGGTGGTGGGGCAGGTCAGGGATTGTTTCAGGAACCTGGGAGGGCAGCAGTGGAGTGTTTGGGTCTGAAAGAATCTTAAAACTTGGCAGTTGAAGAGTCAGAGCATATTTTTCTACCATTTTGCCCAGTCTAGGTTAAATGTGTGAAACAGTGGGGTTTCTATCAGTTCCCTTGGGGGAAACTTTCACAATCTAAAAAATCTTCTCTTGATCTCACTCCCATGTACACCAAATCAGGATTGTCCATTCAACAATGGGTGTCTATTTGCCTTTCCCGCAAATGTGTAGGGTTGTAGTCCCTAATAGCGAAGCTGCAAGTGCTAAATGCTCCTTTCCCGTGGAAAAACACATCATCAAAAATCTGTGCAACATGTGTGCAGCTTCCTGGAAGAGACAAAGGGCACAGTCTTCAAACACTAAGGATTCTTGGGAAAATCGGGCTCCCTCCTTATAAATCCTGGGGCATCCTATGGAAAGCTCACCCTGCTGCAATACTTCCCCAGAAACTACGCTACCAGTTCATTTTCTCTGCTTCTTAAGCCTTGTATGTTCTCCACCTACCAAGAGAGCTAAAAGGCATGGATGGGGAGATTAAATGCTGCTTTCATCATTAACTCCTGTGTGGGTTTCAGCCAGAAGAGAAGAACATGCCATGTAGTGCATAGATCAGCCCCCAAATCTCCCAACATCCTACTGTTAACAGAGGAGAATATCTGTAGCCTCCTGGGAAGCATGCTACTGATATTCCCTTTTCTGTTGGTTATATTACCACTCCTCTTTCCTCTCTTTTATTTATTGCCACACTGCCTAACAGAGGAGAGTATATGGCCCCAAGCAAACACCCTAGTTAAATAAATGGGGGAAGTTCACAGCTCCCTGGGTGCTATTGCGTCAGTCTGTCTGTGGACTCAACAGGATAACCATGCATCAGTTTACATTGTCCAGGCTATCTTCTCAACCAGAAGAGCTAGAAACTTTATGTTAATAAAAGCGTAGATTCTGGATAATACAGTACAATCTCTCCAAAGACCCTAAATCAGCAATTACGTCTGCATTTCAGTGAACATGGAGGAACAATGTCTCAGTTGATAATGCAAACAGGATGAAAATAGTTATTTAAAACTGCATAAAATCAATACTTTGGGGAAAAGAAGTCAGCTGTGTTTATACTCTCTGTGCATAGCACACATTTTGTTTGAGAAATCATAGGAAAGCACGGATTGTGTGTGAGGTAAAACAGCAGATCGTACACTGTATGAGAGAGAAATGGAGCATTTTAGGTTCCTGTTGAGGGAATATAAATTATACTGAGGTTGAGATATTTTTATGTTGTCTGGAGTCAAATCAGTATTCTCAGTCAAGAATTGCTGCACAGCCATCATTTGTAATGAGAACAGTAAGCCTAAATCCACGCCGTTGGTGTTGAAAATTTTCCTCTAAATGCTGAACCCTTCAGAGTGGTGGGATTATTTGTAAGTGTCCATATGGAGGGGTGTGTGCATAAATATGCATACCCATTATTCTCATGCATTCAGGGTACAGTGCATCTGCACATGTTGTTCTAAGAAACGGGGAACAGAAGTCTCTGGGAAACAGGTAGTTGTTGCACATATACAATATGAAAACAGTAGGTTAGATTGGATTAAACTTCGTGTTTCTGCAAATGCTGTGCTGTTTATTAAGTGTTGCTCTGGGGGATTTGTAACCCCCTGTAGTATAGTGGTCATATTTGTTGATTAAATAACCGGACAAACTTGGCACACACACTATCCCAATGAAGGCATTCCTATGTGGGGAACAGGGACCATGGGGAGTTTCACAGTGCTTGTTCCGAGTCCTCTCAGGGGGACTAATTTGTTCCCAAACTGAACTAGCAGGAGACTTGTCCACTAACCACACAGACTTTGTAAGATCAATTCAGATCTCAGGACAGAGAGCGGAAGCTGGACTGCCTCTGTGGAAGCCAAGTGTCTCAGCACTGCTCCATTGGCTATCTGGTCTCCTATGGGTAGCATGTCTCCAGTGTTACTACACCAGGAACCTCCACCCTCCCGCCCATTTGGGACTATGGGCTTGGCAGATGTGATCTAATCTGATCAGAGGTAGTAACTCTTTGATGGATTTCTGCTTGGAAATTCATGTAGTGGAGCCAACCATACTGTTTCTTTGTCTTCTTTCTTCCACCAGCCCATCCACCTAAAGCTGCAAAGCCTATACACCAGGAAGGGACTTTCCACTTGGCTGGGGTTGAGAGAAGGATTTGGGATGGGGAAAAGGGGCTTTTCAGTCTCATTTTACACCCTCCACTTCAGAGGTTAGCCTGCAGTCCACTCTTCACTCTTTTCTGAAGTTACAGCCAGCTAAATATGTTGGCAAATGAGAAAAGCAGTGAAGTATGTTTGCACAGGTTTATTTAACATTGCTATTGAAAAACCTTGGATGTTAGTTCTGTTTTCACTGCAATAATTACAAATGTGATATTTTTAAAAAATTACAATTTTCCATAATTTTTTTTTAAATGTGTGAGCCTAATTCTTGATGCCCATGGTTAAACTCTGTATCTTTGTTGTGTGAATTCATCAATATGAGATTTTGAATGTATAATTTAATCTCTTTGGTTGTTATATATTTGGAGGAGATTAACTTCTTATTTGTCTAATGTTTCTCTGCATGATAGTCCAGAACAAAGAGGTGGAGAAATGAATTTTGAATTTAATTTTCTATATAAAGATGTAAGAAACCTTGAAAGATGTGTTACGTTACCTGGCCCTTGATTAGTACAGTACTTGCTCCACAGTAAGGTTATTAAATATGAGTGGTGATGACAATAGCAGATTTACGGACATTAAAGCCCATATAAGCTTTCTCCAAAAGGTTACATAAAAACTAATCTAAAAATTCTAATCTTAACAGTATTAAAAATTACTATTATTGCTCCTGTATCCCATAGCCTCTGAATTTCTTTTATTTGATTAATCTCCGTCCTATGTGAGTGCCTGTGTGTATACATATATGAATTCCCTTTAACATACATTGATATATATACATGAAAATATTGATTCTACTTAGTTCCACCAAGTGGATATTGTTTTAGGGCCTTGGACATTCATTATGTGAAGAGGAAAGACAGGTACTGCTTTTGTACACTGTATTGACTTGTGTGCGCCTTGCTATTTCCATCAGTGTGACGTTCTGTAAAACCCAGTAGTTGTACTCAAGTTTACCATCCAGTTCTCAGGTGAGCAGATGGAGGGTGGGGGGGAAATATTAAGCTTGCAATTTGGGTAATAATAGAAACACTGGCATTTTAAAGCTCATGCAGCTGTCACTTAAACCTCTTTATTGTCAAATTCATTTGTCTCACCCCTGCATCTATGTAGAACAGCAAAATATTCTCTGCAGGACAATGTTAAAAGCTAGATTCTGATACAGATTTACTTTGCAAAACCACATACAGCGGTAATACTGGTTGATTTCAGGTCATCATGCTTGTGTCACGAGTGATTCCCCAGGATACTGCATCGGATCCCTCATTACCAATAGAAAGAATGCCTGCAGGAACCTCAGGCTTTTTTGTGAGCAGGACAACAAGCTTCTGTAACGTATTAAGAGTCAAATTCACCACTGGCACATTTGGTTACAGCTTTTTGGAGTCAGAGTTTGGGGTGGATTTTTTACCACCCTTGCGGTTACCTGTGGAAGGATCATATATAGCCTTTCATTTTTTCTTGGATTATAAACTCTAAACTGGTACTCCCTCAGTCCAATCCTGAATCTGGCATTCCTTCTCCCAATTCCTCATCTGGGAGCAAATTCATTTCCTCAATTGTCTCTTTCCTCTATAAATGAAGAGCAGTTGCTCCTGCTCTGAGCTACTACTGACTGTTGGGCACACTCTAGCTACAGCATATAAAAGGTTTCAGAGTAACAGCCGTGTTAGTCTGTATTCGTAAAAAGAAAAAAGAAAAGGAGTACTTGTGGCACCTTAGAGACTAACCAGTTTATTTGAGCATGAGCTTTCGTGAGCTACAGCTCACTTCATCGGATGCATAGCATATCGTGGAAACTGCAGAAGAAGTGGTTTCTTCTGCAGTTTCCACGATATGCTATGCATCCGATGAAGTGAGCTGTAGCTCACGAAAGCTCATGCTCAAATAAACTGGTTAGTCTCTAAGGTGCCACAAGTACTCCTTTTCTTTTTTCTTTTAGCATATAAAAGAGCATCCACAGAGGCTGAATGTAAGTAGGCTAGACCACTATGGAACATATTAGGACCGGATTTTCAGAAGAGCTCAGAACCCTTCAGTTTCCGTCTGGCCACTTCAGTTTAGGACCTAACTGGGAGCTGAGTGCTTTTGAAAATCTGGCCCTTAAAGTCAATCAGACTAAATTTTGCATTTTGTTTGGGTTTTTTTGTTTGTTTGTTTGTTTGTTTGTTTGTTTGTTTGTTTTGAAAGTTTTAGTTTGCACTGTCAGGTAAGAACCAACCTGGAAAAATTAAAAAGAAAATGTCTCCACCACCGATTGTTCACCTTTCTGTTCTCTAGAGAGCATGGTGTGAGTGCAATTTCTGCACTAGTAAAATGCTAAGAAAATTGGTAATGTGGATTCAGAATGAACCTCAATTCCAGTTCGAAAAAAAAATGGAATTTGATTCTATCATCCCAGGACATCCTATTGTTATTTCTGAAGGAAAAATAGCATCCAGCCATATGAAGTAAACTATTATGTTTTTTTTTCCTGATTACATTTCTCTAAACTCCTTCTAACTCAATACATTTCCATTATCTCTCTGTTTTTCACCAAGCAGCAGTTTGATAGGGCACTCAGTGTGAATCTCTTATTCAGAATCTTGTAACCAATGTGTATAGGGTTGGCCTGCCAGTATTTTACAGAGATAACTATAGTGATCAGAAAGTAATTCTGTCCTCCTTGAAAGCACAAGCAGCATCAAGGGAGATGAACTCACACCCCAGTTCCAAGCACCCTGAACTTTGCTGAAGTTCTGATTTATATCTAGACATTGTGCCTGCTCCTTTCTCTAAAACATGCTGAACCAGACACCTAGAACTGAACCTTAACCCTGAACCTTGGGGAAGTTCAGCTCCAGTTCCAAATGTAAGCTTTGCTGCTAAGGCCAGTCTCCAACAAAAAGGTCTTTCTGACCGGGCATAGTAGTAATTGCACTCTGATACAGGTGTCCCAGATTGAAGCTCTCTGAGAGAAAATGCATAGTTAATGCAATGGCTAGAGCACATTTTTCTTCCGATGGTAGAGTCACAGTTTCTTCAAAAGTGTTTATTTTCATTGTTGTTCTCAGAGGACAGTAAGTCCATTCTACTGAACAGCAAGGAGAGTTACTTTAGACCTCTGAAATGGTATACCTTTTGTCTCACAGATTTCTGCATAGTTCTACAGCTCTATGCCGCAGAGCTATGGAATTCAACACTGTGTTCCCTCAAGCTTATAATTGGGCTGCCTCAGACATGATACATATAATCTCCAAGCCATTTGACCCCATATTGTTATATGCGGTCAGGTAGGAGCAATGCAAGTTTCAGGTGACCCTATCATGTGACTGAGATCAGAGGTCAGCAACTCCTAACTGTTCAGCTGTCAGGGTAGCCCATTCATCACCATTGTTATGTAACTGACATGCTAACAAATAGACCTGGGTATAAAATTGTTCTCAGCATTCTACCTGATGGCCTTAAACCTTAATTGGTGGCAGTAAATTTTCACATGTTAACTACTGTGACCAGACAAGTGCCTGGAGCGAAGGGAAGGATAAAATTAGGCCTATCATAATTTGTTAAATTGTTAATGTCATAATGGACACCCACCTGGTTAAGTGGATAAATGCTTTCTCTTTACAAAGCTTCCCCTAACCCCACTGTATCATGTCAGGCACTTTTATCCTCACACCTTTCGATTTACCATGAAAATATAGTACAAGATCATTTATTTTAATGGCAGATGTTACAGTTTTGATACTTTCTAAGGAATTTATCCCACTCCCCCATCCATGACCAAAGATGAAGGACATTGTCCACCATCAAACTAAGTCTTTACTTAAAAGCAATGCTCTTCATGTTCTTTACCAAGCAAATCAGTCTGTTTAGCAAATCAGATTTAGTTTTCTTTCTAGACATTTTAAAATAAAAATGATAAAAGATTGTATGTTGTGATTGCAAGTTACATCAGCTGATTTACTCAGATGAGATGCAAGGCCAAAGAACTGATTGCTGTCAGACATTAAGAAAGTCTGGGTTTTTTTTAAAGGCATGTAAATTTCAGTGTCCTGGCCAAATTTCAGCTTGGGTAATTGCATCTAGTTTATAATAGTCTCTCTGCAGTTTCCGCTGGATATGATATTTTTTATTGTTACCTGGGGCCATTGTCAGGGTTTCTGTTTGCTGGTAAATGTTTAGGGTGAAATCATGGGCCTGTTGAAGTCCATGGAAGTTTTTCCATGGACTTCAATAGGGCCAGGATTTCAACCCTGATGCTTACCACCCCAAAAGTAGCTGCATTATACTGGCAAGAGAGGCATTTTGTGTGTGTGTGATAATTGAGATTTACTCACCTGAGTAATCTGTACTCATGTAAATAGTCTCATATTTTTCTATAGGTTTGAGCACATAAATATATATAATTCAAGAGAGAAATGCATTCTCTAATAAAATGCTAAGACAGCGGGTTCAGAATGAACTGGAATAATCTTAAAAGTCAGTGGAACTATTCATCTGTCATAATTACTCAGGAGAGGAAAGATTTGAAGGCTCAGGACCTAGGGCACAATCCTGCAAGGGGAACTGTGTATATAGATGCCTATGCTTGTGCAGAGCCCTGTTGAACTCAGCTGGACTCTGTGCTGGATCAATGGTTCAACCATGCAGACCTCTTTGCATGGGCAGGACCCAACTGGTAAGATCTCTGTGAATCTTCGTGCTGTCTAAAGAGAACATTATTATTCAGAACAGTGTACATGTTACAAATGTTAAATCATTTTAATCAAGGTTGACGCATGTGCATGTCTTATTGGGGGATTATTCAGCATAACAACCCATTTCTTTACAAATCTCTAATGATTCTACTGACATACAAATATTGCATTTGAATGCTAGTTTGCCCATATTTTTATCTGGGCATCTACCCAGCCTCCACTTGTGCATGTGAAAAATTTCCTAAGGATGTACATTCACTTCTGCTTTACAAATTCTAACACCTTTGCGTTAACAGTGTTAAAATTTGCATCCTGAAAACTCAATAGAATACTTGGACTTTGAGTGTTCAAATTCAATTACTTTAAAAATTCTAAAACCTGCTCATGTGAAAGTGCATCTGCAGCTGTGGATAGCTGCAGACTATGGCCAAACGTACATGTCTATGCAGTTTGGCATGTGCACAAGTGAATACCATGAGCTGAAAAATCAGCCCTATAGAGACGACATCAGCTGGCTTTATTCAACTAGTATAGCACTTAAGCAGGTGACTCCCGCCCTTAGAGTCTGATGTTCAAAGGTGCTGAGCACCTGGAGCTCCTATTCAATTCAAAAACAGACCCTTGCAGTTTGGTGTCCTTTTGCTTGGAAACTGTCTTATTGACCTTTTACCTGTGCCGCTGTTTTATAAGCACATATTAGACAATATCTTTAGCCCAGTGCATCACTGACAGAGCACACTGTGGTGCCCAATATTTTCCATTTCTATGTGTGATGAAGGGATGGCTTTAGTGTTTCTAGAGAGAGCAATAGAGATAACAACTAATAATAGGGCTTTCAATCTGTGCATCTTAAAGCATTTTTCAACATTAAGGATCCAGGTGTAGCTCTGCATTTCTCTGGAGTGTTTAAGTGAATACCTACTGCTCCAGCAATGATGGATGGGGGGTATTAGCTCCTTTATAAAGCATAATGCCTCCAGGGATCCTGGAGTCAGCACCTATAAAAAGATGTAGTATGTGTCCCCCTCAATTATCCCCTTTTGGCACTTATTGGTACGTGGTGGGGTGAAGGCCTTCACCATGCCCCCCATTTTGCCTCACCAACCCCTATCTGGTCCCCACCACTGTTTTCACTCCTGAGCAAAGCCAACCAAATTAGGGCTACCTCCTGTGGGCTGGGAGGCAGGGAATGGACTCCCTGTGCCCTCTCCCCATTCTAGTTACCCTGTGCAGGGTGAACCACTCTAAGTGCCTATCTTCTGTAGGGTAGATAAACATGTTACTAGAAGCCAGGAGTCATATCTCACAATTCCTTACTCTGATTACTAGACAACACTCCACAGTTGCATTAATCACATACTTCCACACCACCCACATTTTTCTGCCTGTGTAGCATGTGGTCCTAGTCCTCATACTTGAACAGAAAAGTATTTGTCTGAAATAAGAGTATGTAAGAATATTGATACTTATTCCTTATTAGTTGCAAAACTTAGGGGAAAGAAAGAATACTGTTTTTAAAATCAATGGCTAGAACATTACTGTAAAATCTATTGATTAAAAACACAAAGTATAATGTTAGTCATTTAGTCTGTGGAATGATGCAATACTGAAATAAATTTATCCTTTGACTTTTGCATTAACCTTTTATTGACTGCTTGCATACCCATAATTAACACACACTTTAGCTAAAGTGGTTAATTTTAGCATCATGATCAGTGTCCTCTAATGTAGCTGACACCCTGATCATCAAAATGTAAGTACAACCCTAGAGATGATAACCAGGGAAATATCTGTTTTAGTGAATTTATATTTGCCCATAGTGAGATTAGCACCATCTCGGTGAAACAAACAACTCTTATAAAAATTGTATATTATTGTTTAATTGAATTGTTATGAAAGGAAAATTAGTTGGTAATATTAATAAGCAAAAGAGATTTCCTATTGTATGCCCATAGCCAGGATCAAAACCAGCTGAATATGGTGGGAAAGAGGTAATGAGAATGTAGATCAGTGCACAGTGAATTGTAATCAACTGCTACTTCCAAATGGACATTGTAATTGAAACTGGGATGGTTTTGGTTGTATTGGTGAGGGGCTCGGAAGGTGAGGCTTTGGAAAGGTGGACACCATCCACGCGTTTATAGGTACTAGTCATTTATATTTTAAAATGTCCCTCTTCCTGTTTGGTGGGTTTATGTTACCAAGGGCTGGAGGGCCACTTTGGCACTAAGCTGATGTGCTGGAAATATACTGCAGCTGTTGGTCAGTCAGCCTCCTGTGAGCAGGATACGAAAGAATCCAAGATTCAGTAGCTCTGCCTGGTCTAGGTAAAAGAGGGCTTTTCCTACACCGGCATGTACCTATATAGTTGTCCCCCTGCCTACCTCCAGTCACCTGTGGGGGAGGGGCGGGATAGATCGGCGTCCCCAGGCTGACCTGGTCGGCCGCTGCAGTCAAAAGCACCTCCTTGGCTCTCGAGCCCTTAAAGGGGCCCACACCCTTTTTGAACAAGCCAGACAATAGCCCCCGGTCGCTTAACGTGTGGTGAGGTCATTCAGTGGGGATTGCCTAGTTCAGCATCTCACTCATCATATCTAAGAACCCATGACGGTCCGAGCCTGCTACATGCAATACATATTGTTCCAACTTACTCTCTTGTGAGGGGTTGACCTTTTTCGGTTACTCAAATTTCAACCACCAAAATATAATCCTCAGC
This sequence comes from Natator depressus, assembly GCF_965152275.1. NCBI lineage: Eukaryota > Metazoa > Chordata > Testudines > Cheloniidae > Natator > Natator depressus. The sequence continues at coordinate 13,613,461 of NC_134245.1, read as the reverse complement.
CTAAGCTTTTTACTCCCCACCAAGTTTGGGTGTTCCTAGGGTTTCCGAAACAGCACCTCCTCTGTTGTAGATCCTAACTCCTTCTGCCTCTGGGAGGAGACATGTTTCTATCCTGGGAGGAGTTAATGTGGCTTCACAGTAATTCCGCTATATGTTTGTATGTGAGGTTCAATGCCTGTGGATACAGTGCCTCAGCTGAAGATACCTGTGCCCCTATGCAGGTTGCTCAGGTCTGTCACTCTGTTACAGTATCAAACACCAGACCCGGGACAATGCCCTTTACAATTGTGGGGAAATTTATTAAAGTTAGGACCAAAAATATTACTACCAAAAGGATACTGACTCCTTTTCACATCAGAAAAGGGGGTACATAATTAGACGGCCTAATTCAGTTTTGTGGATGCTACTTCATGTGATAACAGCGTCACCCAAGTTGTTCATGGTACGGTGACAGCATCGACTTTAGCAGTGATTTCAAAGGACTTAATCGTGCCACCATTTTACTTGTGTAATTCCTATATAAGTCAGTGGGGCCTGTACCAGGGCTGAAAATAGGTGATATGCATAATGTATATGTTTACCATTCACAACTTCTCTCACTAGAAAAGTGACATTAAAATAGATGGACAGAACAAGCTGAAGAAGTGATCAGAGTGCAGCCATCTCTGACTTGCAGAGGAGCTCCAGATTGGGTAGATATGGTGTGGAGGGCATGGAAATGATGGGATGCTGGCACTGGCCATTTCTCTCCCCTTCTCAGGCACACTTCTGGCCTCAGACTTGTGAATCAGGAAGACTCTTGTGGATGGTCACTGACATCAGTCCCTCATGTAGAATACAATGTGGCTCAAGGTTCCCAAGTGCGTGACTCATGTAATGAGACATGTGTTCAGCAAACCATGTCACGTGGTGCGGTGACCTCTCAGACTGTCTCTGCTAGAGGAGCAATGGAGCAGCTTGCGCTGCCACTCCTGGGCTGCCCAGTTAACAGCAACGTTGGAACTATTGGTATATTTAAAGTGACACTGATGCCCAAAATTCAAATGTGAGGAAAAAGTTGGTAGGAAATAAATTACATAGGGAGGCGCTGAAGGTTAGGAATATACACTACAACTGGCATTGAAAGGTGATGCATGTTCCCTCCCAAAGAATTTAAAGTGATTGTTTATAATAAATTGACTTTTGCTAAAGCATATAATATGCCTGGCAATCTTTACTAACAGAGCCTCTTGATGTGTCAACTGTAATAATCTCTACACGGTTTAATTTATCCACTTTTAGATTGAAATGCTAACACTGGAATATCTTATACTACCCAGCAAATTGAGCATGTTATTTTGTGCCGAGACCAAAAATAAAGCAAGATTTTAAAAGCCTTACAGAGTTATGCTGTAATTAGTTTCAGCTTCTCTTGCATATTAATTTTCTCCTGTTCCTTTATATAATTTGGAAAATGTCTTCAAAACATGATGGCACAATCAGTTAAATACCTCTCAGAACTCATACACTAAACTGCATTTTCTCTAACAACTGTTATAAAGCAGCCTGCAAAACAAATCCTCTGTTATTCTGTACAGTGCAGCTTATCAATGCAAACAGTTTAATATTTATGCTAAGAGGATTGTCACAAGGAGCTTCTGTTCCTTTAATTCTTGTTTTAAATAAATAATGAGAACATTTAAACACATTACTCTTCTCGGGGCCCTGAGGTCGGCTAATCTTATTATTTATGAAGTGATGTGCTACATAATAGTACTTAGTGCATGTTAACAGATGCTATTATCAGGGGCTGATGTGGAGAGCTGAAGATATATTGGAATGTTATGTGTTAATACTGTCCTTGTAGTATAATGTACGATGGATTGAGTGCACAGGATGCTGGTGCCACAATTAACCACACACTGACGTGGGTGTAAAGCTGAAGTATGTTTTCTCATGGGTATTACACTGCCATTAATAATTCCCAAGAGAAGAAGACATCTTTCATTTGGGAGCATTCTCTTCCAGAAGGCCTCGAGAGGGGGCCAGGAAGTTATTTGTGTTGATCTTGTTCATTTTACAGAGCAGAAAGACACCTGAGTAGTATAAAGCCACTTGAAAAATAAATTTCATTTTATATTTTTTAAATAATGAAAGACTTCTATTTATATTTTGCATACAAAATATAGTTTTGCCTATTTCTTACTGGGGATAAAACAGTTAATTTCTATCTGTGTGATCTGATTTTTCTTGTAATGAAATGAATTCATCTACTGTACATATGAAGTAATTGTAATAGTATTTGGCACTTTTCATCATCATAGTGCTTTACAGACATTAGCTAATTAATCAGCAAATGGTAAATAAAAAAAGTCACTGAATTGTTACAAATTTTCTAATGCAGTGCAAATAAGTGGCAGCCTGTGTTACAAACTAATCTTAAGAGATGTGACTGTTGCTACTCATAAAACTTTCCTGTGCTGGGCTGCAATTTAGTTGCATATTATAATTAGACTTCACTAGTATTGATGAATAATCCATTTAATAAAAAACACTGTAATTTAAAAGTTTTCTCTGGGGACTAACATACAATAACATCTTAATTTAATTTTATTGAAGTTTTGCCTACCTATTCATCAGTGGAAATTGTTATTAGCTTCCATTTGCATATATCTTTATACACTTTTTCCTTTTTACGTTGCCTTTTTCAGAGCAAAGGAAGCTTATACACTTGTAAATCTCTAGAATCTACAAAGCCAATCCTGCTTCTGTAATATTATTTAATCTATCCCCCGACCTTAATGCAGTAAATTCAGTTTAATCTTTCTCAATAGTTTAGTAATACACTGAAAACCCACAGCCATTTAAATCTGATAATAGTTTAATCATGTACTTTAAATAACAACTGAGATAATGAAAAAATAATTCACCATAAAAAGGTATGCAAACTGAATTTTCTTTCTGATTGGCTTTCTAAGAAATCCCTCTAGATAACACAACGTTTACAACAGAAAACATGGCTGCTTCTCTATAAGTGAACAACCCATTTTGTCCACAGATTTGTTATCTCTCTCACTCTTTGTTTGTTTATCTTAATGGACAAATATACCTTCCTTAGAGTTTGGTTTCTTGACATTCCTTCTCTTAAAAGTAATTCTTTGTTCATCTTTTCTTTTCAGATGCCAGTGCCAACTTGCAATGAGTTTGCCAGAAGAGCAAAAGCCAAAGTGCCATCCTCTCTGGAAGGATGATGATCCCAGTATGTCTCTGCCATATGATCTTGAAGAAGTAATTGCTAACCTGCAAACTCTGCTTGAGTAGATGGAGCACTAGAAGATGTGCTCTAGTTTAAAATTACCAGTGCTCCACTTTTCATCCTTTTGAAAGAAATGTAGTCAAAATGGAATAAATCTCTTAAATTCTCTTATCCTTAAATCATATGAGTTATTTTATGTTTTCTCTGAATGCAGATATATGCTTTTTTACCCTTTTTATGCCCTTTGTAACTGGATTATGGTTCTTGGCTACTGTTTTAGTGATTGCTACCAAAAAAAAAGAGGACTAAGCATAAAAATACAGTATGAGATCTTAAAAGTAAGGTTGTTTGTGATCTGTTTTGAAATAATAATCCAGAAAAGCCAGCAATTCCATGCTGGACCATACAGGACTATCCTGAATAAAAGAGTGCTAATTTTCTTTAATTTAAGTTGTATTCTAAATTAAACTGGTGTACTTCCAGAAGTCATATAACCAAACGAAAACAAAATTATATAGACATCCAGTACATCAGTACCACGATTAAAAAGTGTAACATTCATTGCTTGACATTGCTACTAAGATGGGGATTATTCTATTTAAAATCATATTGAGGCCAAAGGTGCGCTTTGCCAGGATAGCTATACCAGTGTACTGTACTGGGAAAGCACTCCTACTTAGACCCAGCTCATAGCAGTCGTGTCCTTGCCAGTATAGCTTATTCCAAGTCAAAATAATTATACCAACAGAAGTGCAGTTTTGCAGTATAACTGCATCTACATTAGGAACTTTTGCCAGCACAGGTATGTCAGTCAGGGATCACACCTCTTCACATTCCTGGCCAGTACAGCTATGCTGGCAAAAGTTTGTAGTGTAGACCTGGCCTGAGTATATGGTATATGGTATCACTACATTTCTGGGGCTGTTGCTCTGGCCATCAGCCACCCTGAAAAAAAAAGTAAGACACCTTTAAAGAAGTAGCTATTGTACTTAAATTAGATTTGATTGGCTTAGGATCTTGATCCCGGGACACACCATTTAACTGATATCCCCTGTGTCAGTTTTCTTAGGACTTGAAAAGAATGCTATTTCATGAGCACAGCTTTTTTTCTGCTCTAGTTAAGGCTTGGCTGTACCATTGGGCAACCTGCCTACATTTGGATTAGTGCCACACTAAATGCTGTTTACTTTGGAAATCACTTAAAGATGAACTAGTTGAAGTTGTGGGGATTCTGCTTGAGAAAAGGTGGTTTCTCATGCAGACAGATATTCCTTTGGAAAGGAGTTAACAAAATACATTTAACAAAAGTTTTATTTTGGGGGTGGGGAGGTGAGTTGTTTGTTTTTGCTTTTGCTACTTTGATTAATTTTTGTTTAATTAAGCACTGGTAGAAACCATGGGAATTGCAGTGGTGAAATGAATTTGACTGCCATAATTAGAGAAGAAACTTCAATGTTGTAGACAGCTGCTCAAGTGAAAGCATAACTATTAAAAAATATCGGCAAACAATAATTTACTGTGGTATTCAAAGGCCACTAATGTCTTTTCTTTTTTAGAAGACTGGTGGCAGCTTTTAATAGAATTTTTAAAAATACGTAAGTCTAAGGCCTTGCTTATGCTGGGGATTGAAGCCAAAGTACTAGCTGCACCAGTCCAAGCCTCTAGTGCTCTGTGCCACAGTTTGCAATGGTGGAGGTATAAATCCGTGAAAATCTAGGAGTCTGCACTGGTGCAGCTACACTGGTGCCTGTAATTGGGGGACATTCCCAGTATAGACAAGGCCTAAGGTTCACTAGCAAGATATCAAGACTGAGACACCTAATGGTAGTTCAGATAGGATTAAATGCCGTTTCTGCTTCCAATTTCACTTATACCATTGTAAATTTGAGTAATTCCATTTAACTCATTGGAGTTACACCACTGTAAAATACGAATACAGCCCTCCATTTTCCCAGTGCTCATGATGGGCAACCATGAATTAGCAAAGCTGATTGGAACTGTCCAGAGCAGATGGTAGCACTCAGAAGAACACAGCAAAGAGTCCTGCGGCACCTTATAGACTAACAGATGTATTGGAGCATAAGCTTTCGTGGGTGAATACCCACTTCTTCAGATGCATGTACATGTAGGCAGGTTGCCCAATGGTACAGCCAAGCCTTAACTAGAGCAGAAAAAAAGCTGTGCTCATGAAATAGCATTCTTTTCAAGTCCTAAGAAAACTGACACAGGGGATATCAGTTAAATGGTGTGTCCCGGGATCAAGATCCTAAGCCAATCAAATCTAATTTAAGTACAATAGCTACTTCTTTAAAGGTGTCTTACTTTTTTTTTTAAGGGTGGCTGATGTACATGCATCTGAAGAAGTGAGTATTCACCCAGTACATGCATCTGAAGAAGTGGGTATTCACCCACGAAAGCTTATGCTCCAATATGTCTGTTAGTCTATAAGATGCCACAGGACTCTTTGCCGCTTTCACAGATCCAGACTAACACGGCTACCCCTCTGATATTCAGAAGAACACAGTTACAGGTCAATAATCATACAAGAAAAAGGAGCACTCAGTATACTTGTTGCCTTGGTCAAGATACTATTAGAAACAGACAATAAGAAAATGGTTTAGAAAATTGCTTTATTTCATTTGAATAATTATGACTGAGGTCCTCTTGCAATGATCCTCTAGCACATCCATTAACATTGCAGCATTAGGTAACTCATTACCATTTTGGATGCACTACGAAACATTCTTCACATAGGCCTCTAATGGATGTTCTATGTACGGGAATTGTTTATTGACTCTAGATACTCCAGATACATAAGGACCGAGGTCAGTCTGTTTCAGGGGAAAAGCATAAATTAGTTTCTAACGTTGGATTCAGTGATTCTTTACAAATGGTGAAGTTCATGACTTTGCTTACATTTACTTTTCATCAGCCCTGAAAGAATTGAGGTAAAATAGTTCCCTTGCATGTGTGTATGTCAGGCTAAATGGATTATGGAAGATACAGATCCGTTTGCCTGTCTGCACTTGCCTTTAGACAATATTCATCAATTTTACAAAAGCTACAGACTAAACATGGAACCAATACAAATGAAATGCTCAAGGCATGGGCTTTTTATTTAAAAAAATTGATCCACAGTTAGTTTTAAACTGATAGAAGGAAAATTTTTGCAGAAGATAGAGAGCCAATACATACATGTTAGGGTTAGTATACACCACTGTAACAGGCATTGTGCACGTGACATAAAAGCGTCATGAATATGCTGTGGAACCTGCTTCCCAGAAGGATTGGCAATGTATTAACTCTTTCTTCCCTGCACCATAATGTTTTGTCTAGAGTCCATAACTTGAATGAGCGTGGTTATTTGGTCTCTTCAACATTTTGCATAAGGAACAAGTGTAGTCAACATTCATTGGCTATGCATTTTAATCAACATTGCATCACTAGTTAGGGGATGAAAGGTGACGGCCAATTTTAAGGTGGTCAGTAGAAAACTGCAGGTGTTATGCCCTGTAGATCAGAAATTATTTCATAATGCTTTATTCACATCACTGCATATGAAACTATTTCATCCTGCAGGTTCTTCCCCTCGTTAAAAGGTTAAGTAAATGCAAAACATTAACACCAACAGAGTAGATTTTAAAGTCACCATTCATACTCTCTGAGCTTTACAAGAGAGTGAGAATGTCTAAAATGTAAATAAGAATGCTATGAATAATTACCAACTGGAAAATCTCAAGGATGTGTAGCATGCCACATTATAAATATCCAGAACATTTCTCTTTATTATCATAATGAAATAGTGGATATTTTAATTGGTAATGAAATGGATTTACTTAGCAAGATGTCCTTTCAAATCATGTATGATCTCTGTAGCGCTGTGGGACAGATTTGGGGATTCAAGAGCCATAATAAAAACAAAAGAGGCAAGAAAAGAATAAAAAATCCATCACAAACAATGCAAATAGATGAGGCTGTGAGATTAATAATGGGCATAATTCTCCTCTCAGATATGCTGGTGTCATGCCATTGACCTGGCGCAATGCAATGGAAACTGTGCCACTGAAACTGAGATGAAACTTTAATTTACATACCCATTCTTCTTCTCAGAATAAGCCAGCACATTTCAGGCCATTCATTAAATAAGAGAAAATAATGCATAAATTTGCAGAGGCTGCATTTGTTAAGGCTACAGAAGTACCTGATTAGCTTGTTACATTAAAGTGCCAGCAGTTTGGAATGGAGAAGACCAGTTCTCATGTGACCTGAAGACCTACCAAATATCAATTGCATCATCTAAGATTTCTCTCTCATTGGCATGGAGACATCACTCATCGTTCATGTCACATAAAAGACCAAATTTTGTCCTGACTTACAGCTCTTGAGACCCCACTGATTTCATTATGATTGTACGCGGCACAAGTCAGAATTTTGCCGTCAGATTAGCTCTTTTTCTCATATCATCAAATACTTGCCTCCATGCCAACAATCTTGGTCTGATTAGTCCTCTTGATTACAGACTGAAAGAATAAAGTCAGGTGTATAGTATTCCAATTATCCTTTGTTTCACTGGTTCTGTGTACCAGTCAGATAGAGTTATTCCAATGAAAATGTGAACAATTTACTTTTGTTTATTGTTAACATTCAGTTTTCTTAAAATCAAACCAGAGTTCGGTAGGCAGTGCTTTTCATACATCCCTTGATCAATGGAACAATCTGTCAGAAGCCATTAAAGCCTCCATTAGCTCGAATGGATTCAAAGCTAAACTATCTGATCATTTAAAGGGCTGCAATGATTGTTTTTAATATACTATACATTGATTTCTCTCTCTGAGTAGTAACATAACTTTGAAACTAAATGTGTATGACTAAGGCTCCATTTGCTATCTCCAATGTGCCCTAAGAAACTTGGTTTCACTTTGAGAATAAATGTCTATGTAAATTTTTTTAATGAGATGAAGACCCTTGTACATTTCCAAAGGTTTTTCCTCAAATTTATCTCATTTCATTGTACCCATTAAGCTTATGTGGAATGGGAAGAAATAGTTTTGTCAAGGACCTCTGCTCAAGAGTTTCAGTGAAAATGTGAATGACTGATAATACTAGCACATTAAGCATTTTTTTCATCTTCAGAACTCAGAATGCTTTACATGGAGAAACTCAGACACACAAGTTAAAAGTGCCATTTTGATTTCAAATGTAACTCTGAGAAATGGCATGTCTATAGTTCTGTGGCTGTTGTCTCTACTATTTCCATGTTAAATGAGTTTAAAAGATGTTTGATTGGACTGCCATCCCTCCAAAAATCACACTGGGATCTGAAAGTGAAGCTGGGTGCTTTCCTTCTGATGCATCCTCACCTGTGATAGAGATCCTGCAGGTCACTTTAACCCTGGGTTAAACCTTTGTCTTCAGATAAAGCCCTCTGTGACACGCATGCAGTCCCAATGCTTTCAGTGGGTTGTGCCTGTACAGATAATATACAAGGAGGAATTTAGTCCAGCTCTCTCTCTTTCTTAACTGTGTTGACCCTTCTCCATTTTACTGTACAACTGTACAATATGGATACAATTGCCAGTAACTTGTCAGAAAAGATCCAGGTATGGTCAGGATGGGTGTCGTTTGCCAAGATACACACGTATTGGCCTGAACCATGTTGGAATGCTTGCTACGAACCTGTTAGCACTTCTGGCTCCTATTTTATAGTCTGTACTGCAGCACTTGTATTGAGGGCACTACTTTTTTACTTTATTACTTACACATTTATCAAAGCTCTTTCCTCCCCTCCTGTGCCCCTTCCGGCACGCTTGTTTCATTATCAAGTCGAGTAACATTACTCCATAAATCAAGATTACAAAACATGAAAAACCAAAAATTTTGTATCGAAAAGCATTATCTTAACGAGAAGATCATACAGTGGTTGTCTCTAAAAAAAGTCAGTACTTGCCAATATTTACTGCATAGTATTAGACACTGGATACCGCAACGTTTTTGTGTACTTAGGACAGGAATTCACTGTAGTTATCTAAGACATCACTAAGGTAAAATGACCCATTTTAATGGCAACCCCTGTATTTGCTGTGTCGTCCCCCCCTCCCCCACAGGCATAAGTGAAAAACCTTTATATGTTAAATCTTCCATTGTGGAACAACTCCGTTCTGGAACGATCTCCATTTTTTCTTTTGGTCCAGTATTTAGACATTGTTTGGGGTTTTTTAGCCTGGTCTAATGACATTTGTTTTCTAGCCAGTTCAATGAGACTTTTGCTTTTTAGATTTTAGTGTTCTTTTTAAGGACTGTTTATAAATCACCATGAGCTGTATTGTGGTATATCATACTGTGTCTTTGTTCATATTAACGACATTGACAAAGAAACACTGTGTGCCTATTGTTTGTACTCTAGAAAGTACTAACTTTTGTCGTTGGGACTTGGACATGGTGAGTTTGTTTGTGCTGACAAATGGTGTTAGGTTACCTGCTTTAACTCCTTCCTAACACTAAAGATATTTTAAAGGTTTGCTTTGCTGCAGTAGCTGCAGCAAATTGGGCTGAATTTTCATTACATTGCACGTAACATAGCAAGGTAAATTCTTAAGTTGCTCTAGTGTTATAGCAGTCTTACCGTTAATGGTTCTCACTAGCTTTCCCTGGGTAACTGTGCTTCCTTCAGTAGAAGGTTATGGTCTTACCTCTGATTTCTAGGTTTGAAAGAGATAATTATCTTTCCTGGACACACAATCTCAGAGTTCCTCCCTAGATTGTAAGAGCAAGTACACTGTTTCTGTAATGTGGCACTATTTTTAGGCCTCCAAAAATGGTTGCTCCATGTACAGTTTTTCTGGACCCTCCATATATTGGGTCACTACCTGTCCACCAATTTTACAGAGACTGGCTTAGGGATCATCTTGAAAGAGTGAAGTCTTTCAAGGGTTGTATGTGCACTGGTGTTTTTCTTGCTGTTTGAAATCCTGAATGGCTTTTTGGGCCATCTTTGCCTCTTTTTTCAGAAGCGCATGGAGATTGCTGACTTTCTGCCCAAAAGAGTTAGTATAGAATATAAATAAATAAATTGAAATCTAGGAAACAAAAGAATTAGGCAGTTGTTTAGGGAAACTCCAAACAACTCTGACTTCTTGGCGTGTAACATTTTCTTCCAGTTCTAGGTTTTAGAAGAGGATTAACCAACTTCCTCATTTAAAAAAAAAAATTTAGTGCACAAGCAACTTGATGAAGGCCCAGTAAGAAATAAGGATTGCCCTGAAATGTATTTCTTTCGTCTAACTGTAACACACTTTATACTATTATCTCCCCGGGAATATGAAGACAAATTTGCTTGGGGTCTAGATACCCTCAGTCTGTTCCAACTTTTCTTTCTCAAAACCAAGAACCCCCTAACCTTTTCTGCCCGGTAGTCTGACCTAGCAATAGTGAAACACATCACATTACTGACTTCTTCATACAGGAGCTCATATGAACTGTGAACAAGGGGAAAGGATTGGGATACAAGGAGCTTGTTCCTTGCCACCCCCAGCTCAAGTGCCAAGGACAATAACAGTCCATGCACTCAGGAGAATGCAGGGACTGCTCCCCCTGTGTGCCTCAGGGGGAGTACATTGCCCTGAGTGGGGCAGGGAAAAGTCTAGGGCCCTTCTGCCTCAGTCTACGGAGGAGGCCTGGTATACTGGAAAGAACAACCTGTGGATCTCCTCCCTTGACAGTGTTCTGATCTGCCCAGGAAAGGATTGTGCTTTCTTTGAGGCATGCTCTCTGAGCTACCTCCTGGCATGTAGTAGCTCCACACAGCCCCCATGCAGACCAGTCCCGAAAGGCACAATTTGGCCCCAGGTATTTACAGCCAAGAAGTCACTTCTCTAGGTCTTAGATGTGCAGTGTTAATCCCAGAATCTTGTGACACCCAGTAAAGGAGTTTCCCAGCTTCTGTTCATTCAATGAAATGGGAAAAACAGAGAAGATGTCACCCATTCTTTACTGAGATTGCAGACTCCTGTTATGAATGCCACGGTGCACTGTATGTGTTACTAGTGACTGGTTAAGTATCTCATGTCGCATTTAGATTTTAATTTGTCTCTATCCTCTGTACAGAAAGTTTGCCCTGCGATAACCAAAATCATCCACGAAGAAGAGACTAATGCTCCTCTTTTCATAATAAGGAGGAGCATTATCACCCATCACTGTAGCTCAACTGAGCAATAGTTACCCTGGAGCAGCAGGCCCACAAAGGATACAAGCTCCACGACAGCTAGTAGAAGTTCTCCTTTACCTAATGTGGTGAGGCTTGTGTTCCTGAAGCAGAAGATCTAAAGCTATATTCCTGTTGCTGAGTGTGTGCGTTATGTCCAGTGGTGAGCTGGAGCCGGTTCGCTAGAACCGGTTGTTAAATTTAGAAGCCCTTTTAGAACCGGGTGTTCCGCGAGGGAGAACCGGTTCTAAAAGGGCTTCTAAATTTAACCGGACAAAAGTGGTGCCTTAGGCGCCGACTCCATGGGTGCTCCAGCCCTGGAGCACCCAAGGGGGAAATTTGGTGGGTGCAGAGCACCCACTGGCAGCTCCCCACCCCAGCCCCAGCTCACCTCCACCTCCTCCCCTGAACGCGCCGCCCCACTCTGCTTCTCCACCCCCTCCCCCGCCCCCGGCCAGGCTTCCCATGAATCAGCTGTTTGCGCGGGAAACCGGGGCAGGCTGAGAAGCAAGCGGCAGCTTCCCGCTCAGGCCCAGGGAGGTGGAGGTGAGCTCGGGCGGGGGGGGGGGGGCGCGAGGAGGGCCGTCCACGCCGCAGCATGTAACCCGGGGGGGAGGGGCTGCACAGGGGAACCGCTCCCCGCCCCAGCTCACTTCCGCCACCCTCGGCCTGAGTGTGAAGCCGCCGCCTGCTTCTCAGCCCTCCCAGGCTTCCTGCCGAACAGCTGATTCGCGGGAAGCCGGGGGAGGGGGCGGAGAAGCAGAGCGGGGAGGTGCGTTCAGGGGAGGAGGCGGAGCGGAGGTGAGCTGGGGCTGGGCACGGGGCGGGGAGCTGCCAGTGGGTGCTTTGCACCCACCAATTTTCCCCGTGGGTGCTCCAGCCCTGGAGCACCCAGGGAGTCGGCACCTAAGGCACCACTTTTGATGTCATCAGTGCGGGAGCGGCCGCTCCCCCTGCTCCCCCGCCCAGCTACGCTCCCCCGCCCCTAGGAGTCAGAGGGACCTGCCAGATGCTTCCTGGGAGCTACCCCAGGTAAGCACCGCCAGGACTCCCCACCTCGCCCCCCGGCTCTTGGGGTGGGGTGGACAACCACTATGGTGGCCCACGAGACCCTCCTGCCCGGTTCTGGGGACAGGGGAGGGGGGTTGATGGGGCAGGGGTCCTGGGGAGGGACGTCAAGGAATGCGGGGGGGTTGGATGGGGCAGGAGTCCCAGGGAGCGGGGGTGGGCCACGACCCCCTCGTGGGGTGAGGAGGGAACCTGTTGTTAAGATTTTGGCAGCTCATCACTGGTTATGTCTATCCACCACGACGTCTGCATTTTGCTGTCACAGGTGCATGACAGCGCATTTTTATTAAATATTAGATTGCTGCTTTTCTTTAAAGATCATTTGGATTAAAGAAACAGCAGCCCAAAGCCAAAGAAATACATGGGCTTGTCATACAGATGCAAAGAAACAGGAAAAGCATATGAAAATTTGGACTTACTATAGCAGTCAGGATAGTTGCCTTTTCAGTGAGTGGTGAATTTGATTTAAGAGGTTGTATCCAATAGAAAATATATCCTGTGAGAGGTAATATCTATGCAGTGCTTCACTCTGAACTCTATCACATCCTTTGTATAATGTATTTATATTTCTATATAGTGCTAGGGTTAATCACTTGTCGTTCAGTAGGCATTGTATTCAATTCACTGTATAATACATACTCCTGAGATTTTGGATCTAATGGCATCTCATAAATTAGGGCTCTGTTATTAGCCTGTTCCTAGCTGCATCTTAATTATTAGGCTGAAAATAGAGAGCACATTTTATAAGCCTTCATATTTTCTGTTTACAAGGATTTTAGTAACATCTAATAAATTTAATGACCTCTAATAAGAAGGGGAAATGAAATCCTACTTAGCAAATTCATAGCTTTTAAATGCATCTTGTAGCTTTATGAGCATTTTAAACCCTAGCAAGGTAAAAGCTGTTTAAGGAGCTGTTGCTGGGTTCAACTAGCTGCAAAAACTGTTAAGTTATTTTTGTTTCTCTTTTATTGCTTAACCTCCGGGGCTTAACTCTGGGCTACCAGATAAAGCAGTCATTCAAGAACTTTAAACCTTACATGCTTTGACTTGCTAAACATAGAACAGGAACCGGTATTAAACATACATTTTAAAAACATCATTTTAAATCTGGAAATTGATTGTGGCTTGACCTTCTTATTTTCAAGAGCTCATACTTTCTTGGTTTCTTTGCTTTGCTTTGCTGATATTATTAAATCTATTGTTCTTTCAGCAGAGCTCCCAGCTGACAGGAGAAAAAAAATCAATGTTGTGAAAGTTTGTTGTGCAACAGCCCTATTGTGAGAATGAAGACCACAATTAACTAACTAACTACAGTTATATGCAGTGTAGCTGTAGCCATGTCAGTCCCAGGATACTAGCAAGACAAGATGGGTGAAGATGGTCCAATAAAAGATTGGACTCTGTCTCTTGTCTCTCTAACTAAACTTGTGACATTTCCACTCTTAAAGGTTACTTATGCAGCTTCCAGTACACTCAGAGGGATGGAATCAAATATGCATGAACAAAGATAGGAATAGAGCTGTTTATATACTAAAACACATACTATCTTGTATGTCTATATATTTACATACTAATCTTAGAGTGCACGGTGATGTGTAGGGCATAAATCATGCAGAGCCTCTTCCCAATACTGATTTCTTTAACGAGGTATATTTCCAAAGTAACATTTTTTAGGAATTTTTATTCCTCTGTGTACCCTAATATTCACTCTTCTTTCAGACTCCTTTGTCACATATTACTCTCCCAGTTGTCTTACATAGTGAGCATTCAGCAATTGCCCACATGGTGCACAATGCAGATCTCGGGAACGTCAGACGTTGCACCCCTTCCGTATGGTTGCCCAGGCTTTTCTTGAATTGAGAATGGTTTGCCTTTGCTTAGAGGTCTGTAGTTCAGCTAATGGGGTCAAAACAGTTTCCTCCATAATAGATTGGTTTTCTCTTGGGAAAAGTGCCTCCAAGAGACATTGTGAGAGGATCTACCCTTAAATAACATTTGTTGTTGTGGAAGAGAACAGCAATTATGCCCTTTACCAACATTATTCCTACAACAAAATCATATTTCATAGGAAATATAGGCAATACTGTATTCAGAGAACTTGTTAGTACAGAAATGTCAAGGAGATTTGTTCATACTATTGGAAAGCTTTGTTACAGAGATACTTATAGATATTCTAAAGCTTACACACATTAGATCAAATTCTGGCCTGAGTTACCCTTCTCTCTGAAGTTATAGGAGTTGCGTGAGGGTTAGGCCAGCCCAGAATTTGGTCTATTTAGTCTTAAAGTCACAGCCCAACTTCTCTTTCAATAAGTTGGAGCCTGCACAAAGGACTCCCAGTGAATGGGTGAGAATGTGGCTGCCTCTGATCCTTTGTTCTCAACATTGTAATTCCACAGTTCTATTGGCTCCCTGTTTCCCTTGAAGACTTACCCACAGTAGGTTTCACTCCTGTCCAGCTGCCAGTATTGGCTTAATTAAAATACATCATCCATCTTGCATATCCAAGTTCAGAAGACAGGCAAGGGGAGGTGCTCATCGCCCCAGGAGACCGACATATGAATGGGCCAGACGCCTACCACTAGCCCTGCCTGAACACAAGAGGGAGGCTGGTCAACTCGTCAAGAGGCACCGCATGGCCCTCAGAGGATGTGGTTAGGATCCCATCCTTCCTGCATGCCTGCTACCACCCCGAGGTAGGCGTTGGGAGCGTGTAGGCTACCTATTTCTGCAGCAGGTCTAAAGAGCCCTGCTTTCAGCCCCCATTTACCACTCCCTCCTCCTCCCCCCACATGTACAGCCTCCTTCATGGTGCTTTGGCCATGGGTGTCTGAGCACCACTCCTTGGGCACTATAATGCTGCATCCCCTGTCCCTGTTCCTTGAAGGAGCAAAGACACAATTTGACTCTGAGTGTTTACAAAGACAGTTGTCTCACAAGGCTGCTGGGCTACACTGATGCACCAGCCCCTATCCTCTATTTTGGCTGGTCCCAAAACATATTCTCTGGAAAAATTCTTGATTTTATGAAAGTGTTCTCATCTATTTCCCACCATTGCCGAGGATTTCCTCAAAAGTAAGGCATTCAAAATATACTTGGGGAGCCAACAATGTACAACACAACACGTTCCAGAGTTGGGAACAGGGCTGTCAGTAAGAATGCAGATCTACGTATGGTCACTTTTGCCTTGTGGTGGTGCTGTTCCATTTACACTGGTCCATCACTAGACCTGGAATATGTATGAAAAGACATTTCAACATCAAGTGAGTCTGTGCAGGGTGATTTGATGAAATATGATGTATTGAGCTGCACTTAATATTTTGGGCCTTATTTCCCCCTCAAAGCAAGCATACAGCTCAGCAGTCATGACTAAAGAACATAAGGTGGAGAACAGAGTTCCTGAGGCCTCCATTTGTACAGCTAAAACTTTGTGTGTCCATGAACAAGGGGATAGTTGAAAGTTCAATGATCTAATTTATGCCTAAAGATGTAAGTGGCTACAAAGAGATACACTAGCAAATCTTGCAGATGTATTGTGAGAGACTGGATAAATATGGCCCTTTTGCAAAAAGCAAGGTGTTTATTTTAAAGCCAGTCATGCACTGTGGTTTTCATGTTACTTTGCAATGGCCCCCTTGCCCCTTAAGAACTTTCCAGTCATGTTCAACAGTTAAATAACATTAGTTTGGTATTCCCAACGTATTCCCGTAAGGGATACTGCAGGTCCTGAGGTAACCTTATCTGTTTATCTAAAGCAAAATCCAGAAGCTTTTAAAGGCAGCCACTAGAGCCATATATTTATAATTACTAAAACTGCTATGTAATTACTATTTAGTTCTTATTTACTGAATATACCTTTCAAAACCTCAAGGGATTAAAAAAATCCAGCAGCCTATAAAATAAATACGGTTCAGTATTAAGAAGTAATGAAAATATACCTCCTGAAATGCAATGCTGCCTTTTTTTTAAATTTAGAAGCACATCATTATTTTACAGAGAAGTACAATATGTAAAAAAACCCAATTTCTGTGGGGTAAACAAACCACCATAAAACCCCAAGACTTGGAACATTTCTATTGTGTAGCAACCGCTTCCTAACGTCTGACACTTAGTAGCAATGTTGTGAGATAATTTTTGCCGCTCTGCCAGCCGTTGGCTTCGCTATGAATCTCTAAAGACAAATCCATCTACAGTGAATCTAGCAAAATTCAGCTCCATGTAGTGTGTCAGGGTTGAGGACTACTTGTCAGATGTGACACTGTCAGATTTTATCTTTAAATATGACAGGCAATTTGTTCAGGGAGCAGTTCTGAATGACAAGATAGAGTGGTGTTGTAAAACACGGCACCTGTGTGGTGAGCCCTGCCTTTGTGGACATCAGAGGCTATTGTTTCTTTTTGCTCTTAGACAGTCACAATCCGCACAATAAGGCTTGTAAAATGTTCACAGAAACCTTTTAAATAGAGTAGAAGGAAAGTAGATACCCCTTGGTCATTTAAGTCAGGCCATTTATCATTTTATCATATAAAACACAGCATTCCCTAATATATGTTTAAACCTTTAAACAGGGCCAAATACTCCTCTGAGGAACATTGGTGCAACCCCAGGATTTGATTTGTACTGTACTAAAATATGTGATTTTTTGAGTTCTGTGCAAGAGAAAGATTAGGGTTTTGATTTCTTCAAAAGCAAACTGTGATTCGAGTGAGCCAGAGGACTCTAACACCCAGCTCAAATGCAGCTCTGCTGAAATACCCATTGATTAACATAGTTGGGCTTAAGACAGAGGGATCTCTAAGAATGGATCACAATACAGGAAGACAAAAAATGTCTGGATTTCGTTTTTAAAAGGTGTGCGTTGTGGGGCTTATTTCCTTACCATAAACAACATGTATAGCTATGAAAACTAATGATATATGGGTAATCAAATCTTATGCTTCAAGGCACACAGCTGTGGGAGTCAAGAAGGGATTTTCCCACACCACAGAAGTGCAGTTTTAGTGGCGGTGGAGGGGAGCATTGTCTTCAGGAGCTGGAGGATACTAGATTAAAGAGATCACTATAATTTATAAAATAATCGATGATAACTAGATTAATAGTCTGATCCTGTAAGGACATTATATGCAAGCATATCTCTGAATATGTTGCTCTGAAAGACATCGGCTATTGCTGAGCTCATAGCAAACACCATCAGTAACAATCCTCCTGGAGTTTTTAAAAAATTCTTTTAAAGAAGAAATGTCTTTAACCGCCTTTGCTTTGGTTAGGTTCCCCTTCTCACTAAGAAGTCCCCGAATTTCCTCTTTGTTTGCTGATCAGGTATTATATGCTTTATGTCTCTCCTTAACAGTCTGGTGGCAGCTTCTGCCTCTCTGCCCCCTGCCATGTATGTACAAACCCTATTCCATTGCCATCCTCCGGCTCTCCACCGCTGTCAGTCTTCCAGCACAGATTGTCTTCTCATTCCAAACAGGCAGGGACTTTGCTGGATTCCTTATCCTTTGCTGCTGAGCTCCTTGTGCAAAGTCACTTCCAGCCCGCCTGCACATGTGAACAGCCTTTCCCAGGCCCAACTCCATCCCTCTGTTCTGCTTCAGTACAGTACCCTCACATGGCTACAGACAAGTGGCAGCATTCCAAAGGGATGCAGCAAGGCTGTTAGGGGTGAGGGGTAGAGATCTATTATTATTTGTACTGCGGTAGTGCCTAGGAGATCCAATCATAGATGAGGGCACCATTGTCCCAGGTGCTGTACAAACTGTGGGCCTGCAGCACTAGGATGGGCCAGGATCCAAACAGGTCTATGCAGATTTCCTGGTAGTTCCATGGGATGTATTAGTTTCCTGGCCTTGTTCTCTTTTCCCACCACACTGGCCCAAATTCTTGATCCCTGAAGGGGAAGATCTGACTGAACATTCTGACTTGGGGAGAACTCCCTCTCATTCTGGATTAGTATGTGGCCCAAAATCAGGGTTTTAATCTAAAGTAATAGGGAGGTACTTGTCACATCATTTATGTTGTCTACTCTCAGTTCCAGGTTTCACTTAAAGCCACAGCTCCTGGAGACAAGTGATTATGTGAGAAGATTCTTTCAGCTTTCAGGGACAGGAAGTATCTAGGTCTCAAGGTTGCAATAAAAAGCTTGGAAATGCCACCAAAGTGCATCCAAAAAGTTCAAATGCTAGCAGGAAATAAAAAGATCACATAAAAAAACCTCATGATTTTTGTGGGCCTGGCTTATTGGTGAACCTGGATATACCTATGGCTTTATATTTAGTTTTAAACAGAAGTAATATAGTTCAAATTAATGTGTGGTGGGATGGAGCTGAGGTTAAGGAGATATAGCATAAGTGCAACGGAATCCTTCATGGGAGTATTTTGCATGGTTCAAATATAGTTCTGTGTTCTTGTGAATAGAAGTTAAATAATCTCTTTATCTATTTGAAATTAATTGAAAGTAAATTTTAAGGATGAAAGAAGAGAGAGAACCCACACTGGTTACATCCTGAAGACATAATTATTTCAATCATGTTCAGCCTTAGTGCAACTCCATTAACTACAGTGGATGAATTTGATACATTTGCTTTTTAACAATCGTGCTCAGATATGTATTTTTGCTCACTAATCTGTATCTCCCGCCTGCCTATATCTGCCCCCATTTTTCTTCAGCATGCAAGGTTGTCATCATTTTAGGAGCCTCTTAGTGGGTCAAGGGTCCAACCTTGGGAAAATATTCAAGTTTCTCAGTGACTTAGGAACTTAAATCCCATTAACTTTCATTGATGACTTTCAATGAGATTTAGGAGCCTAAATCACAAAGGTGCTTCTGAAAATGTTGCCCTCTCTCTATTCCAGTTCCAAGATTAGAAAATCACTCCTGTATTGAATAAGCACATGACCATCTGTGATGTGTGAACTTCATAATGGAATCTAACTCAAAGGGCTTTTAAAAAAAGGAGAGAGATTTTATTGTAACTAATAGTGATGGATGATTGGTATGGTCACATGGAGCAACATAAATCTTTGTGCCATGCACAGTGCTAAAAAGCAACCCAACTCAATAGCTCAGGAAACTCATGTACTTAAGCATGGGAAAGTCATACGGGGAAAGGGTTTTTAGACCTTTTCTGCATTAGGAGGGCAGATAACCACCCAGTGAAGTCATTTTGCCTGCCTACCAGTGAGTAATGTTCTCTGAAATTAAGTACTGCACTGCAGTCCCACTTTGCTCACACAAGTGGCCCTGCATCCAGTTTTAGAAAGAATGTGATCAGCAACAGAGGAGAAGAATCCCTCAAACATTATAGAGAACAGCAGAGGCCAAAGTTCACTGCCACTCATAACAGAAGAATTTATGCGTACTTTTGAGTGGTGTGGGCCTAATTATTTTCACCATTAATTAGCAATAATAATTTCAATGTACATGTACCTGGTAAATGTCCTTATATGTTGTTTATTCAACTAGCGGCTATTGCAAGTGGTTGGCTTTGTAATACATTTTGGGGTAAAAGTTTTCGGAAGGTGTAATGATGTCGCTTCTTAGACACCTATGCCCAAGAACCATTTAAAGTATGGTTAAACTATGCTGTATCTAAGGTGCTGCTTTCTTCCTTCATGAGAAGTGCCTCACAAACATCTCTAGGCCTTCTCCCCTTATGCCTGGAATGCCTTCCCAGAACCAATCTGTCAACCCCTGCCCTTGTCTCCATCCTAAACAAATCCACTTCTGCCATGGTGTCTACAAGAAGTGAACTGATCAGCCCTGTAAAAACAACCATTCCTATCCAACAATATGTGCTTAAGCTCCCTGTGTGACCTGATTTATGTTAGCCATTTTCTCCCCCTGTCCATTACTACTATTACTTGAATATCTATACTGCAGTGGAACCCAGAGGCTCCAATTAAGATCAGGACTCTGTTGTGCTGAACACATCTGAAAACAGGATAACTGCCACAAACTGCTCCTTCCCTTGTTTGTTTATTGTGTCAAGTCCAACCGATCAACTCTTTGAGGCAGGGCCATGTCCTTCTAACTGTTTTTGTGGGGTGCAGACATACAGTTGGTGTGATACAAATAATCAACACTTAGCTGTCTGTCTCAATCAGTGGTTCACGAGAGAGTCAAATGCAGGCAGCATGACTGGTAATTTTGAAGCATGACAGAAGCTGGAGACAGTCTGGTGAATTATTCTTGTTCATTCACGAGTCTCCTCTGCTGTAGCTGGGAAGGTTAGCCACAGTGTCCTCAAGCTACTGTGGCTGGAGCTGAATTTGTTGGCTCACACTTATTTACTGCAATATGTGCTCCTGGAGATCCACAGTCTTTATTAAAGAATGAAACCTTTTTGGATGGGGGGGGAGTGAAGGGGAGACACCTGCTACAGGAACAAGGGAGACCAGGTTGCCTACTGGATAGAACACTGCAATGGGAGTCAGGAGACCTGGGTTCTGCTATTGGCCTGCTGAGTAACCTTAGGAAAGTCACTTTGCTTCCCTGGGGTTCCTTTTTCCCCACCTGTAAAAGGGAGGTAATGATACTGATCTCCTTTGTAAAGTGCTTTGAGATCTCTGGATGACAAGTTATACAACACAATACTATGTAAGTATTGCAGTTTCTGAGAGTTACCCTCAATAGACGCACAGTACTGAGGTAATTTTGCTTACAATGGCCAGTCCAACATTTTGCGCATCATTGTGCCAGTTGCTGAGCACTTTGATCTGGCCCAGCAAAGCACCTGGGCACACACTTTAAGTGGACGAGCCACCCAATTGACTTCAATGCATGTATTGAAGTGCTGTGCAGAATTGGGGCCAGAGTGTTCTGGCCCTTACAGGATTGAGCCCTTCATAGGCTAATCTTCTGAGGGAAGGTTAGGGCTAGCAAAAAAAAAAAAAAAAAAAAAATTGGCACGATACACTCTGAAGGAAAATATTGGTTTAAATAATAATTTTTCTTTTTAAACACACACAATATGATGATTAAAGAAAGTGAGCTTAGGTGTATAATCTTGTACCAAGAAGAACTAATGGCTTGTCAATTATAGTATTATGCAAATTAATATTCCTGGTATTTGTACAAAGATTTAGTAGTTAAATTGCTACTTCATTTTATTTTAAAAATCAGCTGAATATCAATGAATATCAATGTACTATCTATATCCATATCTGTATATGTGTAAAGGTGCCAATAGGACAGCTCTATCTTGAAATGTGCTTCATGGATCTGCTGCTGCTAATTTACAGAAAGTCAATGAGACACATTGCAAAAGTGGATTTTTCCTCCAAAAGGCAAAACTGCTCTAATTTACAGCCTGATATGAACTGACAAACTACACCTATCTGAAGTAAGTGTAATTTATAATATACAAGGAATGCTGTTGAAAGATTAGATTTGATCAACTCTCTATGCAAGTAATCTGTGGGTATTTATATTATGATAACTGGAGAGCACAAATTGCTTTTGTTTTTCCTTTCAAGTATCTTTTGTTTCTTTGTTTGGTGAAAACCTGCAGAGGAAACTAGAACAACTATAATTACAGTCACAGTTACATGTTGTGGGGTCTATGGGTAATAAGCTACAAGGCATTTTTTATTGTGTTTTTTTTTATTTAGTTAAAGAGCGCTTTCTCCCAAGACAGTCCATCCATATTTTGTAGCACGAAAAATCAAAGCAATAGCTGTCAAATATCAGCAAGATAGCAGATTTACAAATTAATCCCATTGCTTGATATTTCAACAAAGGTTAAAATCTATAATTGGTGCTAGAAAGTATAATTAACTTATTAGGAGCGCTCAGGCAGTTAGGTGTGCAAAATGGCAGCAGGTGTGTAATATCATTAGAAATACTCCATATAAAATGCACCTCTGAGTTTTATCTCTTCAGTTTCACGCTGCCAGCTGCCAATTTGATTGGTAAGTAGTTTTGGACCATGCAATACTCTTTCTTTTGGATTGATGTGTTTATTACTTTTTGTGACAGTGGATCCCAAGGCAGATGTTCAATAAAGAAACAAGCTGCTACAGACCTGAGTAAAGAGATAGGTGGTGTAGATGCAGGAAATTGGGAAAGTTATCATAAGCGCTAAGTTGTTATTGAAGATTTTGCTCCCAGCATTTGTAGCAGTTGTGTTATATACTCTTCCACAGACAGTAATCTAACAGGGAATTATTGAAAGCCAAATGCCAAGATTTTAAATTGCACTGCATGGTCAGAAGCTGCTACTCAAACGGTGAGCTGAAGCTTTGAAAATGTAAAGCTGTGGCTATGCCATTTTCAAAAGGAATATGTATCAATGTGCATCAGTGATAGCTTGGAATTGCCCATCCTGTTTTCAATTAGAAATACATGGGTGCAGATTCTTCATTGTCCTGCATCTTGTGTAGTCAATTACACTAGTGCAGAGTGAGTGAAAGTCACTACCAGAAAGAAAGGCACTGTAAAATTTGGGCATAGGGAGAACAAACAATAGGCTTGCAGGGTTTTGAATCATGGAACACTGAGGGCCAAATTCTGTTCTCATGTTCAATGGTGTAAATCAGGGGTCATTACACTAAAGATAATGGTGCTACATGGGTGACAACTAGGATAAATTAGAAGAGAATCAGGCCATATATTAAAGATTTTCTTTTTTAGTTCCTTTAACTACAACAGAGCTTGATTTTCTCAAGCTACCTTTTGTGGAATGTTAATATGAAGAGAAACAAGAAGTTTCTCTCATGGCTTTCCGAAACTTTAAACACTGCTTGACTGAAGAAGCTAACGTACTAGAAGGAATTGTTAGCAGGTTTATCAACATTCCTTTTCAGGGTTTTTTTTTATGGTGACGGGAAGCAATAGAATGTAATTGGCCCCTCTTTTTCAGTTGATTTGGTAGGTTTCTTATTCTTGGGATGGGAATTTATTCTGCATACTACAATGGTGTATGAAAAGGGCTAATAATCCATGATAAATGAAGGTGCCTTTTTAAAATTTTTGTTGAGAGTCAAATTCTGGCCTTCAAAAGTGCATGGCCTTTTGGAGAAAATGGGAACTCCTTATGCACTTGAGAGCAGGATTTGGCCAACAGGTTTGAATGAAACTGCTAGGAAGTTGTCTCGCTACATCTAAATACTTTAGCCTATCTCCCTCCTTGAGTCAGACCTTCTACTCGCAGTATGTTGGTGTCATCCTTAACACAGTATCTTCTCCTTTGACCTCTTATAGAAATGCCTCTCTAAATCTGCCTTTCACCACTTCCGAAATGTTCCGCATTTATTGCCATTGTCTCCTCTCCTCTTGCTTCATCTATTGCAAGATTTATCCTCACACCACCACCGTAAACCTTTATGGCTCCCAAATTTACAAAACTCCTAAATCCCAGCAGTTCAAACTCTAAAGTATACAGAATGCTGCTACCCACCTTCTTGCATAAACACCAAAGTGGGACCACATCATCCACAGGCTGCTATCACCCCCCCCCCCCCATTTAAATCATAATTCATATTAAAACTGCCCTCCTTTGTTTTACAACTTGCCATGGACATGTTCTCACCTTTCTCCTAAATAATGTCTTTCCTTTCCTCCTCCTTCTCCCAGAACATTAGCCTAGCTTATTTTTAAATTGTGATAAACGGCAAAATTAAAAACAGCCTTATAATGGTCCTTAGTTATCTCTGGGGCAGATACTGCCCCCAGATCCTAGTAGATACCTGAGCCCAATGAAGTTCCACTACCTGAGATGATAGGATGCCACATGGATGGGGCCAGTAGACTAGCAGGAGTGGGGCCAATGGATCTGCAACTATTCCAATCCATTGGTCAGTTCTTCCTCTCTCCTGCAGCCTTCAGGAAGAGTTATCATTTAGCCCCTGGACTGTGCAGAGCTTACCAGTGTGTAGGCTAGTTATTTAGGTTACGTGCTGGGCTTGGAATTTGGCCCTTAATTATTGTTCAACTATCAGTGGGCACTGAGATGAGCTCTAAGAAGGTAACCCTGTGTAACAATTGAAGACCATACACTAGGAGAGATTAAGAAAAGAGGGAGAATGACGGGAGAGATGACTTGGAGTGAGGGATGAAGATAAAACTGTAAATAATGCCATCTTTCATCTGAGGATCTCAAAGCATTAACCAAAGGTAGGTAAGAGAAGATCAGATAGCGCCTCACAAACAACTGAGGAGCTGAGACGCAATGAAGGTGATGAGGATCATGCTAGGAAGTTATATAGGCAGCTGTGCAAAGTGACATTTTAAAAAACAAACGACTCATGATTGTCTGCATTGTATAAATCTAATAAGATGTTGTGAAAAATACTGGATTCATTTTTACAAGTTAAAAGTGACCTTGTTGGCCTCATGAATGGATTCATGTCTCACGGTACCTCTTAAGGGCATTAGGGTTATGACTAACTCATAAAAATAAATCCAATATTTTCCCCTTGGCCATGTCATATCCAATGCTGGAATTCAGCTGTGTGAACTAGTTGGGCTCCTACTTTTATTTAGTTTGACCTCCCATAATGAGATGTACCCAGAGCTTAGTTGTGGTGGGCCATAGCATAATTCTAGTAATGGTCATATCTTGTATACAGGGGAGGAAAAAAAGAAGTTCTAGAAAATAAGAAGCCATTCAACCCTGTACATTGCTGAGATGAGGTACAGTATCCAAGACAGAGAATAAGTTCAAACACTGAGAGGTCAAAAGAAAAACAGGGAGGGAAAAGACATGTGGGCTTTTTTCTATAATAGATAAAATCAGAAAAGCAGGAGTGGTGGTTTGGTCTCACACACACACACACACGTCGTATAAGAAAAAATATACACATCTAATGACTTCATGCATCTAGAGACTCCATCACATGGGAGTTAGAGGCTCCTAAGAAAATGACTGGAGAAGAGATGGGGTAAATGCCTATTTAAGGGCATTAGGGATGCTAGACAAATGAGACTGGCATCGGTGACAGCACAAAAACTCTGATGACAAGTGACCTAATCCAAGTTAGTTAAAAACAATGGTCAAAGGCCAATTTTTTTTCCTACCAAACATGAGTGTCTAAAGTTTTATGTATCTAAATCTATATTCAGACACCTAAATAAGAGTGACTTGATTTTCAGAGGTGCTGCAGATCTCCGCAAATGTATGTAGGTGGCTAAATTTAGGCATCCTGGTTTGAACATTTCAGCCACAATTTTAGACTAGATGTACCAGGTTAATTCAATTTAAATAATCAAAGAACTAATGTGTCAGTGAGTAAAAGTGGCATTAGTCTCTGACTCAGAAGGTTGTTCTCTGCCAGGGGATTTCTGCGGTATACAAGATTAGTGGAGAAACAGCTAGTGGTGGGGAAGGTGGTGATATTGCAGGACTAGCCAGAGGCTGAATCGGAGCCAACTGCTATTAACTGGGCCAAAGGATAATAAAAAAGGCATAGAATCAAGACTTCTCTCACTTGGATTACCTTGTCCCAGAACATCCTGTTAACATGTCTACGTAGGGCCCAGTTCTGCCCTCAATTAAATGCTGCATGTTCCATTTAACAGCTGTTTGAGGGCTGAGTTGGGTCCCAGCATCCGCTGCTGCAAGACTTATTTTGCCCCTGTTCAATATAGTCGTCTTTCTCTTCACCATTTTTTCCAGATAAACTTGAATAAGATACAGAATTAGCATCTGTGGGATCACTAATGACATGCAAGTGCTGAAGACCATAGATATCAAGGCATTTTCGGAGGGCTGTGGCATGGGCTATCAGAGTGAATATTCACACATAAACATTGGATATTGGGGTCTATAGGCCATACCCATGTTAATCTCATTTTCCTCTTTATTAAATGAACACCTTTTTGTACTGACTATTCGAGTTCTGGGTAGGTACCATCCACAAGTTGATCAGCAGCTCAAGCTGCATTTCTTTCTGTTCCCTGAACACATATGTGTTCTTGTGGTGTCTGAAGCATTTCTCAAGCCAAATCCTTCATGGGATTTGCGGGGAAATGCTATATTCCCAAGAGACAGGCTAGGTACAGGATTATACTCCACAAGCTGAATGAGAACCCCACCAGGTCTGCACAATGCTGATCAGTTGTGTGCTAGTACCACACCAGGACTGCTGCCCTTCCCACAGACCTGCCAATGGACCTTAATGCTGACTTAACATCCCAGTCATGCAGCCCTGAGACTTTGAATATCATGGCTAATTGTGTAATAGTTCTGGGACGCATACATGTGGCCACTGGGGACTAGACTGAGGTTACCCATTCATTTTCTTTTGTGATGTGCCTTAGTTAGGATTTAAGGGACTCTCTACAAATACAACATATTAACCTTCTGTACCAGCTACTCTGGAAACTAGGGCTGTAGAAGGGAGCTCCAGCAACCCTTATGTATATAAAAGCATCTCTGTCACTATATAGGCTATGATTCACAGGTTTATCCTGCACTAAATACATTAAATTTTAATCAGTGCACATTTTAGTTATATTTTCCATAAATATACATTGTGAATACATTATGAAATAACCCCGAAACTTGGCAACAGTTAACAGGAGAGGGTTTGCAAAGAAAAATCAATATTGCCTAGGGTATCCTAAGGGAGCATACTGCTAGTGAAGTTTAAATTAGCTATGCCCTAAAAATCTAAGACATTTCTGCAGCACAGGGTTTCAAAGCATCCTTAATTCTGAAGGAGTTAAGCTAATTACTGTCCTATATGAAGAGAAGAAATCTGTAAAATAATGGACTAAAATCTGCAGTCCTTTGTTGAGCAAAACTCCCGCTGAAGACTATGAGTTTGCTTACTCAATGACCACAGTTTCCGCAGAGTGCTATTAAATACATAAATACTTTTTGTGATTTCTGGTTACAAAGGTTCGCTGGCCTGAGAAATCAAGCAATTAAAGCCCTCATAAGCCCTTTTCCTTCTCTTTTCAAAAATGGAAAATGTCCCCCACACATGCCAGTGTGCAGGATGCCACAGCTAGAAGACATCATAAGATTTTTCCTTTGGAGGCAGTGGATGTGTCAAGGGATTGCATTAGGAGATGATCCCCTCAGCTCTCAGCAATAATTGGAGGTTAATATTCAAAAGAGCATAGCCAGAGGAAGATGTTTTCCTCTGACGTTCGTGCCGTATTCATTCTGGAGTCAGTCTCATCATCTCTTTGGCCCAGTGAATATTAGGTATTTTATAAAAAGTGGAACAGCTTCAACAGGAGATATTGATAGAGCATTACCCCCAATACCCTGTACCCCAGTGGTTCAGGGATTGACTTGCAATAAGGGAAACCTGCGTTCAAATCCTTGCTCCATATGGGGCAGAGTGGGGATATGAACCTGCCCATGGCTTGGGTGAGGGTTCTGACCATCTGGGAGGTATGCTCAAAGGCCACTTAAGAGGGTGTCTATCCGATCAAGCCCCCCGACAAAACACAACTGAAGGAGGAGGTGGTGGCGGCAGGGGTGCACTCACAATATACGTAGCACTGATCATCTGCAAAGAACGTTGCAAAATGTTACAGCCTCGATTCTGGCATCTTTACTTGTGTTGGCCCAGATCATCCACTCCCATGGTAAAACCCATGGGAACGGGATGGGAAGTTGACATGAAGCCCCCTCATGGAGACCCTCTTGTATTGTTCCACTGGGGTGGGTTTAACCCTCTAACAGAACACGTTGTTGAACAGGCCCCTGAAATTCAGTGGGCCACAGGCAACCAGAGACGTCTGCATAGCACTTTGCCTCTGCAGTAGTGATGATTCTCAGCAGTCCGTGGGCAATATGGCACCTCCAGCAATAGCAGCCCCAGAACCCTCATGGGACTGCAGTAAAGGGAATCCAGTTCCAGGCTATATTACCTTTTCCTGGGAATCTCTGCAGGGTGGGTGATGTTCGGGTTCTGCACAGAGGTGAGAATCCACTGCAGGGTATGTAGGAAGGAGCAGTGCTACTGAGAAAACTGTCTATTTCCTTTCTGCAAAGGAAGTAGAAAGATCTATGGGACTACTTGCAGAAGCACTCAGTGAGAAAAAGAGTGGCCATCGCACTTGGAAGATATGAAACCCTAAGTATAGTTTCTGCTTACAGCTACTTTGCTCCTTCCCAATGTTTTAGTTCCACTTCTTTGTAAGGTGTCTATGAACTAAGCAGGACTTTGGTTAATACTTTACTCTGTAAAGTATTTGCAGAATTACCCCCTCTGTTAAAGTATTTATAGAGAACAGTGCTTGCCCACTGTGATTCATTGGGGTGGTTCACAGTATTAACTCTGAAACCAAAGTGAAAGTAAGTTGTTCTATAGTCAGACTGATCGCAATCTATTTCTCCACTGAACAAAGTAAAATTGGTATAGCTGATGTCTGAGTCAAGGAGAAGACCTTAACAACTTGGGTTCCTTTTATAATTACATTACTTGTTCCTCCCAGGAGATGTTTCTTCAACATCTGGTTTTTAACTAATGATTTTACAGGACATTTACAAACATGAAAAAAATTGGTGCTTTTCGTGAACATTTGCCCGGCTGCTTTTTGCCAGGCTTTTTTTTTGGCTAAGGAAGCTGCTGGCTGGAAGAGGATCGGTATAATTTTAACAGACTTCTTGGTTCTCACTGGTTGACTGAGAGATTTCAGATTTTTGTGACCTTAAAAAAAGGGGGCGGGGGGCTTCATTTTGGTTTTCTGAGAAGTAAAACTCAATGAATTGAAATTAAAGGGTGGTTGGTTTTTTGGTAGTCTTGAGATTTTATAACTCTAAAACGATGAGGCATATGTTTCACATTTCCATCAAAATATAATTACATTACTGTGACTTGACCAGAAAGGAAAGGAAATGGTGCATCAGGGACAATTTAAGGGGAAAAAAAAATTAGGCCCATGTTCTACCCTTGATCTTAATGGAGAAATATTGCCCTTCCACTGAGATATATATTTTCAGATGAATTTTCTGGCCTTCTTCCAGTTCAAAAATGTAGCAAACAGGTGAAGTGAGGTGTTGGTTGCTGGTAAGGATGGTACAGAAGATTCTTCAGACCCACAAGGAAAGCTTCAACCAACCAACTTTCCATATGAGTTCAGGTTCAGCTGGACCAGGAGATGTTAGAATTTATTACATTTGTAGCTGGAATATTAAGGAGATCAAATGCATTTTTTAATTAAACTCTTTCTAAAGTGATCTCTAGCTTTTTGCAATACTCTTCTGACGTTCCAAGATACAAGCCTGTAGATTATCACAAGATCTGCACTAGAAATATTTAGGCTATATCTATCCATGTATGCACTTGTGTGCATGTGTAGGAAGGGGGTGTGTTTGTGTATACATACACATATAACATTTGTGAATGTGTTATTAATCCAAATTTGTTTGTTGCGATCACAGTTGCTGCATTGCTTCTAATTCCTTTAACTTATCTCTAGGCAGCTGTATACTGTGTTTATTTTACATTTTCTTTTTAATTCAGTGGCTCAATATGCCATCCCATTGCTAATAGAGAAGGCCCATTGTAGAATTCTCCAGACATTTTCCTTTCAGTGCTTTTCTGTAAATTAGCAATACAAACTAGCACTACCAGAATTCTGGCACACAGCAAGTTTGTTCCTTCCACTGTACCCACAGAAGCTGTTTTTTTAGAACAGACTGCAGTTCTCACACAGTCTCCTTGACGGTTTCCAGAACGTCCTTTCAGCAGTGTTTCTTCCCTAGGGCTATCCAAGAGAACATGCCTCAGATGACCGCATTCTAGCAAATACCGCTCTTACATTTCACTTTAACCAATTTAAATCTCACACATTGTGCTGCAGCAAAAGCCATTAGCCCACATTATCCTTCACTGTAATACAGATCTGGTCCTATCTCATTACAAGGCGCTTAGTTCTGGTACCATGTTTGATACATACACCAAGCTATACAGAGTTATTAAGGGTCTGATTTAAGACTTGGGAAGTTCTGAAGTTCCACCCTTAGTGTGCCCTGTAATGTTTAGATTTTTGAAGAGGCCTTTGACAGTGGTGGTTTTAATGATCTTTGTGCTGCAGAAGTATAGCACAACTGGGCAAATTGAAGGGATGCTATTTCAGGGCTATTTATAATTTTATGGATTGAGAGTAGTGTGTGTGTGTGGGCGTGTGTTCTGATTTTGGACCACTCTGCTCTTCTTTTGCATCTTGGCTTTTAACAAATATTAGCGACCTGTTTTCCTTACTTACGTAAACTATGTAATCTGTAAATCTTCCTCATCAGATGAAAGCCCAGGCCTTTCATATTAAAATTTTGTACGTGCTTGATAGCAGGAAATATCATTCTGAATGCTCAACTTTGCCTTAGTAGGTCAGAGCTGATGTTCTTTTTATACAGATCTTTAATATAAGCAATATTCTCTCTGGCCCCTGACTCATAATACAGCAGTTTTCCTTCAAAACGTAAATTAAAGTGATGCCACAAAAGGGTCATTAATGGACTTACTAAAGTCAATACTGAGGGCATCACATACTGCCTCCTTAATATTAAAAATGAAGTCAATGGAGCCATGCCCCTAATATATGAGGGATTTGTGAATACCAAAGAGAGTGTATGGAGCATTTACGCTTAGAAGCACACAGGAGATGAAACAGAGCTTGCAAACAGGCATGATGCTGGGGTTCATCCTTGAAAGCCCAGGAAACTACATGTCTGTAGTTAAAGGTCAAAAACGATTACCAAGAATTAGGAAGGTCTAATCCACCATATTTCATACTTCAGATTTTTTAAAAATTCTAACGGAAGGAAGAGGTTTGTAATTCCAGAGCCAGCATTTAAACAGTAATATCCAAATTGCTGGTTAATCTTATTCTTTAAAATAATGAAGCAAAGGACCAGAACACAAAGACAAAATCTTCTGCAGAGCATGCTTCACAAAAGGGTGGTAGCTAATAGGGCAGCCACACAATATAACTTTATTCAATTTACATTATGGGAAATTTTTAGGGGACCAATTAGAGAAGGCTTAAAATGCAATTAAAATGGAAA
Source organism: Natator depressus (assembly GCF_965152275.1). NCBI lineage: Eukaryota > Metazoa > Chordata > Testudines > Cheloniidae > Natator > Natator depressus. Next base: position 13,581,984 of record NC_134245.1, on the reverse strand, counting down.
TCACCTGGCAACAAGACATTAGCGATCTCTCCAGCCAGCAATGCATTAACAAGCCTTTCTCAAGAGATTCGCTAGTGGATAAGATCTTTGTGATGCATGAGAATGAGGCTGAGTCCAGACAGCGGAGATATCCCTAGGTTAATAGTGGTCCATTCATCTGAACCAGAGGCTGCACCAATACAGATCTGCTGGGCTTGGCAGTTCAACATTGAGGGGTTACCTGACGGGGAAAATGGGGGCTGTGCCCTTTTTCTTTGCCTCTTTAAGCTGTATAAAGAAGGCCTGAAAGGTCTGGGGGGTGTTTTAAAAGTTTTTCTGCTTGTTTACCACCTTAGCAGTATCTAGTCGTGTCTTCCCTGTTTATGATGGTCACCATTCCATGATCCAGAGAAGCAGATTGGAAAAGTCCACTGGGGTGGGAGGGAAGGGTGCACAACCAGAAAGAGAGAGTTCAAAATGGGGCAGCACTGGCTGAGGATGGAGCGTGGTCAGGGCCGTGATGATTCATCACATCCTCCTCAACGGCCTCCCCTGATGAGATTCCTGGGGAGCATCCAACTGCTCTTTGCTTGTGGAAACTGTGGGGGAAGGCAGTGCTGTGTTGGCATGCACTGATCTTGCTTGGGATGGCTCCCCCGCTAAGATGCAGAAGTCCAGATTTGTGCAGAGAGAGGTGTTTTACGTTGGTCCTTGTGTCAGCTTGAGTGAAATGAGTCTGTGAACTGTAACTTTGTATTAATCTGAGTGGACATTTCAGTTATTATTTACAGCTCTGTATATGGACTGGACCACAGTGGGCCAGGAAAATAGGAAATTCTGCTAAAAAATAGTAAAGATATTTGCAAAGGGAAAAGGCATCTGAGGAATGCTTTCTAGAGCCAAAATAGTAATTAGCCTTAAAAGAGCATTGGGGTGTGTATGTATGAATTCTGAAAAACAGATAAAGTGAAACATTTGGTTTATACGATGAAATGTTTTAACTATAAATAGACTTAAGATCCACTCCTAGATTCCTTATTCAAACACTACTCATTGATTGTAGGATAGACTGTGTGATCGGGACCCTAAAATCAAATTCTATCTTATGTGAGCATTCACATATTATGGTAATAAGGGCCAAAGAGATACCTAGATGGCTGGACTAATGCTGTCATTTAAGATGTGTCTATAGTACCCGTCAGTCTGGTATTTAAGTAAATGAGCTTTGTGCATAGCAGATGATGTCATCTCTTAAACCTCTGGAATATGAGAGACAATGCATAATATGACTGTGGGCACCAGTCACAAACTATGGACCGCACTATAAATCAGTCCATTTCGATCGCTTGACTTACACCATCTCAGGCTTACCCTAAACCACTTCCACAGCTACCCATTGGTTCACTAATGCCTTCCCATACAAAAGAAGCCACAGGAGCAGCTTTAGGCAGCAGATCAACTTGTAGGGGTGCCTAACACTCCCCTCAACCTAGCAATAATTTGTGGAGCACAGATCCAGCTGTTTATGGCCACTCCCGCTACCTGGGAAGTGAAGCCAAGTCTGCATCCCCGTCCCTCTGGCTTTGTCCAGTGAGTCACATATTGGATCAATATAAATGCTGAAAAACTGGCCAGTGTCACTTACACAGGAAAACGTGAACAGCAAACCAGGAGATGACTAGAGTGCTCCTTTTCACCTGACAAGTAGCTGTTAGCTACACGTTACCACTAACAATTTGCAAATTCGAGCATTAATTTAGTTTTCCTTCTGCTGATTAATTTTTAGAAACAATTTGTGCATGTCCTAACAAATGGCTCCCGATTTCCATAATTACAGTGCCGATGTCTTTTCAGATTAGAACAAAGGATAATTAGCATTGTTCTTTTATCTGCAGGGAAATACCTTAAGAGAGGAAAAGCAAAAGCTTGGCTATTTTATTTTAAGTCCCATTGTATGGACAATCAAGGATAATTAATTCATCCACATCTTCTATAAAATGAATAAAAGAATGTTTAATATTGCCTGTCCCTCAGTGCAACAGAATCCTGAAAGGCCACTTGTTTAACCAAGCCAAAGTGAGCATAGAACTTCGATGCCTCATCATGGAATCCGGGCCTGACATTCTAATTTAAAAGCATCGCTTAAAATCTTAATTAGTGCAACCAAATTAGCGGAGGGGAGCTTTTACACCATGTTCATTGTTTACGGTTATCATTTTTAATAAACTTTAAAATGCCTTTACAGGTGTGGAAATAGGCATATTACCAAGATAATTTTCTTAATCATAGTCATCTTAGATTGAGACATGACATTCACCAGAGTTCCCTTATACTATCTCACAGTCTCCTGAAAGCTATCTAGGTTCCTGACATCATCTCTGTGCTACAAGTGATCTCCTGATTGACATATCCCCAAATAAGCCTTTGAATAGCTTTTCATATTGGCCTTGAAATAATTCAGATGTCAAATTACATCTTGCCAGACTTCCTGACTCCACCAGGGCCCTAGAATACATTTTTTTAAAGTATTTGGGAAAAAATATTAAATTTTCAGAGCTGGGTCAGGGTTCGTAGAATTTGCTAATAAAAGGCAGGCAAGGAGGATATTTGCTTAGGGGAAGGCCTTAAATTTATATTGTGCAACAGCTGCAGGTCGGGATGACCTTTGGTGAGTGTTTCTGAGTTTGCATGTCTACCGCTTTTAGCATCTTTGCATTTTGCTCCTGTTTTCCTATGAAGCGAAACAAGAAAATGATTAAACTCTTTTCACACCAGGCTTTTAGCAGGCACCGCATATTCAAACTCCAAATATAACCGTTTCTCACTTTGACAAGGGAGATGTTCTTTGGGGTTCTCAGTTTCTTCATTTGATTTAAATGTACTCATGGCTGGAATTGCATCGAAAAGCCAGAGCATTTTCTCTCATAATAAACAATGGTAGATTTCAGTCAAGCTTGGCAAGTGGAGTACTGCATATCAACCCAGATAACAGTTGCTCTTCATAATGTTTGCGTGATGGAGCTAATCGTGTTTCATGAGAGAGATTCCCTATTAATGGCCCAGGTGTACAGATGCAGCTACATGCCCCAAATGCTCCTGGATACGGTTTTGTTTGGATTGTGCTAACTGTAGGTGGTTCTGTCTGTTGTTAAATATTTGCTGTTATTGGCACTTCTGTATTTGTTAATCTGATTTTTTTTTAAAGTACATGTTGTCATGCTCCTGCCAAGTATTTGCAATACCCAAGGGCCAAATCTTGGTCCACAGCAGAAACCATGGGTAAGTGAGCTTTGGGTAGGGGACCTCTGCCCTGGGCCGAAGAGCATATGTGCAGCAGCTCCACAGCACTGCCTTGCATAATCCCCTCTATCAGGGGCCGGGGGGAAGTGTTGAATTAGTAGACCAATGTAGGGGAGGACCCAGCTGGCTTTGCCCCTGCCACTTTCTAAAACTGCCTCCATACCTCTACCCTGCAAAACAAAAACAAACCCATGCGGTGGAAAGTCTCGGAGGCCTGGTCAATGACTCAGGCTCACAGGGCTAAAAATAGCGGTGTAGATGTTTCCGGGCTCTGAGACCCTCCTCCTTTGCCGGGGTTCAGCGAAATCTGACTTGGAGCAAAGCTTTGCAGCAAGGAGCCTCCTGTGTGGCCTCTCTGCAGTCTGTTCCCTTTCTCACCTCAAGCGCAGTAGACTACTGGAGTCCCAATGGGTTTATGGCCTTCTGTGCCTGTGGACTGAGTGGCAGGCAGGACTTGACCTTGTAGTGGCTTTAAAATTTTTTCATCCTTTTATTTGTTATCATATTGACATAGGACAGTGAAACAACCAAGTTGTACCCAGACTTGCTACCCCAACCCACTGATACAGCCTGCCAGAGGAACACACAAGAGGACTGCATCACTATACACAATGCAATCCAGAAATCTCATCTATTTAAATATTACGTTGATGATACTCCAGACGCTGGTAAATAATCTTCATCTGCAGTTAGATGATCTAAAACTAATCATTTCCAGGAAAAAAGTCAAATCTGTAGGAGCTGAATAAAGTGTAATACTTTTAGTTTAATTTTCTTACAAAATTAAAAAAATTAATTAACACATTCTCCAAATACCAACATCTTTAGCAAATTATTACTCTCAGAAGCAAGGGACCTTACAGTGACACTGCCATCTTAAAACTGGCCGAATATTTAAGTTTTGTAAAAAAAATAAGCTTGTATGGAACCTAGAACTGCTAGGAATGTTTCCATACATTCAATAAAATGCTCCAAATATTGCAGCACTGAGAACCTGAAAGTAAAATGTACTATAAACATAAGCATGCAATGAAATCAGTTTAAAAGGTAAATAGTGGAAAAAATTGGATTTTTAAAATTTAATAAACCCTGCTGTAATTATAAATGTGGAAGGAAGAAATATGCTTAAATTGAGTGTCTCTTCAGACCAGACACTTCTGTCTAGTATCTGTTCACCATTTTATATTTTGGCTTTACTGACATTTTCATAGGCTGGGACCTCTTGAGAATCTGTGGCTAGTTGTAGCTTATCACTATTAAGAACATATTTGCTGCCAGCAGGTGGTATTCCTCAAGAGGTACAGGGCAAGTTGCAAAATCATCAACCTAAAATGCCCACAACTATTGTTTCCTTTAAAATAATTTCTTAGTTGGAGATTTATCTTACAGTGTAGACTGAAATAATCTTAAAGGTAAATAGTCAAAGAGAAATCATTAACCAAGACTATTTACAGTGCTATTAAAGTCAAATCTTTATGCAATGTTCAAGTGCTGTAGTTAATTTTAGAAACAAGAATGTGACAATAATAAACACTATCTAAAAATGTTAAAACTCAATGATTATAATCAAAAAGTAATTATACAGTGCAGTCAAAAGAGACAGTTCAATGCATCTCAGAGATCAGTTACAACCAAAATCTGTGAATAGCAGCAGTAGGCTTGTATGATTGTCACGCAAAGCACTACTGAATTACTATTCACTTCGATTAACTTTCAGTGACCGTGTCTATAGGCTGCTTGGTTAATGGTTTTCTGTCAATACTGTAAAAATGCTAACCTGTCTTTACATCTAATCAATTTTGCAAGGCTCTTTACATAAATGGTCTATTCCTTTTCTTCATTAAAAAAAGCAATCAAATAGGATTGAACTGAACAAGCAGTTGTAAGAAAAAAACAAACAAACCCCCCCCACTAATTAATTTTGAGACTGTGCAGTTTGAGGTAGTTGTCCTTGAGTATTTTCTTCATCACCATGTTTTAAAGGGCATTGAAAATCAATGTTTTACTTTACTATCATCCATCTTTATACAGTAATAAATTAAGTGGAAAGTATTGATATTTTTGACTGAGCTTTTAAAATTTACATACTAATGACAATTGTACCCTTGTGACTTTTGATGTCTGTTGCTGTTTACTGCTAGTGACTAGAAGGAAATTTCAGTCATCTGGGGACCATTCTTTTCTCTAAAGGAAAATCGTGTCATTTCTCTGCTAAATACTATGCTTGAAATTTTAGCCAAACAATCTCCTCCTGGATTTCTGTCTTAAAAGCGACTTACGAAGGGAAAAGTTTGAAACGCTTGCCATCTTGCTCTTTCTATAAATTCAGGCTAGAATGATGTACATTGCAAACACAGCTAATGGAAGTGTGAGAAAGTAAATGTATGTGGTGGGTAGCAGCAAATAAAAATGCTGTTGACACATTAGTCTCATGCCTTAGCGTGTCCAGAGTAATGCAGCTCGCCTTAGGATGAACAAAATATCATTCTGTTGTATATTTGGGGGCAGAAATGAATATTGAGCTGTGACAGTCAATCCAATCTTATCCTTTCTGGCTATTTTTCTGGGTATGCTAGTCTCAGAAGCAACGTCTGGGTTGTATGATAGCTAAAAAAAACCTTAAATCCATTGCATAAAGGAAGGAAGCTTTCATGGATTTTATGATCCTTTTAAAGTTTATTATTTAGCATATAGCATGCTATTGTAGCAGAAAGTGATAGGTTATTTTTAGAGATGAAAAAATTATCCATGACTATTAGTTGAAAGGAAAGGTCACAAGATTACTTTGATAGTATTTACAATGTCTTTATTCACTTTCTGCAAACCATACTATGAGTAACTTTCTGTGCACAAGAAAACTTGTTGTGAGTACTCTTGTGACTGTGTATTTTCCATATGTATGTGTGCCAGAAGTATATGGTCATCTTAACAGTTTTTGTTGGTTTGGGAGTCAGCCAGCCAGAGACTAGAGAAAGAGCCTGGGAAGACCATGTGACTTAGGTGACCAATTGTACAGCACAAATAGCTAACCACGCACACAGTGGATACTCAAAGTAATAGTTATTGCAAATAATTTGCCAGGAACCCACAAACTGCAATATGCTGACATAAGCCATTTGCTGAGTAATTCTAAATAGCAAATAGATTCATAAGATCAATGTCTGCAGCTAATTTGCAAACAGTAAAAGGGGTTACATTAGTTGAATAAATTGTTCACTTGAAATAGATCAGCCAGCTCTGGTGATTTTACATGGTTTGTCTTTTACAAAATGATTCCTATAACATTTCTTCCCCTACTGTATGCTTTGTTTAGGAAAGTAAGTTCTCTTTGGCTTATCTTCCTGCTGTCTCTTTACTAATGCATTGAGCGTCTGTGCTTCGGTTTACTAATGTTCATCCTCAGGTTAGCCATTCCATTTAATAGTGTGCAGGCAGAAGATGGACTATGCTGGACTGTGTGCTATGGAGCAAAGTTGTGTGCTTTTTTGCATAGCAACAATATGTGGGCATGTGTATTTTATATGGGATCTTTAAATACCATAATAGAGATTTATCAGGGCACATAAATGTAAAACCATTTAAAGGGCCAGATTCACAGACTCTTGTTTCAGTGCAGAATAGTACCTTTCTGCACAAATAGTCTCACTGAAATCAGAGATTGCTCCTGTGAGTCAATGCTCAGTGAATATGGAACTCATAATCTTGCTTTAAGGATTAATGGCCCCATCCAAAACCCATTGGAGTCAATGGAAAGAGTCCTACTTACTTTAACAGGAGCTGGCTCACACCCTAGATCCTGCCTCAACCTTCACAACCACCGAACCAGCAGATATCCTGCTTATCGCAAGGCCCAACTCTCTGGGGATTCCCTGTCCTGGGCAGCTGAGGGGGCATTGGTGGGACAGAGGAAGAGTGAGGAGGATAAGGACAGCTGGATCTGCTTTTTCACTGATCCACCAGACATTGAAACCTCCACAGCGCTGCAGTCTCCAGACATCAGAGCAGATCCATGGCTTCCCAGCAGCCTGTGAGAGAGGAATCCTCTCTCCCCAGTCCACACTCCCTCTCTGCACAGGGCCCAGCTACCCCTGCTTGGAGGAGAGGATTAGTCCCAAGTATATAAGCCTAAAAAACATAGGGCTCAATTCTGCAACCCTCATGCATGTTGAGTAGCACACTGACTACCGTGGGACTGGTCAAGTAAGTGCTACTCAGTGTGAAAAAGGTCTGCAGAATCAGGCCCATTGTAAATAGCACTGTGGTCATTCCAGCTTTAAAAAAAAAATTTCCTCTGAGCAACCAGTGCTACAGTCAGGCTAATTTGCAGGGTAATATTGATTGCAACACGTTCAATTCTAGTTTAGATTCCACCCGATAAAGACACAGCAGCACTGATGTACTTTCCCCTCTGGAACTTGAAGGGTGCTGGAGAAGACAAATACAATAGAAATTGAGCATCAAGGTATAGGCAAACAGTATGTTAGCTGCAGCTCTCCCCGGGGCAAGGTGCTAAGTTTTGTTTACATTTTGCCAAGACAGCAATAAATTGCTTGTTTACAGATGACAGAAAGGAGTGGGGGTGCAGGCTGTGCACACAGATGCAAACAATGAACAGACAAACGTACACCCAGAGCTAAGTGAAATTAGTTGTTTTGTTCTGTTTTTTTGCTAACCAATCCTAGGGATTATTATGCAAGATTATAAAAATGTTAGGGCTGATGAAAGTTTGCCTTCTTCAATTTCAAGTGGAATGGTGATTGCTCTATTAGATCAAACTGACCAGGATGTGCCTTGCAGCACTGTCTCTGTGGAAAGGACAGAAAATATGAGAGGTGTGGAGAAGGACTCACTTTCATCAAAGTATCAGTTTCCAGGATAGTTTGGGAGCCCACAGCATTATTGTATTACACGTTGCACAGAAGCGTGCCTTGTTCAGGTTTTTTTTTTTTTTTAGTGTTTTAGAAATAAAAGACTTTTTTCTTCCAAATTGCGCTGGGAGGCAAATTCTTCAACGGTGTAATAGAAAATGTTAGACAATATTCCTTACTGGAGCTATTGACATTTTTGATAGTCGTGACACTTTGATTTTTCTCAAAACATATGGATCAAGCCTCAGTGTATTATTGGACAGGAAGACCTGATGAAAGGCTTTCCTTTATCTTCCTTTGTATTTTTCCCCCTCCTGTTTGTTCATGGCTTTCTCTCTGAATATAATCGTGGTTTTCTTATGCTGCCCAGGGAGTCATTATTGCCTTACTAAATATTTTATAGTGCACTGTGCGCCATACCTGCCAACTGGTTATTATTTGTTATAAAAAAAAAATAGCGGGCTAGCTCATGAAAAGGGTTATTTTTAAAAATTACAAAACTAAGTACTGAATAATTTTAAATACTTAAATGAGACGTGAGGCTGCTTTTTCATGTGGTTGGAATGGGTCTGTTTAGGGTTTATTTTTCCCCTCTCTTTTTGGTATGTGTTCCTCTCTATGATTTCAAGCACTTGTTTCCTCACAGTTTCGTTTCCTATTTGTTCAAAGAGGAAAAGTTCAAAGCCACTCTGGCAGCCAAGGGAAAAGCTGGCTGAATGCTAACCCTCAAGTGTCTGTCTTGTCCTGACCTTGAGAAAGTAGCTGTAAACTGTTCTATTGCAAACACGGCATGTGTGTTTTGTTAGACCTGGTTAGGAGGGGTCAGAGCTCACCTGAGGCTTGGACTGCAGATTTAGACTTCTTTTCAGCAGCATAATGCATTTTTAAAAGGGACATTCTCGCCTTTGTATGGGCCTAATATAGGCTCTGTTTAAAAACCTGTCAAAATCTCAAGCACACTCCATAAAATATAAATAAGTACTTACTGTTTGCAGATGTTGCTTGTTTTTCATAATGTTTGTATTTGAAGTCCCGAATCCCCGCTTCCTGTCAGAGCCAGCCCTGTTGCTTTAGTCCATTTATTTCTGAAGGAACGGGAGGAACTTCAAAATGCAATTTCTCAATGAAGACACTTTCTGTCAAATCTGTCAACAATCTCAGCACAATTACCTTCTTTCAGAATAAGGCCTTCCTTTATGGCTTTGACTGCATGCACAAGCCCCCCTTCCTCCCAGCTCAGGGATTTTTTTAGAGAGTCCTAGTTACAGTAAATTGTGACTTTTAATGCTTCCAAAGCTTCTGCATCGTTTAATAGCCCTCTCTGTTATTTGCATGTTTGAATATATTTGAAGATAGCTAGCAAATATACCGCAGAGAGCAATCCTGTATCTGGATGGGAGATAGATGAGATTCCCCCGTGCCCCCAACCCAGATTATTTATTAGATACCTACATATATAAGGTGGCTTTATCAAGATACCTTTGAAAAGAGGAAGGAGACTAGAGAGAAAAAGAAAATGGGTTATTTAAAATCTGGAGTCATGGGGCCTTCTTCCTGCCTCAAAAGGAGCACTAATGAATTCTGTACATTAGTGGGTACATAAACTGACATAACGGGAAAAGAACATTACAGTAGGGATGTTCACTTAGGGCTTGGTCCAGCTTGTATTGAAACTAAAGGGAGTCTTTCCATTTGCTTTACTGGGAATTGGATCTGGCTCTTGTTGCGGCCCAGTTCTGCAAAACTTCCACGGATGTCAGTGGCGCTGAATCACAGCCTTTGTCCACTGTAGTTTAGTTGTAAGTAACTTAAGATCATATTTCATACTGTCCTGGTTGTGTTAAAAGAATGAAATCTTGTAGATGTGAGATCTCACTACAACCTCTGCTCTCAAGCCTTTGCTGAGAAGTGCAATCCAATCACTGCTTACTTGTGTGTATTATGCAGAGTATGGGTTGGCAGAAAGCTAAGTTTAATCGCTCCACAAATGTGACCGTTTCCAAGACAAAGGAAGATATGTTCAGACAATTCACTTTAAAGATTGAAACAATGCACAGGGCAGTCATCTTCTCTGTAACTTGGAGTCATTATAGGCATCTCTTATACATAATATGCATCTCCTCCATTATGCTGATAGATTTTGTCTCTAAGTTCCAGCTTTGGTTTCAATCATTAGCGTAAGCATCTTTCCTCCACCTCCCTCCTCTAATAGTTTAACCTTTCCACTAACCGCGCAATCTCTTTAGTGTGTAGTGCCACCCCACTGCTGGCAAGGGGAGGGGGAGGAAAAAAACCCTTTCCTTTGTATTCCAAATTCAAAGGGTCATTATTCCATAGTTCCCTATGGACAAATGTGTGAAGATTATTGTGGGAAGTTGGTATTTATTCTGAAGTCCTAATACGATCCTCTTGAACATTTTAATAATGTGCTCTCTAGGGTCCGTGCTGCAAGGGTTTAAAGGGAAGCACTGTGCTTTAGCACTGGGTGACTGGTGCTTTGCTAAAATGGTCTAAGTTATGGTTTTGCTTTTGATCAGCCTCTGTTGTTTTTTTTTTAAAACAAACAAAACCCTTCTCCACCAATTATTCCTCATTCCTCCAGCTTTTGTTTATCAGTTGATCTGGAAGCAAGGACAAGGCCACAGTATTGTATGTCCACATTTTGATCCTCTTATTTATGAGTTTCTTACGTCTAAAAAAACTTCGCTTATCAATGGCCTCAGGAAGTCTTAAATCTCTGGCATTAAGCAGCAAAGGAAGATACGCTCATCAAAGAGGGGGTGATTTTGTTTGCTGGAGACAAATTCATGATAAATAACGCTCACTTGCCATTTTGCTTCAGTCTGTATAATGTTTAAAGCCTTTCCTAAACATCTGTTGTTTCTGTAGGGTCTGATTATAAACATATACCTGGGACAATGTGCATACCTGCTTGGATCAGGTCAGCGGAGCTTTGCTTCATCTTTAAAGCTCAAAAACCCATAAATCAAGATGAAAATTCTCCAGCCAAGAGCTTTACCAATTGAAACAATTTTAAAAAAGGCCGCTGCTAAGGCTTGAGGGAAAGCTGACATGATGACTTTTATAATAGCAGAACGTTTAAGGTTATAGAAATAAAAGGAAGAGGATGAAATCAGCCGCGTTGATCTTAGCCTGCAGGCTCTCTCAGCTAACTCGAAGCTCCAGCAATTATTTCTGCTCTGGCTTTTCCCCTCTTTTTTCCAGCAGTCTGTTTGAAATGAAGCAGAACCAGGCATAGCAAGCTTATCAGTGTCGTTAGCTGACAGGGAGCACATCACACCTGCTTTTACTTGCTAGTTTTTCAGGCACTTTATGCCACAGAAGAATGTTGATTTTGTTCTTATAATGTGTAAAGATTCATTTATTTCACCTTTTGAACTTGGCAGAGCCACTCAGATTTGATGGGAGTTTGTTTTTTTCCTGGCACTTGGAAAGCCTTGGCAATTACTGGACTATGGCCCACGGCTGCCTTGATGACACATAGGGATGATCAAACTGAAGAGTCTCCAGAAGCAGGCCAGGCTAGGTCTGCCAAAACCCTGTAGAAACTAATGCGGTTTTGGGGGGAGCAGAGTCTCAGGGATACAAATATCTCTCTTCTCATCTGTACAGGTGTTTGCAGTGAACGGTGTGTCCGATATCATCACTAGAACTCCAGACAACTGACCAGTTTCTGCCCTGATTTTCATCTGTGCAGCTCCACTGAATCTGCTGAAGATGCAATGGGTACAAGTCAGGGCAGAGTTTAACCAAATAAATGCCCGTCCAACATAGCTTGCTCAACACATCATCATTAGTCATATTTGATTTTTATAATGACTATTTTGAGAACAATCCGAGGAGTAGTGTGTTTATTAACGGGTTGAGATATATTTTAACAGCGCTTGTCCATAGTTCTATGTCTTTGTACATACAAGACTAAGAGTGTGGAAAACTAAGGCTCGTGGTCCATTACAAGAGGACTAACCCATCTTTTCCAAGACCTGTCCTTGAGTACAGCAAGAGATCAGTCACTCGTTCTATGGACCCAACATAAAATGCCGGCAGCCCCCATCAAGTCATCCATATTCCTCAAAGATCAAAGGAATTCATTCAAGTTCAGGCCCCACTGATAGATGCCTTGCCACCTCCTTTTTAACCCCAGAGACTCCTGAGCACCACTACTAATTGTGACAGTGGCAGACTTGTCTAAGGAGAGAGCTCTCAAATTACCAGGATCTGAACTGTGTAACTCTTCATCTACGCAGTTACTTTTATTTTTCTCATAGACAAGGCTTGCTCCTGTACCACTGCAACCAATGGGAGTTTTGCCACTGATTTGAATGAGAGCAGCCCTGGCCCTTCATAAAGCAGCCACCCACCTGAAAGATTACAGTTTTTTGATTAAAATACATGCCTGTGACTATTTTGTAGCTACAAAAATTCTCAAGATTCTTGGCCTGGGAGAAAAATATTTGATATCTGGGTCCTGGATTGAAGGGAGAGTCTGCCCTGCTCAAAAGTAGATATCATCGCTTTTAATCCTGTCCTAAACAATCAACTAGTTTTCAGCGTATTGAACTGACTCATTTTAATTTGTTTTGCAAAACTGGGTATTTTCTTTCCTCATTTTTTATGAAAAAAAAAGGGGCTTTTGTATTTGAGTAACACTTAACAGCAAACAAAGTACGTTATCAGAACTGATTGGATAGGCCTTTTGTATTGAAATATGTTTGGTATTGATAAGATATGATGCTTAGTTGATATCAAAGTGCCTAAAGCTATTCAGATTTTTATTGCAACTTACAAATCAAAAGAAACTAAATCACAGCTGAAGAGGGTTTTACAAGGAAAATATGCTTAGCGATCAAACTGAACAGTTTACACACACTCAGGGTCATGTTTTATACTTCTTATTAGGGCCAAAAGCCCATAGAAGAAATGGAGAATACACACATACGTTTGAAACAGAAAATTAGTTAAAGAGAATTCATTATAAAAGTGCCAGCCAAATTACCAAATGCTGATCTATTCAATGAGGAGACAATTACTACTCCATTACTATTCATAGTAATGGAGTATTTCATTTGATAACCCATACATATGATTCTCTACACAATTTACATATGTTTGAATGGATCGCTATAACCTACGAAGAACTCTGTGTAGCTCAAAAGCTTGTCTCTATTGGACCAACTTCTGTTGGTAAAAAAAGATATTACCTCACCCACCTTGGCTCTCTCATAACATGAATAGACATACCCCAAGACTAAATTATATGGCAATTCCTGCTCATCTTATAGTTCTAGTGAGACTAATCAAGGGCTAGACTGTAACATTGCAACCTATCTCATAGCAAAGGACATCATGTTCTTGTGCTGCCCCAGGGGCAGCCCAGGAGGGGGACAGGCTGCTAGAGTCACCAGGTCCCTCCTGGTCTCCTAGTGCGGAGGTGTGGTGTGATAGGTCTATACCTGACATAGTTTATGCTGTCCAGTGCCCTGGCGCAGCTAAACTGCTGCATGTGTTGGAGAGACTCAAGGCTTTGCCCCTTCACAGCAAAATCCAAGATGAGGTTGGACTTAGTGGCTCTCTGGAGTCTGCTATGTCACACACATTCCCATCTTCCCCCCGCCCCCATCCCCTGCTGCACAGGAAGAGATGGTATGACTTAAGGGAGTAAGGGGGTGCCTTATACTCCAAGCAATTATTTTGGGGAGGTTCCATGGCCTGTGTTATACAGGAGGTCAGACTAGATGATCACAATGGTCCCTTGTGGCTATGAAACCTCTGTATTCACTTGTTCTGGTGTCAAGATAGACCATGATGTGTCTCCACATGGGCAGAATTTGGCCCCATGTATTAATTTTGGAGAAATAGCCTAACTGTGCTATCAGTTACGTGGGGTGTAAGTCTGATGCAATTTAGAGCTGAATTTGTGTGCGTGTGTCTGCAACTACACACACTCTGCGGCAACCCACAGCTACTTTCTGCAAGCCAGTAGAAAAAGCTCTCAAAACTGTACAATACAGTCTTAAATGGGAGAAAGAATTTAGCGTACTGTTTGTCATGCCCCCAAACAGATTCTTTATAGGTCTGTTCCTTTATTTGGTGTTCATTTGAAACATGTTCTGGTTTTTACAATGTTCTGACAGTGTTTATTTAATAGATATTTACCTTTACTGTGGAATTTTCAATTTTAGTTTAATATTTGTCACACTCAAAGTTATCTTTTTTTTACCAAATACTAATTTTAACAGGTATACATTTATAAAGAGCTTGAGCATATGTTTTATAAATGTACCCTTTACTGTTACATTAAGTGAATAAAAAGCTACTGAAACATTCAATTCAAGTAATAGAGCTATATAAAATTTCAGATTTAAGATAATTGATTATTCTTTAGACAAGATGTTTCATAAAAAAATAGTTTCTGGGTTGAATACTTCTAATACTTTTTTAGCTTTGTCTGCCCTCTTTGAAGAACAACTTTCAAAAGAAAAGACTGATTTTAAAAAAGTGTATACACAAAAACACACAATTTTTACCTGTTCAGATTTTCCAGCTTGTCTAGGAGGTGAACAAATTGTAATGTGCAGTAAAGCTTTGTGAGCCCCTGCTATTATTCAGTGATTAGCTGTAACTGTCCAGTATAATATGTTACACACAGGCATAAAATATGCTCCTATGTGCCTGTATGGATTATATGTTGATGAATATTTATCATACCTCATTATTGTGAATTGTTCATGCCACAGCATCTGATTGACAATTATTTTACTGCTGTTTTTATTTGTTGTTTTTGTTTTGGCAGTGATTTAAAACTGACATGCATTTCTCTGTTTAGATTTGGCTTTGGAAAGCTACCATAAGAGACAGAAACTGGCTGAAAACGTATACATTGAAAAAATTGCCAAAAGCAAAGTAATCAGTCTGTTTGACTTCAGGTTATGTTTAGTAGTATCCTAATATTACTTCCATTATTCTCTTTGGTCTTTAGTTTACACTAATAGCTCAGTATTATTCTAGGCAACTTTAATTAGGGTGTCTTTTGCTTAGTTGGCAGCTTTTTTGCTTTCAGGCAAATATGCCATGCTGTACAGTAGAGACTTAATTCCTGCTTAGGGAAAATCTGAATACATCTCAGTTGCCTGCTGAATAGTGAGCAAGCACACTTTAAAAAAAAAAAGGAGGGGTGGTGTTTTTCCTAGATACAAAACAGCCATAAACCCATTAATTTAAATGGGGGTTACACGTGTGTATATCACTGGGGAAATATATCATTACAAGATGCCAGAATTTCAGATGAACTAGAAGTGGCAGATAGCGTTTTGACTGAATGGCAATCCCAAAAATTCTTGCAGAGAAAATGCTGGGCCACCATGAAGACATAATATCTGGCTATGTTTTCCGCCCTATTCCAATTACCTTGTTAGGACTTTAAGAAAAAGGATTTCAAAAGACTGCGCTGGTATATTAACCCTTGGTTTACTTTCAGAGTTTGGTTCATTTGTTGTTAGCTTTTTTTGTCTTTTCAGACTCAATTCCAGAACTGCAGTAGATGATTTTAATGAAAGGCAAGGTATTAGAAGGTCTGGTGAGTGGGGCTATATTTCAACAGCTATTTTGCTGAAATGTTGCAGTCTCTAGGACACATTAGACAATGCAGTATCAGTGTTGGTGACATATCCGTGAAAACAACCACAAAGATAAAGAAGGTGCTCCATCATTTGTTCAGTTCCATCAAATTAAGAATGCGTGAAGTTCATATAGTACAAAATGTGTCAATTATTTGTTAATTTGAATGTACCAAAAAAGCTACAAGAACAGTATTTAGGAGGAAATCTTGTTGTCAGAAAATTTAAGAGATACCTGATAATTGTTTTTAAAAAAGACTTTGATTAAATTGTTCTGTTCCACTTGGAGGTACTGTCGAAGTATTTTTGTTGATGCTGCGCTCAGTAGGACAGTTCAAGAATTAAGACTGAGATCTTTGCTTTTACCCCTTCAGCATATATCTTTGAAAAGAATAAAGCTATAGGGTCCCTATTCTTAATATTTGTATGAAAGGAATCAAATTGGAACAATTTAATAAAATCAATCACTGATTTGTATTTAAGTTACAGTAAAACATTAAGATTGGAAAACTCAGGTGAAAAGAACAACACTGTAAATGTAATGAAGTTATTGATTTTAATTTTCTGGCTTTCTCATCAAAGAATGAAGCACCTATAACTACCTGCTACAGGAGCAAAGTGGATAAGTGGGAAATCTGGAGCAGATCCAACAATGAAGGTTTTTTCAATAACTAAGATGGGTAAGGTCCTTTTTTTCATATTAAATTTCCCCATTGGAAAACCCCCCATAGGTAACACTAATCTTTTTTGTGTGTGTTCCCATGAATACAGGCTTATATGTGTGAATCTAGTTCTACTGAGTTTTCATACTAACCATACATACATTTTATCCTGTTTAAATTGTGATAGCTCTAAGATAGCTCTAAGATTTCAGATAGCTCTTCTGAAAATCCAGACACCCCTCCTTGTAAGGAAAAAAAAGCCAAAAACAAGCAACCAAACAAACAAAACCCACCAAAACAATCTCTTTAGATGATTTAGAATGGCTAAATTGGATTGTCCTAGACTCAGGCACGACCTCTCCTCTGTCAGCTTTACTTTGTATTTCAGTGTCTGCAGATTGAGCGCTTTCCTGACTATTGAAGGACAAGCTTTGTTGCTAGTTTTTAAATTTTTTAAACTATTGTTTTAAAAAGAAAATATTCACCAAAAGCATGTTTTGCTTTGCTATGGCAGCATAACTAAAGCATGTCAAAAAGATTCCATTGAAAGTTTTGACTGAAAATGGCTTTTTCATTTAAAAAAAAATCCATGGAACTGTCAGTTTTCAAAAATATTCACCACATTTCCTGAGCAGTTTTAGCTGTAATAGAAAGCCTTAGGCTGTCCAGTAATGGTAGTCCAGACATTCTAGGTTCTCTTTTTAGGCGTGTCCCTGCCTGTGTGGCCCTAGCTATTTCTCTCTGTGCCTTTGTTTCCCCATCTGCAAAATGGCATTGTGAGGGTTAATCCATTAGTGTTTGTAAAATGTTTTGCATTCCTCAGCTCTATCTCTACTAAGGTGGCTCTCATCCCTGGAGTATGGGAGTTCCTGGGAGATGCTACACAAATGTAAATGATTAGTATTATCTGTATCTATCTATTACAGGCCTTGGCATTATATGCCCAGAATCTGTGCACATGAGTAATGCATAGACAGTGGCCACCATGTCAGGAGTCTTGTGAAGTAGACCCCATGGAAGCTATAAGTGAGAGAGGCCTGCTTGCCGAGAGTGGTTAGTGTAAATAGAAATACTAGCAATCCCAATTCGATACAATAGAGACGTCACTGCCAGCGTTTACTGATATTTAAAATACAGTGAATTACCACTTAAAGAACCTGACTGGACTAAGTCAGAACTGCGGTGTGAATAGTGGGTGTGTTTACATATGTAGGCATATACATTGTTTTGAAGAACAATATTCTAAACCTGGATCTGCCAGGGTATGTATAAGTAGCAAAGGAATATGCTAATATAATATTGGTTAGCTTTGCTGTCCACAAAAATTGGAACTACCTGTAGTAATTATGGCAAAGGGCACCGCAAGTTATTATTATTTATTTGTATTATTGTTGCATGTAGGAGCCCAAGGGACGTAACCCCATGCTCTGGGTGTCCCTAAACTGACTTCCAGAAGCAGGGGCTGGATGACAAACACAGAACAAAAAGAAGGTTCCAGCTACAAAGAGCTTAAAATTGAAGTATAAGGCAAGGAACAACATATGGAGAGATGAGAGAGAGCAAGAAAACAATGAGACAGTATTGGTCACCATGAGAGGCTGTGGACGCAGCCCAACAGCAGCCTAACTGTTGCATTTTTTTTATGGGCATCACAGAAAAGGAGAGTTTTAAGGAGGGATCTGAAAAATCGTGTGGTGGCTTTGTTAGATTAGATTTATAGGAATCAAATTTCATGCTTCAGAGGACACTGCATGGGTCAGGAAGGAATTTTTCATGGATGCACACCATTACATTGTTGCTGAGGTACACTGGAGGGGGTTTTCTGCATCAGGTGCTAGTCACAGTAGTACAGCATCCACAACTGGTGAGGAAAGAAGGGCAAGTTACGCTAATACTTAAAAACAACCCCAAGGGCAAAATCCTTCATTGCCTTATGGTTTGCCCCAGTGGAAATTTCTCCCAGCTTAAGCATCTCTACACTCTTCCTCTGCCCTCAACATAGGCATGACATTTCCAGGGTAAGAAGTGACAGTCCTATGCTCCAACTGCTGGAGAATAAATTAGGGTAGGCTCGTGGCTGCCATTACTTGTGCTGGGGGCCCAAGGGACCCTGCAAACCCTGGAATTGGAAGTGTGCATTGTGTCCCTATATCAGGCTCAGTGCTAGCACCAACTCTGCCCCCAGGTGTTCATGAGGAGTAGAGTCTCAAAGGTGCTGGCTGATCCTGTTAGCCTGCAGTAACTTATTTTTAAGGTAACTTGTAGACACTTTAACAAGAGTAATTAACAGTTTGTTCCAAGTACAATTACAGGATCCTGTAAACTCAATTCACACAAATAATCCCTATTCATTTCAATGGCACTATAGCTGTGAACAAACATTACAGGATCAGGCCATTGCTAGTTTGTGGCTCCCTGAGGCCCAGATCCGCAAGTGTGCCAACTAAGCCTGTAGGTGCCTAAATGCTCTTGGTGCCTAAAATAAGGGTTCCCTAGGTGCCTAAATTCCTTCCTCTGAGCATAGCCACTGGTGCCTTAGACAGGCTCCTGAAGGCCTAGCTCGTGTCTAAGTCCCAGAATGATCCTCAAACCGGGTTAGGGCACTCACCTGGGATGTGGGAGACACCCTCCTCCCATCACACCTAGCTGTTTTGAATGGAGTTAGAAATGCAAGAAACAGCATAGGCAGCTAAGCCAGCTGACTCCAAGAGAGGGGTTCCAGGCTGCGGACCACAAGCAGAGACTGAAGCCTCCCTGCAACTCGGGCGGAGGTGCCTAATTCCATGAGAGGAGTGGGGTTTATGACTCATTTCTCTCGCCAGCATCTCTCATAGGCTCTTTTCCGTGGCTTCCCACCTAGCAGTGCTGGCTTTTGTGGATTCCACTCTTGGGTGCCTACCCCTCTCCGTGCGCTGTATAAGGAGCCTAG
This sequence comes from Natator depressus, assembly GCF_965152275.1. Taxonomy (NCBI): domain Eukaryota; kingdom Metazoa; phylum Chordata; order Testudines; family Cheloniidae; genus Natator; species Natator depressus. Next base: position 13,562,609 of record NC_134245.1, on the reverse strand, counting down.
GTGCCTTATTCAGGCTTTGTGGATTATTTTCTAGGTGGCTAAAAGATAGGTGTTGTGACTCTCAGCATCGCAATGCCTAAGTGCCGTTGTGGATCCGGGCCTGAGTGTTTTCTAAACGTTCCTGTGTGAAACAGTATGCTCACAGAGTCGTTCCTGAGATTTATAGGGTACAGAAGGGAAGATATAGGAGCACTGAATCTGCCCATCTTGTTCAAAACTACAAATCTTAGCCATGGGTCATTTTTAAGGGTGTATTTAGAAAGTTGTGGTGGCAGTTTGGATAGATGAGGAGCATGCAAGTCACTAGTTCATGTGTATAGTTGGCTAGTGTAGTATTTTATGGATGTCATTGCAGTTTGTGTTAGAAAAGCAACCTTTTGGGATGCGGTAGCAAAGCTGCTCTATTCTAAACTACATTGCTGTGCTAAGTGTTGCTAAGTAAAATACACTCAGAAGCCGAGCACCACACTAATCATCATTAGTGAAATAATAATTCAGTGGTGTCTGCAACTCCAGTGAGGTTCTTCTGGAATCGATGAGTCCAATTCTTCATTGTAATTCCATTAACTTCACTGGAGTTTTACCAATATAAAACCAGTGTGATGCAGAGGAGAATCAGGCCCTATATTTTACTCCAGTGGTGCCTTCCTTGGAATAAAACATATTTACGGTCTGATTCTCCACTCACTCACCCTGGTTTTATATCAGTTTCTCTCCACTGACTTCAGTGGGTTACTCCTGATTTCCATTGGTCTAAAAGTAGACTCAGGCCTGGTGTGTGTGTGTTGTTGCAAAATATTTGTATCCATTTTTAAAGATATACTTTAGTTTAACTTTCAGATGTCTCATAGTATAAATAAGATTGTAAGAAGTTCTCAGATTCCTAGCCCTTACACTTTTTTAAAAGATAAAACAGGACTTTTCATGAGCATTGCCACTAAAAAAGGGACACACAAAAATGTTATCACCTCTTTTAAATGATAAATATTTGGGTGCAGCTTAAAGAATCATTTCCTGATATAGGGTAATTGGGGAAAATGTTACTTATTTTAAAACATTAGTTATGACTTTGGTTTCAGGAGATTTCTTTTTTTTTTTTCTCTGCTGCTTGATGTTTAACATAGATTATTGGGACTTGTGACTTCTTGCCATGCCAATCGATCCCCACCCCCACCCCCACTAGACACAATGAAATTAGCCAGTCACCACTATGAACAGGCAGCTAACTGAAGCATACCCTTCAGCCCTTGGGAGCAGACCTCAAACAAACACCAGGGCAAATCTGTCCCACACAAGAATATGTGATCAATGTCATTCCATGAAGACTCTCTCTAGTAAGACCTTTTTCATATAGGTTATTAGCGATACTTCACCCCACGTAAGCCCGATTTTAATTCTACACCATGCAACAAACCCTTTCCCTCACAAAATATATTTTAATATGTATAAATTGCCAAATTTAGCAACATAACATGAACTTTCCAAGCTGTTGATAATAAAATCTAATTAGAAGCCTGCAAATACAGAATAAAGTCTTCAGGCTAACGCACTGCCAGCTCCATACATTCAGAAACTCATGAGTGAAGCCCCCAAAGTCCATGAGATTGGTTAAAATGATTATGAGTTTTTTTAAAAGAATAATAAATTGTGTGTTCTTTGTATTTGCCTGCTGCTTTTTGAGCCTTTGGGGTGCACTGAGGTCACCTTTGCAAGCTTTTCTCCACAGCTGTGTGGACTAGTAGGTCCAATCCTCAGCTAGTGAGCTGACATCTGGTTTAAAAATGTTTTTTAAAGGAAGGCTGGGATTCTCACACAATCACTTGACTCCAGAAACTGGGGGCTATAAGAAAAACAAATATTGCGCGATTTGTGATAGAATTACAAGCGTGGGAAACACTCTGCTGTAGCATCAAAACTTTATACAACTTCGTTGAGCAAGTACAGTGCACATGTGCATCTAAATCCTGAGCTCATTTGACAATTAAAACCCCAATAAACATTCACTGTTGCTTATAATTAATTCTTAGTTGTCTGAGGCAAGTACCATGGTGGATTTCATAATGACCACCTGCCCCACTGCAATAGAGAGAGAAAAGCACTGCTCTAATCAGAATACTTTAAATAAATGACTACTCAGTAAGGTCATAACTATGTATGTGCTTTGTTGTTCCCAAAGCACAGGCTAATGTACTTAGCTACAGAATACATTAACTGCAGAGACAGCGATTTGGGGTTTCTCATTTAGGAAGGTGTCTCTTAAAAGTTTCTCAGTCCCTAATACAAAAATAAATGTTGAGTGGATTTCTTCAATCCACACCAAATAGGTCTTTCTGTAATACCACGAAATTGCCTCTGAGTGTCTCTATAGTTCATCTCCTCCCAGAAACCAGCCAAACAGGAATAATGCAAAAGAAATGAGTCACTGAAATTTATTGGTGTCAGCTTTGGTTTTGTATTCATAATATCTTTTACTGTTATTTTTAAGGATATTGCAGATTGAAAACAAGGGAGGATCAAGTGTCCCAGTTGTATTTAAAGGAAGTAAATCTTTAAGAAATGATTGTGGAACAGATGTTAAATAAATGATTTTGAGTTAAGACCTATGACAGTGTTGTACCTAGGGAGACTCTTTAATGGTAAAAATCCTACTGCGATACAGAAAGACCTAAAGCTGAATCTAAAGGGAAAGCAAGCCTTTTTTTATTTGTTATACCTGCATAATTTAATAGTTTAACACTAGAGGAGAATGAACTGTGGAGTCTTCAATAATACTGTGTTTTTTAGCCAACAATCACTTATTCAAAAAGTTTACCCCGACATCAAGTGTATTAAGTTCATCCACTAAACTAGTAAATTGAGAAGTTAGGGCCAGTGTCAGTGACTTTCAACCACACAAAGCAATATTGTGGCTACATCAATTAGTGTGCATAGAACTGGTAACTGCATGCACAACTGCATAGTGACATGCACAATATTTGCACACACTGGGCTGGATTCTCCTTTCACTTCATTTGTTTTGCACTAGTGTGACTCCATTGATTTCAAGAGCTACCTCTGATTTACACTTGTGTAAGTGGAAGGAGAATAAAGCCCACTCGTTTGGTGTGATCAGGTACCGGCTATATCTTGCACCAATGCCCTGGGTGTAACGGAAAAGGCCCAGTGATAATCTGGCATTAAAAGTTCATTTAAAAAATGCAAACACCCAAGTCTTTCTTTTCTCTGTGTCTTATTTAACTCTTTTTCCCATTTCCAATTTTACTACTAAGCCTGACCAGGAAACTATTTTCCTGAATGGAAAATAGACTTTGAGAACAACTATACTATTTATTTGTCATCTGCCCATATACAAGGCTTTAATACATACAGCATGTATGAAAGAGAGAATATAATGTACATACATATGTGGATTTAGGAGCTAGCCACACATGTGGCTAAATGGAGCACCATATAATTGAGATAACTAACCTAACCAATAATTAAGCTCTTTTAAAAAAAAAAAATCTGAACCAGGCAAAATTTACTAGATCTTTTTTCAAAGTTTCACTAGGAGTTGCTTAGTTCCATTCCCAAATAAACATTTCCAGACACACACAAGAGTTCACGGCTTTGAAACTGAAGCACTGCTGTTTCCCAGCCTCAATTAGAGAAGTTTATCAGCAAGACGTTTCATGATCAGCCTGTGTCAATGTAATTCCATGCAGGGGCATAACTTATGTTGTGAGTACCAGATCTTAGAAACTGAAATGGCCCCTCATGAACAGAGTATTGGCTCTTTTGTTTCGATGCACAGCTGCATTATAGACACAAGTAACAGGTAAATTAAATTGCAGTTTCTTTCCAACTGAAATGTTTTGTTGAGGCTGTACTATAGCCACTTGCTATGGGGACTGTGAACACCTTTGTGTCATAAGCTGCATGAAAAATCACTATGGAGAAAAGCAAAAGCTAAACATATAATCTCTGATCTGGTATTTACAATAGAAATATTTCTCAACCTCAAGAGTGGTTGATCTCATGAATTCAAAGACCAATTAATGCATTCATCCAAAACCTGAGATTGTAAATACTTTTGTTAAAGCTAAATGAATAGTGTTATGGCATAAAGGGAAACAAATCAAAAACAGTTTGCCTTTTTTATTGCCACTATTGTGGCTATGGTATACACAAAAAGAGTGGGGAAAGATGTAGACATCTCCAAGATGATTATGAAGGTTCAAAACTATTGGATTATTTGATATGAATGCAAATCATTTTAAAATTAAATAACGGTTGCTATTTGTTGTCCTTGGACAGACTTATGAGCCCATCATTTAGTGAAATAATTCAGTCTATGTATGAAAAGTGTTTTGTACTCTTCTCTTGGAAAGGGATCTTGTCTGTGCTGCCCACTTGAGGAAGGGATATTTTCCTTTAATTGCTAAGGGATAGTGTAGAGAGAGGTTTATATTAGGAACTTTACATGCAAGTCATAACAAAAAATGGCTAGAGAGGTACAAATGGGAAGGACTCAGCCAAGGTAAAGTTTTCAGTGTGGAAGTAGAATGTGGTTATAGGAAACCCAGCTTTTTACAGAGACAGGAGTCTAGGAAACTTGATACATTTACCCCCAATCCTGCAATCTGATCCACACAGGTGTATCCATAGACACACACACAGCCTCACTGGCATCTTGAGTGGACACAAAGATCTGCCTGTGGGGATCAGAATGCAAGATTGGGGCACATCAGAGCTTGCTTTGAACCGTTCATACTGGGAACCATTTGCAAGTCTCCGTTTACTGAATTACAAACTTGAAGCCAAATTCTGGGAGATGCTAGATATAGTCACCTCCCAGAAAACCCACCACAGGTAGCAGGGCAGAAGTTGTCATTCACCTTTCCGCCTTCTCTCAAACATCCCACAAACAGGCTGCTCCTTAGACTCTCCGTATCAGGAGCCAAAGCTGGGGTGGGACCTCGGCATATGACATTTACCTGTATAAAGCCACCTGCCTTGGCAATGGCCTGTGCATCAATCCCCATTGCAGCTTATTTCTGCTTGGAGTAGGAATACTCTGAGAGCAAGAGAAATGGCTCTGCATGGGCTGCTTAGAGCCAGAATACATGAGCATATGCATCTTGCTTGTGAACTGTATTTGCATGCGTTTTCTAGGGTTGGTTAAGCCACTTTATACATGCTGGCCAGAATGTAGTTTCATATGGTAATGAGACCTCACTTAATTTCACCCACTGCTGAAGTGTAGCCATTGCCAGGGTGGAACATTGCCGCTTTTATGCAATGCCAGCAATGTTACATGATTGTTTAAGGTAAGAAAGTGAAGAAGAATGCATCCAATTAAAGCTACAGAGGGTTTTAGGTAGGCAGAATGATACCCACACTGGAATGGCAGTATGCATATTTCAGACTGAAGAAAGCAACAAGTGCTGTGTTACAGTCAAACATTAGCAATAACTGTTAAAACACACAGGGAACTTCAGTGATGTTTCCCCCTGAAAACATTGTACAGTGGAATGACCAAAACTTAGTGCTATAATTTAATGTATTAATGTTTTTCATACTTTACCATTTTTCATTGAAACATCAGTCCCAGGTGCATCATTGTAAAGCTCCCCTTCTTGGTTGATGGCCAGTTTGAAGACCTACTGCTCCAAACATAGTCATTTGCATTGTGAAATGAAGGAGAAGAATTACATGTATTTTTAGACTGTATAGTCCAGCAACAAAATATCCTGAATCTGGACAATGTGGTGAGGGTTTGAAAAAGGTGTTAAGTCTATTAATGAGCCAGAATTTGGGCCATGTGACTACTGAATGTACATGTTTATTTGAGGACTCCATATAATAGTCATTTGGGGCCACGTTTTCAGAAGCCGTATTCTGGTCACCAAGCTTGCTTAAAATTATTCTGACTGTTTACGCTGCTGATCGGCCGCAATTCCCATTGACTTTCATTGGAGTTGCAGTTGCTCAGCATCTCTGAAAAATTGAGGGAGTTCTAAAAAATGTATTTTTTTCACATGTGCAATAACGGGGATGTAGGCGCACAAACTGTATTTGAGAGAGCAAAATGACTACTTAGGTGTCCAACTACCCAATCTGCACGTACAACTCCACCGTACAGAGAACCTTTTACTTCCAATGACTTTCATGGGAGTTGAAGATACTGAGCAATATGACACCTTCCATAGAATCAGGCCTACACAATGCTAGGTACCCCAAAAGTTGGACCTCCCCCAGGCGTGCAATTTTTGATGTGCAAATTATGGGGATTGGAAAATTTTGTTCCCAGAGTTCTTACAGTGTATTCTACAAACAAACAACTGTTTAAGGATAGAATCCATAAAGGTGCCCTTATAAAGTAATTTTCCATTCAGATACATTGTAATGTAATCTCTTTTATAAGATACCAGGAGAAAGGGAGAGAGAGTGATTAATTGTAGTGAAAACTAATCACTTGCCAATTTTCAGTTTTTAACACAAGTTATTTGATTGCAAAAAAAAGGCACTGGAAGTTGCAGATCAATTTTATTAACTTTGCCTTTGTATCATCTAAGAACCCAATTGACATTTCTTAATTTGATATTCTAAAAGAGTCCCTTCAGGGCCAAACACTTATATTCCAGATTTCCGCTAAGAAGAAGTTCTTCTATGGCCAAGTTATAAGCCCTCGACACAACTTTTACAATAGTGATGTGATCGTACCACTGTCAGAGTACCATTCTCTTTAATTATTTTCTTTCATCACATAGCAAATACAGACATAGAAAACATGACCCTCTCTACATGGAATTTTAAAGAGGCAAAGATGGAGCAAAGTCAGAAAAGTTTCTGATGAGAATTCCAGACACTGCAAAATCTTCAACAGATTGTGTTCCAGAGCCATTGGGAGCTGATGCATTAGGCCTATATATTCCAAATTCATCTCTTTTATCCAGATCTTTTGGTTTTTTATGTGCTTTCTCAGAATTCCACTTTAGATCGGTGAGTAAGTTGACTCTGTTGAAGCTGATGGCTTGTGATAGCCGTGAAAACACAGTGTGGATCTCTGTGTTTTGCCTCCGAGTTGTTTGATGCAGGCTGGTGCCAGTGACAGCAGCATTACAGCTCTCCAGATGAAGATGTAGATTCTGCAGTTGTGCTGCTTGCTGATCACAGGTAATACTAGGGCTTAGTTATAGATATGTAGAGTCAGAATTGTTGATTGGATGCCTTGATACTGCTCTCATTACTGTATAGACTATTTTTATTTATCAGCTATACCAATAGAAGCTTAGCGGCAGCGAATGGGCTAGATTCACTCCCGTTGCCCAGTCAATGCCCGTTGCCCAGTGCTCACTACAAGGAAAACTGGAGTGAGCATTCTTTCAGTCCAACTGGCTCTGAACTTACTTTCAAGTATAATATTTCTCCCCGTCCTAGCCAAATCTTTTGTCAAGCGAGTTGTCAAATACCATCAGGTAGTCTCATGCTGGTAGCATCTAAACCATCATGGATATAACACAACATATCTAGAGTTATGACTTGGTAGTGGCATAAAGATCAGTCTGAATAATACAAATATTAACATGTGGCTCTAAATAAGATATGTCTAAATATCTGTCTGCCCAAAATATCAGTGACACATTAGCACAGTAAAGAGATTATAGAGGGGGCTAAATCCCACTCATATGAGTAGCTCTTTTGACTGTAATGCAACTATTAGGAGAGCATGAGTCATGCGTGAGAGCATGAGCATGAGTCATGAGGAGAGCATGAGTCAGCATGCCGTCTGCTGTTTCCCGTGGTGTGCTATGACTGCCCATATGGAAGGTGTACATACACTGGGTCAGTGATCCACATCCTTCCAGGGTCCGTTTCCTTGCTGCTTCATCACAATAGACAAAGGGTGAAATTTTAAAAGCACCATTTTCAAAAGTGACTTAGGTGCTTTTGGACATTTTTATCCGTGGTCTAAAGTCAGCCCAGCCCTCTGTACAACAGTAGTTATACACCCCTGGCTGGCCTGGGTCAGCAGGCTTGGGCTGTGGAGCTGTCAAATTCCTGTGTAGATGTTCAGGCTGGGGCTGGAGACCTGCAAGGGGGGAAGGGTCCCAGAGCCTGGGCTCCAGCCCAAGCCCAAATAGCTACACAACAAGTTTTAGACCTGCAGCCCGAGCCCAGCGAGCCCAAGTCAGCTGACCCAGGCCAGCTGCATCCATGATGGGGGCCTTTTATTCCAGGGCTGGCGTACACTGGGGGCCACAATGTGGCTAACCTCAGTCAGCTTCCCAGGGGAGAAAAAAGAAGTAGACACCATTCATAACTCCAGGCTGATGCTGGTGTCAGTCTCTGGGCATGTTCAAAGGGGTGAATGGCTTCTTTCAATCCAGTTTGGTCCCTGGGTTTTCCCAACTCTGAAGACAGAAGGTTCATACCTCTACGTTGCTTCCTAGTTTCAGCCTGAGGATTTGCTTATATCTGTTCTTACCATTCACACATGTCCCTCCTCCTCCCCAAACTTTTGTGTAGAAGGGAAGGATGAGACAGCCTTCCCTTCTCCATAGCTGTCTCTGCAAAAGGGGTAGAAAGCTGTGCCCCTTCCTGACAAAGGGGGTTAACTATTCCCTGCCAGGTTTGGGGTCTGCATACCCCATCCCACTTGGCAATACTTTGTGCCCATTTACTTGAAGATATTGGTTGTGTTTCCTTGCTGAGTCATTAGGCTCGGTTCTGTTTCAATGAGTGCATTAACACTTTGTGCAGCTTGTGATGGGTGCTTATAGGAAGCAATAAATAGAACAGCTAGTCAGATAGGGTGTGTAGTTCAAGAACTAGACTGTCCCCTTGTTCAACATGGTTGTGCAGGGGAGTAACGATTACCTCTTTCCCTCCTCATAAACAAGACACAGCCTGCTTTTCGTCTGGGGCTATGATTCCACCAAACAAAGAAGTCTTGACAAGCAGGATATAGATGTACTGTATCCCACAAAAGGATGTTACACACCAGGCTCCTCCAGCATAACCAGGGAGCCCAACAGCCCACTGGTTAGGGCACCCAGGTTCAAGTCCTTTCTCTGCCTTGTTAATAATGAATAATGCCTATTTCTTATGCAGCATTTTTCATCAGTAGATCTCAAAGTGCTTCACAATCTCATTATTATCCTCAAAAAAACACTGTGAGGTAGGAAAGCATTATTATCCCGTTTTACAGAAGGGGACTGGGGCATAGAGAGGCTAAGTGACTTGCCCAAGGTCACACAGGAAGTCCATGGCAGAGCTCCCACTGATCCTAGGTCTCCGATCCTAAACCAGTGACCTAACACTGGACCATCCTTCCCCTCTGATTCAGGGTAGTGACTTAAACCTGGGTCTCCCAACACCGGGCTATAGAGTCTCATTTTTTCACAACATTTTTTTGAATTATCTTAGTTTCTTTCCACATTGTAATTGTACCAAATGTAAAAACTTTTCATGACACAGAAGCCTTGTTTTCCAGCCAGCCACTACCTGCAGCATAAGCTTTTCTTATTGAAAGAGGAATAAGAACCTCAGGTTTTGAAAGATTATCCGTAGCTGGGTCTGTTACTTTTTTTTTTTTTCATAATTTAGTGCTTCTATTAATACTTGCTTACCATCTTACTGAGATGAAATTGGTATGCAGGAAAGGATGCATCAAAGACAGCAATTAAAGTGACTTCATCTAACTTGTTCAGACAGTTGAAGTAGCCTTGTTTGATTTGGCTTAGGAAATCAGTATTACCTTAACAGAAGGCAGGAAACTTTGATCAGGTAGTGATAGTTACAGATCAATATACCGCAGAAAGATTTTTTATTTAGGTTGCAGTGTTGTCACCTGGAAAGAGGAATGGTTCTTGGTTGGTTCTCTTATGAACATTGGGTAATAAGATATTTCTCAAACAGTGGTATATTATTACACACAAGTAATGTCATGATTCCATTTTATATACAATTTTACTCTACAAAGACTAAGTGTTTATTTGTATTTGAAAGGGTTATTTACGGGTAGGTATATAAACAGCTCTTTTAGATAAATTAGATAAATATGTTAATACAAACAGAAGTGAGTAGCATTCATAGATAGTTACACAGATTGAAAGAACAGAATTGTTACACACCAGCTGATACACAACTAGGAGGCATTCGTGTTACAGATTTAAAACAAAGAATGGTTGAATAGCTGGTACAGAAATAACTGGTGGTTTTGTGCAGTTAAATTATGTGCCAGTATAGCTGTATGTCTTTAAGAACACTTGTGTGTGTGTGTGTGTGTGTGTGTGTGTGTGTGTGTGTGTGTGTGTGTATATATATATATATATATATAAAGCATGTGTTTTGGGGGAAAATTTGGGACTGGAGTGTGTTGGTGTCACCCTGCAGGTAGTAACCAAGGCTGCTGGAAGCCAGGGTATGACTGGACAGCAGCTGACAGGCTGCTGGGGTCAGAATTGCTGGCCCAGGGCTATGGCTATCCACAGACACTCAGGGTGTGACTTGCATGCTGAGAGACTGATTGTGAGTGACCCAAGTTGGGAGCTACAAGAGCTGAGCATTGTGAGCCAGCCAAGTTTGCAGGGCAAGGGGTGACATAACCCCTCACTGGTCTGGATTGCACCCTGGAATATGATAGTAGGTTCAAATTATTTCCAGTCTGAAATCTGAAATAGTTGGTCTAGGTGAGCCAGTTTTTAAAAAAATCTCCTCTAGAGGTCATGTCACAGATAACCAAGTGGAGAGTCAGGGATACGGGGTGTCTTGCAGTCAGGATAAGATGGTTGCAACTAGAGTTGGGAGAAAATTTTCACATGAAACTTTGGGGAGGGGGGCAGATTTGGCAACACAAAAACATTTAGCAAATTTGTGCTGATTTCATTAAATTGTTTTTGTTAGAAAAACCCTAAAACCAAACAAATAAAAAGTTTTGTTTTGACAATTTCAGAGTGTTTCAATTTTTCCATTTGAAATTACTTTGCATTACAAAACTGCCTTTGATTTTATTAATCAAAAACATTTAACAGTGGTAAAAGTTGAAACAAAATAGTTCATTTGATCAGAATTTTTTTTCTTCCAATTTTTTAGAATTGCCAGAGAGCTAAAAAATCTGTTATTCACCCGGCTCAAGTTGCAACACTTAGGTTTTTTTTTTTTTTTAATGTTTCAAAATAGTCAGGATGTTCTTAAGCCATACGTTACCCACATCTCTTTATCTGATTTCTGATTCATCATCTCCAGAGTATCTAGACAGAACTATTGAGATTTTTTTAAGCAATTTGAGATCCTTCAGGATGTTAAGGAGGTGTAGGGGATTCTCATGCTTCTGGTTAAGTATCTTGTCTTCTGTTAGAGCTTGGTTAATGTAGCTACCCCACTACAATAGATTTATACTCATTCTCCTTTGCAAGACAGACATTGGCAATTCTTTATTTACTATAGAGGTGAGGCCATATAAGTGTACTTAGAGCACTCAAGGGGAAAGCAACTTAAAAGGAAGGTAGAATTAGGCAAATAAGCAACCTAGCATGAATAGCTACAACATTTAGTAGAAGAAAAGCTTTAAAATCTTAGAAGTGGTGGTATGTGATGCACGTTAGCATTTAGGTGACAGGCCACATTTGCAAAAGGGCTTCAAACTGACTTAACTAAAGCTGGTCAAATACTATCTGTTGAAAAGGTAATTCAGTAAATAGTTTATTCGACTCCAGATTATTCTGTGCTTACTTGTGTTGAGTAGCACCTTATGCCATAAGATGACCTGCTGAAGTGAACAGGGCTATTGGGGGAGTGTAAGTAAAAATGTCAGAATCTGGCCCTTAGTAAATATTTTTGAGTTGTTCGTATATTGCTTTAGCTGGTTGAATACGATTAGTGAAATGAGTTATGCAGCGAAGCTACTCAATGAATTTGTCAAATAATTTGTTCAGATTTTGACCAGTGATGGGCATGGTTATGCAGAGCACCAGACAGTGGATGAAATCAATGGGAGTTTTGCCATTGATTTCAGTGGAGCCAGAATATTACTGTGAAAGGGTGGACTAGTTCTGGAGGCCCCCTGCTGGAGGCCTTGCAGCCCTGCTATCCCCCACCCCAGAAAAGAGTATAGGAAAATTCCTCCAGGCAGCCTAGAGTGGCTGCAGGGGAGGCAGCCAGTCAGAGAGGCTGCTGGGGCGGCCAATCAGGGGCCAGCAGGGCCATATAAAAAGTAGCAACAGGGACAGAGCAGTCAGTTGCTTCCTGGAGCTGAAAGAGGTAAGATCAGGTTCCTGGCTGCCTGGAAGACCACCACCACCACCACCACCACAGACAAGTCAGTATGAGCACGACTGAGCCCAGGGAGGGTTGCCAAAGACTGGGGGAGCTAAGAAGGAACTCGTGGCTGGCTCTGGGGACTGAGCAAGGACTGAGCCCAGGACCTAGCCAGAATGATGCCCTGTTGCTTCTCTCTTCAAGGTTTCTGGATTGTTTTTTCTCATGAGAATTGGTCATTTTTGTTCTCAAAATGCAAGTTATTCTTTAAAAAACTTAAGAAAGGAAAAGACTAAGGCTTCACTCCTGCAACCTGCTTCTGTTCTGTTCTATTCTATTCGGGGGGGGGGGGGTACTGTGCTTATCACCATAGTCTCTGAATATCTTCCAGTAGTGCAATGTGACTGCACATCTGTCACATCTTGTTTGTTCCCTTGTCTTCTCTCTAGAGGGAGAAGGATGTGGAGTGTCTTGCTTGATGTGAACAAAGCCCTACACCTACATGGAGCACCACTGAAGTGAACAGGGTTCTGTTTGAGAGATTGGGACAGAAGAGAATGTGGATATGAACAGGAGAATGTGATGAAAATTCTAGCTGTTATATGGAGATGCTATATAGTGGTTTGAGAACAGGACAGAGATTACTCTCTTTAGGGCTAGCTTTGGTCTCTGTCCTGCAAGGCAATAAGCACTCTGGCTCTGATCCAGCAAAGCACATGCTTAAATTTTAAGCTTGTGAATAGTCCTTGGGAGAACTTCAATCCGAGCTCCCATTGTGGCCCCAGGAAAGTCAACTAGCCTCTGTGTCTCCATCTATTTGTTTTCATAATGTAAACAAAAATTTTAGAAAGTACATTAAACCTTGTGATTCAGGGTTTAAGCCAATCTCTAAGTCCTGGTCTATACTTAAAAGTTAGTTCAGCATAGCTATGGTGCTCAAGGTTGTGAGCTCCATAGTAAAGCTGACCTAACCCCAGCTGTAGACCCAGCTGGTGTTGACAGAAGAATTCTTCCATCAACCTAACTACTGCTGCTTGGGGAGGTGGATTACCTACATCAATGGGAAAAACCCTTCCATGGCTGTAGGAAGTGTCTACAGTATGGTGCTATAGTGGCACAGCTGCGGCCCTGTTGTTGTGCTGCTGGATCCATAGTGTAGACATGGCCTAACTATTAGAGACCATGAAGAGACCTAATGCAGAGGGAAGGCAGATTATCCCACATCTGTTTCTACAGGGTTCTTACACCTACCTCTGAAGCATCTGGTGCTGGCCACTGTCTGAGACAGATTACTGGACTAGATGGACCTTGGCTCTGCTCTAGTCTGGCTATGTCTATGTTCTTATCACATGAAGATAATATTTTTTTACCCAGCTGGGTGGTGCAGTAATTGATTAACATTTGTCATTTGATTAGCTCTTTCAAGAAGAAAAATCCAGTGTTCTCAACTCTCACAATTTTATCGTGAGTCTCATAATATTCAGTGTCTTTTCTCCAGCTCCTGGAGTCATCAACATCTTATTTTTAATTTGTTTAGAAAGTAGTAGTAAATTTCCAGCCCTCATGATTGTGGGGGAAATCCAGAAAACATGACCCAAGTGTAACCTAAAGACTCAAACCAGACAGCAAACCACACTTTTTAAAAAATCTCATGTTTTTTAAGCCAATAACTATTTTTTGGGCCCATGACTAATTGTTTCTGAATGCATGAGGCTGGCAGAGCTGAGAACCTTATTCAAGTGCTAGGTGTTATTACTGCAGAATGCTAAATTGCCAGAATTGTGTATTTTGGAGATCAAGCCCATAAACACTTGTGCAATTACTAGGCTGGCTTCTGCAGAAAAAAACCCCAAATGGCTACCTTTCCTGCTGGCATAAATGAGTGAGACTCCCCTGAAGTCAATCAGCTGTACCTATTTTACACCATCGATAAGCAGGACACGGCATCAGCTAGAGGAGCAAGGGAAACACACGCTGCCCCCTGTCAGGGGATATTGCAACTCCAGCTCTGCTCTGAGCCAGAATGACTGAATCAGCAGGGCTATGTGTGTGCCTCTGCTTCTATGCCATCTCATCACCCCACCCCGCGCAGGCTGACTTTCGAAGCCAGCGAAAAGAGAGAAGAAAATCAAGGTGCTCCAGACACAGCGCTGCTGTAATAAGGGCTAACCAATATTCAGAGTGAGAATAATATTTCCTGTCCATTCACCTTCCAGATTTGTCTACTTTGTTTTTAACCTGAGGTGAGATGCAAGGCTGAAATGGACTGAGTCAGTGATAGAAGCATGAAGCCACCCTGCCCCCGCCCCCCGCAAAAAAAACGCATCCCCCCCAAGTACTTTGAAATGCATCTCTGCTCTCACTTCCCAGAAAAGCACTGGAGACAGAGGAAGAGCAATACAGTAATATATATATTCACAAAACACCCCTCACAACAACAAATACTTTGAGTTATTTATATTGTATGTGTCCCCAAATAGCTTCCCTCTCCCATCCCTCTTGGCTTTAATTAATGCCTGTCAAACTTTGTTGCCCCTCTTGTAACAGCTTGCTTCCAGAGTTTCCCTAGGCTTTCTCAGCCTGTATTTTGTACCTTTTTTAAATTAAGGTGTATACGAAACTTTTATTAAGATTCTGTATTTCCCGGCTCTGACCACGTAAACAGCATAACACAAATAGCCCATCCAAATCTGAAGCTAGACAAATGATTCAGCAGAAGATTCCCAATAAACCTACATTTTTGTCTTCAGTGAAGGTGCTATTAAACATTGTAGGTGTAAGTTTGGACTTAGAGTACAGCCTCACCACGTTTCATTGTTTACTTCATTGGTGCGTGGGAACATTTATGTTATATCGTGACAAATTCCCTTTACCAACTGAGCATCCTGCTTGGAGTTGAACCTTAAAAACATCACTATAGTCACTTCCAACTAGAACGCGTCATTGGGTCAAGTTCAGGGTTCTCCCAGGTTTCTTGCTATTCCCTGAATCTGAACTTTCCCAAACTCCCATGACAAACTGTGATTGGATTTGAGTATCTAAAACCTTTAGTTTTGAATAGATGGTCTGAGTCTGTAACCCTCTTCTCCCTTCCCTGAGAACTAACACATCAGTCATGTATCACCTATTGTAAGACAACGTTTAATGAAATGACAACTTAATAATTTTTTGCACTTGAATTTGGTGGGCCTCTATAACCCAATGCAGACAACTAAACTTTTCCCTTACAATAGCTATGCCAAACATTAACTCAATCATCTACATGGAATGCCTGCAGAATCAGGCCCTAGATTTTGTTTCTCACTATGCTTAACGGTGACAAATCTGAAGTTAACACAGATTGGCACACAACTATATTGTATCAAGCAAGACACTGTAAGCCAGGTATTCATATTAAAAAACAGAATTTCTGCAAACAAAAATAGAGAGGAGTGTGCACTAATTGCAAACAGACTAGGTAGTTTGTACAATTAATCCTTTGGTGGCTCTGGTACTTTACACTGCATGAAGTGTTCCCAGTAATTAAAAGATGATAACTGTAGAAAATATATAAGCAGGCCAACAATAGCTAAAATAACAAAAAAATCAGAAAAAGCTACAAGGTTAACCCAAAGCTCACAAATTATATTCCCCTTGTTTCCCTGCTTATGGGCGCCAACCCTTCCCCCTCTTTCCCCCCAATTACATAATAAAAATGCAGATGGTAAAAATGAAATATAATGCAGTTACTGTATCTCAATTAAACATGAGAGAAACCAGCTTCTGTACAATTTCCACTCATAGCCAAGCACTCTTCCAGTTCTGTCTTCTCGAGTGGAACTTGTACGTTCTGGTGACAATTGCTGTCTTTGCTAAATTGTCCCAAATAGCATCCCCTTGCCTTGGGGTGGAGGACATGCTTTAGGGCAGCAACAATTTTCCCAGGCATAATTACAATATGCAGATATCTTTCAACACCTTTGTCAGTCACCTAGTGATATGAATGGATATTGAAAAGGAATTTCATCATGATATGGAAAAGGAACAACTGAGGGTCACATACATTGCTAATTAACTCTGCAACAAGAGTTTGATTCCAAGCTGTGCTTCCTGAGGAGCTCCACCTTTAGGGGCTGCCTATCAGGACAGGAGTAGGGCAAAGATAGCCTTATGCTACCTTTACACCCTGCAGATTCTGTGTTGCTACAGGAGCAGAAATGGCCTCATTGTAAATTAGAGCTCTCTGGGGGTGCTCTAAATTACAACAGCCTCTAGCCTATTTTGCAGACACAGGCCTGAGACAAGGCTGTGTTTGGGGCTGCAGGGGACAGAAGCACACACCCATTGCCAGGAACACACAATAAGTTCTCTACTCCTATGTCTGCCCCACAGACCTCTTTAAACCAACCAATTGAGCTAGAGTTGAACAGGTGGCCTACAGCCAATTAACTGTTCCCACTTGGGCAGGGCTGAGCTCCTCCATTAACAGGAGGAGGGGTGGGACTTCTCCCGAATCTCTAACCAATCAAGGCTCTGGAGGAGGGGGATAGGTGAAGAGGCCAGCTCTTCCTCCTTCTCCTACCAGCCTCCTAACCAGCTCAGAGCTGTCCCTGTCACAGCCATGTTGCTAGCATGTGGTGGAGGCTCTGCATTGTTAATTTCCATGTTGTATTACTACCTGTTTTGCCAAATCAGAGCCAAAAGCTCACACTCCCAGTCTTTGCATCTCCTTCCCCAGGGTTTCCTAATTTCTCTTTCCAGCATGCCACAGGAAACAGTTTCACTGAGGCATCATTCCTCTCTGTCAAATAAAAATGAAGGACCCAATCCTGAAAACCCTTCATGGGACAAGTCTCATGATTTTAATAGGATAGCTCATGTAACAAAAGACTTGCAGGATTGGGGCCCATAAGGGATCTTATCCCCCAGGTAGATCACAATCTTAATTTAATAACTAAATATTATTTGTTATTTGATCATAATTCATTTCTGATGAATTTTTACATTGTTAGGCTCTGTAATAGTACACAATTAAGAATATATGTAAAACACTTTTGTCTTTTATTTATCAGACTTTGCTGTCCAATGACCTAAAAGCTAATTCTGTTATTTTTTAAGGTCTCTGTAACTTTTTAAAAAATCCAACCTCTCCCAGGCAATCTCAAGGCATTCTGGGATCAAGCAACACGCTGTATCCTCTTACTTTAGTCAATGGCCTATGACCTTACAAGTAGGGTCAGTCAACATGCTACAAAGCTTTTCTTGCTTTTATCAAGTAACAAAGCAAACCAAATTACATAGTTTCTATAGCAGGCCACTACAGTATGTAAACTGCAAAGACGGCTTACATCAGTTGCTTATTCTGTAATGCCGATAACATGAAAGGCCCTTTAGTTCCACTGACCATAGCAAGTATTTGCCTATCTCACTTATTACTAAGCAACAAAGGCGCTGCAGAGATTGAGTAAGCAAATGAAAAATGAAAATGGAAGAAAAAACAATTGACCAGCTTCGAAGAAATGTTTATCTAAAATGTATGCAGACATGGCTCCATAAATTTATAGGTGCTAGAAGGCTCACTTTATCAGACCGGGAACTGAGGTCTTTATAAGCCATGATAGAGTTCAAAGAAATTTTTGAGACAATGTCTACTTTACCTTATAATTCATTTATTCTATTAATCCTGTTAACTGGTCAAACACTCAATAGCTGTGATGATTAGTCACTTTTTGAATATTTCTATCCAGACAATCCCAGCCATAGACATGACAACATACATTTCTCATAGAGTCTTAATGCAGTATTACAAATATTGAGATTGTTAGTGGTTTGTGAACTATCAGAGAGTAAAGCACACAGGGTAAAATCCACTGTTGTGCACAGGGCCAGCTCAAGACTTTTGTACCAATTAAGGCCCATTTTGAGGGCTTAAAGTAGACTTTAAGAGACACAGAGATGTTGTGCTGGTTCTCTGAATAGAGGTGAATTTCACCCGCAAAGAATCATGATTACAGATTGGCCTTGTGGTTTAGCCATTGCACAAACAGGGTGTACAAAGGATCTGGCCTGAATCTGAGATTATAATTTTCTGTTTTAAACCGCTCAGGATGGGCTAGTGGAAGCTCAGTATTCAGCCCTAGGAATTGGGGGGATGAAAAGTGGTGCTGGGGAGTGGGAGAAGGATTGCTTTACACATCCCTGGCTTTTTTTTTTGGAAAAGCATTGACAAGCTACTTCTTCCAGCCCTTCAATAAGGCTAAGGAAATAGTTGCTGTGAGGCAAGATGGAGTTCATTTGGGCAGGGAGTGTAATAAAAAAGTAAAAAATAGGCATTAGTGACTCCTTCAAGGGAACACAGACATGAGAGGGGTTCGAGGAGGAGAGTGGGGAAGGATGAATGGTGATTGCACAAGGGCTGACAAATGCAAATATTTCAAAACATAATGGCATTAAGTATTCATTGTGAAATTAGATCAGCTTTTTAAAAGCTACAGGGTAAAAAAACCACAGTGTTCAACTAATTAAACAAAGTTAAGAGATGTTAAACACTTTTCCTTCAAAAAGTATTTGTGTCTGCACTACCATGCATTTTTAAATGTAACTGCATGAGTTGGCAATGGTATCAAATAATCTGACATCAAAGGATTTATAATTCAGGTTTTTAAAATCTTCTATTGTGGAAATCTTTAAAAGAGAACATATCTACATCGTACAAATCTGTAGCTGTCCTAGCACAATGCTGACACAGTTCTATGATGTTCATTAAAATGCTTTATGCCTTGATATCTATATAATGGGATGTGAGGAAATTTAACTATACTAACAAGTTTTTGTGCCCTGAAACAATAAATTGCTTAAACACATGCCTAACTTTAATCATGTGAGTAGTTCCATTGAAGTCAATGAGGCGGCTTACATGCTTGCTGCACTGGGGCCATGGTGGAATCAAGATGCCTGGAGTGAAAGTCTCTTTTTTTCATACAAGGTAACAAAAGACAAAGGTCAATGTTTTGAGAAGTACAAATTAAGTTTGGGTACTCCCATTAGCATTACCTAAAATATCTCAAATTGAGTATCTTAAAACTGACACACCCATAATTAATGAATACTTTTGAAAATTTGCCTCTGCCCATTTAAAATTACACCTGATTCCTTCACATGTTTTATCAGGTGTTAAAAAAAAATGTATCTCTCACTAACTATTTTTCCTAACAGACTGTAACAAGACAGCTATCTGACCAGCTTCCTTCCTGTTTAAAAACCTTCCACTGACCAAAAAGAAGCAGAGATTTTTTCTCAATAAATGTCTCATATTATTGTTCCATTAACACAATCATTTTAGACCATCTTATTTTACTCAAGTCCACAAATTTAGTGTTTATATAGTACAGTAGATCTAAGAGAAATAGTTGTAATACTTGGTATATCTTCCTTTCTGTCAGGCTTTAACACTATTATTCTGGCTGAAACTCGTTCTGTCCAATAGATGATGTGCAGGACTGAGGCATCATTCTAACTAGAACACCTTTCCAAAAGCTTAGTATCCAGTCTTGCTAGTTCAGACAACCCTCTGCTAAAGACATCAGGATTGATCTCTATTTATTTCACTTTTCTTCTCCAAGACCCTGATTCAGCAAAGCACTTAGGCATGGGCTTAACTTTAAGCACATGCTTAAGACCATCCCTATGCAAGGACCTAACCATGTATTTAAGTGATTTGCAGGATTGGGGACCAAAAGGATAAAGTAATTTAATGCAAACTTTTATGTAAACGTCTCCAGTATGCTTTAAGTGTTTAATATTTAATATAATAATTTTCAGTATTTAGCATAAAAACACTGACCACAGAACAAATCTGAAAATAACTCTGCAACTCATGCCACATGTTTATAATTCCACATGTCATCTATACTCAGGGAAGCAACTAGTTGCTCCTCTCAGATACTCTCACACATAGTTCTGAGCCTTGGAGTCAAATCCATGTGTGGACAGGGTGACCACCCATTCATTATTTTAATGAACTTCCCTTATTTGGTGCCTCACAGTCTGTGAACAATAAGGAGCTACTGAGAAGCATTTGTTCAGATAATTAAAAGTACGTTTTCAAGCAGTAAGTATGTAAAGGATCATGGATTGTGATACAAATCTGTGATTTTGTACGATAAATTAAATACTTTGTGGTAGTGTGCCTTACACATACACTCTATCTTATACTATTTAGAAAAACTGGATGAGCATAAGTCCATGGGGCCAGATGCGCTGCATCCAAGAGTGCTAAAGGAGTTGGCGGATGTGATTGCAGAGCCATCGGCCATTATCTTTGAAAACTCATGGCGATCAGGGGACGTCCTGGACGACTGGAAAAAGGCTAATGTAGTGCCCATCTTTAAAAAAGGGAAGAAGGAGGATCCTGGGAACTACAGGCCAGTCAGCCTCACCTCAATACCTGGAAAAATCATGGAGCAGGTCCTCAAGGAATCAATTCTGAAGCACTTAAAGGAGAGGAAAGTGATCAGGAACAGTCAGCATGGATTCACCAAGGGCAAGTCATGCCTGACTAATCTAATTGCCTTCTATGACGAGATAACTGGCTCTGTAGATGAGGGGAAAGCAGTGGATGTGTTATTCCTTGACTTTAGCAAAGCTTTTGACACAGTATTCTTGCCAGCAAGTTAAAGAAGTATGGGCTGGATGAATGGACTATAAGGTAGATAGAAAGCTGGCTAGATTGTCGGGCTCAACGGGTAGTGATCAATGGCTCCATGTCTAGTTGGCAGCCGGTATCAAGTGGAGTGCCCCAAGGGTCGGTCCTCGGGCCGGTTTTGTTCAATATCTTCATTAATGATCTGGAGGATGGCATGGATTGCACCCTCAGCAAGTTTGCAGATGACACTAAACTGGGAGGAGAGGTAGATACACTGGAAGGTAGGGATAGGATACAGAGGGACCTAGACAAATTAGAGGACTGGGCCAAAAGAAATCTGATGAGGTTCAACAACGACAAGTGCAGAGTCCTTCACTTAGGACAGAAGAATCCCATGCACCACTACAGACTAGGGATCGATGGCTAGGCAGCAGTTCTGCAGAAAAGGACCTAGGGGTGACAATGGACGAGAAGCTGGATATGAGTCAACAGTGTGCCCTTGTTGCCAAGAAGGCCAATGGCATTTTGGGATGTATAAGTAGGGGCATTGCCAGCAGATCGAGGGACGTGATCGTTCCCCTCTATTCGACATTGGTGAGGCCTCATCTGGAGTACTGTGTCCAGTTTTGGGCCCCACACTACAAGAAGGATGTGGATAAACTGGAAAATGTCCAGCGGAGGCAACAAAAATGATTAGGGGACTGGAACACATGACTTATGAGGAGAGGCTGAAGAAACTGGAATTGTTTAGTCTGCAGAAGAGAAGAATGAGGGGCAATTTGATAGCTGCTTTCAACTACCTGAAAAGGGGTTCCAGAGAGGATAGATCTAGACTGTTCTCAGTGGTAGCAGATGACACAACAAGGAGTAATGGTCTCAAGTTGCAGTGGGGGAGGTTTAGGTTGGATATTAGGAAAATCTTTTTCACTAGGAGGGTGGTGAAGCACTGGAATCGTTACCTAGGGCGGTGGTGGAATCTCCTTCCTTAGAAGTTTTTAAGGTCAGGCTTGACAAAGCCCTGGCTGGGATGCTTTAGTTGGGGATTGGTCCTGCTTTGAGCAGGGGGTTGGACTAGATGACCTCCTGAGGTCCCTTCCAACCCTGATATTCTATGATTCTATGATACTTCTCACATGTGTTGCTTTTGTTCTGTATGTACTTGAAGGATTTAAGACCCCATTCTTGGGATGAAAGTTGGTCAGTAGGTCACTATAACTTTTTTCCCCAGAAGAACAAGGTTTTTACCCTATCATAAATGAACAGAGTTGATTAGAAGGATATATAACTGTAACTAGATTTATAACCCCTTACACCCTTGCTTATGTATGGAAAGACTCCTTTTGTCTTCAGTGGGAGCTGGACTTGTTCTATAGATAGGATGGATGTCGCTAAAACAGAATCTCCATGCCTAAAACAAACCTGGCAAGGAGGAAAAAAATGGAAGAACTGCTTTTGTAAAGGATATGTCTATAGCATTCCTGATTAAATTGATCCAGACATAATTGATGTTGCTAGTCAACAACATACAAAACCACTCTATGTCAATATCTTTGTATTATTTTCCATATCAAAACAGCTAAGCAATAATTTTCCAATCTATTCACCTATCAGAAAAAGGGGGGGAAGAGGAAGGAAAGCATTCTTGTTTTGGTTTTTTTTTGTATGTTTATCACAGAGAATTTTTGAAGAGAATTACACAGTATTTCATGAAAATTCATGTTTTCAACAAATGGTAGTTGCTTTGGGACTGCATATTTCTTATGTTGTTAGAACTGCAAACAAATAAAATCACTGCTCCATGCAGTTTTGAGCTGGATATCAGAGCTTGCATATTTACTATAGGCAGTTCTATCAAATTGGAAATGGTTTATGATAATGTGAATACAATGTAATACAAACTTGCACAGTGTGTAAATAACCAATTATTAAATTTCTTTTTTTCTTCGTTAAGTATCTTGTTTTGGACAGAAGGGAAAATTCTACCAAGTGGAACTATTTTCACCTTTGCATTATATGGATGTAATTTTAAGGAGCCCTGGGTGTTCTTCCTGTGCTATTTATTTAAAGTATTTATACAAGCATAAAACCCATTGAGATGAAACATCACATATATAGAGTCTCCTGTCTGCAGCAAGAATTATATTGATTGCTATTGCAGAAGACCGTGGTGCCAGGTCACCTTCCTGCCATTGATTTTTGGTTGTCCTGTTCCACACTGCCAATCATGACTGCATTAATTGTGCTCCAGAACTTGGTAATTTCTTACTTTTTGCTTCATTTTTACCTATGTCCATTTTTCATAAATGATAGAAGTGCAGTAGCTTTTTTTAAAAAAAAATATTTGAAATAAGATACTGGGGGAGTGTTAAAGAAAAATGGAGTTTCTTTAAAAAAAAGGTGATCAATGACTTTAAATAAAGCTCTCCTTGCAAGACTTGGCCAAATTAGGCCAGGCAGACTGGGGAAACATTGGTGACTATGAATGATAACTGGACAAAGAGTTTTCTAATACTAAAAACCAACCAACCAAACAAACAAAACTATTGATTTACAGATCTTGAAGTAAATATGAACTCATTTTAGCAGATCATTTGGGCTAAACAAGGACCTATATATACTATATACTATAGATTCTATTTACCAGTTAGGCATTTGAGTACATATGTTTTGTTTGTGTGCATTTGTGTGTGTGTGTGTGTATCTATGTGTGTGAGTCTAACACATACCCACATATGCACACAAACAAAACATATGTACATGTATTAGACATATATACATACACACACACATATATGTACACAAACAAAACATATGTACTCAAATGCCTAACTGGTAAATAGAATCTATAATATATTTAGGTCAAAAAAGAACGAGATAAGTTCATGGAGGATAGCTCCATCAATGGCTATTAGCCAGGGTTGGCAGGCATGGTGTCCCTAGCCTCTGTTTGTCAGAAGCTGGGAATGGGTGACAGGGGGATGGATCACTTTGTGATTACCTATTCTGTTCATTCCCTCTGGGATACCTGGCATTGTCCATTGTCAGAAGATAGGATATTGGGCTAGATGGACCTTTGGTCTGGCCCAGTATGGAATTTCCATTTCCAGTTACTTGGAAATTCTGTGTAAGAGAAATAACAGAGGTAAATTCCTCCCCAGAAAAAGAGTGAAAATTATATAAAGTCAGACTGGAGCAACCAACAATCCGGCCGTACATAAACAAACAAGCAAAATGTGCAATTTGTAGAGGACCTCCATGTATTTCCTCACAGCAAACCAACACTTGTCTGCAAGCCTCATTTAGGACCTGCTCCAAAGACTACTAAAGTCAATGGGAGTCTTTCAAGTGACTTCAAGGCCCTTTGCATCCAGATAACACAGCTTATGTATTTAGGGCATTTCCCCCCTTTATTTCATGCACATGACCCATGAGTGCCATCCTGCTAAGAGTTGAGCTCTCCCAGTGAGCTTTTTCTTCCCTCCCAGCCGGACCAGTTGTAGCATTCAAGCAACAGAGCCCCAGGAAGAGGCTTTTTTAAAGATGATAATTCAAAACTCCAAACTGCAGGAAGGCCGAGGCTCCCCATAGTGATGGAAACTCCCGTTATGTTACAGCTGGTGTCACATAGCCCACTTCCTCTGGAAAGCCTCCTCAATCTTGGACAATGCAGAAATGGATCCTGTAGATCTGTAGTGGAAAGAAAGGGTAGGAAAAAGCATGAACACTCAAGCTTCTAACTGGTGGGCATTTGTGGTCCTAGGAGAGAGACAGAATCAAATAATTCATAGCCTAGCATTTCCTTTTGATCTCTGTATCCCTATTTCTGTTTAGAGTTAGTTAATTTACCTAAATATGCATGGGGGAGACTGAAGAAGTCTTTAATTGGAAATATATGAAATGATTAGATTAAAACACTGTGGAGACCTCTTAAATGCGAAGTTTAGAAATGCAAAATTCTTTCACTGAAAGGCTTGTTCCTACCTCGTCTTCTTATTAATATCAGTAATTCACCTTAGATATAAACAGAAGCTGGTTTTAATAGTTTAACAGGCCTGATTCCCTTTTTGTAAACAAGTACTGATAATACTTTTCTGAAGACAGTAACCAAAAAGGTGCACTCCATACCCACCCACTGAGATGAGCTGAGGGGCTGCACAAACATTTTAAAATGCAGGACAATTACAAACATTACAAAACAATATATGAACCAGATAAAATATTGAACAGGCCAAAGGGCTCCTCTTGTGCCTGGGGCTTGCAGGGTGAGACCCTTCATAACCTCTTTCTCAGAAGGATGCTAATCTCCTTAGTTTATTAGCTGCTGAGTTTTATTTGCCTGCCTGCTCGGTGAATGAGATCCACACCATGTACAGTAGAACTTCTCCATTTTTGGATTTCTAGTTGATGTACCTTGTGGTTAAGATTCCCCAGGCGCTGTTACAGCAATCTAGCAGAGGAAGGTGATCTGCCTTCTTGCAGGGTGAAATTCACCCCAGCACATAATGCCCTCACAAGGTTTTGCATTCCATGTAAGTCCTTAACATAAGGCTCAGTTGGGGCTTAGTTATCTCTCTGCACAGGGCGGGAATGTCATCTTCAGTACAACACAGTGGTACATTTAACTTCCTCCAGAAAGTGTAAGATGAGCTCACTCCCTTTAGAACCACCTGGACAGAGGTTTGCAGTGAACAACTTGCTTCTATTCTTCACTTCAGAAATGACAGAACTGTACTGGTATCTGTTAGATAATTTTCTGGGATCCCACTACTCTTGTACCTATTTTTTTCAATGTATGTGAATAGGAAGACAGATCTATAATCCCCTTCAATAATAATCCTAATAAATCAGATGGGATCATGCAGTTAATATGAACTTATTACTAAATGAATTTATTGATGTATTTGTACTGTAGTGATACCCAAATACCCCAATCAGAATGAGGGTCCTGTTGTGGTGGGGGCTGCACAAACATATATGATGCTGTCCCTATTGCAAGGAGCTTACATTCTACCTTAAGACAAAACAAGTGAGTATAACAAAGGACAGGAGGAAAGTAGGAGGCTGGTAACAGTAATTAGTATGTGTTTACACTGTGCATTACTTTGGGATTCAAATAATTAATTTTTTAAATAAATACAAATGCAACGCACACTGCCCCTCCGCGTAGCTGTCTGTAGCTGGTGATAACCTGAGGCATTATGAAAAAAGTGGCTCTTGAGAAGACATTGAAGGAGAGGGCAATTCCTTTATGGATGAATCCAAGGAGAGAGCATGCCATGCATAAGGGGCAGAGTAGAAGGAATTGCCAAGACGTAGAAGCACAGAAGTAGGCAGATGAGACCTGCATCACTGCCAGTGCAGAGGGGGACTTGAAGATACAAGAGTGGATAAGTATAAAGGGTCTTAAAGCACCTCACAAGAAGCTTGAACTTGGTGAAGCATAAAAGGAGAGCCAATGGGAAGATTCGCTATTCCTTACCTCACCATCCTTAGTTTGAACACTGGCTGTTTAGACTGCATGCCCTTTGAGTCAAAGGAATTGTCTTCTTCCTTTCCCAAAAAGCACCGACCACCCTGGTGGTGCTGTGCAAATAGTACCTGGTCATAGTGCTGCTCTGTAGCCATTTCCACCTCTTTTCTATGTATTCCCCCAACTCTTTCATATAGTTACGTTTGGTTCACGTTTAAAAGTAGTAGGTCCCTTTCAAATTTTAAAATAAGAGCTTCATCCTCCCATAGTCCAGTTCACTTCATCGGCCCCCAAATCACACAGATGACTTATTAAATGAAAGCCACATTGACGAACTGTCTCAGCTGAAGATATTGAAACATAAGGGATGCTATGCAATGTCAAAAAAAAAAACCCCAAAAACCTCCGGAGTTTCCTTCATCGTTGGCTTTTATTGAATAATGTACAAGATAACACGGATGTAACTCGTGAAGCCATGTCTTAATGTATGTGCATCTCGTATGCATTTTTAACATTAAACAGGCTCACATGTTTATTTGCTTGTTAATGTATTTTGTCGTCATGCAAAATATAAAAGGTGCTGGTGCTTGGTAGGAGGTCGTGTCCATTTTTCTTTTGAAGGCTTTTTAGTCTGCTCTTGTAGAGAGGCCAGACAAGCTCTGCGAACAGTGATTGCTGTGGTAGGAGCAAGAGTCCAGGCATGGACACATGCCAGAAAGAGAGTATCTGTAAATGTTATTACAGGGAGCTAGATGTACCATGAAGTTTCAGAACCTGACCAGGCATGTGGAAAGCACCTGTTATAATGCAGCCTACACATTAACCATGTTGTGCGAGGCTCTTTCAGGAGGTTTTTGCCATAGCCTGGTTAAGTGGCTCATGCAATCAGTGGTTCTGTGAATGCGGGGAAGGAAGGAGGTCTGGATTAAAGAGGTTGGAATGGAGGTGGTTGGAATGACAGCTCCAGGACCTCTGTTTGAAAGGCCACCTCCACAGTCTATGGCATGTGAGATCGCTCAAACAAATCGTGGGAGTGAACTAGATCTGCTAGTGTCTCCCTTTGATAAGTAGATGGAATATTCCTCGGGGAGATTTGTCCAGTGGGCCTGATCTGAGGCTTGGCACTATGTCCTAGATGCATATATTGTTTCCTCTTTCTTCCACATTGATCTTAAGCCAGTATCCTTTGTGACCAGCTTTTCCTGCAGTCAGAGGCAGCTTTGGTATCTAGTTTAGATTCCACCACACTAGCCCAAAAGTCTGAATTTACCTGTTGCTTTGCATAATATACGCTGTA
This sequence comes from Natator depressus, assembly GCF_965152275.1. Taxonomy (NCBI): domain Eukaryota; kingdom Metazoa; phylum Chordata; order Testudines; family Cheloniidae; genus Natator; species Natator depressus. The sequence goes on along the minus strand of NC_134245.1, from coordinate 13,534,976 downwards.
CTCAGAATCTGTACCATTCTTATTTTTTGACAAAGCGCTTATAAAATAAAAATGAGGAGGGGATTTTGTTATCTAAAAAGATCAGATGCTTCATATAAGCTGTACAGTAGAGCACTTGCTGCCATCAAATATTAAAGACGATATCTTAGGATAAAATGTAACACATTTTTGTGACTTAAAAACTTCCTACAATAGCAAAAAGGTGTTGGTAGATATTTAAGTTTTTAAAGTAAAGCAGATTTTAAACGACACATGATCACTCTACTCCATCTACATCCCAGCTCTTTAGCAATGTATATTTAAAAACAAGCAATAAAGCTATTCCCCAAACTTCCATAAATCTTTCACCTTTTTATGATTTTTTTAAACTACTCAACCTCTCTTTATATTTCTTGAATTTTTACAGCCAACAGTTTTGTACGTGGATAAAGTACTAAACAACTGTCATTACAGTCTTATACATGGTGCTCCATGGAAGTATAAATTCAACATTAACATCATACTAAAGAGTAGCTGAATGCATTTTAATAAATGTCCCCAGTGACTTCAGTGTCTAGTATCCAGACAGAATAAAAAATGCTCATACATTACAAGATGTTACGAACCTTTCTATCAAAAGTAATAAACAAACAGACTTCTTGTTTGCTTAGGTTATTGGGTTAAATTTTTAAGCAGTACGGTGGAAGAGAAATCAGTCCAGGGAGAAGATTATTAGTTGATCCTGTTCAATATTTTCCAGCTGCTAAATGTAGGGTTTTAGGAGCTGGTCAAAAATTCGACTCCGCTCTCCATATGATTTAATAAAAGTATTGTAATTATGACACAAGTCTTTGGCACCCAAAGAGATCATCTGTAAATTAACAGAGATTTACTGATCTGAAGTATTTAATTTCAGTAACAGCAAAAAGAGGATCTTGCTCAAATAATTAATTAACCAAAAATCTAGAATTCTTAGCTAATACTTTGCAAATTGATAGTAAATATGCTTTCTATTATCAGACCCATGTTATGACATAGTGTTTGAGTCAGACTGCACTATTTTACAAAGCAACAACTGGATGCAAGCACACTCAATGGAAGTATACTAAGTACAAATGGAAATGATATCAGGAATCTATATTTACTTCATTACTTTATACCCTAGAAACATTTTGCGCATTGACTTTCCAAACTGAATTCATCAGAAAGTAATTATCTATTTGGTTTATCTGCATTAAGTAGATAAAATATCACACTATTGACTATTTTGGATGAGCAGATGTTTTGGTTTTGGCACATCTGTATGCAATAAATCCATTTTCTGTGAAGGAATGATGTTTTATTATAAGATTTAATATAAAATCTTGAATAAATAATTTAACTTGGAGTTTTCTCTATTAGGAGGCTTGTTTTCTAATTCAGAGATCCTTGTAAACAACAAACCAGAACCATTTCCCAATTAGTAGTTCAGCAGCCAAATATACCACACGTATCGTTATTTTGCACATGTGTGTTAACCAGTTGCCTTAGGAAAGTAGCAACCTTATTAATAGCTGGACTTATTTTTCACACAAACAGATACATTTCAAGTCAATAACCATCTTGTATACTAGCCTTACTATATTTCTGTTGCTACTTATGACCCTTTTTTTCCATGTAGGACAGTCTAGCAAATTATGTTTTTATCTAGTAAACTGCTTTCGACTGTATGGAATAGAAATGGGGGAAGCAAGGGGAGTGGGAGAGAGAAGGCAAGGGAAACATTGACCTCTTCCTGTCTGTCTATATATTTCTAACTCATTCCTCACAATAGTATTTATGGTTAGAGTTAGATTGAGCACAGAATAAATTGTTTAAGCCGTACTGCTCCAGGACTAGGACAGGGAGGTATTGTGTCTTATTCCCGGCCTGGGGTCTCCCTTCCTCTGAGGAGGGAAGGAAGTTATTTCACTCCTTTTCCAGCTGCAGCATACTCACCACTTGTGCCTGGCCAGCTCCACTTGCTGGTACATGGGAGGGAACAGAGCCATAGGTCCAACAACTCCCTACCCATTCTCCACTCTTTCTTGCCTAGTTACTTGTTAGTGGCTGTGAGTGGAGGATAGGGGACACAGCCTATTTCCCTCCACACATACACAACACTGAAGCCACAATCCAGGCAAAGCTCACGCAGCCCCACAGGATAGTTAGGGCTGTCTCATGCCCCCATGTCATAAATATAAAGGGAAGGATAAACACCTTTAAATCCCTCCTGGCCAGAGGAAAAACCCTTTCACCTGTAAAGGGTTAAGAAGCTAAGATAACCTCGCTGGCACCTGACCAAAATGACCAATGAGGAGACAAGATATTTTCAAAGCTGGAGTGGGGGGGCGGGGGGGGGCAGGGACAAAGGGTTCTCTCTGTCTGTGTTGTTTTTGCCGGGACCAGAGCAGGAATGCAGGTCAGAACTCCTGTAAAGAGTTCATAAGCAATCTAGTTAGATATGCGTTAGATTCTGTTTTGTTTAAATGGCTGATAAAATAAGTTGTGCTGAATGGAATGTATATTCCTCTTTTTGTAACTTAAGGTTTTGCCTAGAGGGATTCTCTATGTTTTGAATCTGATTACCCTGTAAGGTATTTACCATCCTGATTTTACAGAGGTGATTCTTTTACTTTTTCTTTAATTAAAATTCTTCTTTTAAGAACCTGATTGCTTTTCAATTGTTCTTCGGGTCCAAGGTTTTGGGTCTGTGTTCACCTATGCAAATTGGTGAGGATTTTTATCAAGCCTTCCCCAGGAAAGGGGATGAAGGGCTTGGGGGGATTTTGGGAGGAAAGAAGTTTCCAAGTGGGCTATTCCCCTGTTATATTTGTTAGACGCTTGATGGTGGCAGCATTAAGGTCCAAGGACAAAAGGTAAAATAGTTTGTACCTTGGGGAAGTTTTAACCTAAGCTGGTAAAAATAAGCTTAGGGGGTTTTTCATGCAGGTCCCCACATCTGTACCCTAGAGTTCAGAGTGGGGAAGGAACCCTGACACCCCACATAGCCCAAGGACATATTCTAGCCTATGGTGGTTTTTTTTTTCTTTTTAAGTTATTCCCTTTCTGGTAGGGGCACTTAGATACAATGATGGGCCCCTCATGTAAAATTCAGATTGGCTATTTTCCTGTCATAGGACTGAGCCTTTTGGAACTTTGCGCGTGAGAGCATGCCTGGCAAGGGACATGTTTCCTTCCTTCATTGTGAGTCTTGCTTCCTTTGCCATTGCACATGGCCAATGGACAATCTGGACAATTGTATTTTTATTGTTTTTATAGTCCGTGGACAACTAATTGTTCCCTGGCCATGTTAATGCCTGACAGGTAGCTGAGGGGCTGCTGGTTTTTTCAATGTCCAGCTGCCAACTCTCGTCAGCCAACTAGCTGACTTTATTACCAACTCGGGCACCTTTTTTATGAATGGAGATAGTTCAGGGGATCTGGAATTTACTTCCTCCAGTGATCCAGCAGAGACCAGGTTTGTTTACTGTTAAGTCACAGTGCAAGGCCTATCTATCTTCCCATCTGTTTGCCTTGGGGGTGGGGGTTGATTGTGGGTTATGCATACACAGTGCCGTTTATGTGGTACGAGTCTGTTTCAATTGTTACTGATCAACATATTGGTGTTGGTTTTTTTTTTTAAATATTGTGCATGTGCCCAGGGACAATCTTGTTGAGCACATATTATGTATTTAAAATACCATTTCAAAAAACGCTATTTCCATTTTTTAAACAGATGCCCTAAATCTTGTAAATTGAGCTCTGCTAATGTATTCAAGAGCAATCTCGGGCATTTAAAGTAAAAACTGTTGGTTTAAACCAGAAACATATGTTGCTTTACAGTTCTATGATGGTGCAGCGCTCTCACCAATGCAAGTGGTTTGACTTTTGAAATGAGTACCTGCAATGTTGGCCTCCAGACCGTTCAGAATGAGCCCATTGGTATTAGTGTGTCCATACGCCTACACTGAGAAGAACTGTCTGTGACATTGACTGCCAGCTGTCTTGGTAGTTTGAGCTACATGAAATAGCAAGTGATATTTTTGGTCATGTATAAGTATCTGGCTGAATGATTCCATAATGTGGGCTGTGCAGTGTGTCACAGGCCCAGATCATGAAAGCTGTAACAGGTAGACGCATTTCCCTCTTTCACTCTATCTACTTTTGTATTCTGGGCTCCAGTCCTGACCCCAGTGACCAAGCTGGTAACCAGACCGGGCACTGTGTAATTCCTCGGAAAGGGGTCAAGAATTCTCGCCCAAGCTATGAAGTAGGAGTAATGCTTGGGCTCTCTGTGATGAGCAACTTCTGACTCAGGTTGGCTTGTGATGCCAGGAGGGTGGGTGGAGACTTAGATGGGTTTGCAGTTAGTGAGACTAATGATACTTACCTATCTCACTGTGGCTTTGTGAGGCTTAATTAATTAATTGTTTGTAAATCACATTGAAATCCTTTGATGAAAGCTGCTAGAGAAGTGCCAAGTATTATTTTTAAAGTGTTTATCCTCTCCATTTTTTCCCTCACTACTGGTCTGCACTAATCCATCTAATATCTAAAAGCACACACACAGCTAGTAAGATATACTAGTCAAATTGTTCTTCATGGGGAGATGCATGGAAGCTTTCACAAAATTAGTTTAACAGATTACCATGCTTTTTGAAGTACCGTGTGCCCAGCTGCAGTGAAATGTAGTAGAGACAAGTGTCTGTGCTTCTCATTGATTTGGCTGTTGCCTGTGTGATTTTTATATTCAGCACCATGTGCTCTTTCCCATGACAACATTCAGAACAAGAATCTGAATTTGTAGGTGGGTTTTGAATTTCCAAATAATTTTAATTGATTCACCCCCTTCCAAAATTATTTTATTTGTCCACTTCTGGATTTCCAAGGGCATTTCAGTGATTGAATGTAGTTCTTTGAACCTGGGACAGCAAATGAAGATTTTAATTGATTACCATTATCTATTATTTTACAGCACTCCAAGTGTCTGTTAATCTATCTCACAGCAAGACAAAAGGAGACATGATCTATGACCAGGGAATTGACAGACTCTGGGCCTGATCCTGTAATTGGCTCCATATGGGCAATGCATGAGTGTATGGGCCCACCCACCCACCTGGATCTGACAGGATCAGGGCCGTAGTTTGTAACCTGCTTGGGCAGGGATCCTATCTCCCTGTGTGCTGTGAGGTACCTAGCACACTCTTGGGTGCTGTGGAATAACAGTAAGATCAGGGCCTACTTTCAGACATAGCACAACAAAGGCAGGTGAGTGAGAAGGTAGTAGAGATGGGCACAGGAATAAGTACAGGTTTAATATCAAAAGGAGAATGTTGTTACTTAAGCCAGGTCTACACTTAAAACTTTTGCTGGTAGAGTAATGTTGGCCAGGAGTGTAATTTTTTACATTTTTATACAGGCAAAAGCCCTGGTGTAGACAATGTTTTACTATCAAAAAATGCCTCCGGCACTATAGCTTATTTCATTCAGGGAATTGGTATAAGCTACAGTGGCAAAAGCACTCTTGCTGGTAAAAGTTGGGGCAGGTTTATACTATAGCTGTATATCGATAGGCAAGGCACTGAATTTAGCCGTATGGAGTAGAAATCTATTAACTTCATGAAAAAACTCGTACAGATACAGACAGACATCATCTTCCTTTCCAAATGCAATGACATCTTCATCATCTGGACCCATGGAAAAGAAGCCCTTGAGGAATTCCACCATGATTTCAACAATTTCCATCCCACCATCAACCTCAGCCTGGACCAGTCCACACAAGAGATCCACTTCCTGGACATAAACGAAGGTCACATAAACACCACCCTATACTGGAAACCTACTGACCACTGTTCCTACCTACAGGCCTCCAGCTTTCATCCAGACCACAGCACACGATCCATTGTCTACAGCCAAGCTCTACGATACAACCGCATTTGCTCCAACCCCTCAGACAGAGACAAACACCTACAAGATCTCTATCAAGCGTTCTTACAACTACAATACCCACCTGCTGAAGTGAAGAAACAGATTGACAGAGCCAGAAGAGTTCCCAGAAGTTACCTACTACAGGACAGGCCCAACAAAGAAAATAACAGAACGCCACTAGCCATCACCTTCAGCCCCCAGCTAAAACCTCTCCAGTGCATCATCAAGGATCTACAACCTATCCTGAAGGACGACCCATCACTCTCAGAGATCTTGGGAGACCAGGCCAGTCCTCACTTACAGACAGCCCCCAACCTGAAGCAAATACTCACCAGCAACCACACAACAAAAACACTAACCCAGGAACCTATCCTTGCAACAAAACCCATTGCCAACTGTGTCCACATATCTATTCAGGGGACACCATCACAGGGCCTAATCACATCAGCCACACTATCAAAAGCTCATTCACCTGCACATCTACCAATGTGATGTATGCCATCATGTGCCAGCAATGCCCCTCTGCCATGTACATTGGCCAAACCGGACAGTCTCTATGCAAAAGAATAAATGGACACAAATCAGACGTCAAGAATTATAACATTCAAAAACCAGTCGGAGAGCCCTTCAATTTCTCTGGTCACTCCATTACAGACCTAAAAGTCACAATTCTTCAACAAAAAACCTTCAAAAACAGACTCCTACGAGAGACTGCTGAATTGGAATTAATTTGCAAACTGGACACCATTAAATTAGACTTGAATAAAGACTGGGAGTGGATGTGTCATTACACAAAGTAAAACTATTTCCCCATCTTTATTCCCCCCCCCCCCCCCCCGTTCCTCACACGTTCTTGTCAACTGCTGGAAATGGCCCACCTTGATTATCACTACAAAAGGTTTTTTTTCTCTCCTGCTGGTAATAGCTCACCTTACCTGATCACTCTCATTACAGTGTGTATGGTAACACCCATTGTTTCATGTTCTCTGTGTATATAACATCTCCCCACTGTATTTTCCACTGCATGCATCCGATGAAGTGAGCTGTAGCTCACAAAAGCTTATGCTCAAATAAATTTGTTAGTTAGGTGCCACAAGTCCTCCTTTTCTTTTTGTATATCGATACTGGCTAACCTTTTCTAGTGGAGAGGCCCTGGAGAGAAGCTTGTGTACAGCATGATGCAACAAGGAATTTTTTTGTGTTTAAAAAAATAAAATAAATCAATGTCTCAGGGCTGTAGCACTCCAGTATAGGAACCTTTGCCAGCAGCAGCGGTTCTCCAATCCACGTAGGTAATTTATCTCCACAAGAGGCGATAGCTAGGTAAGCAGAAGAACTCGTCCATTCACCTAGGGCTGTTTACACTGGGAGTGAGGTTGGTTTTACTGTGCCGCTCAGTGGTGTGGATTTTTCACACCCTTGAGCAACGTAGTTGGGTTGACCTAACTTTTGTTGGCTAATTTCTTGTAGGTATCACAGAAGAGGTAGATCTTCATTTCTGCTGCCAGAAGTGGATGCACACTGTTGCAGCTTGTTGCCTTTTCAATTAAAAACAAAACAGTGCAGGTTGCTACAGTACGCTGCCACATATGCAGTAAATATCTCAGACTGTAGGGCGGATTCCAGTAACGAAGATTGTGAGATAATTCTGTCTTATTACCTACGTGCACATGGTATTCTGTGTTACAGTAAACATGGCACACTTCTCTGGATCTTGCTAATTGCTTGAGTGAAATTTAACTTCACATGGTAAAAATAAGAGAAGGAAATGGATATACTAGGCACTTTTTTTTTTCCAAAAACACAGACAAACATAAGAAAACATGGCATAAACATGTCACTTCAGTGTATGTGTTAAAGGGAATATTTACCCATCCTCTGAAGTATTCTTTCTCCCTAATCAGCAGAGCTGGTCAAATATTGTTTTCTGATGCAAAATGGCCTTTTAACAAAACAGAAGTTTTCTTGTAAAAATGTTTGGGTTTTGATGAAGAGCTGAAAATCTGAAAAATTAAAAATGTTTTTTCTTTTCTAACAGAATTTAAATATAATACATTTTTGATCACCTCTGTTTGAGTACTGTGTCAGTGCATACATCACCATATTGATCAGGCTGCTATAAAAAATCCCACAGGCCTTGCCTACACACACAAGTTGTACCACAGTGACGCTATTGATACAGTTAAAGCAGTACATTCTCCCCTTCATGTGAACACAGTTAAACAGTTATAAAGATGCAGATAGCATATTTTGCTAGAGGGAGGGGATGAGCTATATCTGTATTCCATTCTATTCTATGTAGGTTCTTATACCACACTCATCACTATGGTATCTAGTTCCTTCCCTAGTACACTGAGCAATGTGACTAACATCTGTTGTTGTTCTCTCATCTGATCCCCAGGGGAAGAAGCAGTAGAGTGTCTTATTTTGGTAGGGTAATTTTTTTTTAAACATACATGCTGTTATGTGTTTTGTTAGAGAAGGCAAGGTCAGAGATATGTGCCTTTCACTTGGAGTGGAAGGTGGTGACGTCTAGATAAGGCATCTTTATACTTGTATAATTGCCTCCACACTAGGTTGTTGTACCAGTGTAATAACTATATCTGTTTCCTTCCCCACCCACAGAGCTTGTGCCCCATTGGTTTTCCTTCCTAATGGCCCCATCCTTCCATTACTTAAATTCCCATATTTCATCAGCATCTCTGGCCTTGTCTATGTTAAGAAAATTAGCACTCATTTTTTACCAACATGGCAGCTACTCATTTCATCCACGAGTGCACGAGCTAGCATAGAAAAGGCTTGGGTGTTTTCACCACGGTGTCATTCCTATTAGTGTTGTTATTTATTTCTTATTTAGCAGTGATTAGTAGGACTAGGCAAAATAACTCTTCCAACTCTGGGATGGTTTTTCTTCATTGTTAACTTATTTTACCGCACTGCAGATACTATGTTACTTTAATATGATATGTAAGACATGGCCCCAGCCTCAATGAGCTCTGAAAGCAGAAAATTCTGATTTTATTCTCCTTTGAATTTCATTCTAAAGTCAGAAAAGTTCTTGTAATTAGCATCCAAATCAATCTTTTTCTTTAGCACTCAACTTTTTTATTTTTCTCTCTTATTTGTATTACTTAAAACTCCTTTTCCTTCTCTCTTCCATTTGCACTGGAATGCATTAGAGAATTTGCACCTCCCTCTCCAATCACTCACATAACTCCAGAAGTATGAAGGTCAATTAACACCAAGCCACAGGGGAAAGCTACAATTATCACCTGCCTGTGTGTGCTAACACCAACCCTCTTATGGAGGCCCTTTTAAAAAATAAGAACATACCACTATTGGAATTCACTGAAGAAGGCACTCAGACAACTTGTTTGGGCACAAGGGGATAGAGATTAAAGCATTTCTAGCGCTGATTGGATGGTCATGCCATAAGAAGCACTTTTATCTTTAAAGCTGCTGCTTTGGAGAAGCTGGAGATCGGGACATGTGTGGAGGATCTTTGGCTGTCTCTACTCCAACTGGTGCTAGATGTGATGAGAGCACAAAACTAGGTAGTTGTGTTGTGATATCCATTTTAAAAATGACGTTATCTTGTCTGCTCTAGCATGCTACCGTTGTTAGCACTAGTGGGATTGCACTAGTGACAATGCTATTAATCGTGTTTATTACAGTAGTGCCTAAGGACCAACCAGGAATGGGATCCCCATTGTTCTAGGCACCATACAAATACAGAGTAGTAGATGGTCCCTGCACACAAAAGCTTACAGTCTGTATAGACAAGACCAACACAGGGCAGGGGAAGGAGTAGAACACAACAGCAGAGTGAACAAAGTGAGAGGAGTAAACAACATGTTAGCACCACAATTTGGGGGGGAGGGCTGGTTTTAGTTTGGAGGACCTAATTTAAATGGAAAGAAAAAGAAAAGGACATTGAAAGGAAGTGGGTGGGGGGTAGGGAACAGGGCAGGAAAGAAGAGGGGAAGAAGGGAAGGTGTGGAGTGAACCTAAGGCAAAGAGACTGAGGGAGAAATAGGGTCTGGAGTACACAACCAATGAGCACTGGGGAGAGAAATGCAACACTGGAAGATTCCCCATAAAAGTCTAGTGTAGGTAAATCCTAACTGTTGGACTTTCATTTTCTAATCCTATAGCTGTCATGGAAAAATGTTACCCACTGTATCAGAGGTGAATGGATAGTAATGTAAATAGTAATTGTTACCCATTGTAAGCTGTTAATTTTAAAACTAGGTTGAAGCATAACTTTTTTTTAATTACTTTGTTTTTAGAAAGCTTTGTGGTGGTGGGTGCTGTTTGTTAGCCTTTTCCAGTGGCTGTTTGCACTGCAGAAGCAAGCAGGGGGACAGACTGTGATCACTATAAAAGAACAGGAAAGTAAGAATGGACAAGAGAAGAAACCTACAGCAGGAAAGAGCACTCAAACCATCAGAAAACTATAATGAGTACAGGATCAAAAATTAATATATATATATTAATATATATATAACTTATGGAACAGAGGCAACCCCTTCCCCTCCCACAAGAAAAAACAAAAACAAAATACAATTAAAAACCAAAAACCAGGACATTGAAAAATATTCAAAACTCAAAACATACAAACAAATAGATGGATTCTGTTACCCTTAGTCACATTTGGTGCTTATTTTGTGAGCAGCCCTATTGATTTCAACTGATCTCAATTGTTCCAGTTCTCTGTTTTGTAGCAGCCCCTTTAAGCAAAATGCATTGCACAAATTAATCATACTGGATATATATCTTTCCTCCCCCCATTCTCCTTCAGTCATAGTCATCTTAGATGTTATTTGTATTGGGTCAAGTTTTCATTCAATAAATTATTTTTAAGTTGACAGTGCCCCTTTAATTGGCAGGAAGATGGTTGTGAGAAGATGATCTTGTGGTTGAGGCACTGGACTAGAACTCAAGAGACCAGGGATCAGTTACTGGCTCTGCTACAGTGACCTTGGACAAGTTATTTAGTCTGTCTGTACCTCCCATCTGTAAAATAAGGAAAATAGAGCTTCCATATCTTATACAGGTATTGTAAAACACTGTTGTGTTAGGTGCCATATAAATCTCTACAGAGGGAAATCAAACATAGGACATCATAGGCTGGCCTATGGCAATATTTTACACCAATTTAAGAGATGTGGAGAGGCTCTCAGGGAAAATGGGGTGAGTAAATGAAAGGGAGATATGCGGGACAGACCATAACCAAAGCAAAAAGGCTAAAATTATCATATCTGTAAAGATCTGTCTTCCTTGAAGTTATTTATTTCTGTGCATTGATACCCTTTGATTACAGTGTAGTCAGTGAGGCCCCACATGCGTACAGGGGTCCAATCACATGGGTCTGATTGTAGGATTGGGGCCCTAGCTTGTCTAAATATCTGGCCCAGTAAAATCTAATCATAATGTATTAAAACTAAAGTCTATACACCAAGAACAGTATCTGTAGCTCTGAAAAGTACACGTAGTGAGTAATGTGTCTGTGTGTATTTTTCCAAAGGATGCTGTTTAAATGAATGTTTACAAAGTTTGAACAGCTATAGGTAATTCAGTTGGCAGAAGGCTTTAAATACCATTAACTTGCTGTGCAATAACCTTTGTAACTGTCATGTACATCTGTACCATATACGGACTGGCTACAGAGCTTGCTTTTTCACAGCAGATTGTTCATCAAGCTCCTTTAATGCTTTGCCAGGTCTGGCTAAAGTTAACTTTAAATAAGGTATTTTAATCACAGTGACACCTAGTGGCTAAATAGTATAATACAGTTTAGCATTCAATTACATAAATGTTCTACGTTCCTACCATTTACAATATTTACGCTAGCACACTGTCTTTGAGTTCGGTATGGAACAGTCTGGTAAGTGTCTCCAGGTGAATCCTACTTGTTTTTTAATTACACAATCCAAACACATAATAACTTGGTCATCTGACTGTCCATGAGTTGTAGCCACTGGCTGTGGTAGGTTTGGAATCCTTGCGTCTTCTTCCTCTTGTTCTGCATCTGCCATTTGTGGAGTTTGCTCTGTGGATTTTTTCTTTCTGAGGAACAAACTATAGCTGTTGATGGCTTCTGCTGAACTCTCCACTGTTGGTATTGATTGCATGTAATCTGGGTGCTGAATTATTTTTTCTTTGTGGCAGCTGGAGTGGTCCATCCCTGGTCTCCATTCAATTTGGCATGAACACAGTCACCAGGTTCTAGACCCAGCAGTTCTCTGAATGAAATCTGTTGTAAAAATATTCATAAGCTCTTTCAGCCTTTTTATCTGATTTGGCTACTCTCTTCATGTCTGTCCACTTTGGAGGAGATCCTTTACCAAAGTTGGAACAGTATTTCTGAGTTGTCTTCTCACCAGGAGTTGTGCTGGACTGTATCTAGTAGCTGCTGATGCTGTTGATCAGAAGAGCAAGAAATGGATCTTCCAGCTATAGCATTTTCTTGGCAGTCTGTACAGTTTTCTTAGCATCTCCGGTCACTTGTGGATAATGTGGGTTGCTAGCAATATGATCAAAATTATATTTTGTTCAGAATGACTTAAAGTCTGCTGCAGTGAATTGTGATCTGTTGTCTGTCACTAGTTGTTCTGAAATACTGAAGTGAATAAATGTGCACTTCAGTTTCTTGATAACTCTGTGACAAGTTATGTCTTTCAAGTACATTATTTATATACCTGGAAAAATAGTCCATGATGGACAGGTAATGGTGTCCTCTAAATTCACATACATGTGCAGCTAGTTTCTTCCAAGGGGTGTTTGTGCACTGTATGGCTCAGCATTGTCTTTTAAGCTGATTTATACTGGATCTCCTTTCGAAAGTCCAATAACATCAAATCCTCAACTGAGTTCTTCCACCTTTCTCACTAGGCCCATCAGGGCTGCCACACTGTGGCTGAGAAGGTTGTTGGTCTTTGATCCTTTGATCACTTGCATTTTAAATGCATATCTTTTGTCTTTGTAAGTTGTTTCTGTGGTGAACTGACCCATGCAATTCAGAATACCTCCAGGGTTGGTCAGAGCTGGGTCAGGTGACTTAAGCTCCGGGAGGGATTGTAAGTCCCTTCTGAGATGACTGTGATGTCAGCTCCTGAGTCAATTTTAAAGTCAATAAGGTTTCAATCTCCAGGCAGGTTCTATGTCATCACAAATGTTAGATCCCAGATTGATTGATTGGCTCTTGATTGTCTATAATATGAATCAACTCCCTTACTGCTTTGGTGTGGCAAACAGCTGAAAAATGTCCATATTTCAGGCATGTATTACACTGTGTGCCTCTGGCTGGATACATATCCGCTCTTGAGATATGACTTTTTCCACACCTTATGCATGTAGGCTGGAGTTTGTCCATCTAAGGCCAGGTCTATACTACCACTTACTTCAGTATAACTTTAGGTTGCTCAGGAGGATGAATAATCCATTCCTTCTCTCCCCGTGCAACATAAGTTACACAGACCTAAGCATCAGTGTGGACAGCTCTATGCTGGTGGGAAAGCACTCTCCCGTTAACATAGTGTCTTCACCAGATGCACTACTGTGGTGCGGCTGCATCAGTGCAGCTAGGTTGATGTAGCGCTTCTAGTGTGGACTAGCCTTTAGTCTGGGAGTTCTCTCGCCTTGCCTCAGGGGTTTTATAATGACAATTTTAACACTCCAGTGTCTGTTTATATCTTCTAAGCTACTTTCAGGTTTTTCAAGTGGTTCCTGCCTTTTGTTCTGTTACTGGACTAATTCTGAATGCTTTGCTATCTGTATAACTGTGGCGAGGGTTAAATCTCTCTTCAGCTGTAGCTGCTTTATTTGTTAACCCAATCACCAGCCTGTCTCTGATATTTTTCATGTTTTGCATTCCCAAAATCACAGTTTTCAGCCAATGTATGCTGAGCTCTTATAAAACATTCAACATTTTCCCCTTGTTCTTGAATTCTCTGGTGAAAACATGCTCTTTCTCAACCACATATCTCTGGGGTATAAAGTATGTATCAAATATAACCAGAACCATTTCATAGTCATCTTTGTGACTGTCTTTAGTAGAGTCAAAGAATTTGAAGATATGTTTTTCTTCGTTCACCATAGCATAAATTAAAGATGATACCTGTATATCTCCAGTTTCTTTGTGGAGTTTGTTTGCTATTTGAAATCTTGTTTCCAGTTTGTCAATTGTGAAGGTTTGTCAAAGCTGAAGTTCTCTGGTGCATTGAAGAGTGGCATGTTGATGAGATCCTGCAACCTTTGTTGCTTTGTTCCTTCTCTTTGGAAACTTTGTTACTGTTTTCCTTCTGTTTCTCTTCTGAATCCCAGTTGACACCATGGCATGTACTTCTGTACCAGATACGGACTGTGCACATAAGATCATTTAGTGCTTTGCCAGGTATGGCTAAGGTTAGATTTAAATAAGGTATTTTATTCACAGTGCCACCTAGTGGCTAAATTGTTTAGCATTCCATTACAGTAATAGATCCGGTGCTTCCTTACTGGGAGAGATTGAAGGCGTAGGAGTCAAATTATAAAATAAATTACAAACTGTCTCTGAGTATTTATATAATGGGATATTCAGCTACAGTTTCAGAATCAATTGAAGTCTACCGATCAAAGTTTTTTTTACTATATTCAGTGGTGACCTAAATGAGATAAGAATGGCCATTTAGTTTCCAGATATCTTTAAAATATACTTAAAAGTAATATAACTTGACAAGAACTGTGATAACATTTTCCATTCACAGAAAATATCAACATGTAAATATTTAATACACTCACAGTAAATGCAAATGCAGTAAATTTTCAGTAGAAAATGAGGCAAAGAATTTCCTAAAGCAACGTTGTTGTGACAGGGTTTTGTTTTAATTTTTTATGAATATTTGTTCTTTAGAGGATTACATAACTGGTATCACAAAAATCCAAAGGCCTCTCTTTCTCCTTAATCAGTGGTAACTTAAGTGAAGGCCTCTAGCTTTCATGTTAATTCAGAGATAAGCCTGACAGACATTTATAGTGAACTAAATATTGGGACTTTATGATAAGAGCTAACATGAGCTGAGAACCCTAAACTCATTTCATTAGACAAATCCAGCTCTACTCTACATATGGATGCAGAGAAGAAAGACAAATGGTTTATCTTCTGAGCCACCCAGCATCCTGTTCTTGATATTTCAGTAACATATGCTAACATATGCTTTCCTCTAGAACTTCAAAAACATGCTTTTAGCGGCAATGAAAATAGTACCATACATCCAATTCAACTTTAAACCTCATAGTTTACCTCTAATACCATTACCTCATGTACAGAAGAAAATGTAAGTCTAAAATATGCTGGTGATTATAACCTTTCTTCCTGACAGACATTGTAATATAAATGCACATAAATTGAATTTCTTCTTTAAAGAAATTTGAATACCTTTAGAGCATTTTAGCAAATCATCTCCAGCCTTTATGGCACAACTTCAATGGACTGTGGAAAAGTGATCTCCCTGTGGCATGACTTCTGCAATAGAAGGATATAGCAAGGCAAAGACATGCCAAGAAAAATAGAATGTACTTTATTGATATTCAAAATTTATTTTATTAAACTTGCATAAAAGACTGAAAAACTGGAAGCTGGTTTTATTAGAAAAGGCATTCAAATATTAACTCTACAAATGCTGGTTGTGTTGCTCAGCTGGAAAAAAAATAATTGAAGATTTACAGTTTTAACATTTTGACTTTGCTCTCCAGGATAATTGTTTGATTCCTTGTGTTAACCATTAAATCAGAAACTGTTAGAATGGGTAAGTAGTTAGTAGGAGGTCCTGATGCATCAGATAAGAATTCTTGAGAAGGGTTCTCCATTGAGGGGGAAATGGAAGATATTTGAGCAGTCTTGTGCTAATTAGCAAAAATGCTAATTGGTGGATAATGGCCATATTTGAGGACTCCATTTCTAAGAGAATTTATGGCAGCATTCCCGAGTACTATCGGCTGTCAGTGTTTATCTTAAAATAGATTTGAGAAATAGAGATGCCAAAGAAAGAGAATTTTTTCGTATTCGCAAATACTAACATTTCTATAATATGTTGAAGGTAAAGTAGCTGAAGTTTCATGGGTGTTTTGTTAAATAGAGGACAG
The DNA here is from genome assembly GCF_965152275.1 of Natator depressus. NCBI lineage: Eukaryota > Metazoa > Chordata > Testudines > Cheloniidae > Natator > Natator depressus. Next base: position 13,518,923 of record NC_134245.1, on the reverse strand, counting down.
CCAAGTTTGTGCTAAATTAGTTGGCTCAGTTTTATGTGACTCAAAATAAGACAGGTGTTTACTTTAGCAAGGTGAGCTGCTTCAGTGCTTGAAAGATTTTTACCTCATTCTGCATAATACAATGTGTATAATTTATAGTAATCTTGGGGACCAAAAGAACTGCTCATTGATGTAGACTTGTCACATGATCTATTTTAAGATCTACTGCCAGGTAAATTCATGGGTTTCAAAAGTTACCTCACCGATGAAATATTGCGTTTGGCCTTTGGCTTCACATATGCTACAAACTTTCCAACTTTAGGAACTTAGAAACTGGTAAATGCTGTAACTCGTCAATAAATTTGATATATATGTGTGTATCAACATAGCCCCACTCCAGCCATTACAGTTAATGGTCTGTATGTATTTCCATTTCTACTACAACCCCCTATTTTCAGGGCTTTATAACTCATGCATAAGCATTTCCTCATGACTGCAACTGGTATGCAGCATAAGCCAATGAACCTTTTCTTTAAAATAAAATCTGTTTTGACATGAAGTTTACAGCTTTTGGGGCATTTTTTATAATCCTAAGAAATCGATAAATAATTTTTAAAAATAAAGACTTCATTTTTTAAAATACATTTTTGTCAGGACGGTAATTCATATAGACTCAGGACTTATACTGAGCTGACTGGAGGTGCTACACCATATAGTACGTCTCTGGTGCCTTCTTCAGTTGCTGCAGGATTTAAGTGTTCATTTTTTAAAAAGTTACAATTCTCTCCTTTCTGGTTAGATGATATTCAGTGAATTTTTCAATGCACAGGAGTGACTTAGTCCTATTTACAAAACTGACTTAGGGCACTTAAGAGCCTAAGTCTCAGTGAAAGTCAGTGGGATTCAATGGGAGTTAGGCAGCTAAATACCTTTGAGGATTTGGGCCTATGTTTCCAGGGGCCAGATTTTAAAAAGTATTTAGGTACCTGAAGATGCATATTGGCCCCTAGTATGATTTTCAAAAGCAGCTAGGACCTAACTCCCTTTGAAATCAATAGTAGTTAGGTGTCTAGGTGCTTTTGAAAATCCTGCTAGGTGCCAATATGCCTCTTCAGGCACCTAAATACCTTTAAGAATCTGGCCCTTAGGCACTGTTGAAAATTGTATCCATTGTTCTAAAGGTGAGCGGATGCTGTGTTGAGTCTGCAGACAGACAAACAATGGCTCTAAGGGTTAACTGCTGCTGCCACCCCTGTGGGGCTGAAATGCAGAGAGTGGAACCATGAAAGTTCCACTAGACAGCAGGGCTTGCCGGGGGGGGGGGGGGGGAAGGGGAGGACAGGCCGGGGAGCAGTTTTGTGGAGTAGAGAGGATGATGCAGGCTGAACCTCCTTTATAGGGATGCACAGATGTGCTGCTACCTCAGGCTAGAGTGGGAAGCGAGCGCAAAGGGCAGCTACTCAAGTTGTGTCCTTGCAGGATGATTTGCCCCATGGTGCCAATTTCAGACAGACAATCTGTTTGCCACTGTGGCTGAAAAACAAACATCCACTCCATTGGTCAGGACCTAATGTTAATTGTACTCTGATGAGGCAGAATAGCCATCCAGGCAACAGAGGGAGCACAAGCTGCCTACAATGGTGCTCATGCATACACTGATGCTAATATACTGAGGAAGTCTGTGCAACGCTCATTTGACGCAAAGGGAAATATTAAACATTTGTCAAACGGAGAAAGGCTATTTTCATTCTTCCTAGAATGTATTAGAAAAATCTAGAGTAAAAACCAAAATATTAAATACAAAGCGTTGCCACATAATATGACTTTTGATGTTTTCTTAAGCCCCAGCTCCTGGACTGCTGGGATGATGTGAGAGCGTTAATTAAAGGAAAGTAGGTTCCTAGACCTCACAATCTTGGAGAAGAGTTTGAAAGTATAAACCCTAAAGGCTCAAAAACCAGAAGGCAAATAAAGTAACCCCTCACATTTCTTGTTTATATCATTTCATGGTTTTTTCAGTCAATCTCATGATTTTGGGGGCCATAATTTTTGAAGGCTTGGGGTTGGCAATATTGTCAATAGTAAACTCTGGTGAGTCATTTTAAGAACAATTGCCTGCCAAATCACACATTTGAAGGTCAGCTATGGGTGGATTAACCTCCAGAACTAATTAAAATTGTTGTGCTTTTAGTTGCTGTTTGTTTCTTTTTAAACTGTGAAATATACAGTATCAAAATAAAAAACTCCCTGAGCACAGAACCCCCATAAAGATGTTCAGCTGGAGATAATTTTTAATCACCGTTCTAAGCTATGAAACTTGGGTATACAATAGAAATGCTGACAAAATTTTAACTGTGCTGTAGTACAATAGTTATGTAAATACAGTACATAATGTACTTAATATGTTAATCTGTGAATCTCAAGAAGCAGAATCTTCCTGGAGCAGAACTCTGCTATGGCATACCAGCTGAGTGTTTACAAAAAAATGGGGGAAAGAATGCACGGCCTACTAGTGTAAGCTGGTTCTTCTGGTTAACGGCACTGGCATTTTGGGAAGAGGCGAACAGCACTTCTTAATTTTCACTTCAACCACTGGCTGGGTTTTTACATATGTACTGCCAGTTGTGCTTGATTTTTGCCATGTATTCTGATGATTTATTTTTGTTTGACAATAATGTAAAATACAAACCATCTGATGCTAGGGTTTAGCTCCATTACACTGGGAACCACAAACCTATGCCATGTCGCTTTTCCATTTTATAGTGCTTGTTTCAATCTTACCGGCATAATTGCTCAGTCTTTTTTCTTCTTTTGGATTAAATGATGTTTTTGGCCACAATTTTGTGCCAGGAAGCTGAATTTTCTGACTCACATCTCTAAGTTGTACAGGGCTCTTAATGTAATATTAAACTGTCTGATCTGTAAACACAGTGATGTGCACAAAACGTGTTTGACATAGCAAGCCCAATTTGCCTGTGCTGTTACATACGTGCGTATGCCCAATGACAGTCATTTGCATGCTCAGTGACACAATTTGCACGCAAAGCATGGTATCTGCACTCAAAAATCAGGAGTTAAATTGCATGTAAATTTTGCACAAGTAATTGCATAAATAACGTGTTTAAAATCAGGCACTATATATATCTATCTATATGTGTGTGTGTGTGCAGTGGATTGTGGAAAGGATTCAACATTATGTTTTAAACAGAAGCCATGCTGCAATCTGAGCTATGAAGGCTGAGATCCCCAAAGGTATTTGAGCGTCTAACGCCCATTGAGGAACTGGGCATAGTGACCACTCCATAATGTAATAGTCCCTTTGGCAGATTGCTAGCAAGGAGAGAACCCTGTAGGTGTCTATCATCTGAGATAGAGAAGTGAAAAAAGTTAGTTTCCTGTATCCAGGTCTGTAAAGCCTGATAAATTCCTTTTACAAGCCACTCACACATTTTATCCCACACTATCCTTAATATATGACATCTATCTTAAGTCATGCATAACAGCTACTTCAGACTCTATTGTGTGTAGCACTAATAAGCCACAATGAATCATAAAGAGTTTCTTATACAAGAGAAGTGGACTTAGGTCTCCAAAACATATGGCATATAATAGAAGAAATTCATAGGTCTTTTGGAAAGAATTTACCACTGGGTTTAAGTTGTTGTTAAATAAGCCCAAGCATGTTAATACAGCTCCCTTCAAAACAGAGGAAAAGTCAATAGGGTCTATTTTTCCATTCAATCTGTTAGGGATTTACACAGGTATTTCCCATTAATGTTAAATCCTCTCTCTGCAGCAAAGAGAGAGAGAGAGAGAAACAAAACAACAACAGCAAAATCTCTCAGTTCTCACCAAATGGAAGAAGGAGCAAATCAGAAGGGCACAAACAAGTTTCAAGTTTCTAAGATGCGGTTAGCATTCGTGGGCTGTTTGAATATGATGGTTAATCACAAGTCACCTCATATTTGTCTCTTTGGAAACTAATAAGATAGATAAAAGACTGGGGGGAAATGAAGCAAACCTGGTTATTTTAAACTTGTGAGATTTCTGAAGGGAATACTTAACAGCTGAATGACAGGTTTTAGAGTAACAGCCGTGTTAGTCTGTATTTGCAAAAAGAAAAGGAGTACTTGTGGCACCTTAGAGACTAACCAATTTATTTGAGCATAAGCTTTCGTGAGCTACAGCTCACTTCATCGGATGCATACTGTGGCAAATACAGAAGATAAGCTATTACCAGCAGGAGAGTGGGGTGGGGGGAGAGAAAACCTTTTGTAGTGATAAACACCCATTTTTTCATGATTTGTGTGTATAAAAACAAACATCTTCTGTATTTTCCACAGTATGCATCCGATGAAGTGAGCTGTAGCTCACGAAAGCTTATGCTCAAATAAATTGGTTAGTCTCTAAGGTGCCACAAGTACTCCTTTTCTTTTAACAGTTGAAGCATTTCAGCAGAGGGCTACTTTTAACCAGCTGTTATGGACCGGTGTGTCTGGGAGGAGGAGAAGGAGACCTGTTGCTCTCTCACTCTGGAGAATCATATGAACTGCTTCAATTATACTGTGATGCATTTTTGGCTAATTCACTAAGAAAGAGTGAAATCAAAAGGGAATATTTCCTTAACTACATGGTATTAATATTCTGTTTAATTTTTGCTTTCTGTTATTGTGAACCCTTTTCCTTTAACATACAGTGTCAGCTCGGCAAGGATTTTCTGACAGTATCAAAGGAGGATTTAACTCTGAAATGCTGCCATGAAAATCTCTATATCTCTCTATAGTGTAGTCTTTCAAAACGAAGCATTATGTGTCAGTAGAAGACAGTTACTGAGTGAATAAGAATGAACCCCTGGGGCTGGCCAGGTACTGCTGCTGATAGGGGCATAAAGAGTCACACTTTGCCCTTGGTTACACAGTTGTAAGCCTGGAGTTACTCTGCTAAGTCAATGGAGTTATTCTTGATTTCCTCTGACTGACCGTCTGGAAAAACGTGAGTGGGAAATGATCCCTATCTACTAGCAGAAAACGGACGGAATGAAAACAAACTGCATGAAACTGAATAATTTCCAGGTAAGAAAATAAATCAAAGGTCATTAGTACGAGCTGGATCCTGCAAACTCTTACTCATGTGAGCAACCCTTAGTCCTATGAGTAGACTCAGTCATTTACACAGCACTACTTGTGTGGGAGAAATGAATACTTATATGACCAAAGACAGAAAGGTCCTGGCCCCAGGTTCATTCAGTGATAGCTTGCGGCTGCATAATCCTCTTGCACAAAGGTAAATTGAGATAATAATCCACTGGGGAAAAGGAGATGCTGATTTCATAAAAAGAAAATGCTTCTTTAAACCATACATATATACTACTTTACATCAGAAGATGGACAAGTCCAGGATTAGAGTCAGATTTCTTTTGTAGGAATTACCAAATACTGTATTAATTTGAAGAGACTGATATTTTTTTACCTGTTCATTTCATTTTGATTTCCCTGATTTAGTTAAATAAGGTAGTTACAGGTTTGTTTGTCAATGCTGTAGGCATTTTTCACACATTTAAACTATCCTATACTAAAATGACTCCATGGTTCATATGGCCCATCCATTTCCCTTGTACTGAGATGGAGCAGAGAGTGGGGTTTGGCCACTGTCAATAGGAATGTGAAATAAGAAAAGACTTTCTTGGCTTTAGATTACTCAGAAAACCATTGAAAAGATTCCTTAGATTGATTTAATTAGAGATGAGTTTAAAACACAAAGTTCAGATCCAGAGCTTGATTTCCCCAAAGTCTGGTATGTTCATAGTTTTTGTTTGTCTCTAGTTTTTCCTACATACAGGCAGCAGGATATTAGTGCCAGCAAAATTTCCTACTTGCTCCACAAATGAATCTATCTAGCTCCACAAACGATTGGATAAATAATATATCAATTTCAGTACACATGAATTAATTAATAATTCCTGCTGACTCTCAAACAATTCATGAATCATTTTCTGAATACTGAAAAGTGGTTCATGAATCTGAAAAAAATAAGGGAAATTAACAAAATAAATAGTTGGTAATTATCATCTTGCTCATGAATCCAGCCATGAGATTCCAAGTTCACTATGATTAGTCTATCCAACTGAATCCTGAAGAACCAATTAAATCATCAGTCCAGAATTCCATTTCCCTTGACATCATTAGAATATTTCTATGGGATTGGCACTATTTCAAGTACCATATACAGCCTTGACTGTTTAATTATGTGATTTAAATTCCAAGGTGAAATCTGCATTGGATAATAATCCAGACCATGACTGTGTCTTTTGTATATAACCAAGTTACACTGCTCAAGTGCTTAGTACTAAAATAAGAATGTGACTTTCATTCCACTCAGTGTTTCTGTCTTTTTTCTTTTTAATTAGAGGGTCCCTGACATTGCCCCGGCCAAGCCACTTTTAATATCTGCTGCCAACCCTATTTCTCTGACTAAACAGTTTACAAGACAGTGTAAAATATCCCGAAGATGTAGCTCACCAAGTTGTTGTCTGGTTGGTGCATATGAAGAGTGTTCTACAAGTCGTGTGGCAGCTCAGACATGTGTTTTGAGGTTTTTTGGTGTGGCCACATGTCATTCAAGCCTCTTGGCCCAATGTCCCCTGTATGGCTGGCTGATGGATTTTCTTCTGGCAGAATATGCTGAGTGTGGAAAATAGACTTTGACTGGTGGAGTTGCCAATATATTTCCTTTTGCTGACATCAAAATATAACAAATGCTGTCAGGGTTAAGGCAATCTTTTTAAAAAACAGCAACATTATTTAATATAATTAAATCAATAAACAAGCCTCATGTATTTGTTACTCACTGGGCATGAGTTCCCCGTGGTGCCTGATGCACAGAAAACATGGGTCTGTTACACCACTCCTTTTGAGAGCCTGGCTCATGCTTTTAGTGTCCAAGATCCCCAGTTCAAATCCTGGAGCTGGCCAAAGTGTTACAACTGTTGACCAAACAAAACAAAAATCCCAATAATTTCCAGCATCCCATAAGGTGCCCACCCCAAATTCCAGTTGGCTTTAGTCGGCATTTGTGGTGCTTTTCCTATGACAAGCTCAGCCTCTGGTTGTACAATGGAAGTATTTTTCTTAATTTCTAAACCATCCAGACTCTCTCAGTTACTAAAATCTCATATTTTAACCCTCAGAATAAATATGCCTCCTATGTGTTCCTCACTTGCTGTGTGACTCTGGGCCAGTCACTTAATCACTCTGTGACTCAGTTTATCCTCCTGTAAAATGGGGCAGTGCACATTGCCTTCATTGTAAAGAACAGCCACAGATGAAAGCTTGGAGAGCCACAGATGAAAAATGCTATTTATCCTTGTGATTTCCTATTTTAACATTCTAAATTGTAAGGGACCTCTCTTACACACTACTTTGAAAAGTATAAAACCTGCTCCAGGTTTTCCAGCTGCTGTAGCTTTTTATGATGTTAATAGTGAAAAAGGGTACAAATTAAAAATACATATTACTTATTTTTGCCTTTTGGCTGTAGCGGGGTTTTTACTTTTCTTATGCTCAGACCTACAAGCAAGAGTGAGATAGGTCCAAAGGGGATCTTTTAGCCCATCCCATCCTTGGATGAAATATATTTTCTTCCCCCATTTTTCTCCTATTATTTGTAACACTCACTGCAATCACATTTAAAATTAGATTGTCCCTGTGCTGGAGCACTTACAATGTCATGAGTGGAGTGTGTTATGAGAGCCAGTGAACACCGCACTGGATGGGGAGGCAAGAGACCTGAGGCTTAAGGTTGGTGGTAGAGGTGGGACTAGAACCCAGGGACTTGATATTCTGTTGCCCTGTACCCTGTGTAGGCAATTACATCAGAACAAATTAAATGCTACTAAGTCAGTATGGAAGCATTTTACATTCATTTTGCACTGGTATAAACAACTACACAAGCCGAAGGGCAACAGAGAATCAACTCTCTTGGGTCTATTCCCATCTCTGATATTGACCTTCAGTATGCCCTTGGCCAAGTCGCTTTACCCCTCTGTGTATCCAATGGACCATCTTTTGTAAAGAGCTATACGTGAAAAGCACTATAGAAAAGTGAATTATGTTTTCTTTATTTTCTTTTATTTATATAGCATATTTTGGGTGCTATATAAATACGAATATATTGATAATGGTTTGTTAGTTGTTCTACTTTGTCCTCAGGCATTGTCAACTGTTAGCCTTAAGAACATTAAAAATGTAGTAAGAATATTTTTGTAAAGTGAAGGGTGTTGTGCCAGATCCACAAAGGGGACTTAGACTGAGCATTGCAATGGCCAACATTTGAGTGCCCTCAAGCCGAGTGGAACCTACAGCCCGGAGTTAGGTACTGAAGACCCTGATTCAATGCATGGAGAGAGTTAGGCCCCTCTGAATGGGATCCACAAAAGTCAGCAATCTGAGTAGGGAGCCACCTAAGACAGATAACAGGAAACACGTAGGCTGAGGGGGTGGGCTGTGCACAAAGAGAGTTAGGTGTTTAAGACCTATATTCAAATCCATACTATACACCAGGTAAGCAGGTTTGAACCTGGGTCTCCTACATCCTGCATGAATGTTCTAACCACTGGGCTAAAAGCTATAAGGGGACCACCCTCTCCTCTGGCCGTCTTGTGCGCTGGGGACACCTGATGGCTTAGGCCTCATAGATTAGCTAGGTGGTGACCTGCCTAGTTTGAAAATATTGATGGGACTTAGGCATGTGCGAAGTGCCTAGGGGTTATGCCCATCTCACTGGCAGAAATTAAGGTACCTCTAGGGCTTTACCAGTGGAAGCGTAGGTGCGCAGGAATTAAGTGGCAGCTGAGTTTTTGAGGATCTACATTTTGGATTTAGGCACCTAAATCTCTCTGTGGATCTAGCCCTTTGGCACAATACAGAGTCTAAAGAAAGGCTCTGTTATACAGAAGTAATGGGGGAGAAACAAACTTCAGCAGATAGGCAGGCAGTCTCCTTGGTTGTACATATGTTTTAACTTGTGGATAGACAAGAACAGTCTTCATGCCACAGATGTCTAAAAACTTGCTGAGCTGTCATCTCGTGAAGCTATCAGTCAAGACCCTAGTCGTTTTGTTTCAGTCTCTTGTGGGTTTTTTTTCCACCTCTCTGCATTTTATTGTAAAGGAACTCAGAAAAGTCTCAAATGTTGTTTTTATTGTTATTATTTTCCACAGAGCCTTAATCTGTTTTACATCTGTGTTTGACTGCAGAAAGGCAAGAAGGGGTGAAAATGGATCAATCCACAGTTAAGGCAGTCGGAAAGCTATTTAGTACTATGCTGAAATAACACCTGTCCAATCCTGACAGATTTCAGTGCAAGGAGCTGCAAAAAACGTTAAACAATCCTTCATAATTTTTTTAAGCTAAGTACTAATATTCCCTCTTGGTGCATTTCTGAAACTATTCATATGTGGGTTCACTGGAAATATTTAGGAGAAACAGCTGGACATTACAAGGAAGCTGTCTTTTATACTTAGCCTGCTTATACAACTGAGTTCATATTTATGGAATTTTTTATTGCTTCAGATTTCCTCCTGCTACCCCCAAATTTGCTGTATTTTCCTTTAACAGGAGATTTTATAAAAGTGGCCCAACATAGAGTGCAGATTTTCAAAACCCTAAGGACCTGATCCTGAACTCCTAGTTCAGACACAGCTCTTGGAGAACTCCTGCTGCCTGAATTAGGTGTCAGTTCAAGATCAGGTCCTGTGAAGGGGTTTGTTCACTTCAGGAGTGCCTTCCTATGGACAGGCGTGTTGTAGCAACTGTCATTTGGTCTGATGGCTGCTCCATCCCTGCAGTGGTCTCTCTTCCCATATCTCTACTCTACAAGCAGCAGCCAAGGTCTGCACAGCCCAACTCCTTGCCGCTGTTTCCCTGGGCTCCTTCCTACCCAGCCTTTCTCAGGCCTTCTTCCCTGCAATGTCTCTAGGGTGACCCTTCTTTCAGGTTAGGATCCAGGGCTCATTCTCCTTCCCGGGCTGCCGTCTCACCCCTTCTCTGTTTCCAAAGAGGGACTGCAGACTCTCTCCCTGCAGCCCCCCTTCTTTGTCTCCCTGCAGCCCTCTTCTTTGTCTTTTTTTTTAAGAGGGTAAAAAAACCACACCCCTGAGCAATATAGCTAAGCCATCCTAACCCCCGGTGTAGACAGTGCTAGGTCGATGGAAGAATTCTTCCATCCACCTAGCTCCTGCCTCTTGGGGAGGTGGATTAACTACAGTGACCCGAGAGCCTCCTCCTCTCCCATTGTAGTGAGTGACGGACATTGAGACGCTACTGCAGCATTTCTAGTGAAAACACAGCCTTTGTTTTTGTTTGTTTGTTTTTTGGCTCAGCAGCCTCAAGCCCATGTCTACTACAAACTTCCTTTTCTATACTAACCAGCCCGCTCCTGCCTAGCTGGGCTTCATGATCAGTTAAGCCCGGATCTCCTTCCAGCTGCAGCTAGGTAACATAACTGGCCTCCTAGGACCACATTAACCCATTCCTGGTCCATGGGGGGTACATACCACTTCACAGAGCTCTTAGGGGAGAAATTTTCGTAACTGGCCCTGACATTTTATATGTAAAACTGCAGCCACACAGATGTAGATCTGCATATGCCAATCAGGTATTTAAACATGCCGTCACCTGATTTGTATTTACAAATACTCATAAATGAGTACAACCAATTTTTCAGGTACTGCTTCTGCAAATGATGCTGTCAGTATTACCGACCTGCTGCTGTGACTACTTTAGGACAGAGTTATTGATATGCTTTGGTTTGGTCCAACAAACCACCAATGAAACTCCACGACAGCATTAAATCATTTTAACTGGGCTCAAAATAGATAAACAAACATCCCTGAAGTCAGTGCTGCTATTAGATCATAATCTGGCTAAAACATAGAAAGTACAAAAAGTCCTCAGAGGATTTTTTTCCCCCTTATTTTTGTTTCAATCTATCAGATCAAGCAGTTGATGCAAGATTTGGACTGAATATAACATTTCAATAACTCATATTTTAATCAGAATCAGCCGTATAAATTCTTTTTTGAAACTAGCCCAGAAGAATTTTCTTTAGGGTATTTTGGAAGCATTACATATAAACTGTGATGTAGTATCTCCCAGTGTTCTGGGAGAGTATTTATCTTCATTACCACTAAACTATTTCATCATTATTTGCACTTGACAGTATAAACTGAACAAATAATAGGTTGTGACAAGTAAACTATTAGGAGAACCAAGGATGTGTTTTGATTGTTATTTTTCCAAAAAGCCCCCAATCTGAGTTTGAGGAAAATGTGTGCTTTATAAAAGAACAATTTAAAAACAACTAAAACCCTGTAGTAATATTTTGCCATTCCAAAAAACAAATAGAAATTACTTCTGTCCTGTAGATGACAGGTTGCTGACAGTCACTCACACAGGCCCTGATCCAGCAAAGCACTTAGCTCCCCTCTATACTAGGAGCACTTTACCAGTATCGGAATACTGGCATGCTGTAAAAGCCTAAGAGTGTTTTGCCATGTCTACATTAGAGACTTCTGACAGCCTATGTATGGATGCAGTCATCCCAGCACAGCTGTGATTTGTACTGATATTGTAAAACCACCCCCACAAGTGAAATGAGGTATACTGATAAAAGCACAGTTTTGACAGTATAACCTGCATCTACAAGAGGAAGTTCTGCCAGCACTGATACGCTGGTCAGGGATCACACCTCTTCACATTCCGGACTGATGTAGCTATGCCAGCAGAAGTCTGTAGTGTAGACACCGCCTAAAGCACATATTCAATTTTAAGCATGTGAGCAGGGCTATTGACCTCAACAGGACAGATCACATGCTTAAAGTCAAGCACATGGTTTGCTGGAACTGGGCCACACACATGTCCTTGCCCTCAATACAGTGTGACAAACCCAAATAGCCTTTAGGTAAGTAGCCTAGTCAAATGGGCAGCTATAGCTGCAGGTGACCACTTAGAGCCATGTGCTGCTCTTCCCCTTCCTTCTTCCCTGTTTGATTCAGCAAATTTTGGACCAGTGAGACCAGAGAAGGAAGCAACTCAGCCCACAAGTTGGGTTCTTTCAAATCATGAGGCAGGACCTCATATTAAAGACAGTGTAGGCTGAGGCACATTAGTGTAATATGCATCTTGATTAGAAGGTCAGCTATATTTTCCCCCATCAACTTCTTATCTAGGCCCAGGCTACAACAATACGCCTGGATGCATGGCCACCGAGTCACTGTTCTGATAGGAACCACGTGATAGATCCCATCGTGACTGTTTCTGTTTGACTGCCCAACACCAGAGATGAATCTGGTAGACCCAAAGCTGAATACTGTACTGACTCCCAGAGAATGAGCCATACAATCCAGAGAATGACCCCTCAGGGTGTTTCCTCCTTCCAGGTAGTATTGCTATTGACTTGCTTGGGTTCACTTCATCTAGGTTCCAATTTCTTTCATGCCCTGAGAGTTCTAGAAGACCGTACTGACTGTGCTGGACAAAAAGGACCTATGTATCCCCTAGAAAATATGTTGTGTAATAATGCTGGTTATACATGATAAATAAACTGGACAGTAGTTTGAGAATTAGAATAAATTGGAGATTGGATGGTAGGTAGTGAGTTCATTGGCACTGAGTGTAAATTACCTGAGAATGGATTTAAATACCTGTGTAATAGATTTATCTTCTTATTTTTTCCTCCTCTTAAGGAACCAGTCTCCTCAATCCTCTGTTCCAAATCAAATAGATATTTTTCTCATCTTCTTTTCATTCTAGGAAGAATAACTCATGCAAATTTTTAAACTTTGTACTCTACATTCTAAATGTCTCTCCATTCTAAATTCCGTAAACCAATGGAAAATCTGATATGAAAACAAATCTAACATTTTCCTTTTTATTTATTTAGCAGGACCCACAAATACAACTGGTCTTCAGCTTTCCAAAGCAGAAAAATTTCTTTGTCTCTATCTCCAGACAAAGCTGCAAATTATTTCTCTAGGCACCTTTGCTTGCATAGTTAGAAACAGATTGTGATAGCCCTTGGTTGGCTATTGTACCAAGGCATGAGTTGTGCAAGAAGCTTTTCCTGCTCCAACCCCTTTACATTGCAAAGTAAAGCTTCCTATAGCAGCCTGTGTGCACGCTATGTTCTGGGGATCACAGATACTGCTTGGTCCTGCTTTCCTCAGCAGGGAACAAGTCCCCCCAAAACAGGGTGGTGGAGCAAGGAAGAGTCATAGCAGAAGGAGCAATGGATGGAACAGATTGCACATTGCCACCTCCTGAGTGTACAAAGCAGCAGCAGGCAAGATTGTGCCTGTCTGAGGCACTATATCCCTGGTCTTCCTTCTGGAGCAACGTGGCTTGACGCTGCCCCTACACAGGGCTGTAGCTTAAATGCCACAATCTAGCTCTTAAATAACATACAGCTTGAGTTTAAACTGTTCCTAGGTTCTCGCTAGAAAATAGTTTCCCAGCTCCCTGAAGGGGTAGGGGGAGAAAAAAAGAATGGGTCTTGAAAATCCTTCAGTACTCTTTGGAAGAAAATTACCATCGTCTGTCTTTCCTTTCTTGCAAGCTCCCGGAGCCTATGAGTAGTGCCCTGCTGCTATATCACAGAACTGCCCATTTTGCCAAATAATATCTTTCTGATGCAGGTGCCAATGTCATTTATCCAAGGATGATGTCAACATTCTTGTGTCATATGTGATAAATGACAACTTAAAAGAGTGCCTCCTGAATTCTGTTCCCTTCACATGGTTCTTTCCTCATTTACTTTACACTTTCAAGTGAAATGACATTTTATTTCCCATAATGTTTCAGTTTAGACTTATGCTGCCTCTGGAGAGGTGAACATTCATATTGGCTCAGAATGAATGATTAGCGCCAGGCATATAGGGCCAAATTCATTCCTAGTGAAAATTTAGTTGAGTTACACTGGAACTGAATTTTGCTCATATGGGCTCTGGGACAAAATCTTTCTGAACTTACACCCCATGCAATCAGAGAGCCCTACGTGGGGTGGCATGGCATGTGCAGAATTTGTCCCTTTGTATATATATTTAGAGGCTATGTCTTGTTGTTTGCTGCTTCTTCTAATCCTTGTGAGACAATGGCAGATCATGAGAGGATGACAACAGTAGTATTCAGAAATATTTTTCTTTCTTTAGTTGGCCGAGTGCCTGTTCCATAACAGATATAGATTACTGTGGCCAAGTCCCTACTTTAGCCTGGACTTCCATACTCTTTTCTATCTAGCCCTGACCAAGAGGGTCATCTAGCAATTACAGTTGGTTCAGCATACAATGATCCATTTGTTAAGTGGAGGAATAAAAGAATGGGCAGAAGAGAGGGAAGACAAAGCATGCTCGTGTCTCTTAATCCTCTTCCTCCTGTGCTTCTTTCTGCTCTTGTTGCTGGAGACAGGGGTTTAGACTTGTGTGTCTCTCTCAGGCCATGTCTACATGAGGAAAAAGGTGTATTTTTAATGTTTTTAAAATCTTAGTTTGGAGAAGGTAATTGCATTTTAACATGTTAGCTGGTCAAGCATAGAGTTTATCTTGACCAGCTAACACACGTTAAAATTGCACATGCCTTGTCTACACTCAGTTTTTAAGATCCTTGGCTAAGGTGTTTAGAAACACACTGGTGCTGCACTCACTTGTGAGTGTTGCTAGAACTTCTGGGAGCATATCCTGTGGGTCTTTGTGCTGCAGTAAGATGAGCTGCTCTAGGATTCTTTCCCAGGGAATTGTGGGCAAACTTTGCTGGTCTGTCTGGGCACATGGAGAGAATTGTGGGAAGGCACTGGAGGACTATCAATGGTTTAGCCTGTGTCCACACTGCAAAGTGAGCAGATTACCAGCCTGGATGAAAATAGATGAACTCCAGCCTATCCCACCAGTGGGGCCAGCTAGCCTGGGTTTAAAAAGACCACTAAACTCAGGTGAAAGGGTTTTGTGTATGGATGGAAGGGGATTAGGGGCAATGCCCAAGTAATAGCCCAAGTTATCTCTGCAATGAAGACTAGCTTTATAGTGAGATTTTCAAAAGGGATCAGCACCCTGCATGCTACGGTCTTTGAAAATCTGGCCCCAGTTGTGGATTCTGAGCCACACGGAAAATTCCAACCCTTGTGCCTTGAAGGTTGTTTGTACAAGATCCAGGGCAAAGTGTTCAAATCAAGATGAAACTGATTTTTCTGAGGCAGTTGGCAATCCATTCAATTCCATTATCAATACGTTCCCTCACGTCGTCTATTGATATATCCCTCTATCTTAAGGTTTTCTACTGCTGTCCATCCACGTAGTACCTGGGTGCCTTTCATGTAAAACCAATAGCAAGAGTTAACTCCCTATTGGACTTCATGGAGTCTTGGGCACTTATTTCTATATGGGATAAAACCTACGTTAGTTTGTTTTTTGAGGGAGGGGGAAAGAGGTAGATTTTGTTAATTTTCTCTTATTCCATCCAATCGA
Organism: Natator depressus; assembly: GCF_965152275.1. Classification (NCBI taxonomy): domain Eukaryota; kingdom Metazoa; phylum Chordata; order Testudines; family Cheloniidae; genus Natator; species Natator depressus. Next base: position 13,503,433 of record NC_134245.1, on the reverse strand, counting down.
TACTTAAACTTTAGCAGTTTGGGCCTACCAAACTATCTTCCCAGAAATAACTGATTCTTGTCTCCCGAAATCACACTACTATGCACAGAGACACCCTAAATATTTTGAGGAGAGTTAATTAGATGATTCTTTAGATTACACCCCATTCTTAAACCGCTCATTTTAAGATTGGTCTACACACAAACTTGCACCAAAATACAGAACTGGTTTTGATTCATATCTTTTGTTATTTCAGAGAAAGGCTGCACATGGACAGTAAAAATGAAGACATAAGGAAAAGCAAAAGAGGACACTTTTATTTCATAACAAGAATGTGCATGCACATATGACAAAAGAGGTGAACTGAAAATGATTTAGTTATTTTCATGCAAGTTTGCATGTAGACTAATCCTTACATACAAAGTATGTGAGGTACGAAAGAGGATCTTTCTTTCCCTCCAGCCTCCGACTGCAGATCCTTTCACCCATTAATGTTCATTTATGTTTTTCAGGGGTTTCTTTACAAGGAATAGGGCTAGAAATGTTTTTTTATTTTATTTTTAAAGCGAAAGCTGAGATTTTTCTTTACGTTTATAGTTTCCCCAAATCAGGACTCCTTCTTTAGCTGCAGGCTTCACCAGCCCCAAAGGCTGTGATCTTATCTTAGGCTGCCTGAGACCCGTTGCTGGGTTTTCTTTTATGGGAATGACCAAAGGTTTGGTATTCTTTTCTAGACCTTAGACACATAATACAAGACATAAGGCATTTAATCTTATCTCACAGTTCTACTCTGATATTTTCAGAACTGCCAGATCTCCCACTACCTACTAAATTACTATATTCCCAGAATATGTTGGTGACATTCACACTCACAATAACTTAGAGTAAAGGTAGAGCTTTGCAGTCTGCAGCCTTCTTCTTTGGCTATGCTGAAAAAAGGACAGGAGACATTAGATATGGGTTTAATCAGGCCACAACTTTATTATTAGATGTCTGGGACTACCCAGCAGATAAAAGTGTACAGTACAGGTAACCCCCTGTTTATTCCATAATTACCCGGGGGACTTCCAGCAAATCCATTACCAGGACCTTACCATTACCTCCCCACTCCACTCACAGGAGGGTTAAGGTGGGCCATAAAAATGGGGGTTGGCTTTTTAAGGCAGCCGCTACTGTTGTGCAAATAATATCAATGGTTCATGGGGATGCTGAGGGGCCTTGGGAACAGAAGTGCTAGTGGGGAAGATCAGTTTTATACATCATTCCCCCAAAAATGTATATGACTTGTCCATTGTTGTCACCCCATCCTCTGACTTCCAGTCTAGTGTGTCCTCTCCACTAGATTACAACCACTGTGAATCCAGCCCAGATCAGTCGTATCTGATGGCTCTTTGGTGAATTGAGTTGTTGGTGGTCTTAGTCCAGTTTCTTGGGAGGTCTTAGTCCAGTTTCTTCATATCACAAAGCACACTATCGCATTTGGCATGAGCTGGGAACCTCGTTGGCAGACTCAGCAGTGAGACAAAGGTGTAAAGACTGACCTATCCCCTCACCTATACCAATTGACTCTCCAGATCATGACTCAGGCACACAGTGGGGCATTGTAGAGCAGTTTGCACAACTCCTGCCCTGCTGTGGATGAACAGATTACTTCAGATGTCAGTCCATCGTCTTCATTATTAGTGTTACACCTAGAGGCACCACCTGAGATTGTGCTAGGCACTGTACAAATACATAGCAATAGCTAATCCCTACTCTGAAGAGCTATACGCCAAATGGACATGAGAGGCAAAGAGTGGGAGGAGAAACAGAGGTACAGAGGGGTGAGGTGACTTGTCCAAGGTCACACAGCTGGTCAGTGGCAGAGCCTGGGTTATAAAGCAGGTCTTCTTAGTTGCAGGCCAGTGCCCTGCCCACTTAATCACATAAATTTAAATGAAAGTCAGCAGCACAATTTTTAAACATATATCTGCAAGTTGATGGGCTTTGTTGATATTGGAAATTATACCTCAGTCTAGAACGGTGCAACTTAGGGACATTAACTATATAAGGAAAGCACCAAAATGAGGAGTTAGTGAATTGCATACGTTATTTGAACAGATTTCTGAGTGTGAGAAACCAAGTGCTAGTGTAAAAGGAATAAGTTAATAATATAGATGCTTCTACACACTTACAATTATCAACCTTTTACTTGCCCATCTTTTCATATGAGATGACAGATAATAGGAAGAAGTCAGATATGTTAAAAATATACTTAGTTTTAACAGCACTGAGACACTTAAGTTGTCAGCAGACCAATTATTAATCAGATTAATGGACTTTTAGAAACCCACTGCACCCCAGGACAATTGCTTGGTTCATGTTTCTTGCATACAAAATAAGGTTGCTCACATGTTACAAGAACCTCCGTAATGAAAGATATAAGAAATTAGCATTCTTTAGGATACTGTACGACAGCATGTCAGATACAGGGATGCTGAGTACTGCCTCTATGAGAGCATGGTTTAATGACACTTCTTCACATATGGGCACAATGGACATAGTGGGCCTAAGGAACTCCTGTCAAAACTTAATTTTAGAAAAAAATGTTATGATTGTATTTTTTAAAAAAATGTTTCTTTGTACACTTTTAGAAATATAAAAAATAACTGTAAGAGCCAACAAGGGCACCAGCAGTAGTCATAACCAGTCTAAAAGGTGCATTCGATAGCTAATTTATTTCAACCAAGGTAACAGTTAACATGACAATATGAAAGAAGTTTTCATGGACTTGTAAGGGAACTGAACTCTAACAACATGCTGAAATGAAATCTATGTCTGAGATTTTTCTAAGCCACCTATTTCCTGTTAGAAATTTAATGTCCAAAAAGTTCTGGTAGTCTTATAAAACTCTTTCAGTTATGCCTGACAAAATCATCTTAAATTAATTGAACAATAATGGAAAGAGAAAAGGTTCAATAAAAGTTCAGCTTCTTTCATTGTTTTCATGAGATCCTGAAAATGCACGACTGGGCAGACACATTTAAGACTGAGCAATACTATCTTTTGAATATTGGCATTAATGTCAATATTTTGCTTAATTATTTGGGATATTTTATTAATTTGCTAAAAATGGTTTTCTTGGAAGGCAGTAGGAAAACACACAGGCGTTTTGCCATTGAAGGCCTGATCCAAATCCCATAAAAGTAAATGGGAAAACTCCCATTGATTTTAATGAACTTTGGATCAGTGGGATCAGAATACGGTCCCTTATGGTATTGTCCCTTAGAGCAGGCCTCCCAGCCTTGGTTGACAGACTCGGGCTAGTGCTCGCACTCGTGATCATGAAAATAGCTGGGTAGACACTGCTTTGAAGTTGTGGCTCCGGGGTTGAAGTGCAGGCAGGGTGGGTGTGCTGTGTAGACTGACCCTTAGAGGCCATGGAAGTCAATGGCGAAACTTCCATTGATCTTAATAGTGCAGGATTGGTCCCTCAGGCCTTGAGCCTACATGACTGACATCTATGGGATCTTTGCCATTGACTTCAAAGGATGCAGGATCCGGTGCTAAATCCCTGGTTAAAGTTACGCACATGCTTAGGTGCTTTTCTGAATCAGGGTGTAAGTGACTACTGGATAAAGCAGTAACATGAGTGGGAGAATGCACTTTCTACTCTGTCCTAAAAGCCGTGGATGTCTGAACTGGTAAGAAACCCTTCTCCCCCCAAAGGAAAAGCAAATAATATACAAATAAGACTAGAGATTGTATATTTAATAGCTTTTCAGTTTAGCAATTTAAACCTAATTACAAAGCAGCTTCTATTTCAACTTACATTGCCACTGAAACTAGTTGCACTAAAAGGCATCTTTATATCTTTGTCTCATGTATTTTATACAGTTGTAATTTTACCTGTATGTCTGTAACTTGCCTTTTTATTAAAGTAGGGCTCATGGGGGCTTTTAGGAAAAGAAATAACAAATAAAACCAGCTTCTCTTAAGGAACCACTAAACTTCTGCTATGTTGGGTGAAGCCAATAGGTATCTTACCCAAAATTACAAAAGTCTTTGTTCTATTGTGGTGTGTGTGAGTTTTAGTTTAATTACTGTAAATATTTTCCCTTTAAATGATTTATTAGCTTCCTTTGTAATTTTGTCAGAGTTCACTTGCCTTTTCAATCTGAAATGGCTATTAGCCCTCCCCTCCCCCCCACACACACTTTTTTTTTTTCTTAGCAAGAAGTAAATCTCTGGTATTTGCTGATTTGTTTATTACGGTCTGGAAACTTAATCCCCAACAAAGTCAAAGATTTTAAATATGTCAAATCATCTTAAAGCTACATACTAGTTATATGGGTGACATTATATGTGTTCATGAGAAATTCATTTCAAGTGCTACAAATGAGTCCTTTAGTAATACCCAGGAGTCATAATGTCTGTGACATAATGAACCCTCCTAAATTACAGCCTACGCTAATTAGATCACTACTGCTACATTCCAGTCCCTGAAACAATTTGCTTAAAGTGGTAGTTACCTTTAATGAAAAGACACATAACGGAAAATGTCAGCAACCTTTTACATTCTCCATGACTTATCATATGGACTGTCTCGTGTGAAGTGCGAACAATCTTGCTGCATCTTTGTCACCAGTGAGACTGATTCTATTGTAACTGAGTGATTAGGACATAAAGAAAGTACCATGTTCTCCCTGGGATAAAACATTCAGGCAAGTTTTGATATTCTCTTCACCACTTCACTGGTTAGGTGTTTTCTCAGTTTTAATCTTGCATAAACTCTTGTTTTAAATGTAATATTCTATTATCTCTTCATTATGTTTTCAATGTCCTTTGAGTAGCTCAACAATATTTTTATCCACTTACGGGAAACATTCACGCTCTCCCTCACTCACACTCTCTTACTTATGCAAGAGACAAAATGACATGGCCTAGTATTGTTTGTGCATCTGTAGGACACTGATGTTACTGACTGACATGCACAGTGCCCTGGGGAAAGTATATTGGGCCCAATCCATGGAGTCCTTGCTTAGGCAAAACTCAGATCTATAACCCCAATGGGACCACTGATATCAGTAAAAAGAAGGCGGCTGAAGTTAATTGCTAAATTGCTTTTAAATAATGAACATTTAGAATATGGCAGAAATTCCAGCAATGAAAACGGCTCAATTCTTTGTGCTTAAATTGTTTAACCAGACCCTTTTAAAAGGGTGAGATGAGACTATAAGAGTTGATGGTACACTGTTGTGTTCTCACATGTGCTCATGCTTGTCAGTTCAGAGTAGTCTGTCTCCCGCTCCTTACACCACCATGGGTGAAGAAGATCTTCTCACAGGAGAATCAGTCTGGTTCCAGTGCTCCTGCTAGAGGACAGGACTCTGAAAACCAGTGTAGGGTGCATATCTTCTGCATACCAGAAAATCCAACTCCACTGAGGCTCCCTGAACCCCAAAGGTGATTTGGAAGGAGGCAGTTAGGATGCCATGGGTGGAAAGGTTCTTTCCCTCTCCTTATCTCTTTCCCTCTCCTTATCTCTTGCCCAGGTTTTGGATCTATGTTCTTAGGGAGGGATTTGGGCCTTAAAACGGCTTCACTGGGACCAAGAATAACAAATGTCTGGCATTGGAGAGGTTTGAACAGCCAAATGTTTGCAAGGCTGATATCACTTCCAATGCACATAAAAAATAGTAAGAATGAGTCATTGAGATGTTTGTGGCTTCACAGCCACCTGGTTACAAGCAAAAATGTTCAAAAGAAACATTCCACCTTTGAAACTGGCATAAACACCCTTGACGCCTAATCTCAACCCATCAATTCGTGCCTTTCAAATCTGTTTCCTTACCTGTGCTGTAAACACACTCCTAGATTAAACTATACATTATTATTTATTCAATCAGCACATTATGAGTTTACCAAGTTTTGTTCTTATGTTATGAGCTTTATGAGCACCTCTGCACTGTATGAGTATTCCTACTGTACTGCCTAACCTCACAAAGTCTGCACTGGGCATAGATTCTCTGGGGGGCCACCTTCTCACCCACACTCATCTCCTAATTCCTCACTTGTGCTACATGCTCCTTGCCTGCAGTGGTGAATGTTTTTCTCTAGTTTTAAGGTGGTCTCTGTTTGCAACTATGTAGGATACCCGCCCACTTCCCTTTTTTTTAAAGCAATGTTACACTTTTAAATTAGCTTTTTAAAATGTTCTTTTCTCCTTTTTATGTTGCTTTTAATATTCTGGTAACTTAACTGTTTGCTCAGCATCCTAAGCATGTTGGCAAGGGGAAAGGGCAGAAAGGATATACCTGTATAAGTTAAATTGCTATTGCTTTATTTAAGATTAGCTTCTGAGAATTCTACAGACCTTCCCACAGCCAACACCCACCTAAACAAACATTGTATTGAACAGAACCCTAGACTAGGAACTCCCTTGCTTAAACTTTTGGTAGATGGCATTTTCCTGTGACTAGAAAAAGTTTCTGATCCCTCCAGCTAATTTGTACGTGAGCCTATGCTTTGACTTGGAATTTACTCTTCAGAAGACCATGGCTTTATTTATTCTACCTTCTCATCTTAGGAAGAAAACATGTCCATGTGAGTAAGAGTAAGAGGGACTCCACCTGTTGTTAAACTGTTGTGCATACATGATGTTAAAGTAGCCAAAACAGTAACATGACTTCTTTTTCCAGTTGCTTCTGCAAAATAACCTGCAAGGAACCTGGGACACTTAAGGAGGCTGACAGGCATGGAAAGGTCAAAATAAAGCAGGAGAGCTATTTCAGCATATTCCTTCTGGTAATTCCCAACTAACTCTTCCCAAACGGCTTTTTTTTTTTTCATACAAGAAAATTAAGAGCTGACAGGCTGAAACTGCCTACTTTCCTTTCAGTGTCAGAAGAAGTAAATAGTTTTAAGCTGCAGTGGTTTCTGATTGAATATCCTTTTGAAGTAATGATAGCTATAATTTAAAGCAACAGTTACCATATTTTCTTCTCTCTCTGACATTCTTTGATGCAGTAAGTGTAACTCTGCTGAAAATAGCTGTAGCTATGCCTGAATATACTACCAGAATCTGCTGAGGTTCTGCCTTTAATTGCCATCACATGTATCTAATATCACAAACATAACTGACTAATGACAAGGGTACTGCAAATAATTTCTTGACATAAGGAAGTAGATTCAGAGATGCACATTCAGTTCAAAATGGTTTGCTTACACTAAACTTTTTTAAAAGAAATTCTTTTTAATATATATAAATAGTGCTTCTCTGTAATAAGGCTGTCTATGCCTAGCTGTACATGCCATCAGTACGCTATAATGAGGTGTACTTTATGTTATGCTATAGCATCAGAAAATTCATGATTTTTTTTAAAAAATGGAGTAAAGACAGTTTCAGACATTTATTTTAAGTGTGTAACAAAACAGCCAGAAGTCTTATATTGTTACATAAAAAATTGTATTTCATCAAAATGAAGCACAACCCTCTTTGAGAGAATAGATTTTCTTTCTTTCTTAAGAACAATTTCATTTTATGTGGTGGATCACTGGAATCTCATTTTGCACACTGAAGTTTTCTGAAACAACTCATGGCTTTTCATTCCATTCCACTGTGAAGGCAGTTAAGTATGTCTGAATTCTCTCTAAGTGGATTCACTTTAAGGACATAGTAACATTATTCTGGATGATTTTGCAATCCAGTGGAGAGGGAAAATACACTGCACAATTATTTTAATGACTTGTTCAATTATTTATTTTAAATATTTTTAAATTGCTATTTGAATGAGTGGTAATGAAGGATCAGTCTGTTAAACTCTTGCATGAGGGGTGAGACCTCTGAAAGGTCCTTCCCACAAAAACAGCCATGGCTTCCACTCATGAAAGAGTAGGGACTACAAAGAGGCAGGTAGCAATTAAGGATGAGTCTTAACTGCAGAATTCACTTGGGTGATTAGCACCCAGGTCTGAGCACCAGGGTTAGCCTGGTGCTGATGTGAGCTGCTACATTGAAAAGCCATACTTGAGTTACTGTGTCCTCACTAGTGCTGCACTCGTGTGTCTGTTGCTAGAATTTCTGGGGAATATCCCATGGTTCTTTGTGCTACAGTAAGCTGAGCTGCTCTAGGATGATTTCCCAGGGAATTGTGGAAGAACTTGTCTGTCTGGGCACACAGGGGGAATTGTGGGAAGGCAATGGAGGACGATCAGCGCCTGAGTGGTTTAGCATGTGTCCTCATTGCAAAGTGGGTGGGTTACCAGCTTGAGTGAAAGCCTCACTCAGACTTCAGTCTAGAGCCCCAAACAAGCCAGCTAGCTTGGGTTGAATGCACCACCAAATTTGAGTCAGAGTGTTTTGTGTGAATGGGATGGGGGTTGGGGCAACACACACATAAGAGCCCGAGTTAGCAGTGTAAGACATTTCCCTAAATACAGAGAACAAATGCAATGTGCAGAGATGGGCGAGAGGTTAGAGGGGCATTAAAGGGGAACCAGAAGGGTACACTGAGCAGAGAACCAGGGACAGTGTCTTGAAGGGGGGCTCTGTCTATAGAAAGAACAAAGATCATCCCTTCAACAGTGGGGAAGGGCCAACCCCCGAATCAACTTAAATACAGGGAACAAAGAATGAATAAAAAGAAAGCGGGGGGGGGGGGGTGCACATCATAGGGTCAAAGCAAGGGTTTCAGAATGAGACCCTCAGCAGAGAACCCTGGACAATACCCACTGCCCTGTAAAGACATCATAGGAGTCAGTAGATGTAATGCATCAGACTGAAAATTCAGGAGGCTGAAGTCCTATCCATGATACTTACTGCATGGGCAGTGATTACACACATTTTCCGCCACCACTCTGGGACTGTGTCTCAACCTTTTTCTGCAGGAACCACACCCTAGCAAGGTGAGAAGATGGTTTGAGCTTCATCCATATTTGTTCCTTGTCCTCTCTGCTCAGACTCACAAGTGAATGCCAGCGGCAGTGGAGGCTGATTGGTTTTTGAGGGTGACTCTCAGGATCACACATGCTGCAGTGAAACACACAATCTGTTAGTTTCAGTTTTAAAGGGTTTTTTTTTTCCTATTGCGATTCCAGTTTAGCAGTTAATTCAATCCCACAATAAATATCAGACAAACACTGGTTCCTCTGTTAATTATTCCTTGGTATGTACAAATTAATCATGGCATGCAGTACTACTCATCTGCATCAGTGTCACCATCGGCAGCAATTTCTATCAGCAATTTCTATCTATCCATGCTGGATAAATATCCCATACAGTTTAATGCTCACTTCCACCCAAGGCTGTCAAATTCTGCTTGCTTCACTCATGCATGAAGGCCCAGAGCCTCCAATGTATTTAGGCTCCTAACGGCCATTGATTTCAATGTGGGGTAAGCCATAGAACTACATGACCTTTTGGTGGATTAAAAGTCTGATTGAGAATCCTCTGATTGGGGGCGGGGGCGCAGAAGGGGGCTCTTGCATCACAACAGGTTTGCCACTAAACACTTTCTCTACACTAGTTTTCCCATGCAAAGCACGGCCGCCCCCCCAAGGCTATCACAGACATTTGTCCATCTGTTTATGGTCACACCATAATTTGCATATTTAAGAATCCCAATATGTTAAAATCATAAATATTTTTCTTTTAAAGCACGAAAAAAATCACAAGAGAGCACAGAGAAAAGTGCAGCCTTAGCCAATATATAATATGTTGTGGGCATGATCCAGCAGTACTGAAGTCAACAGGAATTTTGTAATTAACTTCAATGGGAGCAGGACTGGGACATGTGTTCCTCTGATGGCAAATTTCTGGGTTTGGGGTTTTTTTGTTTTGGATACAGAAAACGGGTTTCTGAGTTGTTAACTCTGGTAGCCGGCTGGGGTCCCAGTGAAGCTGATTGAACTAATGTCTTCAATGGAATCAAAATCAGGCCCTAATTCTGCTTCGGGCTAAATGGGAAATTGTTCTTTACAGTTTTTCTCATATTCCTGAATGTTCTCAAGCCAACTTTGCATGGTTTGCCTCCTTACTTATTTCCTCTTGTTTCTACTTGAACATCTGTCTGAAGTTCTGTATTCCATACCAATTTTTCTGTTTCATTTTTTTTGCATGCTTGAGCATGATCACAGTGTTTGAGTTCATTTTCACTAATTTGCCTAGTTTATAGGCTTTTGATCTTTTATCAGTTCTCAGAGTTCATGAGTTGTAAGTGTGTGTGTGAATAGGACAAGCATTTCTACAGCATTTCCTGTCTCACCTAACTCTTTGACAGTGTCTTATATGTAAATGATAGGGAGCTGATGATGGGACTTTGTTATTTTTTCATATAGCGGTATCTAAAATGGTGTAATAAAGGAGTCAGAGTGACACAGTGATGGGAGGGCATTTACAATCTGCTATGATCTTGTTGGCTAGGTTTGTGCAGATATAAAGACAGTGTTGTTACAAGTTTGTGTATAGCCTAGCACAATGGGGCCCTGATCTGGTGCCGTAGGTGAAACTGTAATATAAATAATAAAAGTTCCTTGCATTTTTTGGTGTGGAATTTTTTTGTGTGGAAATTATTCTCTACAGGACAATGTAGGCACAATAATAAAAAGTTATATCCTAGCGAACTAGAAATGTTTTAATGGAACGTGAACATCTTACAGCTAGTCCGGGGCATGGATGTGTTTGTTGATTATCCTAATTAAAATTATGACTTTTTCTGTGGTGTTTGAAATGGAACATTATTTAATAACTTAATTGCTCCATCCTTGGGTGAAAGTATTCCTGCAAGAGCAACCCCTAGAAGCATAGAGTCTCACATTAAAGCCGCAGTGTGTCTTAACTGGGACCTTCTCCGATCCCTGAGTGATAGTGGAAGGCAGTGTGAAGGCTAGGACTATAACAGGGTTTAAAAGAGAACTAGATAAATTCATGGTGGTTAAGTCCATTAATGGCTATTAGCCAGGATGGGTAGGAATGGTGTCCGTAGTGTCTGTTTGTCAGAGGGTGGAGATGGATGGCAGGAAAGAGATCACTTGATCATTACCTGTTAGGTTCACTCCCTCTGGGGCACCTGGCATTGGCCACTGTCAGCAGACAGGATACTGGGCTGGATGGACCTTTGGTCTGACCCAGTATGGCCATTCTTATGTTCTTATGTCCATGCTTTGCTTTACTTCTGCTTTGAACAAAATGAACTATTTTTGCATTGCGGTAGTAAAGCAGGGCAAACAAGGTTTGATTTTTAAACAGACTGTCCCTGTGGCAAGAGCCAGTGTTCAGGCACTATAACCATATGGTGTCTAACAGACTCTTGACTTCACTGGTCTCACTTCCAGCTATCCTTTTTTAGTGTACTGTTCAGAATAAAAACATGACTGGTAACGGCTCAGATCACACTTCACAACATTTGAAACTCTTATGCTTGACCACTTCTCCCACTCCCCCAATTCCAGAGCAGTGGTCATTAGAGAAGTTCAGGCCCCCTCACTTTAAAAGAGAGGAAGCTGCCAGCAGGACATTCTCCACAAAAGGCCTTCAGCTTTGTAACCATGATCAAAGACACTCACGTGGCTGATCTTTATCCAGTCTTTGTGGCAGAAAGGGTGGGAAGGGGTTTTGATTTCAACAACTGTTCATTATTTCTGGTTCTGTGGGGTGGAGCTGCAGTGGTTTAAATTTTTTATGTGACAGTCTTTTGTTTTATGGCGCATAGAGCCTAAGATGGGCACTCTTTAATGTACAAAGTACAAACTGAGACAAATACTGCTTGGAGGCAGCATCCAGACCTCTGGTCTTTTGATATTCTAGAAGGGGTTCTAGAAAGAAGCCCCTTCTAGGCCCAACCCTAAATTACATGTCCTTTGGCAGCTTTCTTATAAACCATGAGAATGCATTGCTGGGACAAGGTTCTTTCTGTCTCAGGGATGCTCTTTTTGTCTCTCTACTGGGGACATATTTGTTAGTTTATCTGCTGTTCTTAGGCTCCCATCTCGTTTCTGATACCACAAGGCTGATGTTATTGCTCAGTTGGAAGATGTATTTCACCTTTCATTTCATTTCCCGTTCTTGCTATCATAGAGTATGTTGATACATATTTGCCTAGATCCATTCCTGTAGAGTTTGAGGGTAAAACTCTCCATCACATGTCATCTTTGTCTATAATTACTGTTCCATCATTGTCCTGGAGAGGAGCATCTTCTGTCATCATTCTGTCATCAGTTTTCTTCTTATCTTTTTGAAGCTTCACTGTCTCTCGTACGTATCACAGAAGATGCTGATGTTAGATTCTGTCATGTCTTTTTTGATCTTCCTCCCGCATACCCAGATCTTACTCCGCAATCTTCCTTGCATTTCTGTCATTGCTGATAAAATTTATTTCTATCAGTATTTTAGAAGAATCACCGAAAATAAATATTCCAGCTGTCATAATAGCAAATACCATGCCAAGAGCCTTGTGTTGGCTAGTGCTCAGAGCTGTATCACATATCTTTCCTAGATACATCTCTTCCACAAAAGTCAGGTGGACTAACTAATACAATTTTGAAGTTAACTAGCATGCTTGTAAGTTTCTAAAATCTTTCAAAGTCCTTCGCAACTTCTTCCTTGTTCTATTGTCATATATTAAAGACCCTGATGCCTCCACCTCAACTGTATTTTTAAATAGTTGTGGGACTACAAAATGCCTACTTGCAATGGTATTGTTATATAGCTCTTTGAGTCTTTTTTAAAGTATCCCTTGTTTTCCTTTATATATGTTATATAAATGTTATAAGTAGAACTTGTCTGTTGTACTAGCTCATTCAGAACTTTATAAAATACCTTCCCAAAGTAAAAGTTTACCATTGCATTAAGAAAAATAAGCATGATACCTTATCACCGACATGCAGTTCTCTTCTAAAATATCTCCCATGTGGAAATCTTTACTGTAATAACTGGGATATGAGCACAGAGGCTGGAATTTTTCCAAATAAGAAGGCTTTAAGCCATAATTTCTTAGTATAAAAACTTCTTTTTCTTAAATTATATATAAGTATTTTCAGCAGGACCTCCTGAGTACAACTATGCAGTATTAACACCGGTGTTACAAATACCCTCTCACTTTTCTTTTGCAGGTTATGGTGGGTTGTATGCTCAAACATGTGCTTTTCATTCTCAGGACCACCATTCTCTTGAGCTTCTTAAGACCTTTGGAGAGAAGCAGATCATAAACTCCTGTTTGGGAGTATAGATACTGAGTCAGAGGAAAGCACAGGCTTCTTCACTTCACATTTTATATCTAATAATTGAGATCAGCCTTGTCTTTTGCTTCGTTGCATCTCCAGGCCTACTGCAAAATCAGCTGCTCCTCTTCCTTTCTTCTAAACCAGTATATTCATATTTGGAAGAGAAAAAGCTATCCCATTCTTCAAAAAGAAGGAACTGATACTGCAGCAAGTCACTGCACACTTAAGGCTAAGATTTTCAGTGGAGATTTCAATGGAATTTGGGTACCAAATAACCTTAGATCATTCTGAAAAGCAGTCTAATGGTTCTCTGGTTTTGCTCTGATGGGTATCAAAAATTACATTTGCAGTAGAATTTTTCCTTTAACTTCCCACCTTCCTCCAAGCATGGAGTGCCTTAAGAGCATGGCATAGCATCCTCTAATTTCGCCTCCCCATACTTATATTCCCTCTGCAATCAAGCTGATGGCCACTGGTTCAGGAAGGAGGAATCGCATGGTCACATTGGATCTGAGGTCTCCCATATGGCAACACATGACTCTGTGTACAGTAACATTTTTTTGAAATCTCTATAAAAATTTGTAGCTACCTCACGATTAACTCCCTTCATACCATGCTGACGAGGCTGCAATTACTAAGCACTTTACAACTCTAGTCTATAAAAACAGTTATGTGGGTGTTCTGTGATTTTTCCCCATGGAATTTTTGTAAAGTGTAAGAAATGCCTGACTAAACAAGGAAGATACTCAGATGATGTGTTTGCCTTTCAGCACATGAACAGGGTTTAATTCAGCATGCAGTCACATCTAAAAATCAAATATGGTTGTGGAGAAATACCCTTTTTAACCTGAAGTTGTATATGATTCTATAATAAATCAGAACTTGCACAGCAGTGTATTCAAAAGTCATGAAAGATTGTCATCAAAATATAATTAGCAATGCATAGCCTAGAGTTTGCTTTTCCATACTTCTATTTTTTATATAATTTCAACATTTAAAAAAAACAGAATTGCATATGTGCTTCAAACTGTGAATGGTTTTCCCTTTTTAAGAATTTGTTGTGAATCTCAGAAAACTTGCTAGTAGTCAGGAGGATAAGACTTCACCACAGATTTAACTAACCTGGAGGGTCATATTATCACACAGATTAACCATTCTCAAGCAATTTCTCAAATTCATTAGGCAACTAAGACTTTCTATTAACACTAGTCATGTGTACTTTCTCCTTCTACCTATTTGTTCTTAAGCATATTTATAAGCAGGAAAAACCACTCAGTCAGCTTCCCACCTGTCCTTATAGTATCTTGTTTGTACAATTTTGCCTAATTATTTTTTCTAAAATGGAAGCAATTAAGTGCAGAATAACACAGTCTACTATGTCTTGATGTTTCACAACCTCATGTCTAGGTGAATGGTACCAAGAAGTACTTCTTTGCATGTGTGACGCCTCTGAAGTTTAAATATTATACAATAAAATAAGAGATAATAGGTATTTATTCAATAAATGTTTTATATGCTATTTCCTAAAAGTTAACAAAGCTAATGCATGTCATATGGAGCTACTTGGCATTGATTCAATACATAAAGGTTTGAGCCTGCATGAACTCTGTGGGTTAAGATGATCAGTACATAGCCCTCTGTCATACTTAGGCCTCACACACAGGGCCTGTGGAGCAACCATGTACCCTAGAAAGGGTCTCGGTACCAACCCTGCATGGACTGTCTGTATGACCACTGGAGGAGGAGGCCAGAAGCAGGCACTGAGAGTGAGAAGGATGTGCATTTATATGGATCAGCTGACTGCCATAACCTATGCCAGTGACAGAGAGGAGCTGCAGTCGCTCTTCCAGGCCACAAACTGAAATAGCAAGTGCAAAGAAGCTGCTCTAATTCACAGGCCAAATGGCAAGGGAGTGGATTTCATATACACTACAGCACCTAAAGCCCTCCCATCCTGGCTAATAAGCCAGAAGAAGCATCACCACGACAAGGCTTTGGAGGAAAAAAAAATGGGTAAATTCTTGTCCCATACAAACTGAAATTGAAAACTACACTAGAACAAAGTTTCATTTCTTTTCCAATCATTTAGAGTGTAAATATTTTCTCTTCACAGAACTCGTCTGCAAAACGATAGTCCTACTCTTACACCAACTCACTTAATAAGTTTAATTAAATAGAAGCTTATGATAATTAAACCGAAAGCCTAAGGGCCTGTTCTGTGAGGACTTACTCCTTGCATAAGGCCAATTTCCATATAATTTAAACAATAAAATAGTGGAACTGTACTCTCCCATCTAATTTATGTGAAATGTGTATTCTCCAGCCCAGACGTCTTTAACACCGCAAACTCACTTAGCAGGAGTGAGAGGAAACTAATGCACAAGTACACTGGAAGAGGAAACGGGAAGGATTAAAAAAAATTTTTTTCATTGTATTTTTTATAATTGAGTGCACAAATTAAAGCTAAGCTTTGCTTAAGGATCAAATATAGTGAAACAATTTCTCTAACATATTAGCCACTTGTAGGTTCTTCTTCCATATCTGATTTACGTCTTCCAGGTATATCCTTGAACTAAGGGTTATGAGCAATATGATGGAACACCTCAGTAGCTCTTTCACAGTGTCCCAAAAGAGTAATACCAGACATGATTCTGTCCTGCTCTTGTACTTTTAAAACAAAGCTCCAAGACTGTAGAGAACTACATTACTCTAGTTTTACACCAGTCTATCTTAATTGACGTCAGTGGCGTTTCACTAGCTTAAAACTAATGTAATGCAGTGGGAAATTCCCTATTGTACAAGTGGTGGAATAGTAGTCTGACTGCTCCTTCTTCTCCTGCACAGGTTCTGGTGATGCGGGTACCCCTCAGGGGAGTAATGGAGATGCTCTTTGCCCTCTTTCTTGCTACTCTGGTAGGCAGCAGGCCCTTAACAGTTAGTGACTCCTTGGAAGGCTGAAGTGGATTTTTCTCCTCTTAACACACATAAAGGCTTAGAATGTATCAATTTATCTTCTAAGAGCGTGAGCAAGGTATAGACAGCAGTGGGTATGGTGGTTTTGTAGAAGACGATAGAATTGGAAGCATCAGCATGAACGGGCTGCACTAGGAACCAAACAATTCTTGTGTACTGCGGTTTTGTTACTAAAATGGTTACTTGTACATTTTTTTATATGGTCAGATAATTAATACACCTTTCTGAAGTCCACTCATCAAACTAATAGGCATCATCATCTTAGGCAACATATATCTGCTGCTAATACCTATCTCCCTGCAGCCATAGGGAGCCACTGACTACCTTAGTATGGCTGCTTCATTTCTGCTGCAGACTGGATACACGACAAGCAGCTAAAACTCAACCCAGACAACATGGAAATATTCGTTGTGGGACAAGCCATCTGGAAGAGCTCATCGCTTGATGGCTGCCCTACGTAGTGGTGGGATTTAACCCAAGCAAACTGAGGTTTGCATCCCGAGGGTCATTTCTGACAGCAATCTGAACATGGAAAGCTTTTATTTCTTTATTTATTAAAGCAATCGTCAAAAGTGGCTTTTTTAAAAAAAATTCTAAAGTATTCAAAATTTGTGACCTTTAATTCCAGACACAGACCTTGTCATGGTGATCTATGTCTTTGTGGCCTCAAGGCCAGATTACCGTAATGTGCACCATTGAAAACCACCTGCAGGCTGGAGCTATTGCAGAACACAGAAGCAGGACTGCTCAAGGGGCTTCATCTCTGAGAGCTGGCAAACCCCCATGCTCTGTAAACTACATTAGCAAGTATGATTCAAGATCTTTTACTATTACTATTTAAAGCCTAAAACAATATGGAGCCAGAATCCCTGAGGAAGCAGTTATTGACCTGTGCTCCACTGTGGCAATTGTGAACAGTGGGGATTGAAAATTATAATAATTTCTAAATATAATATGATCTAATGACAACAAGTGCAGGGTGTTCTCCATCTTGGAGCAGCAGCTCTGGCCTGATCCATCATGCACTAATCATGAGAGTAGGTCTGTGACATTCTTTGATCTCAGGATCTTTGTGCACCGTGTTTGGTTTATGTTGTTTAGTGTCAGGTTGTTTGAAAACATAACAATCATAGAAGACAGAAAAGAGCCCCATCAAATCATCTAGACAATTTCCCTGCCAACACAGGATTGCTGAAATAAGATTATTCCCCAATGCATGTTTAGTAGCGTTGTGTCCCAACCAGACAGAGGGGTTTCCACCATTTTCCTTGGGAGCCAATTCCACACCCTACTAGCTTAAGTATCAGCAGGTTTCTTGATACTTTGAGCACATTTTCTTTTCTTTTAAGTGTGACCAGATCTATATTGCAATTAAAGAGACTCCTGAACTAAAACACCAGATCTGACCTCATCCATTCTTCATGAGTTTTGTATCCACACCTACATCTAGACCTGCAGATGCATGCATCCGATGAAGTGAGCTGTAGCTCACGAAAGTTTATGCTCAAATAAATTTGTTAGTCTCTAAGGTGCCACAAGTACTCCTTTTCTTTTTGCAGATACAGACTAACACGGCTGCTAGTCTGAAACCTGTCACTAAAATCAGTGAGACTATTCAGGGGTGGATGGACTACAGGAGTGGGCCCTTAGCATTTTGGCTAAAGCTTAGAGAAGTCTTTGGGTATGAGGGACAGATGGGAGAAGGAAAAATGCCAAAGATAGTGGCTCTTCCCCATTTTACCCCCTCTAAAACTCCATTGAGCCCAGTTTGCATGAAGCTCTTTTTAAGGGGCCTTTGTGTCAGAGGATCAATGCCACAGAGGCAGCATTCCTCCTTTTTGCACCCACCATAAGAAATCTGCCCTAGCAACCACTCCACAAAAGCAAATGGAATGACTGAGGCCAATATTATTATTATTATTTTATTGCAAAGCCTCTCCCATAGGTAGATAAAGCCTTTTTTGCATGCTGTCAAATGATTGTGTATTTAGGAGGAACATTCTTACTGCAAATTTTTCAAACAGTGCACCTACAGGGACAAAATCTGTTATCTGTATCACAGGTTTAAATTTGGCTGTGGTGCTATGTAAAAAAGATATGTAATGAGGAAAAAGATATTCACCCACAAATTACAAAACCAAACAATCACACTGTGTGTTCACACATATTTCCTAGGTGATATAAAGTCTGCATGTCAGGCCAGAGTCAGACGTGGTGTAAGCAGGTGCAATTTCCACTGAAGTCAATGGAACCGTACCCACTTACACCAAATCTGAATTTGGCCCATAACATTGTTAAATGGCCCAGAAAAATGATAATTTATCTTGCAAGAGCAAAGTAATCCAACAGACATAAAGAAACAAACAGAATACAAGCTGAACATAGAGCTATAAAACTGAGCTTCTGAGGTAAAAACAATCCTTCTCATGGACTTTCCAAAGCCAGATCTTACCATCTGGTTTCAGACACATTTCCTTAACGGTAGTGTATCAAGTAAAGGAAAAAATATGTCTTATTAGTTCACGTGCAGCACTGAGATTCTGAACTACAATGATAAATAATGTACAAAGCTGAGAAAGTATAGTTCTGTTTATTCTGGGCCTCTTGCTACCGAGATGTGAGGTAAAAGGAGCAAAACACTTATCCTGCTAAATTTGTGGAGCTGACAACTATACTGGCATGGCAGGAACTAAGACAGCTGAGACAATCAGCTAGCCAAACATACTACATGCCTGCCAGTCATCTGCAGTCTTAGTTCACTAAGGCTCTTTTCATAGGAGAGATTCCATGTACCAACACATTGCAGACACAAAGCCATTTCTAGGATGTCATTCCCTTGCTGTTATTTTACATGTCCTTCTCAAAATCTTCAAAGTCTATTTTTAACATATTTTTATTAAAACTTTTTATCACTTATTCAAAAGAATGTTTGAATCACCACTCACAGCCCCACTGTCTAATGATTGCCGACTTGCTGAAAAAAAGGAGGCAAGGGAAGCTTTGCTTTGTCGGGAGGAGAGGGGGAAAGAAAATAAAGAGAAATCGGCCTAGCTTCAAAGGGCGCATTTCCATAATTGCCCTGTAACTTTGGCAAAATAAATCTGAAGGGCTGAGAAAAGCGCAATCTCTCAGATGAGTGCACTACAAAAGCCCTAGAGATTCCCCAGTCCCACTTGTTACTATTCTAATTCAGTGAGAGAATTCAGTTCCCTAACCTCAGTAACAAAAGCCATGAAATCACTGTCCTCCCATTCCGCTGGCCTATTCCTAAAGAATAAGACCTTATCCAGCCTTTGTCTCCAGCCTGCCCACTAACATTCAGTTAAAAAAAAATTAGAATAGCATTAAGAATCAGAAGAGCTGCTAGAGGTGAAAAGAGAGAGAGAGAGAGAGAGCAAGCGATTCCCCCAATCTTGGTTTCCTCTTTCAAAAGATTTGCTGAAATCTGTTCTCACATAATAAATGACAAACCTATCCTTTTTGCTTCCTTTAACATAACATTAGCCACTTTTTTTTTTTTTTTTTTTAGATTCACCGACCTAAACTTGCGTTGCTTGCCTGCTAAACTTCTGGGATAAAACAATCATAGCACAGTTCTTTTGTTTGTTTTGCTTAAATCTAACGTCTTCAGTAAACGCTGTCCAAATGGTTTCATTTTTGTTCAAGGCATGATGTCATCGTTCCAAATAAATAATAGTAATAATAACTTAAATAAGCTTTGAGAAGAGACTGTTTAAATGTGACTTTTTATGAGGTTGTCTGTGTTTGCTGGTCCTTCAAGCCACACCTTATATAATGCTAGAGTGAAAAAAATTCACTAAGGCATGTGAATAGTAGGCCTTTTACAGCAAAGGCCCAATCACCCATCATTTGGCTTCTCTCTGACTTTATTTTCTCAATAAGACAAGCTTTTGTGGTGATGTTCAGTATGGACAAGCAGGATAGCCTTATAAAGGGATTTAGAAGTGTACACAAAGGGCTGCGGCAGCATCAAAGCCAGCCCAGCAGCACAATAGAGATGACATTTTTACATCCCAGGGCTTGGGCGGGCATTGCCTGAATACTCTGTCCATAGAGGTGTCAGTAAACAATGAGTAAACTGGGAAAGGGGTGAAAACACAAGTCAAAATCTTTTTATTGGAGTCCCCTACGCATTCATTGGGCAGTTTTAGCTCTGTATTTGAAAGCTCTTCCATTTACTTACTCTCCAGACTCTCCTATTTAACTAACTGACTGATGATGGCTCCATTTTGATATCCGAAAGAAAAGAATAGGACATTCTTACTAGACTAAATATATTAATCCACAAGGTTTAACTGCATTTTGTTTGCAATGAACTAAATATTATCCCCCTTGTCTTTTTCTTAGCAAGCTTAGAGATTTTTTAAAAAAAATCATATATTACAAAAACAGCATCCATACCCATGCCACAGATTATACTTTAGATGCTGATAAGTGAAAGCATTTTGAAATTTAATTTAGTTTTCTCTATTTATGCACGTTACTTTTTTTTGGATTGTGAAAACAGACTAGTCTGTTTCACTTTTTATTCTAGCCAGTTTCACTTCCAGTTTCTCATGTATTAGCACAAGGCTGCAATGTGGTGGGTGCAGAACCTGCAGGGAAAAGTTTAAAACCAAAGGGTCACATCTTTGTTACTTTGTTCAAGAAAGCAGTCCTGTTGACTTCAGTAGGTATAACATGAAAGCTGGCTTTGACTGAAAACTTGTTTCCACTGAATTTTCATTTTTCAATTTCATGAAACTATTTCTATTAATATTAGTTTATTCATTTAATTGATTAAACAAAACCTAAATGTTGAGCCTAAATTTCCTGATGGTCTCGTTCAATAATTAGAGCTCTGCGCAGATACAAAATTTGTATCTGCATCCAATCCGCACTTTGCAAACATGGGCTGTGGATATAAAGCAGATACCCACAGATTTGCAGGGCTCTAGCTATAAAATTTGGATCTGCATTCCTCCGTGATCCACTGACATGGCTATCTGCAGATTTGCAGGGCTCTATTAATAAATAATACCTTGTACATACACATACACACTAACCCTGCTGTCCTACAACATTTCTTAAATGCATGTTCATATTAAATTATTGGGAAGGGGCTAATCACTTATTAATGGAAGCAAATCAGTACGAAGGAGCTTACTGTTTATATCTAATTTCATTTAACATATATATTTTATACATATCACATTAACTGTTTCTTATGGAGCTTGCAGTAGTATTTAGGATTATTTATGTGGATATGGATCATGTCAATTATTGTGTATTTCTGGTGTGTTACACTAATAATTATTAATGAATTAAATTCAGTGGTGCTCGCATATTTTCTATAGAGATGACCATATTCCTTTTTCACTGTTTTGCTTGAAAATACATTTAGTGATAAGATGTTAATATATTAGAACCTTAGTTTCATGCATAGCTAGTAAGTAATTTTATTCTAGACTGGCTAGCTGGCCTACTGACATGCATTTCCACAACTGCTAAAAATAATGAGGAATCCAAGTGACACACCGTTATGGCTAGGAGTGCCATCACATCCCTTGACCTAATTGATCATGCCTATACACCTTAGAGTGCTTTGCATAACCAACTTAGACAGCAGGAACATTTTCAGCCAGATTGATTGACATATTTTATTTCGAACTTAAGCTTAATCATGACCAAGAATGATTCATTTATACCTTTCAAACTTTAGGAATTGACACAGAAGACAACTAAGCTGCAGGCTCTAGCTTACGCAATGGAACAATCATAAGTAGGTTAATAAACTATATTAATATATAGGGTTTTTTTTGCTCATAACTGCTGAGGCTGATGTAATAAAATGGATTAATTAAGTGGTGGCAGAGTTACTTTCTTTTATACAATCTGTGTCAAACTAAATTTTTGCATAGAAGGTTTTGTCCTAAATCACTCCTCTACTGAACATCTGTGTGAATAATTGTATCTAGAATCTTGCAAATGTACTGTATCATACCTTTGATTTCTATAAAGCAGGTGGCCAATATTTTATAAAGCAGGTGGTTCACAGCAACAGCCAAACTGATTCTCAGGCTTAGACTCTTGGATATTTAAGGCATAAAACATCTTCAAATGAATATCAGAGCTTTCCATCTGAGTTGCCTAAAACAACGAGAACAAAGCTCCTAATAGAATAGACTGTACTAAAAGTGCTATTTCCAATGTGTTTGTCTGTGACTGCTCTCTGCCGAGAATGTCCTGTAGCACTTTTTAACCATATTCTCTAGTGTGTCAGCAAAGAGACTCCATCAGAGTATTTAACATTGCTGGGAGCAAAGGAATAAAGTGGAGTCACTGTTGATTATTGCTCATTAGCCACAAGGACACCCACTTAACACGTGAATAAATGAATGACACCATGTCCTAATGGAAATGGCCTCAATGTACCTTTAAGCAAAATGTTGTTTAATATCTTCCATTTGCTGAACAGTAAAGAGGCCTGTTGGACATTCATAGTTAGCAAGCAGCCATTGTTGCTTTGTTCCCATTTCAGCATTTAATGAAAGATTTTGTCTTAATTATATACCACACTTTTAAATACCAGTTTCCTAAAAACCCAAACGGCAGCATATCCTCTTCCCAATCTGCAGATTCAGACTGTTTTGTTAAAGGGTTAACATACAAATGAATATTTAAGAGGTGCATGTTACTCCTTATTCTGCTTTATATTCAAACCTATGTAAAATAAGAACCTGTGATATCTTTATTGGTTTTCTTAGATAAAATTCAATCCGGGTATAAGCCTTAATTTGTTGTATCCATTTGTTAACAGGGAAGATAACACTTTCAAAAGTACTTGATTAGGGCTCACTTTGATTTGTATCTTGTTATGGCTTCCAGGACAGATTGTATTATTGTTTTGTTTCACTCATATTTCTCATCAGTCATAAAAAAGAGTATTTTAAACTTGTAAATATTAGCCATGAAGGTAAACTGCATAGTCTGAATTGCATTTTGAAAATTGCCATGCCTGAGCGTACGTTGGAAAACATAAATCATCACAGATCAGAGAGATATTAATAACGGGAAACCCTATAGAAACAGTCAAAAATGAGACTGTTAGCCTGCAAATCACTGAAGCAATAACTTATTTAATTCAAGATTTATTTTTCTTTTTTAAAGTTTGCCCAATTTATCCAAATAAAACAGCTGCAGATTAAATATCAAGGATGGTAATCATATTATCGTATTAGAGATTGTGACATTAATATTGTGATTTATTGATCCAGTACTGCGACAATGTATTCTTTCTGCTGGGATAAAATGGGGCTGAACTATCCAAGAAGTATAAAAAGCAAGGCTATAAGCTAACATGAAAGGTGTCATTTTTATTTTTAAGGTATATGCTGATTCTAGATAGCAGAAAAGGAGGTTTGTTTTGTTTTTAAAATAATCTTTTCCCTCCCACTTTCTGTTTGTCTGCAAAATGGTTAAGTAGGCTGAGAGGAAGCAGGGTGCTGAAGACAACTCACTGATACTTCTGAGTTCAGAGAAGCTTTCCCCTCTCCTATCAAAAGTCCATGACAGGCTCTTGGCTGCAATGAATGGCGAGCATTACATGGCTTGCTTAACTCTGAGAGCTGTTTTCTAATAGGCCCAGCTAGAAGTTGGTTTGACAACTTGGAAGTATTCTCCTGCCATCTCCTTCCTGTGTCACTTCCTCCATCCTTGCCCCATGGAGAAAGGGAGTGAGCAGGAGATGATTACATCAATCAGTGTCAGGCCTGGGCACTGTGATTTATGAATATGCATAATGAGTTCTCACCTTTGAGAAGGACTAGCTAGGAGGATAATTGATTAGACAGAAGAGAGCAGTCTAGAAAGAGAGACTGAGAGAGAGAGCGGGAGGGAGAGAAAGATAGGGAGGCCTTGCTAAGAGGTCTCAAGCAGTCCTGACTCGAGTTCCAGTAAACCGTGACAATGAGTGAAGGATCTTTCCAAATATGTAAGTGGGATTTTGAATGTCTCCCAGCAACATGCACTGCAAAATCTTTGCTCAAAAAAATCAATGGGAGTCTCCTCCACCTTAGGGAGGATTGACAGGACCTATGGACTCCTCCAGGCTGCCCACACCACCCATTCAATAGAACTCCCACTCTGAGGAGGACAAATCTCCACTGCTCCAGCAACTCCAGTCTAGAAGAGGAAAGGGTGGAAGGAAACTGCTTCTGGCTCTCTCCCTCACTTCCCCTCCCCCCCCGAAATCTTGTGTGTGATTAACCTTTTCCCCGCAAGAAACTGAGGAAGAGAAGCTGGGAAATAAAGTACAGCAACTTGGGTTCCATTTACATGAGAGACAACCTCCTGCTATACACACCCACCCAAGGAGTTTGCTCATCTGTAGTAACGACACACTAGGCTGCTGGGGTTGCACAGACACCGAGGGCTGCAGAGAGAAAACCTATTTATTTCCTGAGCGATTGGTGCTGGGAGACCACATTTTCTGAAAGAAAGAGGCTAAAACGCACAGATTACAAACTGCTAAACTTTCTGGGCCCCCTCTGCCTGCCTCTGTGTGTGCTTGAGCCTGCTCCATTGCAGTGATTATTAGCACAAGCTCAGGGATTTGTACACACACATACAATTCAAGGTATAGTCACTCCACTGTTCAGCAACAATAACACACGCCTGGCAGTTGGAATACCAATCATGAAATTTGAGGGGGAGAGGGGGAGGGACAAAAAACTTACTGCTTATAAACGTCTAGGATTTAAAATGTAGTTTAGTGGCCTACTGCAACCAAATCCTATAAATAATACATTCCTATCACTATGACCTCAAAATGTCAATACTGCACACCCCTGCACATTTGCATATCTTGCACTGTCTAAACTTGAAGCATGTCAGCTATGTGCTTCTGTTTGTACTTTAACTTTCATTTTAACTCTTGCCTCTGAGCACCTAGCACCCTTCTTCCCCTATGGCCGGTCCCCGAAATAAGAAAGGCACCAGCCATTTAATCACCACCTCCAAAATTCTGCCACTTCCAGTGTGAGTAAAAAAATTATAGCGGGAACGTAGCAAGAGCCTCTAAACACAAGCTGGCATGAAATGTCCTGCTGCTTATACAGCCCAAGTTGTTAATCTCAATAGTTTGTTAGCTCCAATATGACGTGTCATTTTCAACACAGCCCTGCTCGACCTCATTACAGACTTTACTTTAGCTTTTAACATTCAATAATTGCTCACATGTAATTTTGGAAGCTAACAGGGGGAAGGAAAGGGGGAAAACAAAGGCCTGGGCTGGTTTTAATTTGATTGTAGTGATTTCACTAAGTCTAAAGCAAAGGGGTCAGCCTCTAGAATGTGTCTGCTTTAATTTTCTTAATGAGAAAAGACAAATGCAGGAGGAAGTCCTCCCCCTCTGAAGCCCTGGCTCCTTTCAGGTTGCAGACATGATTTTCCCAGCACTCTCAAGTTGGCAGGTAGAATTGAAGTGACTCTAAGCGTTTTGACCTCTTACAGATCTGACCAATTTTCAGCACTTTGCCAAGGAAATGAAGCTAAAAGTTGTCGACGCTGCAACTAGCCATCAGCTTAAAATGCAATTTGCAAAGTTGTAGCTGTTTTAATTAAAACCAAATTGGGGAGGAGCTCAGTAGCTCCCTGCCTTTTGAGAGTGTGTTTTAGATTAGGCATAACAAAACCCAGTTTTAGGTGGGTGAACCCCATCCTTTCACTGTGCAGGTTTTGCAACACTCTCCCCGATCAAAGTAACAGTTCATTAGAAAATTCTTTGCTCTAAATTCTCCTGACTAGGGCTGCAGCTCCTTTCTGCACTTCTATTCAAACCCAAATATTGGTGTGTTCCTTTTAAAACCGAGGCCCTGCTCCAAAGCCCACGGAAATCAGTGAAAAAAAGACGCCCGTTGACTTCACTGAGCTATGGCTCAGGCTCTAACAGCTTTGCATATGATATATACAGAGAGCTATATCACCCATATGCTATGAATTCATCCCATCAATAACTTATTCACATGGGCCAGTAAGTTTTACTACTCCTGCCGCAGGGCAGCTTCACAAAAAATTTTAACCATACCAAATATTAATTATTGTCATTATTTTACTGCTGGCAGAAGACAAACCATCTTTATTTTAAATATTATCATGTAAAAGAGTAGCCGGGACCATCTCCAATTCCTTAAAGGTCTACGTAGCACGTAAAAAGCCACGTTTGCTCAAAACAGAAGCCCACCAAGAACTGCACAAAGAAGGAGGTCAAACCAAAGCGACAAAGAAGACCCCTCCTCCTCGTCCCCCTTTCTGTTGTTGTTTTGCTGCCATTGACCTTGCTCTGTAGATCGTTTCCTACATAAGCAGTTAAATCCAAGAGACAGAATGCAACACTCTTCTCTAGTCTGACTTCTATGACTTTGAGGCTCTCGAAAGTTTTCTTTAAATCAAATCCTCCCTTACTCCATGATTCAACTTCCACTTGGGGGGGGGGGAGGGCAGCAACAGCTAACACCCAGTAATAAGGTCCTTGGGGGGAGGGGGGGACATAGATCATATTTGAGCTGCTCCCAGATAGCCCTTGCTCACCTAGTGAAAGGGTCTCCAGACTCACGCCTCCCCACCCCCTTCTACTTTTCCTCAGGGGATTTTTAAATCACCCTCCCCTCCCCAGCCCCAAGTCTACACCTGTAACTTACATGGCCATTGGTTTTGGAAACCAAACCAGCTCTGATTCTTAAAGAAATAAATAACCGCCAGACCCTTAAAAGAAAAACTGTGAGAGCAAGACAAAAGAAGACAGGAAAAGAAACGATTTTTAAAAGAGAAAAATGTTGCCAGTTGGTGTTGGGGTGGGAAGAGGGCGAGGTAATTGTAGAGGTGTAATTTTTCAAGGGTGCCTGCAGGAGAGAAAGGGTGTTTTCCTCCTGTAGAGGGCGTTCCAGTTCCAGATTTCAACCATTCCCTGGGCTCATTACAACGAAGACACCCCTTCCCCCTATCACTTTCTGGGAAAGGCCTTTATCAATAGAAAGGGTAGCCGACTAAATGTAATAGAATCGTGTAAAATAGCGATCCAGCCTTCCTCAGATCCCAGCACAGCTTCCACTCCAGAGCTCACGCCGACTTTGCCCAGCCTCTGAAACAGGCTTTGCTCTTGATTCCTTTAGCTTTCGCCTTGGCAATCCCCGCACACACACACACACACACACCTCCTTCCTCACTGGCTGTACCCACGAAAATACACCCCGAAAAGGCGAGCCTGCCGTCGGAGCTCTGCCAGGAATGAGCCGTGGTCAGGCACAAAGGTTCCTTTGTTTTTTTTGTTTTTTTTTGCAAATAACTGAAGAGGGCTCCAGTTTCTGTAGGGGTTTCCCCGCAGCTCTGGCTCCTAAATCTCGCCCCCGATTAAAAGGCGACCCCCGAAAGGAATTCGGTGCTCGCCCCAACCATGGAACTTCAGCGTCTCCCCTGCCAGAGACCCGAGAAACAAATACCTCTCCGCAACCCTGCCTTTCCTCGGCAGCATTCACAAGGTTTCCCCTATCCTCTCCCCCCCCCCCCCAGCCCTTTATCCTGTATTTTACCACTCGATCCTACACCCCCAAACTCCCTCCGCCTTCCAGGGAAGTTCTGAGCAGACAAGACACACAGACGCGGCAGAAACTAGCCTATTTTAAATCCCCCAAGCCACCTTTTCAGGCTTACAAACAGAAGGGGGGAAGTAACGCCATTGGTGGCGGAAGAGAATGTAGTCAAAGTGGCAACAGTTTATTTATTAGCCAAAATATATACTTTCTTGTACAATTTGGTTCACACATATGTACATTTTTACTGTATATACAAAAAAAAATCGAGACACCTAATTCTCACTGGACTTCCAAAAAAACCTCACGAACTCAGCTAATCCAGATGATAGTAAAGAAGCGGTTTCTTTTCTTTCTTTCTTTCTCTCCATTTTTTTTTTTAATTTTAATATACGGACATGCTTACAAGTTGTAACTATACAGAGTTTTTTTGTTGTTGTTTTTGTTGGTTTTTTTTACACAATCATTACAATATTAGTAATAATAATAAAAATTAACTATGAGGATGACAACGCTGATAGAACCATAGCTGCATCAAGTTGGTTCTGGGGCCTGGAAAAAAAATGACACAGAAGAAATATTTAATAGGATTTCTGTTCAGGTTTAGTTGGCACAGTGAGTTTTAACTTTAGATAGCATTTAGTTGTGTTGAATAAAAATATTTAAATATAAATATTAAAAATGTCTATAGACTATTTATACCCATTGCAATTAGCTGTGATACAGGATGGGCCCAAGCTTCCCCCCCCCCCCCCCCGCAAAAGTGTCATTGACTCGAGTGGGCGTTATGCCTGAACGAGGCTAGACTGAAGTTTCTCGTATCCCAACCACCCTTCCAATAGCTTCTGCTACTGTTCACTGAATTCCCCCTTTGTTTTTATCCAGGCCTGATTTTTACCTGCACTATTTAAGGGATAAGGACTATGATAACTATTCCTGCTGCCTGGCCTATTTATTTTAACACAAACAAAAACAGCAAGCCCACAGATCAAGACGTGCCGAATGCAACCTTGCATTGCACAAGAGGTTTGCAAAGTCTCGAACGCTGAATTGAAAAGTCAACAATACTTAACTGATCATAACACCCCACAAACCACTCCGGGGAAGCAAAAGCTGCTTCCTTATGACTAGATACTGTAAAGGGAACGAAAGTAGCAGAGAAAATGATCTATTTACAACTCCATCCCTCTCTCTCTCTATATATATCCATAGGAGACTGAGGAAGTAATCTCTTACCGCCTCTGAACTGGCTGGAAAGCTGTCTTTATTAACTTTTTCTCTACTTCCAAGGCACTAGATCGATCTAAAAACAGAAAAAAAAATGTTCCTTTTTAAAACCCCTCTCTTCCTCCTTCCCCCCCCCCATCCCCGAATTAAGCCGCTGGGGATAACACTGTTGCTTGGGAAGTTTCAAATAGGGGGGAAGGATTGGTTTGCTGTAGAAATAACTGCGAAGTACTGAAGCAAGTCTCAGGGCCAGTCTTCCCCATAAAAGAGTTCCAAGCGATGTCCATTTTAGCAGCAACAACAACAAAAATCTCCGTTGGTGGCAAGTCATTATTTTTACGAAATAAATAACGTCGCCGTGTTACATTCAACAGGAACTAGCAACCGCCTATTTGTTCTCTTCCACGTGAAACGCAGTAAGTGACTATATCGTGACTGACAACTACACAACGCAGACTTGTGGGTCACTGCAGAGCACCACACTTAATGCTAAATGAGAAGTAGACGGTGTTCAAAAAATAACCAAACACACGCAACAGCATCGAGAACTAGCCCTGAAATATAACTGGCCCCGCTAGCCAAGCGAGAAGAATTTTACCATTAAAAACAAAGAAGATATATATTGACCAATTATCATTTTTCTATTCAGTCCCCCCCCCACCCCCGCCCCTTTCTTGGGCTGCTAGTAATTTGGAAGAGTTGGGATTTTAAGCATTGGGGTCGTTCCACTTTTTTTTAAATAGCCATTTCACTGCTTCTGGGTTGATGGGTACCCCCACCCCTCTCTTTAGCGGCTCCGAGATGAGTCAAAGGGATCAAAAATCTGTAACCATTTCAGCCCAAAAGGGAAGGGGGGGGGGGGGAATCCAGCAAGGGAGAGTGGCAGGAGGGGAGTTTCTCTGCCCGCGGGGTGGGGTGGGCCTCTCCAGCTCTGCCCCTCCACCTCTCCCCACACTCTGCCCCCCCAGCCCAGCCCAGCCCCCAGGTCCAGGAGACCCCCTTAGCCGTCACCTGTTCCAGCGGACTCCGTGCTCTGAGCCTGGTCGGCGGGTCTGGAGAAGGCGGCGATGGCTGCAGCGCCGGGGGTGGCCCCGAGTCCCAGCAGGTGGGGAGTGTTCAGTAAGGTGAGCGGGTGCGGGTGGTGGGCCGAGAAAGCCCGGCTGGTCCAGTTGGGAAACTTGCCCAGCGGACAGGAGGAAACGAGTCTGTGGGGCGGAGGCGGAGCCAGCGGCAGGCTCTGGGGGGCCGCCGCTGGGGGGGAGCAGCCGCTGCCGCCCCCGGGGGACTTGCGGGGGTTGTCCGGGCTGGTGGCCGTCTCAGCCAGGGACCAGATCTTGGGCTTCTGCCCCGCGCTGGCTAAGCTGCCCTCCGTCGGGGGCGAGGCCGGGGCGGGCGGGGAGAGGCGGTGCTGCTGGCGGGGCAGCTTGAGGGGCTCCGGCAGCCCCCCGGCCGGCGGGTGGGGGCGCTCCCCCTCCATGGCCTTGAGGAAGCGCTCCTCGGAGCCGGGCAAGTCCTCGAAGCCCTCGGAGCCTTCGGAGTCCGTCTTGGAGTCGGAGTGCAGCAGGTCCGGGTCCTCCTCCAGCTCGTCCTTGTGGCTCTCCATGTGCTCCGTGTCGATGTTCTCCAGGTCGATCTCCTCCTCGTCCTCCCGCTTGTCCTCTTCCCCCTCGTGGTCGCTCCCGTAGGAGTTGCCTTCCTCGTCCGTCCGGCTGCGGGGCGCCCAGGTCATTTTATTCTCCTTTTTGAGCCTCCTCCGGGCGTTGGCGAACCAGGTGGAGACCTGGGTGAGGGTCATTTTGGTGATGATGGCCAGCATGATCTTCTCGCCCTTGGTGGGGTAGGGGTTCTTGCGGTGCTCGTTCAGCCAGGCCTTGAGGGTGCTGGTGCTCTCCCGGGTGGCGTTCTTGGGCCGGGACGGGTCCCCGAACTGGTACTGCCCATAGGGGTAGAAGGCGGGGTGGTGGTGAGGGAAGGCCGGGTGCTGGACGCCGGGGCTGTCCTTCAGCTCGTACTGGGCACCCTAGAGCCAGCGGGGAGAAGGAGAGAGAGAGGTTTCAGCGGGGGCGGGGGGGAGAATAGGGCTCTGGCTGGTTGTCCCCTCCCCGGGGTGTCCCGGGCCACTGGGTGGAGGGGGGCTTTCTTCCCTGGGCAGGCGTGCGGCGAGCCCCCGCCAGGGCTGGGGGGGACGGACGGGGGGAGAAGCGCCGTATGATTTTGCAGACAGGAGGGAAAGGGGCCGGGAGCGGGCAGGTCTCTCCCTGGCTGGGAAGGCAGCGCGCAGAGCGGCCCGGTTTGCCGGGTGCAGTCCCCCGCCGAGCGGGACACCCCGACCTGCCTTTGCAGCCCCACTTTGCAACTTTGCAAACGCTTTTATAAAAATGGGCGCCGGGGCAGGCGCGCGCGCGCACACACACACACACACACACCCTCTGAAACAACAACAACGCAGCCAGCCAGCCAGTGCCGCGGCCCCCGTCGTGTGACGTGCTGTTTATAAAACACTTCTAAAGCCTTTCGCAGACCCCTAAGAGCACAAGCCGAAACTGTCAATCAAAATCTCTCCCGGCAGAAATTCAACCAGGCCCCTCTCTCGGTGCGTGGATCTTTCTCGGTTCCCAGCCGTTCCCACCGCAGGCGGATTGTCACCCCTCTCAAACCTGCCCGGGCGCAGCAAGAACCAACAAGCCCCCACTTGTGTTTGTTTAAAGTTCTTAACCCTGCCGCCCCCTTCACCTGCCTTACTTTTAACTGGCCACCCAAAAAAAAAAAATTAAATAAAAATAGATGACTCATTGTTCTTCTCCTTAATCATTAAAAATCCTGCCAACGTGCAAACGTGTCCTCAACTCGGAATTTCTTGTCCCGGCTTCACACAAACAGAAAGCAATTGAAAAAAAAAACAAAAACCAACCACCACCACCAAAACCCCCCACCCCAAAACCTTCCTTTCCCCCTCTCTCCTCTCCCCCCCCCCATGGAAAAAATTAGATCCAGGTGAAGATGTTCGCTTGGTTAGAAAACAATCTGGGGCTTTCTACGGCGCCAGGAAGGCAGACAAGTCGGATTTCCTTGGAAAGATTCGGTCCAGTTCTCCGCTGCTGCTCGTGCCAATCGCTCCTCCGCAAAGGCCAAAGCCGAAGAAACACAAACGAGCCCCCTCAAGGCAGAGGGGGAGCCGGGGGGCATGGGGGTGGGGGTGGAGGATGCGGACGGAGTTGGGGGGGGTGGTCTGTGCGGCTCTTACCAGCTGCGGGAAGATGGGGAGCTCGGCGGTGTAAGGCAGGAAAGCACCATATCCTTGAGCAGCCGCGGCGGCGGCGTAAGGCGCTCCGTACATGGAGGATAACACATTAGAGAGAGTCCCGGACGGGGTGAGCTCTGTCCCGCTTCGAGCGCCGCCGCTCCCCTGGCGCTCAGAGGGGTAAATCGGCCTGATATACTGGTAGCCCAGCTGGGGGAAAGACATGGTGGGCAGAGGGGGTAGGGGAGGGGGGGAAGGAGGAGGAGGGGGGGAGAGAAAAAGGAGAGAAAGGAGAGAAAGTAGAAGGGCTGGTAGAAGAGGAGGGAGCTGGCTCGCTCGCCCTTGCTGGCTGTCTGCACTTTTCAGTGCCTCCCGCGAACTCTTGCAGACATGGGTGGGGAGGGGAGGGGGAGAGAGGGGTGTTGGAGAGGCCGTGAGCTTCCTCCTCTCTCTCTCTCCGGCCGCTGCTGTACACGATCCGATCGCTTCTTTCTTCTCTCACTTTTCCTATTGATCTGAGTGGACTCAGGTCAGGTCCTAACAGATTGCCGGAGATTATTGGGACTCTGGGCTCTGATTGACATTTCTAGTCTCTCACAAGCCCCTCCTATTTCTTTTAAGTCTCTCTCTCTCTCCTGCCCAGAGCTCTCTCCCTGGGTTTGTCACTAGCTTTTTTTTTTCCTCCCCTTCTCTAAATCTGTTTACTGACGTCGCGATCTTTTATTTGAGTTGCTTTCAAATCTCGTTTTAGCAATCGCCAATCAGTTCTGTGTTTTACAAAGGTTTAAACCCTGCCCTACGGTTTTATGATTTATATATGTATTATATATAGATAGATACACACAATTATTTTTATAGCCCCCTTGTTCCCCCCCCCCCCCGAAATAAAAGAAATAGGAAGCTGTTGGAAAATTGCACGCAGGAAAGAGAACAAAAAGTTATGTTTCCTTGCAGAATTTTACGTTTACAACCTTATCTAGTGTAGGTTCATTTTTGTTTTCTTTATTAAGATATTCCCTCCCCCTGCTCCTCCCCTTTCCCCCGGCCCTAGCATGGGTTACATCGCCTAATATAGATTTAAAGTCTATTAGATTTTTTAATTTGCATTTCCAGAGCCAGTTTGAAATTTCCTAATACTGAACCTTTAAGGAGCTCTCTACATTTTGTCTGGCCTAACAGTGGGCAGATACAGTGAAGAAGCTAAGTTAATTTTCTTCCTAATAAGAGACTTCAAAGAGTTGTAGGGTCACAATTTTACATCAAAGGCAGAAAAGAAGGCAAATTAAAATCCTAACAAAGAAGAGACGGGAGCAGCCCTCTGGGCCATTAGTAAATAAGTGGTGTGAAAAAAGGGACAATGACAGGCACTGGAATTAAACTAATTAACACCTTTTTGTCTTGGTGCGAAATCTCTAATTAGGAAATTTATGATCATTTTGCTTATTTCCTCTGTTCTGAATCACGACACGTGCAGCCTTACCTGGGACATAGAACAATTGCCCTGGGTATAGTGGCATAATGTTTTAAAGAGTTCCTGGGAGCAAGTCGAAATATGTTGTAATTACTGGATACCCTTATTTTATGATCAACACAGTTTGATATACTGGTTTTTCTGAAACCACCGTGTGGGTTGTAATTTTAGCGTTTTAAGAGGAGTTAAAACGCATTTAAGACAAAGTGGGTGTCTTGGAAGAAAAGGTGTACCCTGGCTTGCTACCGTTGTGTTGGGGGACTCGAGTAAAGGGAACGTAAAAAGTTTTTGCAACCTGTAGATTTAAGACTTTTGCGGGGCAAAATTCTGAATTTACCACTGTTGCTTTTGGGGAATTAAATGAATTAAAAACAAACCTCTGAAGGTTCTTCTGAGGCGTTTATATTTGTTATGCTGGAGAGTCATTTAATCATATTCCCCCATGTTTTTGAATACTCTGTGGATTTATTACCATTAAAATATGATTTAGCTACAATATAATAACTATGGTCACAGTATGGCTTTTTACAACTACATTTCTTTAAAAAATGAAATTCATGTCAGATTATACAGTTAAAGGAATCGACCTTCATAGCTTGCTATAATAAAACTGTATCATCTTGTAATAAATACGGATTATGGGAAAGCAAGACCCAGAATTAAAATTCCCTGAATCAATATATGAAAATCTGTAGGAAACATCTCTAATCGTATTAAGTTCATCTTTATAGCATCCCCTATCTGCTAATCTAGTGCAAAAACAACTCTGGGTTGGAGGAATTTATTTTCTCCTATTCAACTTTGCTCTTGTATTAGGTTTTTATAATATAATGTAATGGAGATAATATTAAATTCAGTTGTATGTTTGTTTCTTTTTAATTCTGAAGGAAAGTAGCGAGGGAAGCCTGTGTCCTTGTTTCTTTTAATTCTCTGTACAAATCGCAAGGTTTAATCGCTGCGATTCTGAGAAGGTTTGGAAATAGCTTGAAAGCGGAACACAACTTTTAGGAATGTATTTTATTGGGGGGGAAGAAAGGTAAAAGTGTCACAGGAATGAATGATCATTTGATCAATTCTCAGCAGGTAGTCCCCATAATTCTACCTACTACTCTACATACATATTACATATTGTACCCACACTCACACATGATAGATTTGCATACACACAGCCCAGACCTAACGCATCAGATACGTATTTTTATTGTGGCTTCACGATTGACATCACTGCTGCTCATTTACTGAGATTATGAAGCTGGCAAGATTATTTTATTATCTCATCCTACTGTCTTGTGTCATCAAGATAGATTTTTAATCAACAATACAATCAATATAAGTTCATCCCGAACGGGGAAATACACGTGTTCGACATGGATTGTTGTGCTGATTCTAATTCATGACTGACAGTAGCAGAAGCTGAATAAGGCATAGAGAAGGAATCTAGGTTTATTTGGTTCTTCTTTAAAGTGCAGAATAAAACCAAAAACGGGGGGTGGGAGGGAAGAAACCGCCGCTACCCAGGTGAAATAAAAATGTAGCCATTCACCCTACTATCAAACAGCACGGAGAAAAGAAGTGAGATTGAAGATACGTGAGGGCAAATGCAAGCCCTGACAGAGGGAATATGGGAGGCGAGAAATTTATGGGGGCGAATGAATTCAGGTCAGGATGAGGATGAATGATGGTTTATTAATGGGAAAGAAACGGACAGGAAATGCAGCCGCACGAAATGGAGTGGAGGAGAAAGCGGGCAAGCTATGGCTGTTAAGCGGAGAGGTCCAAAAGAAACCCGAAAAACAACAACCAGGCGCAGGGGAGAGAAAAGACTCCAGCCGAACTACGGCAGGGGAAGGTTCAAAGCATCTCCCCAGCCAGAAAGGCACATGGCACAGGGAGGATAGAAACACCAGCATGTGACAGCGACGCGCCGTCTAGGGAGAGGGCTGCGGATGGGGCAGGGAACTTGCTAAGCGTGGAGCAATTAAAGCAGCAGCCGTGCCTTCAACCCAGGGAGTGCTAACGAGTGGGGAGGAAGAAAAAAGCAACGCTGAAGGAAGGGTGGGAGAGAGAAAAAAACAGAAGACGGAAGAGAGGAAAAATAATGGAGTCAGACGGATGCAAAGCAGAGAAGTGGGACACATTTTGCGAAACATCTGGCAACAGACTGGAGAGATAAAGTGAGCCCTGGAGCTGGCTAGCAGCGAATGTGGCTGCTCGGATGGAGAAGAAACCTATCCAGGGACAAGATGGCTAAAGCCAGTAGGACTGAAAGGATCTGCTGCTCTCTCCGGTCAGCCGGCTTGTCTCTGTGCAGCGCTCCTACTCCGGACAGACACGTGTCTCCTGGCCGGGATCTGTCAAAGCTGGGAGAGCTGTTTCTGATTTATTACCCCAAACATCCATCCTCTCCCGCCCTGGCTCACTCACACGGTCACTGAGCTAAAACCAAACCTCCTCAAACTGCAACACAGCCTCCTTGGCTCCAAGCTCTGAGAGAAGCTGGGACCCTGTAATAAGGAAAATGCGGACTGAGACCGAGAAGCGTGCACTGGATTTGTGTTCATTTGTACCGAAGCGGCAGCGGCTTTCGCTTCTCCCCAGGCGAACAGAGCCTCGGTCCTTCTGTGGGCGCAAGAAGAAATTCTGCAGACAGGACCCAAGCCCTGTGCATAAAACACCCCTGCCCAGAAGTATATGTACTGTTATTTAATATGTATATAAATGAATCAAAGCTCCTGTCACACCCTGCATGAGCTTGATAGCCCTGACATTTCGTACCACTCACAGTCTGCTGCGCCCAGATACATCAGGTCACAGGCTATATAACGTGGACACTGTGCCATGTTTTAATCTCTGTTTCCTTTGAACGTCTCCCTCGCTCACTCCATAAACATCCATAGTTCTAGAGATCCCAGCTAGGAAAAAGGGGAACCGTGGTCCAGATAACCAGTCGAGACTTCGAATTCAGGACCACAGCCTGGTAGAATGGGTGTCACTTGTTGGAAGTTGTTGAAAAGCTGTCACTGAAGCTGTGAGTTTAATTAGGCTCTTACCTGCCCTTGTGAAGTCCAATTTCCGGGACGATTATGATAACTGCTTGATTAGGAACTGTGGATTGCCAAAGCGTTGGCAATTTTCACAATCAACACACGGGGAAAATAAAAGGCTGAAAACAGCCAATATACAAGATCTAGAGGTGGGGAAGGCAGGGAATAAACAAACAAGTGAAATCAGGGAAAGCGTTGCAGTGAAAAAGGAGTTAAAACTAAAAGGAAAGATCAAAGAGCTGAGTAAAAGACTCTTCAAATTACACGTTTGAAGCTTTTCCATAATTCCAAGGCGACAGATAGATAACAAGCTGCACATTCGTTATCACATATGGAATCAATCTTAAAGGAGTCTCTTGATCAAAATCTGTTAATTGCAGTGACATATGATTTGGAAAGAAAACACAATTAATGACCCTTCATGTGAAGGCTTTGGGAAGAGGCCACTGACAATTGGCGTTTTACAACCGACATCAACTTTTTGTATTTGTAAGCTATTAGTAGGAGACATTCATAAAACCTTCGCGTTTGTTTTGTCTCCTCTTATCTAAGGTTTCTTTACAAAGGGGAGGGGGCCAGAATGTGTGTGTGTTTCCTTAAGGGGTTTGGGACCTAAAATGATTTAGTACCTTGTCTGTAAATCTAATGACCTACGGTGAGGAAAAAAAAAAACAAAAAAACTTCGCCTTTTATTATTACCATTTGTGGGGAGCGTTACCAGGAAACAGCAGAACCCTTTTCAAATTGTAAATATATGTACCCATTTTAAACCACTGTTAGATCCGCCCCCCCCAAGCGAAATAAAGAAACTCTGCCAAATAACATTCTAGCGCCCTCTGCCCATGGCAGCTGCCCTGGCCATTCCAAGGTATTTAGTAATTGTTGTCAACAAGAGACCACATTCGAGTTTCATATCGGTCCCCTGCAGTTAAAAAACCTGACAGGGGTGTGTGTTTCAAACCGATTTGTGCGCCACACGGGTTATAATATTAGCCAAGGAGGCAGCAAGATTTTTAAAAGCTTTAATCTGTCCTTAAAAGGTGATGGTTTTGTTTTCGAGGGGAAAAACGGGGAGGGAGGGAGAGAGAGAGAGAGGGGGGTTCATTTGAAGGTTATAAAGCACACACTTCAATAGGATCGAAGTGAAATTAGTTAATAAGAAAACGCTGGCCAGAAGCTCTCCGGGCTTTTAAGTGCTCTCTCGGCCATTTAAGGAAATTGAATAAGAACAGACTCAGTTACCTGTAGACCTAAGTATTATCTCGAGTCCTCCATGGAGGCGAGATGGAAGCCTGGTGCCTTTCAGACTCCCGAAGTTCTCTACACCGCCTGCCAGGCTAGTTCCCCTTTCTGCACAGAATAGTTTTTGTTTAACATATCACGCTACACGATTTATCAGAAAGGGTTAAGCAAAGGTAAGAGGCCATCAGCAGATGCTTTAGACTTCCAGGGCAGTTCTGGAAAACAAGCCTTTACCGCTTTGGAAAAGCTGGACTCTCGGCAATATTTTTTCTCTTTCATTTCTAGGCGCTTTCCCACCATTGTGGTTCTTCGCTGATTTGTATTCGGAAAGTTGCCAGCAGGTCACTGTATTGTGTTACCTAACTTCCTATCTGTTGCCTTTCTTTCTCCCTCTCTCTCTCTGTTTAAACTTTATAGATTTTTGAGGTGTTAATAAAACCTTTCCCTTGGTAAATGGTTTATTAGAAACCCCACCGAATTTTGGAAAGACTTCAGAAAAGCAGCGTTCAGAACTGAGAGACTGGGAGAAGGCTTTTGTCCAAAAAATGCATAATTACTGCGAATCTGAGGAAACATTAATCTTTATAGGAATTCGTGATTCATATTTGTGGTTTGACCATTTAGGTGATTTATAATCTGTTAGTACAATCCACTAATTTTATGCCAATAGATTTTATGTACACTGTTAGAGTTTCCATAGTCCTTGGAAATGAGTGGCTTTTGTGTTAATTTAGCGATTTTACTTTGATATCCAGCGCGGGATCTTTCCCTTGCTCATAAACGAAGGGAGGTTATTTGGTGAGGGGGAAGTAGGCAGAAAGTACAAACGCTGATGGGAAAGTTCCCCTATCCGCTTTCCTCTAGACCTTTCAAAGCTGAAATCAAAGATTTACCCATCAGTATCAGCTGGGCCGGTTAATAGCCAGCTCTATCCAGAAAGACCCATTTTGGACCAGCTTTGCTCACTTTTTATGTTGTTTGTATTCTAGTCACATCTATTGCAAACTAAACAAATACCGTCTATATGGCGTACACACCCAGGTTTGGCCCAGTGACTCTCTGGCTACAAAGTGAGGCTGCCAGAGAAGTTGAGTGCAATAATTGATGGGGAAGGCCAGGGCAGCAAGTGTCGCTTTAGTCCTTTAGGTGCTCCCATCACTGCTCCTTTGTAAATATTAGCCTCTGTTGATCGTGGGTCCTTGGGTTTTATTAGGGACTTTAGACCTGATTATTTCCCCACCTGCCGCACGCTGCTATTTACCCTTGTTTGTCCTCTGTGAAATCTCTGATGCTTGCTCTGAGCCTGAGATGGGCGGGGAGGGGAGGAGAGGGGGGGGAGTCCTTTCTTTCCCTCCCCCCTCCCCCGCCGAGCTGCCTCTGGACAAATGCCACAGGGACGCGTTAACTGATCAGTGTAAACACTAAACAGAGCCTGCTAGGGTCACCTCATGGGCTGCCAAACCCCAACCAACCAGGGCCATCCCCCCTTCGCCCCCCGTCTCTCCCCATTAGATTAGCTGAAGTTATGGCATGATTCGAAACCACCAGACTCGGGACGGTTAATATCCTGCTTCCCAAGACTAGAGACCCTGCGATAGGGCTATAGCGTCGCCAGTAAAACCCTGCCCGGTTGGAGAGAGCTGCATTAACCAACCGCGCTCCTTGTAAACTTACTCCCACCCTTACACCCCCACCCCAACCGGCTTCTTTTAAAAACTGCACTGCCCCAAAGGGGTCTGATGAAGGGCCGTCTGCAAATGCACAAACATCCCGTCTCCTGCCCCACAGCGATCACCTCTACAGGATCAAACGTTTCTGACCGCAGCCAACATACTTGCTTGGTGACTTTGCACGTAGACTGGCATTTTTGACGCTAACAGATCCACATGGCCAATCTGTATAAAATAAAACGTAATCCTCCCTTGTATGTGATTCAAGATACCAGAGAGTAGCTCCTGACCTTTGGCATCTTGTAAATTTCGTCGTTCTACATTCATCACTGGGGAAACACAATCTTCCTACAATAATATTATTGTATTGATTATATTTATTCAAACAGGCCCGAAGATCTTACAGCCCACATCCACCTGGAATGATACTTGGATTCAGAAACAAATTCTCCATTAGCTTGAAAGGTAACCTTTACAGATGGCAACGCCCAAGGTATCAAAAAAGCCCATAATCTCTAAACCTGTGATTCTCCATTCCGGGAGAGGGGGGAGGGTATTTCTGATCAGAATCTCATTCTGATTTAAATATCAAAGCCATTGTGCACGTACACGTTCTATCGCAACTTTTATACTGCGATGGCGATGGCATAACTGCTTGATTTGCTCCTCATTCCATGGATGCTGCTTTATATCAGTAACAAACAAGCATTGATTTTATGGTAAAGTCACTTTGGGATGGGAATGAGTAACTCCAGGCAGTGCTATCACTGTATTACATGGAAATGGCCCAGGTAACAAGATGAACATTGATTCAGCATTATGTTTGATCAATAATGAAATAAGTAACTTCAGGGCCAAATTAAAATGCAAGCTGGCTTGACGCTGCCAGCTTCTGGGCTAAGTGACAAGGCTAATTCAGCAGGGACATGGCCATATTTGCATTAGAGGCTGCATCTGCTGTTTGGTGGAAGTGGCTGGATCGGCAATAATGCTGGATAAAACAATTGCATGGAACACGTTCGAAATGAACTCCTGCGTGCAACGAGCGTTTGCATTAATATGTTACAAAGGGTGGCGTTTGGGGCTGGCAATCATGCAGCCATTTCAAACCGAGGACAGTTTAACGTACTATTTGTACCCAGGCCTTAAGGAGAGTGCTTTGCATGACACTTCACTCTGGCTTTTGGAAATTACTAAAGCGAACAACGCAAACTTCTTCAAGGCCGGAGAACAGAAAATCACGGTTCTGTTTCCCACTTCACCAGATCGTGTTAATACTTAGAAAAGGCAATGTGCTTTTAAAAAGTCGGTGACACAAAGGGCTCCACCCCCTTCATTTTTCTCCTCCCCCGCTCCCCCCCCCAAAGCTTCTAGGTAAAGGAGATATTTTAAAAGCGAGCCCCGAAAGGGAGGTGATTTAGGCGACGAGTGGTAGCATGACCAACGCTCCCTGTATTGGTGATCTTTGCCCCAGTTTATCTGCTGTTCTCTCCATGGCTAGTTTTTACAGCTCTGCCATCATTATTGAAACCGTGACACACATTGATTTCCAATAGAGATTCTCGCCTGCAGCCAGAGAGCACAGACACTGGGGCATGGCCCGGGTTACCAAGTGTAAAACCTCTGCTAGGAAGAGAAAAGGGGCAGATGGAGGAGGGCACCCATTGCCCCAAATCTTCGGATGTGGGTCGTAGCAAAAATCCACTAAGTCACAAAGACATTCGGCTAGCTGGGTGGGAAATAGGCTGCCTCTCTGAGCCTTGACAATGAAGAGAGATTATAATTTAGAAAGCAATAAGCCTGGAGGAAATACTTCAGCAGCCTGAGCTGTCAGTGTGTGGAGGGAGGGAGGAGTCAGACAGCGACAAGCCAGGACTGCTTGGGTCTAGAGGAGAGAGGAGACCTTGAGCGATCTAGAGTGGATGAGGAAAACCAACTTCCACCCTATATTTTTTACTTCTCGCCCACCCATTCCAGATATACCAGGGCAGCTCACCCTGGCCTCATGCCAGGGAAATATTCTGCCAAATAACTGACCGCCGAGAGGCTCCTCGAAGATTCAAGACTCGCATTCGAGTCGGCACATAGACCTTGGAACAACAAGGAAGCGGGTGTGCAAAATACATAAATAAATCTACTCCTCTAACTGGTGTAGTCCCTAAATTTCCTGACACGTGTTCTTTAAAAGGAGCAGGAGAAGAAGGGAGAGGGGGAATAAACCCCCACACCTGCCTGACAGCACCTTTAGGAACACGAGTCGGTGGAGGGCAGAGTTATCCCTTCACCGGGTTTAGCCCTGTCCCGTGTGAAATGACACTGGCACCATTTGGGTAGGTTCCCTTCTGTCCGTTGGTCACACTAAGCCCTTTATCCGCGGCCTCATTACAGGAATGTCCCTGCACTTGCCGAATTTGTGATCAGTCCAGACTCTTGACCCCTCGACAGACTCTACGGCTCTTACAGTTGCCAGGTGAAGAAATGGGGGGGGGGTGGTTGTTGAACCCGATTTACAGGAACAAATAGAGTGAACATAACATTCAAAATGTGAACTGAACTGGTTAAAAAAAGAATGGACTGGAAACCACCTTAAACTAAATGGAAAAGCTAATGAACACGGATGGGAATGGCCAGACTCCGCCAGGGCCCGCTAATGAGCGTAGTCCTATAAAGACGAGGGCCTACAAAGTATTGGGGCAGCAACCTCTTACTGATGGGTGAAAAGGAGACGCAATGAAAAGCTCGCACAAGGCCCGCCAGCCTATGGGACGATGATACTGAGGCTGGTTTCAGAGAGCAGTGTTTAATGGTGTTGTCTTTTACTTTAGAGGACATTCAGCAAACCGTTCTGAATTTGTACAAGGTTGTACAGTCCTTAAGTCCGTTTTAGGGAATTTTGGGTACTCTGGGTGGGATCCGGAGGGAAGATTGCTGGATCTGCCTGGCTTTACACCAATCATGGCAACTTTGCACAGAGTCTTTCAAACCACGGTGACAGAACATCGGAGAACAGAGCCCGGGTTTTTGGAGATTGGTGGGAAATTGATCTGGCGGTGTATATTTGTTAGTACTATTAAGTTATAGCACCTCTCAAAGATTCCTGTTGTGGACTCTCTCTCTCTCTGTAGATAATACACCCCCCCCCCCCCCAGTCAATTGCTAACCCTTGAACTAGGACGGTTTCAAACTAGACTATAGGAGAAGATTAATGGAACAGGGTAGAAGTTCCTAGACCCTATTGATGTGTAGATGGAAAGCGTATACAAATGCTTCGGCGTTTTCTATCACACTATGTGTGTACGATTAAATACACACGCACTTTAGCTCTCAGTACTACAGTCTGTGTGTAGAGATAATATAATACTTATGTCCTTACGGATTGTACACACTGCATATTGAAACCTGTACAAGGGGTGGTTGCTACTGTTATTGCTATTTTCTGAAAAGGGTCAAATGCGATCGTTCAGTGTTATTGATTCCTGCAAAGGCTTGTAGTGATTTGCTGAAAGTAAGTAAGGGTGAGCATTTGAGTGTAAAGAACTATTCTGGAATTAGCCTTGGAAAGATAACCTTGCAGCGAGTAGCAGAGGCAGATGCTGCCCGTTACAGGACTGCGGAGCAAGTCCTGACACACGGGCTAGGAGTGTGGAGTGGCAGAAGCGAGAGTCAAGGCAGAGCTCGCAGGAGAGGACAGGGGCATGAAATGTACATCATTTCTCGGAAAGGCTGAAACAGACCGATGCGTTTCTAAAACCCGATTGACCAGGAAAAGCAGTGTATTTAAAGCCGAACGGGGCTTAGCCCGCCTTCCGCTCCACCAGAGCACACCGGCAAAGGTCTCTTTCCTAGTAAATATTTTGCAGGGGAAATAAGAAAATGTTTGTTATTGACTGGCAAGATTTGCTTTCTCCAGCAATGTTTCC
This sequence comes from Natator depressus, assembly GCF_965152275.1. Classification (NCBI taxonomy): domain Eukaryota; kingdom Metazoa; phylum Chordata; order Testudines; family Cheloniidae; genus Natator; species Natator depressus. The sequence goes on along the minus strand of NC_134245.1, from coordinate 13,459,878 downwards.
CCTCCCATTGATCCTCTCTCACATTGCAACACAGTAGCTAAATATGTAATGACGGAATAGGTAACTTCATTAACATAATGAAATCAGCAATGATGTACAGTATTTCAGTGTTATTAAAACAAAGCCACCTAATTGATTTCTTCTCCCCCCAACTCTGCGGATGCCAACGATTATCAAAGCAGACTTCAGGGTGATAAAAATACTAACCCCCTCCCCCCCCAAAAAAAACATATGAATACCGAAGAGGATGGAAATTGTTACCTAGTTAACTTTAAGGGCTGAATGGATTTTATGTATCGCGGGTAGACACAAAACCATCTACTAAAGTCAGACATGCTTTTTTTCAGAGCTAATGGAATGAGTCATCGACAGAGTGGATTATTTAAAGCGCCATGTGAGTCTATAATCATGTATATATACAAGTTATTATATATTGGAAATCTGTCTCCTCTACTCCCTAGTCTCATATAATCCTCTGACCAGGAACCAGGCAGTCCCCATGTGGAAATTTAGAAAAGAAAAATCAGTAATGCTCTTAGCATCAAACAATAAATCCTGAAGTTATTTGCCACCACATTTAATTAAATATTTTGAAAAGAAAACCCTTGTGATTGATTTGCCTCCTGTATTGATCCAGTATTGATCCTTTGCGTCTTGCTAGTCCAGCTGTGGCATGTGCTAAATGGCTGTGATGCCCAGGAATACCTTGTTATGAATTGCTCCTTAAAATGCACGGTAATGCTTCCTAAAGACGTAGGTCTATCAACTGTAGTTTACTTAGATTAGTTTAGTTTAAACATTCCATTTCCAGGAGTGATTGCCTGTATTATTTTTCTTTAAAAAAGAAAAAAGAAAAAGACATGGAATTGTTCCATTTTCTACTTTCT